>NC_140463.1:5080000-5820000 GCF_051167445.1 Perissodus microlepis
CCACACAGCTGTGGATTCTTTTTCTTCAAAAGTGGGAAACTCACAGGGCAGGAGAACAAACTCCGCCCCCTCTAGTACCTCCACACCTGAGGCACACTGGGAAACTGAGGACACAGACCAAGACAAAGGCCTTATTAATCCCACACTGGAGCAATTCATTGCAAGTGGCAGGAAGAAAAGGTGAATTCGAAATGTATTAGAAAACCATCAAAAAAATCAATATAAAAAATGGCTTTCAAAAAAGACAAAATTCTGTGCAAATGGTTACTATATGTAGAAAAATACACCAAGATGTTTTATATTTTGATAAAGTGCAGTGACAGTAATAGTGATTACGCCTGGGTATCGTCACTGATTTCTAGAATCAAGTGGATTCAATTTGAATCGGGGAAATTTTGCCTCAGACAGTCAGAAATATTATAATTCAGATCATGCATCAGTACATTTTCATATTTTTATATCTATAAATAGAAAACTGACACTTGCGAGACTTTATCAAAGGTGTAAGTGTAACAGAGTTAGAAAATAGCTTAATGAATTTCCTCAAAATTGATGTGCTTTGTGAATAGTTGGAGCCACCTGGTGGACAAATACCGCAACTGCAACTGTTAAGGTTTCAAATTGCTGCACAGTGCATGCCTCAGCAAAGGAAAAAAAACTCCCAAGCTGGTGGTAGGTGCTTGTGAGTGATACTGTTGTCAATTTTGTATGTGTATTAATGAAAACATTCTTATAGTGGTAATTGTCAACATGTATTTTGATTGTAAGCGGTACTAGCATGTATCCTGATAGTTACAGGCATTTTGATGCATGGGTAGTAACTTTATTCACGAGTAGCATTTTTAGTTAGCATGCTAAGCTAGTACTCGTTAGCTAGTCGGGTGCTTTTTGACTTGCACTCAGCTCTAATGTTTCTCTATGAGATTGTAATTCTTTTTAACAGAACTGAATGTTGCAGTTGCTTTGCACACTGTTAATGATGACTGTGTTTTCTTTGTACCAGGTAGGCGCTGTTAAGTATAAGTTTTAATTGATGCTGTTGTATAGGAAAAAAAATGATGAACAATGATGATTGTTTTATAATAGAAAAGCTGTTTTTATATGTTATTGTTGTTGTTGTTGTTTAGGAAAAAGGAGAAAAATAAATAAATAAATAATACTGCTACTATACGATCACAGGTTTGGTTTCAGCTAGAACTTTTAAAAGAAAGACTTTGTTGATGTTGTGTTGTATAAATATATCTTAGTCATTTGTTAAGTGTTATGTTTGGGAAAGGAAAAGGAAAATACTCCCAAGCTGGTGAACTGAATGTTGCAGTTGCTTTGCACACTGTTAATGAAGACTGTGTGCTGTTTTCTTTGTACCAGTTGCCAGAATACAGAGGGAGCCCAGAGTAAGGGCAAGTCCAGCGTTGCAGTGTCGTCCTTTCTACATGGGCATATCACAACACTTGCACGATAGACTCATAGAACAGCAACAGCTACATAAGCATCACAGCAGATGCGTTTGTAACTGAGGATAAAACACAGCAAAAACATGGAGGCGATTTTCCTGGCATGGGAATTTATTTAAATTTTTAAAAAGTTTAAATTTGTTCAGTAGCCTATTGAACGGCGGAAATTGGGCCTTCTTTTCAGAAGTAAGTAAAAGGAATTAAAAAAACAGCGTCCGACAGCGCTGTACACAACAGTAGACTTATGCGTAACAAGCAAGCGAATAATGCAGAACACAGATTTTTAGACAGGAAACTGTTGTTGGAGTACTGTGTGTGTGTGTGTGTGTGTGTGAGTGAGAGAGAGAGCTGTGCATGAAATGTGATTTTATCGTGGTGGAAGCAAAACAGTAAAAGTCAGAGGGAATTCATGACGATGTTTATCAAATGTGAAGCGTAGTTTGCTGCTTCTTTTGCTGCTGGTTCAGTGAATTTTGGTTGGAGAGAGTAAAAACCTGCTGCTCAGAATTCTGAGCAGTCCAGATTATTGTTAAGGTGAGATTGGTGACAGAGGGAAAATGTGGAGCAGCTTGAGGGGCAGACTGGCTGAGGTGGGTGGCAAAGGACGTGGGGCATAAATCATATCTGTCTAAAAACAGATTCAGTTCATCTGCCCACCTCTTACTCTTTGAGGTGACCAATATCAGACGTGGATTCTTCATGCTCAAAGACTATTTCCAAGACGTTTGGGGAATGAGAACATTTTAATGGATGAAAGTCTGCATCGCAACAATGCTGCTTCTACACGTTCTCTTTACCAGTCCTTTTACAATGAATTTATGTCTAGAACCCTGATGAACCATGTATAACATCTGTATTCAAATATATAACAGCTGCCTGAACAGCTAAACAGTGAAACCGTTTGTGTCTTCTGTGTGGGTGATGTAATGAAATGTTTCCATGGTAATGAAAGTCCGAGGTGTTTTTTTTTGTATGTGGAGTTTAAAATGTTGGACGGCTCACAAGTGTTCAAGTTTACAAGTGAGGTTACAAGCTATGAAGCTGAGGTTTCTGTCTGTAGTAACGCCATTTGTGTGTGGATCTCTTGCCCGTTTTTATATTTTGTCTGTCATCTCTCCCCCTTGCCTGTGATATTTTACCCACTTACTGTCTTACTGTTCAGAACTCTTGCCTGGATTACAGCTGGACTTTAGATTTTACTCAGTTTCAGTGTGTTTGTGTTTGAGTCCCAACCTCCCCCCCCAAAAAATAAAAATAAAAAATAAGAGGACTGGAATTACGTTTTGTCTCTTTTACATACTTCTTATGGTAAAATTTACTGCAAACATACACTTGGTCCTAAAACAAATAACAATTCCCTCTTTTGGCTTTAACTATGCGAGAATAGCCTGTGGCATTTGACAACGTATCTTCCAGATCAACATGCACAAACCTGTCTGACTGTTTCTGTAAGCAAAACCAGTGTGTGTGTGTGTGTGTGTCTCATAAGTCTAAAGGAAGCTTTTCTTACCGTACAGGAGGATCATAAACAAATCCAAAATCTTCATGTTGCTATACATAGAGTAGACATCTACAAAGTTAATCTTCAGCCTGAACCGACTAAGAGATTAAATAATCCTGCCAAGAAGCCAAAGGTGTTATCTGGCTGCTCTCCATGTTACACAGCACACCTCTGGATTTCTTTCATTCAGGAAGAGGAAACGATTTTTTAAAAGCGGGAGGAGGAGGAGTGTTCACAAAAGCCTCAGCCAGTAAAGAAGAAGATGAAACTCATTGAATGAAAGAAGCATTAATTAAAGTAAAAACCTATATAACATATTTGCACATTTAAGACTTCCCACTTTAAATCTGATATTTTAATCTGTTATGTTATAACACTGTAGATTTTGCTGTGCAGATTAGTGATGATTGGTTTAACATACTGTGCCAGCAAACCAAGATCCATAGTAGTGGTCTCAGAAGTGCCACCAAAAACCATCACTTCTGTTTTCTGCTCATTAAAATGTAAAAAGTTCAAAGCCATCCAGGCCCTTATTTCATCAAGACATGAGCAGAGGGTTTACTGAGAAACCATTTATCTTTTAAGAGGGGAACAAATCTGGGAGTCATCGGCAAAACAGTGGAAAGAAATCCCATGTTTCCTGAAAATATACTCAGGGGGTATCAGATATAAGGAGAAAAGAAGCGGGCCTAAAACTGAAGCCTGTGGAACCCCACATTGAAAAGAAGCAGCAGAGGATACAAACTCACCAAGTTTCACAGAGAAAGTTTGGTCTGCCAATTAGGATCTGAACCACTGCAGTTCTCCTAACACCCACCACCTGCTCTAAACTGCAAATTCAAATCTTATGATCCACTGTATCAAAGGCAGCTGTTACATCTAAAAGCACGATAATAACACAGTCATGTGATGCAATTCCTAAAGTAAAAAAACTTGTAACAGTCACAGTGGTGTGGTGTCTCTTTAAGACAACCTAAGTCGAGGGTTGATGGTGTCATCAGTTTGTGCCACTACTCTCTCTCTCTCTCTGTGATTATGAGGACATGTGCTTGCACGCTAGTGCACGAGGAGGGACGGATTTTATGCTTTACCTCTCCAGACACCTTTGTTTGCAACGTTATGGGTTGTACGAACACTCTGCGCTATGTTTGTTAAGCTGCAGCCGTTCAACTGGGCTTATATGGTTGATGAAGAGAAGGTATATTAAAGAACACGCTGTGGAATTCCCAATGCCAGTGTGAGTGTGTATTCTTTTGGCTACCCTGCTAAGTGTTTTGCCGCCTCCTCTCAACCACTAAACGCAACCCGACGTTACAAAATGGTGCCCGAACATCTTCTCTTGGACCTCAGTGTGCAGGATCTTCAAGCAGTTGATGATTGGTGAATAAAAAGGTACGACGCGGCGAAGTGGCTGTCCGCCATGTTTCACGGGAACGGACCAGGCTGGCCTGGACGCGGACGTCGGGAGGATCAAAGGGTCACGGCGGTGCATTTCCGTGGCAACGACTGGAGCCGCTCCAGCGCTGTTTGTGGACTGTGGTGCCGTTCTCTGTTTGGCCTCGTCGTCGTGGCTCCATTGGATGTGCGTGGACCTGCGTTTCCTGGGCGTGGGTTCGATGCAGCTTTGCCATAGTTCCTGAATTTGTATTTTTTCTTATGTCTTTCGTGTTGGTTACTGTTGTGGCATGACTGCTGTTTAAGTTTTCTACAGTACTTTCTGGTACTGTTTTCACATATTATGCTTGCTGTTACTGTTTTTGAGGAAAAAGAAGAAACGCAATGAAAGAAAAAGTGAGTGTGTATTCTTTTGGCTACCCTGCTAAGTGTTTTGCCGCCTCCTCTCAACCACTAAACGCAACCCGACGTTACAAACTATTAAAAACTTTTTCCCGTGTTACTCACTTCATTATGGAGCTACTGTAGTTAACATGTAATGCTTCTCTAAAACCCTGTGACACAATCTTCTTTAACATTAGTGCACATTAACCCCACATCTTCCCTGTTTTTATTGCTGATGTTGGCCTGACAGTATTGGGGTAACAATGTCTCCTCTGTTTAGCAGAGGGCAGCAGGGTCACATCCTCACTGACATCACCTGTATTTGCACTACAGTCATTCCCTTCACTGACCTTTGCTCTCCTTCTCTTTTCCATCAGGTTGTGTAAAACTGAAACAGGCATTAAATGTTTACTACAAATGATGCTTTACACAGAAATGTATTGTTAGCTGTTTATACACACCAGCCTGTGTGAACCTTTAGTCTGAGCATGGGGTCAAAGGTCAGGGCAGAAATGCAGCACTGTAACACATATACATATGTAGAACATCAGACATTTGACTGATTTGTGTTGTGACAGCTAGTTTTTTTCGTTTATACAAATAAATGCTCATCACACACAGAAGAAATGTGCAGACCGTACATTGATTAGCTAATATCAGTGGATACAAGAAAAATGGTATAAAGACCAACACTAGCAGCCGTAGTGTTTCTGTTCTGAATCTCTAATCTCTCACAGATATTCATCAAACCCTGTCCTCTATCAGCTTTCAACATAAGAAAAAGTATTAGGCCTCATTGAAAAACAGTCTGTTTGCAGATGAAGTACTGTAAAAACTATACTTAAAAACATTTCATACACAAATCTGTCATTTATCTAGATTTTCTTGACTGAGTTTACAATTTACTAGAACTGCCAGAAAACATGAATACAAACAAATGATGAAGGATCCACTTCAAGGAAAGTGGAAAAGCCTCTGTTAGCTGCTGTTTGCAGCTAGCAGAGGCTAACAGAGGCTAATACCAACGCTAACCAACAGTTTAGCATATCGTCGACAGCTCACCTCAGCATGGCTGTCATCGGTCAGCAGTGAGCTTTATTAACTTGCACAAAGTTTTACACCCTGTTTGAGAGTAAATAAAAGTGGACATTTCTCAGCTCCAGCATTGACAGCTGAGGTAAACAGTGGACCGACAGCTTATCTACAAAATGGGAAAAACTCCACACGGTAGTAAAAACTGTAATCATGCATACATGCTTTTGACACACCTGACCATTTCGTACAATATAATTAAATTTTGGGATTTAAAAATGTAGCAGAAGTGAACGAGCAACATTCCTGATGAGGCTGGTCAACGCTGTTCACTGTACACACACTGTTTCTGTGTTTAAAACTAAAGTGTGAAGTCTGACTGGATGCTAAATGGTTCCTAATTTCATGTCTTAGTGACATTTTTATACAAAAAAAACAAGTAATTACAAAATTATATGGATACTTTTAGTGTTACCAGCTTATTTAGTCATGTAAACTTGTGATTACACAGACTTGTATTTTTCACAGACATGTCTTTTTCATGTGGAAAAAATGTGATTTCCTGTCAAAAGCTTTTTTTTACAAATTGTGTTTTTACAGCTAGAGCAGGGGTGGGCAACTCCAGGCCTCGAGGGCCGGTGTCCTGTGTGCTTGATCCAACACAGCTGATTTAAATGGCTAAATGACTCCTCAGCATGTCTTGCAGTTCTCCAGAGGCCCGGTAATGAACTAATCATTTGATTCAGCTGTGTAGACCCACGTAAGATCAAAAACCTCCAGGACACCGGCCCTCGAGTTCCCCACCCTACAGCTGATTCTGCTTTCCTGAATGAAGCAGAGAGGCTGTTCTGTTGGGTCACTCCAGCCAGCAGCTCAAATCAAACAAGAGTAACAAACTTTCAGAACTTATGACAAAGCCGTGCCTCAGCAGCTGGTTTGAAGCTGGAGCTCTGTGCTGAGTGACACTACATGCTGAACAATCATCAGGACAACACTGCAGCATCTCACTGCAGACTGTTAATGACACTTTAGTGCTCATGTGGGCAACGACAGTGAGACCTGGAGGGCGTGACTGGGAACACCAGGCAGACGTCAGGCACCACAGAAGAAGATCAAATGTAAAATGAATGACAGGTTTTTGTGTGTAAAAAGGAAACTGAGGTCAGACCTGCAGACCTGCTGTGGACCCCGTGTCACTCTGTGACATCTCACTGTGGGAACATCTCCAGACAACAGCTTCCTCCTTCCTTCTCTTCCTCTCAGAGTCGGGTCGTGGAGGCAGAGCATGAGGAAGACTTCCTGTTTCCCCCTTCATGAAGATGCATCACTCTGAGAGAACTCATCATCATCAGATCAATACTCATCAGCAGAAATAAACCTGAATCCAAACAAACGTTTCTTCTGTGAGCTGTGTGATGTCAGCGCTGACCAGCAGAGGGCGTCAGAGTCACATGATTGAAAACAAAGGCTGTGATGTTTTTTGTCATGCTGGGATTTTCTACGTTTGTTTAAAGAATGAAAAAGCTTCACTCTTCTATCACTTTATTCACACTCATAGCCTCCTCATCTCCATCCCCGTTGCCTCCTCTCTTCTGTTGTCTCCTTGTGCCCCAAGTTAGCTTCCTTATTTCTGTTCCCTCTTTATGCCTCCTTCTCTTCTTCCCCAATCTCACATCCTTACTTCTTGTCTCCAGTCTCCTTGTTCCTTACTTCTTTACTCTTTTTACCATTTTCTTCTTTCAGCTCATCTCCTGCCTCCTTGTTTTTCCTTGTCTCAAAGTTTCCTTCACCCTTGACTCCTGCCTCATTACCTCCTCTCTCCTTGTCTCCTCAATAATTTCACTCTTCTTTAATCTCTTCTTTTCTGTCTCCTCCATGTGTCTCCTTGATTCCTGCCCCCACATTTCCTCCTCCCTTGTCTGTGAGGTTGCATGAAGGTGAAACATGTTCAACACAAACTGATTCTTCACACACATCTGGTGCAAATGTGTGTGTGTTGATGAAGTGTGAAATTCACAGCAGCCTAATTGAATTAGACACACACTCGTTTATCCGGCCTGACGAGATCTTTTCCAACAGATGTGAGCAGATGTGTGTGTGTGTGTGTGTGTGTGTGTGTGTGTGTGTGAAGAGTAATTTGTCCTAATCTATGTCTGCGGCTCAGGTCTGTGTTTCATCAGGACCCATGTGTTCTGCAGGACCATCGCTCAGGTCCGTCAGGTTTAAGAGGACGGGCTCTGTTTCTCACTTCCTGTCACAGACGTCCTGCAGGTTATGTTAAACATGCGCACCCTGCTCTGTTAGTGTCCTCACTGTGTACACTAACCCTGTAAACATGAATACTTCTCCTTCTTTGGCTTTTCTAACAAGAAGACGTCACTACTGATTCGACAGCGTCAACAGGAAAATCTTCCTGTGTCACCTTCAGTGTTTACAGACTGCACATGTTGTGAGCCAGCGTGCTGTTTGTCTCATAATAAGCTAAGTATACATTATTATTATTATTATTATGACAGAAGTCCTCCCTGAACGGCTGTCCTGCTGTGAACGTTCACTCTAGTCCTTCGTTATTCTTTCATATGTAATGTGAGGGATCAGACCTGAGGTCCTTTTTCATTTGATCCTGATGACATCATCAGTTCAGCAGATCTCCACATGAAACTTTCTGGGCTGAAAAACAGATTTAATCTTATTAGAAACTGAACTCAGATCAGATTTACAGCCATGAGTCACCGTCTGAAGACAAACCAGCAGCAGCTTCATGTGAGCGACACAGAACGTTAGTCCGTTTATGTTTGACCTGGTTCTGATCGTTCACTGTAGAAAACCTAACAGAGTGCATTGTGGGTAAACTTTGAAGCTCGTATTAACTCGTGGGACAGGTTCACCATGTGACACCAGGAGCATCTCCTACCTGTGAGTCAGTCAAGGGTCACAGTACCCTGTGTTAATTTAACAGGTGACAAACATTAAACAAGGTAATGAGATGTGATTTAAATCTGAGGGGTCGAGTTGTTTTACAGGGACCCTGATCGCAGCCGGACCATGAAGCGTCTCAGTGAAACATCTGAATCTGTTTCAGAAGTGAACACACACACACACTCAGTCCTCATCTAAAGTCCTTTAGTTCGTTCAACCGTGAAGCACAAACACTTCCTCTCTGCCCCCCCCCACACACACACACACACAGGTATTCATGTGTGTGCGTTTGATTCAGAGAAAGCAGGAAGTGGTTCGACACACTTCATATATCAGAGAGTGTGTCCATGAAGGATGCTCATTGTGTCTACACCACACACACACACACACACAGCTGTTTCACCACTTCAGAGGACTTCACACTCACTTCCAGAAAACTCAAACAAAAATCAAACCTGACATTTTAAACTCTTATGAGGACTTTAAATATGAGTGTCTGAACAGATATATGTCCCCACACTAATAGGAAGACAAACACATGCACACACACATTTTTCAGGGTCGTCTGGTTCAGACTTCAAATAATCACCATCAACTACAGCCCCTCATATGTGTGTGTTTGTGAGGACACTGTGCAGCAGAGACCTTCATGAGTTTGCTGACCTGGTTTCAGGGTTAGAGTCCCAGCAGTGAGCGACCTCGCAAACACAGCAGTGTGTGTGTGTGTGTGTGTGTGTGTGTGTGTGTGTGTGTGTGTGTGTGTGTGCTGCACAGGAAGCCCTTGTCAGAATAAAAGTTTAAACGTGAGAGCGTGCTGCTGTTGGACATCCTGAGAGCAGCAGGTCAGAGAGTAAAGGATGATTTCCTGTCATTCTTTTTAAAGTCACGTTGGTGTGAGCGTTAATAAATGCTGCTGAGGTTAAACTCAGATTATCTGCTCGTCTGCAAAAGCTCCTCTTTTGTTTTCCTAACAGTTTGTTGCTCACAGGATGTTTTCATGCCTGCAGTTTGTTACTTTGGTCTGAAAACTTCACACACTAAAAACAAACAAACAAACTTTAGACCACACGAGAGCTCCGACTTCCTGCTCAGGTGTTATGGATCAAAACCTGAATCATGGTGTGACAAACGTGAGTGTGACCATGTTATTGCTCTTGGTTCTTGATTAATTTTGATTTGCACACATCAAATCAAACCCAAGTTCATTCAAAGCACCTGCGATTAATTTATTCTGTATCCATGGGAACCTGACTAAATACTGACCTGCAAGCTGCTTTGCAACCCACCTCCAGCCCATCATCTCCATTTCATGCTCTGACTTAATGTCAAAGCTCTATCCTCTTTTGGTTTTCCATGTAAAAAACAAATGAAATTCCCAGAGTGACACCACACTAAAAATCTGCTCATCTCCATGTGAAACAACAATGCTGTTTTAAATAAAGAGCTCCTATTCTGGGCCTGTAGCACAGTTTGTTTGCCTCTCAGCATCAGCAGAGCTCCCTCGTTGTTCCACACATCCGTCCTCTGTCACTAAGCTGGGATCTGATTACACCAGACAGGAACATCCTCCAGTTTGCTGCTCTGCTGCTTCCCTGCACAAAGCACACCTGGCAACAGGTGAGATCATGTTCCCATCAGTCATCCAGGTCACAGCGGTCTCCAGAGCTTGAAAACAAAGGCGACTGGATTTCTTCGCGTCTTGTCCAGTTGAAGTTCTCACTGTGAAAACTGCAGAGATCCTGGTGGTAACAGTGGGTGTGTCCCCTCTATAGAAACTCCTTAGGGTCACAACAGCACCACACTCACCTGTACACCTGTGGTTAAAGGTCAAAGGTCACTCGCTGAGGATGTAAATATTCACATTTTGGACGTAGAGAGTAGTAAAAGAGGCCATCAGTGGACAGAGGTCATGGTTTCCCACACCAGTGGTCAGCCACTATAGTGCAGTCCTGACATCCAGTTACAGGTGCTTCAAAGCCCACTCACAGGTGGTCTGATTCAGTCACGTGACTGTGGGGCGGGGCGTGGTCTCACACAGGTGAAGCAGGAAGTCAAACATTCAGGGTTCCTCGTTGAAACGTCCGTGTGAGTGTAAGTCATGGAGGTCCTAACTCATGAAGTTCAAGTCTCCTCCTCAGGACTCATGAATTGCACATGCTTGGTGTGAGCTCTGTCTGATCCTCACGCTGTGTTTTACCTCTGACCTGCAGCCAATCAGATTCCACCTGAAGCCGAGGCTTTAGGATGAGATTTGATCAAAGTTGAAACTACAGAGGAGCGTTTGTTTTACTCACCCAGACTCAAACTGGCTGCAGAGTCCTCCACCCCACCTCATGAGACGCACCAAACATCTGTGTGTGTGTGTGTGTGTGTGTGCGTGTGTGTGTGTGTGTGTGTCGGTATTAGTGTATTAGTCAGAGCTCTCAGCAGTCGGTGAACAGTTTAAAATAATATTAGTGCAGCTAACGACAAACACACACTCGAGTCGCTTCATGGATGATTAAAAATAATGCTGAGAGAGCAAGACCAGCTGCACGTGATAGAATAGAATAGAATAGAATAGAATAGAATAGAATAGAATAATAGATGATGTTCTTCCATCTTTGGACGTTTTTTGGACACAAAGCTGACACGTCAGGTTTCATTATTTAAAATCAGCATTTGTTAGTCTGTTGACACAGACACACACCGAGCTGCTGCTCATCACACGGGAGCATCAACACACAGTAACACAAAGAGCATGAAATGATCTGAAACAGGCAAATAATGCTAAAATAGATAAACTGAAGACACACAAAATTGACACAGGCAGTGAAGAAAAAGAACACAAAGACAAAACAAACACAGAGACAGAGCATGACCATAAATGAACAGGGAGATGTAAAAAGATATAACAACAAGAACAAAGATAAAAACCTGCAGAGTCAGACATGCAGTCAATCACAGTTACACACAGGATGACCACAAGCTGACAAAAACATCACAAAGAGACAAAAACATGACAAATACACGAGAAACACAAATAAACAAAAGAAAAACCCACAAAATATAAAATATGATGACAGAAACAGAAACAGGTTTATCCACAGTCGAACACAACAAATGTTGTCAAAGTCGCTTGATGACTGAGGCTTAACATACACAAGCTCAGAATGAGGTCATTGTTTGATGACATCACTTTCCAATGTCATCAAACAAACAAACAACAAGATTTAAACCAAAGTACACAAAACAATAGCGACACTACAGGACGGATCAGGTTAATTCCTGGATTCTTCGCTGAGTGTGGAAACTCAGCTTGGTCTAATCGACTGACGTGTGTGTGTGTGTGTGTGTGTGTGTGTGTGTGTGTGTGTGTGTGCACGTGTGTGTGTGTGTGTGTGTGTGTGTCCTCAGCCTGCTGCCAGTCTGGTTTCTGTAATAACAGAAAAACAAGGAGCTGTCTGTCACCATCAGACCTCCAACTTTAACCCCCTCCTCTCTCGCTCCCTTCATTCCTTTTGTAACTCGTCCCAGATGTGGGCGGAGCAGAGAAGGAACATGAGATGGAGGTGACACGTGTAAATGCGTGTAAAGTCCTGCAGTGTGTGTGTGTGTGTCTGAAACCTGAGCCCTATCAGTGATTGATCGTGTGATCAAATCAATATTTCATGTGGACACGCTCTTTGTTTCACTGCTTTTAAATCATGTGATGATTGCTATGGCAACCATCATCAGGTCAACAACACAAACCTTCTCGGTTCAGATCCACACATCACCTCTGATGTCATGACATTTAACATTGTGCCCCGCCCCTCACCCTGTGAGAGCAGGGTGAGGGGCGGGGCACACCTGCGCAGGTGTTGAGCCTGACGCTACAGGTCTGTAGCATCTGATATCCAACATCAGTGTGTGTCATGTGTGTTAGCAGGATTATAGACCATAAAACACAAACTCCTGCAAAGGTTTGATACAGACAGATGTGTCACATGACATCACACACAGCAGCTAGGGAGGAGGAAGAGGCATGCTCATTAAAATCTGGTCCAAACAACACACAGGAAGTGACCTCACAACCTCTTTTACTGTGAAAATATGTTCCCTTGTGTGAGCTGGTGTATGAGCGGAGACCCTGTGAGCCCTGAAGTCTCTGCTGGTCATTATTTGTTGGATCCCAGGAGTTTGTAGCTCGGCTGTTTGGGCTTCAGATCCAGCTGCAGGGATGTAATTCTGCTCGTCGCCGTGACGACTCTGCATGTTTTAGCTGGTGAATATTTTTTATACTTTTTACTTTGTTGTAAAAATAAGCATATTTTAAAGGTCCAGAGTCAAGTTTGATCCCAAGTTTGAGTTTCAGGTTTGCATCCCTGTGCTGAATCATGTCCTGTGTTACACACAAACTGCACAGTTAAACATTAAAGTTCATATAAAAATAAAAATAAGAAAAGTCCCAAAGACACTTTTTAAACATGATTTTTTTTTTTTATTATTTTAGCGTTTGAACAAACTTGGGTAAGAAACTCTGGATGAATCCCAGATTTGCCATTAAAATATTAAGTAAACCTTCAGGAAATAACAGCTTGTTTCGATGCCATCTGCTTGCTGTGGCCTCTGAGGTGAAACTCGGGCTTCAGTCGACACCTCGGCTGATCTCAGGTCAGAGTGTACACACTGATTTATAACTAAGAGCGACGAATCAGCAAACACTGGACTCTGTGTCGGCGTGCTGAAAGGCATGATGGGAGACGTAGGAAGCCCCAAGCTGGACCCGGCGCAGGTCAGCAGACAGCACAGCGACATCACTTCCTCTTTGAACAACGGCAGGAATGTGGCAGCAGGGAGGAGCACAGGAACAGGAAGAGGAGCCTCCTCCCGCAGCGGCAGGGAGGGGGCAGAGGTCGCACGCTGGTATCAGGGGCTCACCTTTCAGGCGTTACCATGGAGACCACACGGAGCCCAAAGTGCTTCCAGCTGCGAGAGCGAGTTTGTCTTTCTGCCAATGCTGTGAGTTTGAGTTCATCTGGACGTGGAAATAAGTCAACGCTGTAAACACCCCCTCCCACACACACACACACACACACAAAGTCCTCTGGGGCCTCCCGCCCCTCCTCGCTGAGACCACCAGGAGAGGCAAACGTCACAGATACTGTGCAGAGACGATCAATTAGACGATCTGCTGGATGGAAGAAACATACGGAGGCTCAATAACGCCCCAATTACCGAGCGGACGCGGGGGAGCTCATTTCCAGCCCACCGAGGGTCCGAGTCCGAGCTCTGGAAACTCCATCACGCCGTCGCAGCTCCTTCAGACTCCACAGCGTTTCACTTATTTCATTATTTACAGTTAAATCCACCTACATGTAGTTTCCACTCCTCCAATCAGAAACAAGAGCTGAACTTCCTCTGCACGTGCTCAGTACGACTCCTGGAACAGGATCATCTGAAGTTTGACCTGAACAACTGATTTTTTCTTCTGTTGTTTAAAGTTTAATTGTGTGCGACTCTAAATCCAAGCTGCTGCTGGCCGACACACCTGACAGCAGTCGGTGCTTCATGTGTCGACGCACTGAGTGTGTTTGTTTTACACTCACTGATGAACAGTTACAAATAACAGTAATAACTCATGTCAATGAGCATTATTTGTCTGTGTAAAGCTCAGAAAACAGGAGAACGTCTAACATCAGCTCAACATGCAAGAAACAGTCTGAAAATAATACGACCTTACAGCAGTAATCTGATTACTCACAGGTTTAAAATTATTTATACTTTTAGTATAAAAAATATTAAAATAAAACTTTGACTCTGTATCGCACGACTGCAGTTTTAGACAGAACATTATTATTATTCCAGGAAATTCGGTTTTATCCAAGTTTTTTTCTCTTACTAAATTTTAGAAATAAAATCATTTTAAATGTTCACTTTTTAAATGTATGTTTACTAATAACACTGATCCACTAGCAGTACTAGCATCCAAGACTTAGTCTGAAGCAGGTTAGCTATGACGCTACTGTCACGTATAGACAGTCCTCAGTTTAGACGAGCTCACACAAAATACTAAAAACTGCCTGAATTAACTACACCATGAAGCAAGTACTTATAAAACCTTTATTAACACACTCACTGACAACTAGCTCACATTATAAGCTGTGTTAAAGAAACAGATTCAACTCTGTTAATAATTCAGAACCACAAACAGCTCCTAAACAACCTGTTTGTACTTGGTGTGAAACTTTATTTACAAATAGTTAATCAGTCATAAAGTATAAAACATTGTGTCAGTAAACATGCTACATGTGAGCTTATTAAACAAAATAACTATTTATATCTACGTTTATAAATGACATGTTAAGTAATGGTTTATAAAGGATGAATTAAGTGTTAACTAATACCTTAATAATGCTGAATAGTGACTGTGAGGAGCTGATCAATGATGTTAATGAGAGAGGAGGATGAAGGACAGTAAGGGGGAGGTGAGGGCAGCTGTGCGGAGGATGAAGAGGGGAATGGTAGTTGGTCCACATAACGAACCTGTGCAGGTTCAGAGCGGTGCAGGAGAGAGGACGGTGCACTTTCTAACCACTCTATTAAACACATCATAGTGAGTGGGAGGACTGATGTTAAAGAACAGTGATGTGCAGAGCTGTGGGAACTACAAAGGGGAAAGCTGACGATGACGATCTGAGAAAGAGCTGTTGAAGCTCAGTGAAGAAGAGGAGAAGATCAGAGAGCAACAGTGTGCCTTCATGCTGACAAACAGCTCTACTCAGGGATGTTTGATCTGATGATGGAGAAGTTTAGAGACGGTCGGGAGTTTCACTGAGTCTTTGTGGAGCAGAAAAAGCAGATGACTGGCTGCTGAAGGCTCTGCTTGATGGGAAAACCTGCAGGATTTTATGTGGATATTTAAATATCCCTGATGTGCATGTATCTGTGCGATGGAGTCTGTGGATGCAGTGATAGCTGAGCGCTCCACCCTGCTCTGCAAATATGGTGCTTTAACGTGGCAACAATGCTTTAAAAGGACAAAGGCTGACATCACCGATCCACACTGTACCTGCAGCTGTGGCTCAGGTGGCATTGTGGGTTTCCCACTAACTGAAGGGTTGATGGTTCAACAGCCAGCGCTGGTGTCTGTTCATGAGCTCTCACACAGTAAACATGTGATATCTTTATGCTTTTTCACTCTCACATCAGTGAAGGTGAATTCCTGCAGCTTCAGCCTGAGCGTCTGCCTCTAAATAGTTGTGGTTTTTAGGCCTGACGCTGGCTGGCGTCTACTGAGGACTTCACAGAGAGCCCAGCGGAGACAAACAAAGGTGCAGGACAAAGAAATGTGGTTTCATAGAACAACAGCTGAGAGGATGTGGTGAGAAACATCGACAGAGCTCAGAGCTGAGCACTGAGTTTAGTCTGATCGGCGTTACCTTGTGTTCACGACTGAAACACGTCCACTCCCACTGTTGGAGGGTTTCGAGCATCTTTAGCGTGATTCTGATGACACATGTTTCTGTTTTTAGGCTCAGCCGAGTGGAGCCAGAGTGTTTACCCTGCCTGACGTATGGCGGTTTGTTTCCTGAGAGAGTCGGTCCTGTCTGTCTGTCTGTCTGTGGCTCGGAGGAAGAGCGAGTCAGGAAACCGCGCACAAACACACCGACACTCACAGAGTCTTTGTTTCCTGTCTAAATAAAGGTGGTCGCTGAGGTTTTGTGGCAGCCGGAGGCTCTGTTGTTCTGATCCGTCCTTCAGTTTCGTCTCCCTGTCGCATTCCTGTCTCTGTTATAGAGAGCCGAAGTGAAACCACCACTTCAAATAGACCTCACAATAACACACTGATAGAAATCAGCCCTGAGACCATTCTGCGTGTTGTCAGTAGAAGAAACCGAATCGCTGTGTGTGTTTGTTCAGGGAAACATTTTCATTCTGGGAGTCCACTCGAGGAGCTGTCCATGACTCACACTTTCAAACTGGATCCTCGTTTATCTCACAGGCCATCCGGGTCGTTCTCATTCCCGAGCCTCACAGTTACAAGTGTCCTTCAGTGTCCTTTGCTTCAAACATGACCTCAGGACCCTAAAAAGGCCTCATTGTTGCTCTCACTGGTGTTACATGGCATGCACTTTTCAACTAAACACACAAAATCTGAAAATCTCTTAAATAAAACACTCTTTCTGTGTCATTATCATAAATCAAAATTCACTCGGTCTCCTTATTGGTTTCACATCAGCTTCTGCGCTGGCTTCCTCTGCCTTTCACATTTGATTTGGAGTCGTTAGTGAACACTTTTACAGCCCATAACAACCTCAGATCCCTTTAAAGTGCATCCACACTCAAATCCACAGACCATATAAAAGAGACAAACCAACTGGTTCACTCACATGTTCTCTGATTAACAGTTTAATTAAATTATTACATCATATAAGAGTTTATTCGCTAACTGAGTCTGACAACGCCACCTCCACTTCAAAGAAATCTTCAGCAACGCTGGCTAACAGCAGCTAACAGCAGCTAACAGCAGCTAACAGTGGATATTGGTGGCTAGCAGCAGGTAGCAGGAGCTAACCGACCTCATGGTGGCTAATGGTTATTCATAAAAGCTAACAGAGGTTAATGATGTGTAACCACAGCTAACAAAAATTATCACAGGTTAACAATAGCCAACAGGAGCTTACTGAATAATGGCAGCTGGGATAAACCGGGGTAAACATTCACTACAGAGAGTTTGAGCTGACATGAGGTGAAAATGAAAAACATCACAAACAGTTAAATGAAATATTATTTATTTAGGGTGGCACTCTAAATTGCCCATAGGTATGAATGTGAGTGCGAATTGTTGTTTGTGTCTATGTGTTATCCCTGCGACCTGCCTCTCGCCCTAAGACAGCTGGGATGGGCTCCAACCGCGACCCTGAAGAGAATAAGGGGAAGAGAATGGGTGGATGGATTATTTATTTATAGATACTTTGTAAAAACTAAAGATTTCAATATTTGATACATATCTGTCAATGTTAAATGCTGAAATGGTTCAAATATATTAAAATATAGTGTGCACAAGAATGTTTTTATGCACACAGTGTATAAAAACTGTGTGCATAAAAATGCAGGCCATTTTATAGAACAGGAGTAGAAACTTGCAGCTATTCTGGGGTAAAGTGAAATAAGGATGCTATAAAAATACAGTTATCATTAAAGTTCATATTTCCTTCCCTCTATCTGACACATTATTATACACTTTATTATACTTTATTAATCAATAGAATAAATACCAAAGCTTCTTGTTCTAAGTTGATTTAATCTAAACAGAAACTCTGACTCTAAAGGCTTGGTGTAGAGAGTGAATGCCTTGCTGCAGGACTCTGTGCAGGAATTTAAATCTCTAACCTCACTCTGGAGGACCGCCTGCACTCAAACGATGTGGATGTTGAGGTCAAATGCTTGGGTTTAAGTGGAACGGCCCTTTAATGTTTTTCCGTCTGAGTAGAGCAGAAGGGGTCAAAGGTCAGAGCTGATTTTGGCTCCTCTGATTGGCCTGTTCAGGCGGGAAATGTGTGTGTGTATTTATGTGTGTGTGCGTGTGTGCATGTGTGTTCTTGGCACAGTATTTATGAGCGCACACACCACAGGGAAATTCCATAAGTCACACACACTTACCCATGTCCCTGCCTTTCTATCAGTGTGAGGACCATGGTTTGTTTAATGCTTTCCTGGGCCATTCAGCCAGAGATGATGTGTTTGGGGACACACAGGTGTTTCATATAAGTTAACTAAAAAGTCAAAGTGTGAATATAAATGTAGTTCAGCTGAGAGCACAAACATAATCCCTTTTACACTCTCGAAAACCACAACTAAAGCCACTAAAAACTTCAGATCTGCTAGGAGGAGAAAGGTACTCACACAGATACCAACACCAGCCCACACACACCCATAAAAATATGCTGGATTTGGTTTATACATGTTATTGTTGGCCTGGGTGTGTGTGTGTGCGGTGTGTTTAATGACCTGTTGGACAAAAGGAGTTGAAAAGTGCAAAAACACTCACAGAGCCGGTCAGTGTATGTGTGTGTAGGTGTGTGTGTGTATGCATGTGTGTGTTGAATCATGTAGATTTGAAGAACATCTGTTCGACACATGTAATGCTTGAAGACAGAGAGATGTTAAAAATCAGTTTAGCTGCTTTCACTGACTCAGCCTAACTCCACCCCTTATCTAAGGGATCCAAAAGAAGGAGGGGCCAAAGTCAAACCACCTACAAATCTGTTGGTGCTAGACTTTTTTGTTTTTGTGAATGGCTTTGGGTCACATTGAGGATGAAATGCGGGCAGCAGGAAACTGTTAGAGTGCAACTGTTTACTAATGGTCTGTGTTTGCTGTAGCAAAATGCTAGCTAGCTAAATATTAATAAGAAGGCAATCTGGAGGGGCTGCGTATGGGGCTCAAACAATCAGCTGCACATTCAATAGACATGTTAGCCTTCTGCCACAAAGAATGCTAAGTGATCCTAATTCATGGTCATCTATGAACTGAAAGCTTACATACGGGGAGTTTTATGCTGTCATGGCATTAAAATCCATCCATTATCTTGGCTTATCCAAAGTCAGGTCATGGTGGCAGTAAGCTAAGCAGGATATCCTTCTCGATGACATCCTTCCCGGCTACACTTTCCAGTTCCTCCTGGTGGGATCTTGAGGCACTCATGGGCCAAAGAAGAAATACAGTCTCTCCATCATGTTCTGGGTCTATGCTGGGGTTTCTTCCCAGTTGGGTGTGCTTGGAGCACCTCTAAGGAAGCAGGAACCAGAAGGAACCAAATACCTGAACCGTTTCAACTGAAATGGTCCGTATAAAAGATGTGAAGTGCCATAAAACTGTGTTCTTTATAATGGCCACTGGGGGGCAAAAAGAGTGTGTCTAGATCTATGGCTTGGTCTCAGTCACTAGTTTGAAAAGCATAAAACAGAGAATGATATTTAGAAATTGTGGTCCTATGAGGGTTATTTTGGATGTGCCAACTGGCCAATGAGCAGTGCAGTGATGGTGGCTACATCACTCTTTGTGACGGAGCCAAAGCTTATGTGAACTTTACTGTTGGGATTATAGGCAGCAATAATATAGAGTCAGTGAATGGAGAGTATATTAAACAGAGCCATAAAGTGGTTTGAGGTGAGCAGAGACAAAGTTCTGTAGCACCACCGATATCGGTGAGAGATGCTACAAGACAAAACCCTGCAGCCACACAACGTTCACCCGGCTGCATCTACCAAAGAGACCAATGCATCCAAGAAGAAAAGAACCTCAACAGTCCAAACTGGGACCTTTAAAATATTATCCGAAGGTTCCCAGGACGTGTGTGCAGTGTTGTGTGCATAAATAACTGCTAATATACTCAAATCTCTCTTTAGTGCACTGCTGTTTGCTTCATACGTAGAGACTTGCTTACTTTACAATCACAGACTTGTAAATCATGATATTGTCCACCTCTGCCTTTCCTGTATTTGAAACTTTGCACTGACTCTGTAGAGTGATAAAGCGCCGAGCTTATTTGATGTGAGAGCGGACTTTCTTTCCTGGCTCAGAATGTTAAACATTTACAAACATGCTGCTTGTACAGAAATGAAGGATGTGTTTCTTCTTCTAAATCAAACTCTTGTGCAGCCAGCTCTCGGCTCGGTGCTCGTAAACTCTCTATCACAGTGCTGTGAAAAGGTTTGTAGGCTTCATTAATGAGCATCAACCTCATGTTATCCCATCCTAAGCTCCCATACTGCCTCACGTCTTCCCTCTTATTTAAATCTGATAACTACATTCACAGTTCAGTGAGAGTCTGCTGTCAGGTTTCCCCTCTGACCCTGGTAGCTCTGGTTTCAGGTTCTGCACATGCTTCAAATGAATACATTCACATAGCCTCCTTCCCTGCAGATGTCTGTGACCTGTATTAACTGATCTGTGTTTCTGAAACAGTTTGTAATGATTCCTGGTGTTTGTGTTGTTCTGTTGCCTCCTCGTGTTGATCGTCCACCTTTAAGCTTTCTTTGCTCTCAGCTCTTTAACTTTTCAGTGCTCCTTGTTTGGGTTTTGAAGGATCAGCTTATAATTAGATCATCAAAAAATGAGGTTTGTGAAGTGTCACATAAACAAAGCATTGACTTACTTCCTACTTCCCCGCTGTGCTGGCTGTCAATCAGGCAGACATGATTTATTTAAACAGATGAACGCAATAAATTGTGGCTCAAGAGTTGGGAGTTCGTCTTGTAATCGGAAGGTTGCTGGTTTGAGCCCCGGCTCGGACAGTCTCGGTCGTTGTGTCCTTGGGCAAGACACTTCACCCGTTGCCTACTGGTGGTGGTCAGAGATGGGCAGTAACGCGTTACTGTAATCCGATGACTTTTTTCGAGTAAAGTAAGGGATTACTATTGCAAAAACGGTAATTAGATTACCGTTACTTTCCCGTAGGAACGCTGCGTTACTAAAACCGTGATTTTTTTTGCGAGAATGTCTCATGACAGTGACGTAAGCGAGTGCGACGTTCGTGACAACAGCTGTGTGCAGATCAACAATGGATCATATATCGAGTGCAGGAGAGAGTATGAGCATGCAGCGTTTAAAGCGTGGAAGTACTGACCTTACTTTGAGTTTGATTCCATAAAAAGTGACAAAAACATTAGTGTCCGTTGTGCGTGGGAAGAAAACTTCTTTTTACAGCGAAAAAACCCCTAAACTTCCAAGCAAGCACCGAGTAGCTACGACGTGATGGGAAACTCACAGAGAAACTCGCGGATTCTTCCACTGACTGCTGCGGCTCACCTGCACCAGGGTAAACCTCCGCCTACCCTGCTCCTGCTTTACAGGTGAAAATAGAGCAAAAGGACCGCTAGTCTTTGACTTTATTTATTTTCTGCTGTGTTTTACTTGCATCTATTTGAAAGAGTGAGTGTAAACACAAAAAATAATATTTTATGTGCTGGAATGTGCAGAAAATAGGTTTAAATGTTAAACTAATTTCTTCCAGTCAGAGAATGTTGCATATAATTAAATTTTTGCTTGATGCATAAAGTTAAAAGGTTAAAACTAATAAAACAAGTTTTAAAAAGAGACTTTTCCATTTGATTACATTTTGTATGATGGATTATGTAGAAAAAGTAGAATTGGGCTGAAAGATCTATCGCTTTATCACCTATTCAGGTTGTAAGTCGTGTTTTTAAAAAGTAAATAAGTAACTAAGTAATTAATTACTTTTGAAAATAAGTAATCAGTAAAGTAACGGGATTACTTTTTTGGGGAAGTAATCAGTAATTAGTTACTGATTACTTTTTTCAAGTAACTTGACCAACACTGGTGGTGGTCAGAGGGCCCGGTGGCGCCTCGCCTCTGTCAGTGCGCCCCAGGGTGGCTGTGGCTACAATGTAGCTGCCATCACCAGTGTGTGAATGTGTGTGTGAATGGGTGGATGACTGGTTGTGTAAAGCGCTTTGGGGTCCTTAGGTACTACAAAAGCGCTACACAAATACAGGCCATTTACCATTTGCCATTTAAAGGCAGTTCTGATCTCTTTATACTTTTTATTGACCATGTGTGAGACGGGTTTATCCAAATTTCCCAGCTGCAGTTGTCTTCAATAAGTCAGAAACTGAAGGGCTGAAGGGTTTATAAAGAGATGATCCTGACTAACCGCCATGGTTAGGGTTACCCCTTTGGCTGATTTGCTGTTGGTGGACGTCAACTGTCACGGCGGGGTACGACGGTGTGTTTTAGGTGCAGACCCAAAAGCAGACAGAGAGGGAGATGAAACTGAGTTGCAAACCAACGAGCCTTTAATGTAGCTGATAACATGAATACAACTCAAACGAAGGCAAACGGGGGCGAGAGCTAACTGAAAACCTAAACTGGGAAAACTAAAACAACTGAGACAACAAGACTGAAGAACTATGAAATGAATATGACAACTCTGACTATGAATGTGAACATGGAGGGAGGCAACACAGACTATTCGACAAAGACTGAAAGAAAACACACAGACTAGATACACACAGGAGGTGATCAGGGGAAGTGGAGACACATGGGGAAGCAGCTGACCCAAATAAACATAATGGCACCACAGAGGAAATTAACACTAAGCATGATTATCATAGAAACAAGACTTTCAACATAAAAGATGAAACAGAACAACACGAACTTAACATGACACATGTACAGAGGGTGAAGACACAAAGGGATCGAAGAACAAAAAATGAGCAACATAAGAGCTAATAACTAAATGAACTTAACATAAACAATGAATTTCAACATACAAGGGAACTCAAATCTAACTAATAATAGCAACAACCAGAACTTAACATATCTTCAATAATAATATAAGAAGTCAACAAATCAACAAAATGCAGACAGTCAGAAGTCTCTGCAGTCTCAGAAAGTTGTGGTGACGTCAGCATCAATGTCATCATAGTCTTCATTGCATCCCTCTTCATTCCCTCTTTCAAGCGTCGCCATATCCATGCAAATGGCCAGTGAGCGTTCTGCCGGTGTAATGGGAACCAGTGAAAATGACAGTACAAGACCCCAGCAGGTCATGTGACTCAGCTGAGACGTTTCAGTAACACTTTATAATACAGCCCGCCTTAGAGCGTAGGATCCTCTAATTAAATGGAACAGCAATCTAGTTTATTAGAATTACAATGTAATTATATTCACTTACAGATCCTTAAAGTAGGTACACTGCAAATACTAACAAGTCAGGTTTTACAGGAAACAATAATAATAAATAATAAAACTTTAAAAAAAAACTTAAACACTGTGTAAGTGATTGTAAATTATGCATAAGAAGTGTTTAAGTAAAAAAGGACAATCTATTATCAGAAAAACCATCATGCATGTCAACATCATAAATATTAAATAATGATGTAAAAGCAGAGGTTAAGCGACTTAATAATACGACATGGGCCCAAAAGTACAGCATACGTATGATCTAAGATAGAAAATATTGTTTGATTTTTGCATTACCAGAATATGAGGCAGTACTTTAACTTACTTACGCACTAATTAAAGGTAGTTATAATATAACGATTTCTTTGCTTCCTGTAAAACCTGATTTTAAGTGTTTGTGTGTTTTGGAATTTCGAATAAAATTCATTTAAATTCTATTAATTACAGGACAATTACAGCCCAGGCTGTGTTACACAGTGTCACGGAGATTATACCTGGCAGGATTGCTTTGTAGATCGACACCATCAGGTAGGTGGAGACAAAGTACGGAATGAAGACCACTAAATGGAGGAAAGCCTGTAACGGCAGGAATGGAGGCAGGCAGGCGAGGACTGGAAGAGGTAAGGCACACACACACACACACACACACACACACACACACACACACACACAGAGGGTGAATGTATTTGTGTTCTTGTTGGAGTCCCACTGATTGTTTTCACTTCCATCAACTCACCTGCAGAAACAGTCAGTGCAGACAGCAGCAGCACACACACACCTGCAACAGGAGGACAGAGGTCACTAAAGGTCAGAGGTCACTGAAGGAAGTTTGTACAATGTTTTGCATGCATTGTACTGGAAATGACTAAACATCGCCCAGAGCACATCTGAGGCCCGTGCTGTGGGGTCCTGATATGCCCCACTGTGCGCAGCCCACGCTAAACAGAGAGGGGTCCACAGTGGGACCCACTGTAGGCCTGCAGCACATCCACAGTGCCGCCACAGGTGTGGGCTGCCCTGCTGAGTGTCCTTCAGATCCTGGGTCCTTGGTGACATAGCTTAAATCTCCTTTACAGTCCTGTCTCTCACAAACTGCGCACTCATGTTTGCTGATCAGCAGTTTTCAGCGATTCCAGACACCTGATTGGCTTTTCCCAGCACATCTCTCATTATTTTATCTGTATTTCTTTGTCATTGTTTATATTAACACTTTATTTGTGTCTTTTATCTTTTTCATTATTAAACTCTTTGTTTTGCTTTGCTTTGATTGTCTGCTGATAGGTTTGCTTCTGTGCAGCACTTTGATCAGCATGTGTGAGTGTGAGCTTCACACGATGGCGTGATAAAGATGAATCCACGGCAAGAAGAAGCCCCGCCCACTATCTCCAGCTCAGAGAGAACTAACCAGTTTCACATGAAGGGTTTGAGGTCAGGTGGCGATGGGACTTTAACGAGCCTGGGGAGGTAACCTGCAGAGCTGAATGTGACTGGTTGTAGCTTTTATCTGTGATTATTTTTACATTACTTCCTCTTCCTGGTGAGCGCTGCTGCAACTTCAACCTACGCAGAGCAACAGCAACATCTGGATAATTACAAGCATCTGTGTGATTTACTGAAAATCCTTCAGTCTGTGAAGCCAACACCTGACAGACAAACACAAACCAGGTACCACAAAGTCTGTGTAACACACCCTGCACTCACACGTGTGTGCAGAGACAGAGTTGGATGTAAATGACATGCTGAGAGGTTTAATCAGTGTGAATCCAGAGCACAGAAACACTGTTTGACTTCCTGTATAAACTTTGCCATCAGAGCATTGTGAGGTCACACGCTGGCTAACACTAAGTACAAAGCTGTAAGTGCTGTTTTGATTTGGATAGAAGCTTTAAATAATTTTTTTTAAAAACATAATTGAAGTGTGATTTATTAAGAAAACCTCTGAGTGTTTCCCTTTTAAGGACACACACAAAGTCATTTACAGTCCTTTACTGGCAGCGGTGATAAATGTGCACAAATATGCAGCCAGCAGCACATTTATGAAGCTAAAGTCATGTTTTTGGAATTTAAGAGTTGAACAAACGAGTGTCGGAGCTCTTTGTTTGACTTACCGAGGAGCAGATACACTGATGGACTCTTCATGATGTCTGCATCACGAATGAATGCGAGTTTGAGCAACACAGTGACACCCTCAGTCCGACCACTTCCTTTCTAATAACGGCTCAGTGTACAGAACTATAGAGTGTCAAATTATGGGACTGTGTTGTTACAGATAACGAGGGGTGTCCAGGCCTCGAGGGCCGGAGTTCAACCGCTGTGGTGTGTTTCTACAGTGCTGTGGTCAGTGTGTTAGTGTAACAGTAACGAGTCAGACATAATAGAGAACCTGAAAAGATAGAAATTCAATTCAGTTTTATTTGCACAGCACCAAATCACAACAACAGTCGCCTCAGGGTGCTTTATCTTGTAGACACGACAATAATACATGCAGATATAACAGGAACAGAAGAGTCAGGAAAGGCAAACTACGCAAAAGCATGCGAGGTGACGGAGCTCATCAGTGAGAACACAAACTAAAGAGGGAAGTGGGATCAGGGGGTTGAGTTAAAGTCATTGAGCAGTTCAGCCACACCAGCACACAGCCTGTTGACAGCCAGCTGCTGATTAATGCAGACTGGAGCAGAGAAGGCCTCAGTGTGGGCCTGCAGCGTACCCACAGTATGGCCACAGTGTAGGTGTGGGCTGCTACATGTGCCCCACGGTACATTACCGTCACCAGCTGGTCTGTGTGGACCAAAGTGTTGCTGAAAACAAAGCTACTTTTAGCCTTTGGCTGGTGCAGACGGGTCCATCCAGCAGATGTGTCAGAACCAAAACTGTTTATATCTGTGATAACGAACCTTCAGATGTCTAATCATGGTCAAATATGTAAAATCATTCAAAACCACCAAGTCCAGCTAACTTAATGGATGTTTTCTTGGCTGGTTAGTGGATTTTATGTAAATCAGCCAGTCTGAGTAGTTCTTAATGTCCAGGGTGAAGCCTGCCTCTCAGCCTGTGGCAGCTGGGACATGCTACAGCCTCCCTGTAACTCTGAACTGGAGAGGCAGATGTGTTACAGTTGTTCAGTGTGAGGCTCAAACTCTCCTGATGTGAAACAGCTCACACTAACACTGCAGCAACACAAAGTCACAGCGAGAGAACAGCAGCTGAGGAACAGAACTCAGACTCTGTTTATCCCAAAGTATGAAAACTTTATTACAGCATTCAGAATATTAAAGACAACACAGATCAACATATTTTACATTAAGCATAACAAATCTAACAGCATGGCAAAACAAATATCAGAGTAAGATAAAAACATCCTTGAACTCATTCAACACCTGAAACCTGTGAGGACCTGGTCACATGCAGCAGGTCAGGTCTATCATGTTTGCAGTCTGAATGCAGCGACGGCGCTCGCTGTAGATCAGAAGTCATGCTCGGTGATGACATCAGCAGCGATGTCATCATAGTCTTCGCCGAATTCCTGAGTTTCTTCATCAAGCTGGGCCGTCTCCATGGAGACAACCAGAGGACGTCCTGCGGCGAGTGAACACAGACTAAACACGACCAGTTTAAACAAACTCCCAACTCCAGTTCAAGTCCCAGAGGAGGACCGCCTTTAGGTTTAATGGTGCTTGGCCCGGTGCCGACAGGCATCACCTCTGACTCTGTGCTGTGTTATCCTGGCAGGACGGTACCATAAGGATGTTGTCTAGTTTGTGTAACTTCAAGCATGGGCAGCTTAACCTGCCAACCTGCTTCTTAAATCCTGTATTTGGGCAAAGCTGATCACACGCATCTTTCATCATATCCTACGAAGTAAATAAATCACATTTCTCTCCGTTTATTCACATGGTCACCGAAATAAAAGAAGAAGACTGTGTCTCTTCGATCAGCTCTGATGTTACCTTCAGAAAACTGGTCCCCAAACAAAAGCACCTGATCTACAGACTCCTACCTTTGTGTGAGTCCTACCTGCACTCCTGCAGCCTCAGCACCTGCAGCACAAACATATCTGCTGTGAAAGATCAGAGAGACTCGTACCTGCATTCAGTCTGCTCTCAATCGACAGCATCACCACCGTGGAGAGGGCGTACGGGAGGAAGACCACTAAATGTACGACCTGCCACACCAAAGGATAGGGAGGCATGTAGGCTAGAGCTGAATGACACACACACAGACACACACACAGAGTAAATGTATTTGTGTTCTTGTTGAACTCTCACTGATTGTTTTCACTTCCATCAACTCACCTGCAGAAACAGTGACTACAAACAGCAGCAGCACACACGCACCTGCAACTGCAACAGGACAAAGGTCACTAAAGGTCAGAGGTCATTGAATCCAGCATGATCTGGCTCAGAAACCTGATTAAACTTTTCAAATGTGTGAAATGTGTGTATTTCCTGTCTCTGCTGTGATGTAATTGGATCCTTTTCTGTCACAGTGAGTACTTGAGTGAGACCAGGCTGATCATCTATCGCCTCTTATCAGGAAGCCTTTGAGCTGCTCCCTGTTTTCATCTGCCTCCATCTCCTCCTATCCCAGCATCCTCCTCTGTCACACCGACCCTCTGCATGTCCTCCTTCATCCATGAACCTCCTCTGAGCTCTTCCTCTGTTCCTCCTGCCTGGCAGAACATCTGAACACCTTGAGCTCAGCTCCACCGTCTCCAAATATCACAGCAGGTCTCATTTGTTAGAAAGTGTGAAATCACTGCTCATTCACCCAAGAGTCAAATAAACGACTCAGCATCCTCATAGAGCTAACACAGAGTGCTATACTATAATCTTAATCTTAATAATCCTATACTATAATCTTAATCTTAATAATCCTATACTATAATCTTAATCTTAATAATTCTATACTATAATCTTAATCTTAATAATCCTATACTATAATCTTAATCTTAATAATTCTATACTATAATCTTAATCTTAATAATCCTATACTATAATCTTAATCTTAATAATTCTGTACTATAATCTTAATCTTAATAATCCTATACTATAATCTTAATCTTAATAATCCTATACTATAATCTTAATAATCCTATACAATAATCTTAATCTTAATAATCCTATACTATAATCTTAATCTTAATAATTCTGTACTATAATCTTAATCTTAATAATTCTATACTATAATCTTAATCTTAATAATCCTATACTATAATCTTAATAATCCTATACAATAATCTTAATCTTAATAATTCTATACTATAATCTTAATCTTAATAATTCTATACTATAATCTTAATAATCCTATACAATAATCTTAATCTTAATAATTCTATACTATAATCTTAATAATTCTATACAATAATCTTAATCTTAATAATTCTATACTATAATCTTAATCTTAATAATCCTATACTATAATCTTAATCTTAATAATTCTATACTATAATCTTAATAATCCTATACAATAATCTTAATCTTAATAATCCTATACTATAATCTTAATCTTAATAATTCTATACTATAATCTTAATCTTAATAATCCTATACTATAATCTTAATAATCCTATACAATAATCTTAATCTTAATAATCCTATACTATAATCTTAATCTTAATAATCCTATACTATAATCTTAATCTTAATAATTCTATACTATAATCTTAATCTTAATAATCCTATACTATAATCTTAATCTTAATAATTCTGTACTATAATCTTAATCTTAATAATCCTATACTATAATCTTAATAATCCTATACAATAATCTTAATCTTAATAATTCTATACTATAATCTTAATAATCCTATACAATAATCTTAATCTTAATAATTCTATACTATAATCTTAATCTTAATAATCCTATACTATAATCTTAATCTTAATAATTCTATACTATAATCTTAATCTTAATAATCCTATACTATAATCTTAATAATCATATACTATAATCTTAATCTTAATAATCCTATACTATAATCTTAATCTTAATAATTCTATACTATAATCTTAATCTTAATAATCCTATACTATAATCTTAATAATCCTATACAATAATCTTAATCTTAATAATCCTATACTATAATCTTAATCTTAATAATTCTGTACTATAATCTTAATCTTAATAATCCTATACTATAATCTTAATCTTAATAATCCTATACTATAATCTTAATCTTAATAATTCTGTACTATAATCTTAATCTTAATAATCCTATACTATAATCTTAATCTTAATAATTCTATACTATAATCTTAATCTTAATAATCCTATACTATAATCTTAATAATCCTATACAATAATCTTAATCTTAATAATCCTATACTATAATCTTAATCTTAATAATTCTATACTATAATCTTAATCTTAATAATTCTATACTATAATCTTAATAATCCTATACAATAATCTTAATCTTAATAATTCTATACTATAATCTTAATAATTCTATACAATAATCTTAATCTTAATAATTCTATACTATAATCTTAATCTTAATAATCCTATACTATAATCTTAATCTTAATAATTCTATACTATAATCTTAATAATCCTATACAATAATCTTAATCTTAATAATCCTATACTATAATATTAATCTTAATAATTCTATACTATAATCTTAATCTTAATAATCCTATACTATAATCTTAATAATCCTATACAATAATCTTAATCTTAATAATCCTATACTATAATCTTAATCTTAATAATCCTATACTATAATCTTAATCTTAATAATTCTATACTATAATCTTAATCTTAATAATCCTATACTATAATCTTAATCTTAATAATTCTGTACTATAATCTTAATCTTAATAATCCTATACTATAATCTTAATAATCCTATACAATAATCTTAATCTTAATAATTCTATACTATAATCTTAATAATCCTATACAATAATCTTAATCTTAATAATTCTATACTATAATCTTAATCTTAATAATCCTATACTATAATCTTAATCTTAATAATTCTATACTATAATCTTAATCTTAATAATCCTATACTATAATCTTAATAATCATATACTATAATCTTAATCTTAATAATCCTATACTATAATCTTAATCTTAATAATTCTATACTATAATCTTAATCTTAATAATCCTATACTATAATCTTAATAATCCTATACAATAATCTTAATCTTAATAATCCTATACTATAATCTTAATCTTAATAATTCTGTACTATAATCTTAATCTTAATAATCCTATACTATAATCTTAATCTTAATAATCCTATACTATAATCTTAATCTTAATAATTCTATACTATAATCTTAATCTTAATAATCCTATACTATAATCTTAATCTTAATAATTCTATACTATAATCTTAATCTTAATAATCCTATACTATAATCTTAATAATCATATACTATAATCTTAATCTTAATAATCCTATACTATAATCTTAATCTTAATAATTCTATACTATAATCTTAATCTTAATAATCCTATACTATAATCTTAATAATCCTATACAATAATCTTAATCTTAATAATCCTATACTATAATCTTAATCTTAATAATTCTATACTATAATCTTAATCTTAATAATCCTATACTATAATCTTAATAATCCTATACAATAATCTTAATCTTAATAATCCTATACTATAATCTTCAGTGTTGGGTAAGTTACTTTAAATTAGTAACTTAGTTACATTACTAGTTACTTCCATCAAAAGTAACTCAGTTACTTCAAGTTACTCGTTACTTTCAAAGTAACTAGTTACTAGGGAAAGTAACTTTGGTTTTACTCAGACTTCTCTTGTTAATGTGTTGCTAACTGGATACCCAGCAAGATTGCCAGTCTTCTAGCTTTCTTACTTGCCACAAGTGCACTGTGCCACCTACCAAAGGAAAAAATAATGTGCATATTTCCACGAGAGAAATCCCACGCCTGGACCGTCGTTGACCACCGCCATGATTCTAGCCTACGTTACAGCGTCATGTGCGCTTTTTACATCCAACACAAAAACTGCAGTCGTGGTGCTTTTGATTGTACTCAGAACTCGGAAATTCTGCCTTCCGAATAGGAAGATGTAGGTAACACCAGACTGCAGATGAGCTGCATACAGGGCTGGACTGGGACAAAAAATCAGCCCGGGCATTTTGACTAGAGACCGGCCCACCATTATAGCAAAAATCATAAAGCCTTTGAATGAAAACAAACATGTACACTGTCTTGATGGTATATATGTATCAATCTATCAATCGTTTGTTGTAAGATTCAGATAATTATTTATTAAAAGTGAGACATTTTAAATGAGAATAAGAAAGTATTTCTTTGTGCCCCCCTTTCCCTGTTAATGTCCTACCTGTCCCCCTGGCAAAACTTTGCTAGATCCGCCCCTGCACAGTTACCAGCTGTCAGCTACTTAGAAAAAGGATCCTGGTGTTATTTGTCCCTCAGAAACAGTTCATAACTTCCCTTCAACTCATTCATGTCACCTAAAAGGTAAACCTGTTTCTCCATCATCTGTTCAGCTCTGATGATTCAGTAAGGACATCTCCTGGTTTCATCTTCATTTTTCCCTCTCACCACATATCCAAACCGACATCATGACCAGCAGCTTTACAGCTGTGGCTCCAGCAAACATCAGCTGATACTAGAAAGTAATATTAAATAAATTCTAACAACAGCTGATCAAACGTGCTGCTGTTGTTTAACGTGACATCCGGTGGTTTCCTCTTTCTGGCGCAAAGCGGACGATAAATAAACAAGAGGGAAAAGCCGATCAGCTGATCATTGATCAGTTTCATGATTGAAGTAGAAACAGGAGAGGGAGGGGAGAGAATGAGAGAAGAAGAGGCAGCTGTGCAGCAAAGACACAGAATAAATCCAGCTTTGTGTCTTTTTCATTGTAGCTGAAGTCTGGGACAAACTGTTCCTTTTCACCTCAATACGAAACGCGTAATAATTTCTCTGAATATGAGACGATTCCGTTTTTTAGGGAACGGTTGGCAACTCTAATAATTAACCTATGAACAAAATAAAGTTCAACATCAGTAACATAGCACCACCCAGCTGTATAGAAACCCCGTCATGCTAGCTAGCACGCAGTACGAAAAGTCAGCACAACGAAAATAAACTCCACCTAAACTTGGTTTATATCTGACCCAGATAGACTGCAGGTCATAACTTCTTACCTGAAGTTCAGTTCACCTGACACTCGGACGGGCGGCCGCTTCGGGTCTCTCCTCCTGCGTCCCCTTTCTCTCATCCACCTGCTGGCTTCCACCACTTGCTAATGTTACTGAATCTGTGGAAGCTCCGCGATGCCACCACACGAAGTAACGAATAACGAGCCTATCTAAATCCCAGTAACGAGTAACGCGTTCCTGATTTTGGCATAATAACTAGTTACCGTGCTCGTTACCACAATAATAACGTAGTTACTGTAACGCGTTACTTAATAACGCGTTAGTCCCAACACTGATAATCTGAATCTTAATAATCCTATACTATAATCTGAATCTTAATAATCCTATACTATAATCTTAATCTTAATAATCCTATACTATAATCTGAATCTTAATAATCCTATACTATAATCTTAATCTTAATAATCCTATACTATAATCGTGTATAATTATAATCAGTGTAATGATGATGAAGCAGTGCTGATATGTGAGTGTTGACACAGAGAGAGGAAGTGCAGCAGGGCGCTGTTCACACATGCTAAGTGTGTGTGTGTGTGTGTGTGTGTGTGTGTGTGTGTGTGTGTGTGTGTGTGTGTGTGTGTGTGTGTGTGTGTGTGACAAATCACCCCTGACACTCGTCTCCACCCTGCCTGCACCATCCGTCGCTTTGAAGGGTTGACCTTTCCTTCATGTCCACCTGTCTCCCTCTCATTCACACACTTCTCTCCTGTGCATACCTCCACCTGCTCCCTGCTGTCAGCCTGTCCATCATCGTGCAAACAATAAGAGCTGATCCCAGATGTGACTCCACATCAGTCCTAACAAACAGCTAAGCTGCAGTCAGAGCACAGACACCTTGACTATCAGAAACATGAAGCTTTTAGAAATGAGTCATATTCAGTTATAAATAAAGTTTGTTGCTGTCTGCTGATGTGAGTTTGATAGTGTCTCTGTTCCTGTTCAACTTAAGAAAAACTGAATTTAAATCTGTGAAAACGTTCACAAGGCCACGAAGACGAGACACTAACCTTCCTCTGTTCTTCACTGTTCCTCTTTCTAACAGCACAGCTCAGAGTGCCGTAATAATTCAACCTAGAGCAGGTTTAAAGTGAAGTTCAGGTGTGTGGACGCTGTGGGTGCACAGACCTGGATAAGTGTGGACTCACCGAGCAGCAGGGACACTGACGGGGTCTTCATGCTGTGTGAACGACGGCTGAGATCTAAACACACAGACTAGTTCAGCTGCATCACTTCCTCTTTACAGCCGTCCCACAGTAAAGAAATACCACGTTTCTTACCAAGTGTCACTAAAGACAAGCGCCTGCAGTGATGTTTCCATAACAACCACGTTCAGACATTAAGCCGCAATAACAGAATTATAGCTGAATGACTTTAACTGAGTTTTAATAATAACATCATAAAGGACAAAAGAAGAAGGAAGCCGATCACTGAGAAGACTGAACCTACTGTCACACCTGCACACGCTCACACCGCAGTACTGACCTTGTGACCTCGACACCCATGGACCGACGCAGATCCCGATTCACTCTGATGGACATAACGTCCAGTGAGAATGTAAGACATTCATGTTGAAATATGGCCGCAGATTTTAATGTGTGAAAAAATGTCCTGAATGTGTCAACAGATCATAATTTGTAATGATGTAATGATGAGTTTATTGTAATGTCCAGCAGGGGGCGACTCGTCTGGTCTTTGAGGAAACGAGCCTCCTGCTCAGCTGATCTCTGCGCTCCGGGAACCGTTTTCTGCTGAGACGTGAGCGGTTTGATTTAAAATGTGGGCAGCTTCATCTTTTCTTTACAGTCTATATTCCTGATGGCAGCCAGGAGTCCTGACAGCACCAGGACACTTTACATGTTTGTGGACATGAGATCATGCTGGAAAATTCATGCTGAGGGAGAAAAGACAATAATATTTATGCCCAGAAACAAACCAGTGGATGAAGGCTGACCTGAGGCTGATGACCATGAGCCATGATGGCAGCCATCAGTGAGCTGAAGGTTCAGAGGTTCAGAGGTGATGTCACAGTGGCCACGTCTTTATTTAAAAAAGATGTGTGTAAACTGGAATAAACAGCATCACCTGAACAGCATGCACTAAACCTGCAGTGAAGGCCAGGACACTTTAACCCGGTCCTGCAGGAGCAGCCGACACTCCTCCGTCACACCCTGAATACTTCTGCTGATAACACTTCTGCTTTTCAGCACTTCTGCTGTTTCTGCTCTGCAGCACCAGAGCTGAAGGGAGGACAGGGGAGAGAAACCCGAGGAGAGAAACTCAGTGACTCACTGAGCTGCTTCGCATATTTGAGGCTCCACAATTCAAGACTTTGACTTTCTGGTTACAAGCAGCTCGTGAAGGCCGGCGCTCCGAGCCCAGACTGTGACGCTGCTTTAAATGTTTCATTAAGGGATCAAACGGGAGGAGGGAGCTGGAGCGGGGCGGCGTCGAGCTTTTGTTCGGAGACGAGAGACGATCAAAGTTCGCACAGTTCGTACATTTAAATCAGGAAAAGAGCAACATGACAGAGACGAGGAGACATCAGATATGTGCTGATGAAATCCTGATGCTTCCAAAGTGTTTATTGAAACCACACACACACACACACAGAGGGCTGCTCTAAATATGAATCATGTATGCAGATGTGTTCCAGATGTGCTGTATGAGCAGAGTCAGAAACAGTAGCACATTCAGCCATTTCCAGGCTAAATCTTGTGTTTCATGCTTAAAGTGGACGTTTCTGCTCATTTCAGGCTCTGAGCTTTCATCCTTTCATCCAAGCTGTGCTTACATAAAGCTGCAGGACTGCCTCACCCATCATCATCCTCAAATATCCTGTCTCAGAGTGACGCTGAAAAACTAGATCATGCATTTAGTCCATCTAGGCAGGAATACTGTAATTGATTATTATCAGGATGTCCTAAAACTGGGACAGGGACCAGAAGGAGACAGCAGATTTCTCCTATACTGGCTTCCCTTCATTGACTCCCTGTTAAATGCAGGATTCAAACTCCATGAGGGTCTGTGTAGACCTCTGCATGCCTGCAGAGAGTTTAATGCACCACCTACACATGCATGCACACAGTATCAGAGAGGTGTACAGGCCCCATAGCCGCCATGTGGTCGTTCCACATGCTGCGGTGACTTCATCTCCAGTCATTTTGATTTATGTTCGCCGTGAAGGCGCTGCAGTACTCTCCTGAAAGATAGGTGTCGCCACTCAGACTGCAGGACAAACTAACAAAATGGTGCTCATATCCTCAAAGCACCAGGCTGCAACAATCGACCTGCACGACTCACGTAAAACATGTGACATCAGTGTGATGTCATGCCGTGTAACGGGGTCGGTGAGGTGTGGGTGTGTGTTTGTCTTCTCTGTAGTAGTCTGATTACTCCTGCTGTATCTGGATCCCACAGGTCAGGTGACAGGAGGACACCAGCAGGTGCTGTGGCAGGTTGATCTTCCTCAGAGCTCCCAGGAAGTGAAATCTGCTGTGACCTCCAGATCAAAGAGGTGCAAGGGTATATATGTACTGCAGGGAGGCTTACAGCGCCGTGGAGCTCCAGTACTGAGAGACAGGAGGAGCAGCGGTGGTCTGTCCTGTGTCCAAAGGCAGTGCTGTGCTGGAGGCCTGGGTCGGACGTCTCCTGGAACTGAAGGAAGGCATAATCAGGTCAAACTCTGGTGTAAATGATTTTATGATTTAATATTTGTGTTGTCCTGAGAATCTCAGAGAAGATCACTGAACTGCAGAGCAAACGTCTGTGAGCCGTATGAAGTGTTTCTGACAAGCTACCCACAATGCACTGCTCTCACAGACACCTGAAGCACACCTGACAGAGTGCGTGTGTTTCTGTACTTACATGTATTATATTACACGCGGGTTCACCGTGTCTGCAGACACACAAAGCAAATATGCAGAGAGCACGCAGACAGTGAATACATCATCTGATATCAGCGATACCTTCAAGGTCTGATGGGACCGCAGGAAAATCTGAGACACTTCAACACACACACAGACACACACACACACAGTAACAGGATCTTGTTTTCAGTCTTTTTGAAGGCTGAAACTTAATGACCGGTGACTCACACACTGCAGGCTGCGTGTGTGTGTGTGTGTGTGTGTGTGTGGTTCATGGTGAGGTCGGGGGGTGGGGGGCTGCAGGAAGGAAGGTGTCAGCCTGTCAGCCTATCAGCTGACTGATCACCTGCTGATTGACAGCTATGATCATTAGCATGGCGACAGGCCTCCTGTCTCTTCTTTCACAACACACACATGTCAGCTGTGTGTGTGTTTGTGTCTCCTTGAAACTGTTTCCAGGTGCTCCAGGAGCTTCAAACAGAGACCCTGAGAAATGTTATAGAGGTCATGGAGAAGGTTACAAGGCAGCTCCAGGAGGTTTAGTGTCCATCTTCAGGTTCTTAATAACGTTTTCTGGATCTCAAAGTTCCGGATGCAGTGCTGAGGAAGTTCCCAGAGTCTTTTTACTTCCCTAAAGGAAGTCTTGTCCTTCTTAAAAGGCCACTTGAAGTCCTTGAAACAGCACAAAGTAAGATTAAGGAGATTTGGGGGTTTTGTTGGGAGGTTGAAGGACATGTTGAGAGGCTTGTTGAGGTCATTCAGGATTTTTTGATGGCTACACCAGGTCCTAGACAGTCCTGGAAACAGAGAGGGCGAGAGCTTGGGAGATGCCAGGATACTTCAGGGTGTGGAACGGGTTTCTGTGAAATCTTTGGAAAGGTTGAAGTGCTCGTTAATAATTTCTGATGAATCCTCCAGTAGATTCCTCTAATGTAAGCTTTCTGTTTTATTCATAATTCACAACAACGCTCATCTCAAGATGTTTATGCTGTCAGCTCAGACCAACATTGATCTCCTGTGAGCAGCACAGCGAGGAACAGGATGCTTCTCTGGAGGGACCTCAAACGCATCCATGGTCGTGGAGGTCATCTGTCCCCTGTGACTGTGCTGGAGGTGACGGGAAAGAGAAGAGAAACGTTGGAATGTGGGGATAAGTTATTTGAGTTTTGGAAAGTCACTTGAAGTCCTTGAAACAGTTGAAGGAGATTCCCGTGTTTATTGGGAGCTTCATGGAGCCCCTGTGTTCTTGATAAAGACTTGTGGGTCTATGAAACAGGTAAACAGAACCTTGATGGTAGTGTTGGGATCTTTTATTTATCTTATGTCTCGAAGGGCTGTTTGGAGCACTTAAGGATGCAATGAGGTTTTCAAGGGTCCTTCATAATATCTGAATATCTGAATGTGTCGTTCAGATATTATCAGACTTGAAAATGATCCTTTCATGAATCCACGAAAGACTTCCTGAAGCTGTACAGGCTGCACTTAGGAGGCTGCAACATGTTTGACAAACTGTTTCTGCTGGTCAAGAGACTTCCCAGGAGCTCTTTACTCAGGTAGGGATGGCTTTCATCATTTATCATGAAGGGAGAATTAGTGGATGCTCACAAGGCTCGAACAGTCTCTGAAACAACTAAGAAACAAGTGAGGAAGTTCTTCGAGTCTGTGAGGACGTTTCAGTGAGTTTGATGTCTTAAAAAATGATCTGGGCAGGTTGAAAAACATGTAGCTGTTTTTCCAGAGGTGCTAATGGTTTGTTAAACAGCTGGAGACTCACTGAAGACGTCCTGTAGACGCTGAGCTGTAAAGATAGATGTTTGAAAAATATGTTGAAATGGAGAAACTGTGATTATTTTCACTGATCACCAAGACGATGGAGAAACTGTGAGCATGAAGACAGTGTGTGTGTCACAGTGTGTGAGTTAGAGTGTGTTGGAGCGAGTGTGGCTGCTGTGTTGCCTGGAACAGTCCAGGGTCTCATGAAACAAAGTCTCCATGAGTGAAACTGGGACACAGCGCAGCTCCAACATGGCCGCCGGGGAGAGGATAAATAAAAGTGCTGAGAGCTGAACTCAGAGCAGATCAGATAACATCAGAGAGAAAACACACACACACAATACATCAGTGTGTGTGTGTGTTGAAGGGCCCATTAGTCACTGTCACAATATTATTCCAGCAATTAGTGTGAAAGAGCAGCGCACACTCATTCAGACACTTTGCAGCCCTGCTGGTTTTAAGCTGAACTCTGAAAATGTTTGGACTGAGAACTAATTCTCATGATTGCAGCTCTGCATGTCAGCACAGCGGATTTAAACAGAGCACATTCTCAGCTTTAATTCGATGGGCTGAGCAAAAATATTTCAGTAACTGCTGAGGAATTACAGATATTTATATATGCTGCAGCGTATTCTTGGAGTGCTCTGTATGACTTATTTAGGAGTCACAAATACTCAGCAGTGGCAGCACAGAGAGCACAAAGTTTTACTGCTGTTCATATTCACATCTTGGATGCTTAGATCAGCTCTAAATTTACAACTTAGAAATCTGACTTGAGGGGCCAACCCTTATCCTGGATGAGTCACCAGTGACCTGGCCATTGTTAAGATGTGGCTCGTGATTGGCTGGTTTTTAGAACCAGCATCAAAAAGACTGACTGTGTTCCTTCCCATAAGCCTGCACTGTAATGAAGGACAGATTAAAGACCAGACTCAGGTTTGGCTTGTAAGGTTTAAGGACTGATGTCAACCTCTCAACCTGTGAGGTCTAAGCCATCGTCAGGCGATAACCCCGACTCTACCCTGGCCCTGTGTTTCTGAGAAAACAGACTTGTTTGGGAAAAGACGTAAACCGTTTCTGATGTGCGTCAGATACAGCGGAGATTTCCTTTGTTCTCTGATTGCTCAGGCTGGGATTAGAGCTAGCTTAGATTTAGGGTCAACAATTATGACTTAGACCTCACAGGGTTAAACTCCAGCAGGTCACTGGAAACTCTTCCAGGGCTCTGGTTAGACTTCAGACAACATCCACACTTCTTTGTCGATTATTTGCTTGTTGAGACCATCCGAGTCTAACCCTGCCAGAGAAAGGTCAGTGTTAGAGGTTAACATCCCCCAGTAAGGGTTAGGATGAAACAAGTTTCATCACCTATGACACATGATACCTTTCAAATTAATTCTACTGATACAGCTTCTTTTTCCTGAAATTCTTCTCAGATTTGCATTTTTGTTCTCTAAATGAACCCAACTCGACCTCAGTTAACCCCAGACAAGTGGCCTGTGACCTGGTCAATGTCAAGAGGCTAACAAAGGCTGACTCAGCAGTTAGAAGTAGGCTTAGTGACACTCAGCCAGCCCCCAGAATAAAACCTGACACAACAAGATGCTGAAGAAACAGTCCTGTGGTCTCACAGCTTCTGCTTCTGCTTGAAAAGGGGCTCCATTTGTTGGACCAACTCACAGTCTTACTCCTGTGGTTTTGTAAAGAGGTTCTGAGGTTGTCGGTGCAATCGCTCTGTGCTCGTGTATGTTGGTGAGGCTCCAGGAAGTGAGGAATATCTGAGAGTGATGCCTGGACCTCAGGGAGCTTCGGCGGTTATTCCGGGGGTTCTGAGAGTCATTGATGCGATTCGAGGAGTTTCATAGGTTGTTAAAGACTCAGGCAGCATGTAGCTCCCAGATGTCTATGAGGAGGTTCTGGTAGACCTACAGAGGGTTCAAGTGGATTATTGGGGAGTTTCCAGGAGTCCTTAAGGAGGTCCCACTGGTTCGCTGTGAGGGAGGATCCAGAGGTGCTTGAAGAGTTTCCAGGGTTTTTGGTATGTTGAAGGTCAGGAGGTTTGTCAGGAAACTGGAAAGTCTTCAACTGGAAAAAATCACATGTATGACTGTTACACACACACACACACACACACACACACACACACACACACACACACACAGTGACATGGAGCACACACATGTATTCAGGCACTTCAGGGCTGTCAGTCCTGATCGCAGTGGAGACAAAGACAGAGAGCAGGAGGGCGGCCAAAACCTCTACGGATAACACACACACATCAAACACACACACACACACACACACACACACACACACACACACACACACTCACTCCTCAGCACTCAGAGATGAAACACAAACCTTCTGTTTTTTTCATTTCTCTGCGTCTCTCTGCCAACAATGTGCTCATTAAAGTGAAATAACATGTTGAAATGTTCCTTCCTATACATCACACACACACACACACGCACACACACGCACACACACGCACACACACACAGAGTATCAGTGCTGGTTTAAACCGGGCTTTAAGCCGCCCCGGCAGAGCTTCACATCAGATTGTGCCCTGAGCGAGCAGCTGGTATTTATAAAGACGAGCACTGCTGACGTCCCGCTCGCTGTTCGCTCGCTGCGCCATGTCTGGAAGTCATTTCTGTCAGATGAGCTCTGGGAGTCGAGGCGCGGTGGCGGCAGACTGCGAGAGGAGTTTCAGGAGCTCGCCGAGAGGCTCGCAGGGTGGAAGGCTCTCGAGGGGAGGGTGTCACATGACCAGAGGGACAGGAGTGAAACCTGAGCTCATGGTTCTGATCCAGACTTGATTAAAACTCGCTCACCAACACTTTCAGGAGCACCTCAGTAATAAAAGTGTTCCTCTGAGGAACAACATGAGGCTGGTTCAGGTGTTTGCTGTGCTGTTTTTCAGTTTCAGGGGAACGTCAGAGAGTTTGATCGTCGGGAACGTCGGAGAGTTTGATCGTCGGGAACACCGGAGAGTTTGCTCGGACGCTCTCTCAGAGGTCTTCCTCTAAGCTCTCACAGCTGTAGTTGAGGTTTCAGTGGTTCTTTGGGAGGATCTACGATTTCTTGGCACCGCTGAAGGAGTTTTGGAAGAACTTCATGCGGTTTTAATAAAAAATGCAAATGTCCTGCGATTAAGTGACATCCATCCTTTTTCCTCCACTGATCTGAAGCTAGGCTACGGTGGCAGCAGTTTAATCAGTGTAATCCAGACGCCCTTTTCCTCAGCGATGTTTAATCTGCCAGGGAAAGGGAAATATTTAAATACTCTCTCCAAAAAGTTATGGCGCTGTCATGGGATCTCCTCCCAGCTGGGCTTGCCCAGAAACCCTCCAAAGGGAGGCGTTCAGGTGCTCAAACCACCTCAGCAGCTCTACTGCAGCCTCTGGATCTCTGAGCCTGAAATCAGCCAAGGAGGAAACTAATATGAGCCGCTTTTATCTGGACATGCGTAACAAGTTATATAAAGATTACACAGATAGACACCTGGACCTGAGCTAGTCCCGAAGCAGGAAACAGGAAGTATTACAGGGCTTATCCACGCCGCCTGCCTGCACAGACGCTGCTACTTTAAAGTGTCTTTACGTCTGAAAGGCCTGCTAGGAGACAACGTGAAGCTCGTTTCTGAACTGAGCTGTTTCTACGATGTTTCAGCTTGTAGAACAAGATGACATCCAGTTAGTGAGCGTGGTCTCTGCCTGGGCAGCAACTCTTGGAAAAACCCAGAAACCATCCTAATAGTTGTCCAACCACAACTTTATTGATATATACCACGACACTCGTCATTAAGGGTTCAGAGGAGGTCGTCAAATGTTGTCTTTATGGGGGAAGATTTAAATCACAGTCCCCAGAAAAGCTTGGAGCCTGTTTTTAATAGAAACCCCCAAAGGTAACATATCAGTTACCAAATCCTGAAATTGATTTACTGAAGAGTCCTGCTCATGTTCAGTTTGAGGGCAGCACCGCATTTAAAGCGAGTTTATCCAAAAGCAACTGCAAAACAAACAGCTGGTGGAACATCTGCCAGCTTTTCAGGTTTATTAGTCACATGATGGCGGGACGCAAGCTGGACCCGGAAACTGGAACGACTGGACTCTCCATCGTCATGGTGATCAATGAGAATGTGTGAAGTACGTGGAGCCACAAACGACATGAATGAAGGTGAAGGGTCGCAGAAAACGTCCTGCCTTTGCTCTCAGAGCCTGAGACTCTTTCTCTGTCGAGTGTTTGTTCAGGCTCGAGTTTCGCCGCCTGTCAGTCACACGAACCACATGCTCCTACTCGAGCTGCTCTGACCTCTGACCTCCCACATGTGGCCGTCGCTGCGTGTTTGTTGGTGTTAAAGTGGAACACCTGCCGGCCTGGAGCGGCGTGCTCTTACCTGCCTGGAGGAACGCGGCTCCTTACTTTGGAGTTGCTGAGGTTCAGGGAACTCGGAGACACGTCACAGAGCGAGCGCTGAGCGGTGAATGGAGATTTCAGAAGCTAATTATGATCAGTGACAGCTGCCGAGTCGCTCGGCTGTAATTTTCACATCTGTTAGCTGAAAGTGGAGCACATGCTGGACTCGTCTGAGGGGAACAAGCCCAGGATGTATTTACGCTCTCACATTTCAGGCGCTCAAAGGGAAAGTCGGACTGTAAGCTTATAGTAAACACAGAGCCTTTCGCTCTCTGCAACTATGAGGCTTCGGCTGAAACATTAAAAATTCAAACGTATGTTTCCTGTTTGCGACGCGCCTCTGTTCTCCTGGTTCAGACGGCATGTTTGACCGTTAAAGCACACAGTCTGTTTCGTATTCAGCACATCATCACAGCATCAATCGAGTCACGTCAGGCTCATTCAGACTGCAGAGAAGGGCTGAAGCTTTTTGAAGCGCTTTTTACGACTGCCTTTAACGTGCACGACAAACTGGAAAAGCAGAAAGACAGGAAGGATGGGAAGTAGCTTCAAATTCAACCACAGAAAACGGAGGGATCCTGAAATAGTGGTCAGAAGTGGAGAAGACAGACGCCTGCTGTTTGAGCCGTTTCCAGTTTTCTGATACAAACATCAGAAACTTCTCTTAGGCTTAGAGGGAGGCTCCTGTCTCCCTCCCTCACCCACAACCAGTCACAGCTCCCCGATCCTGGCCCCGATGGAGGTGTCGTCCTTCCTACTGTCGCCGAATGCTTGCTCATAAACTGTTGGAGGGTCTTTAAATTACAATAAAAAGCGCCTGGAAGGGGAGGGGAGCAGTTGAGGTGGTGCATTATCTGTGGATGCCTCCTCAGGGAGGGTTTTTGGGAATGTCAGCTGGTTTTGTGTCTTTGTCTCCCAGAGGAGCGGGAGGAAGCGGCTCTGAGAAGCCCTGCTGCCCCCACAGCCCGGACAAACAGCAGGAGATGGATGATGTCACAAGACAGCAGAACTTCTTCTGGAGACTTTGATCTGAAGATTCGCTCTAGAAGAAGCTGATGGGTCTGTGGCAGTGACCTGAGCACGACAGACACAGAAAAACACTTTTCAGGAGTCTCTTCACCTCCCTGCTCATCTCACACATCTGTCAGTAACTGTGAATTAGGCCTAAAGTTAATCTTTAAAACAAAACCTTCTGAGTGAACCCCGACCTCTCGCCTGCCCGACGGTGTTATAAATGAAATGCACCGTCAGCAGACACGACGATGTCCCGGACCTCCATCGGGTCTGCCTTCTGTCTGTCAGCCGCTCATCCCTCCATCATCTCAGCCCTGATAAGAAACACTCAGTGCTGGTGGTCTGTTTGTCTCTTGAAGGTCAAAGGTCACACTGAGGGCAATCTGTTTGTTCCCGTGAAGTTAAATGAAACTCTTCTGTGCTCTGAGCTCAAACCATCACCGTCAGAGGAAACGAGGAGACTGTTTTAAGTTTCCTATGATTTGCACACACGCCACACACAGGCCGTTATCTGCAGCCGTAACACGGACCTGGAGAGAGCTCGGGGTCAAAGGTCGGCGTTTCTGCAGGAGTTCACAAATTGCGGCTCAACGACTAAAACCGAGAGCTGTTGTACATCAGCAGAAGATGACAGCAGGACAGATGTTGTTCTCATTCGTTCCTCGTAATGAAACTGAGACAGTTTTACACCCGTCACGTTTACACGCTTTGTCTGTTGGAGGTTTAACTAGAGCTTGTTTCAGAGATAACGCCTTATTTTCTCATATCGAAAAAAGATGTTTTGTTATGCAGATCAGTCGGGGAAACATGACATCATCAGGCTGTTTGGAAATATTTTCTGATTAAAATCAGATTAATTGAACCTGGTTTCATTAAATATTCACATTACTGTTCTGAGGCGTCATCATATATTTAATCTAAGTGTCTTTGTTCTTTTTTTAAATCCACATATTGTGATATAATGATGTGACAGAGTCAGAAAGCTAAATGAGTGCACAAAGATCGTAAAAGAAATTCTGCAGGAAATAAAATGTAGTTGAAAGGAAATGAAATCTCGAGTGAAACGGGGAAAGGCTCTCTCGTAAACGTTCGAGTCACCTCGGGCAGATTGTTCCAGAGCCTCCGGCCCCTGGTCTTCAGCCGCGCCCCGAAACAGGCTGAAGACATCTGCCCGAGGATTTACAGGTATGTGCTCTTAGTGAAAGGTCAGACCTGTAGCTCAGAGTGAGGCCACGAACGGCCTTAGAAGTGATCGATATCAAAATCGTTAAAACGATCCTGTGTGTGAAACATTTCTAAGATGACTGCATCAGTTTCAGTTAGATCAGGTAAACCAGATGCTAAGACGTGTGATATGACCCAGCAGGATGAAGCTGATGGCAGAATGTAACCATGAACTGCAAGAGTCTGTTAACCATCAAGTACCAAGGTGGCGTCTTTTTGTCTGCAGGTTTTGTGCAGAGAAGTGAAGCCGAGCTTACTGCGGAGTACCTAAAACTACCCAATCACAGGGTTGGGCAGGTTAGATTACCTTTATTATTATCTACGCTCTACAGAATGATCTCCTTGTTACCTGGTTGCATGACTTGAAAGAACAACATTCAAAAACCAAAATCCCGTCTTCTAACGGGATAAACCCGCTCTAATCCAAACCCAGCCCTCTGACTCAGATGCTCTAAACTCATAATTATAACGATTCATACCTAACCTTAGTTCGTCTTAAAGCTGGCCCACCTAACCCTCATCTCTTCGGGTTTGATCCGCCGAGCGCCGTGTTCTTACCTGCTGAGCCTGGAGTGGATCTTCCTTCCCGACCCCTGCGAGCTCGAAACAACACGTCCTCTGATATCTGCGCGCTAACGTATTTGTCACTGACGGTGACTCAGACGTAACACGGCTACAAAGAGGCGCCCGAGTTTGGTTTTACTTCATAAATAACTAGAAACGTTTGGCACAGTAAAAGTTTTCTCCTGGTTTTAACGTAAAGCAGACAGACAGGCAGCAGACGTGTCGTCGGGCATCTTTATTGGAGTTTTCCCTCGCCCAGTGGACATCCTTCTTTATGACAACATTATTAACAATAAAAATATTCTCATACATTAGTGTGGACGTATAAAAGGCAGAGCTGAGTTCACAACATTCAAAATTACTCATTTAAATAAAATTTGTTTCCCAAAACAAAGTGTTTACATTTGTCTGTCCAATGAAAGTGGATCGATGGTGGACTGCCACTGACTCAAACTCCCATCATGCAACACTGTGACTTACAGAAAGGAGGCATGACGAAGAGGAGCTGTTATTGGCCCGTTAGTGCTTTGACTGGCAGGTAATGGACCAATGAACCAGTTTATGCGATTCAGTAAAAATACCATTAGAAGTGGATTACTCAGACTTTCAGACCATCGTGATTCAGTCCTGATTATCAGAACTCTGATGACAGAAGGTTTACTGGATGTTTCAGCCTCCAGCTGGAGGCCCACCAAAGTATGTCGGCAGCTCCTTTTGGCAGTTTCATGTTTTCATCCATCCAAAAGTCCCACCCTATAACCGAAGGATCTACAGCAGGGGTGGGCGACTCCAGGCCTCGAGGGCCGGTGTCCCTGCAGGTTTTAGATGTGTCCTTGAACCAGCACAGCTGATTTAAATGGCTAAATTAGCTCCTGCAGTTCTCCAGAGGCCTGGTAACGAACTAATCATGTGATTCAGGTGTGTTGACCCAAGGTGAGATCTAAAACCTGCAGGACACCGGCCCTCGAGGCCTGGAATTGCCCACCCCTGATCTACAGCCAACAATCCCTTCTTTTTGTTCTATATATTTAGTCAGCTCTGATCTCAGAGGCCTTTTCAGTCTCGTCTGTTCCTACCAGGTTACTGCTCTCCAACGACAGGATACAAGAGTTATTGTGATGTTCAAAAATGTAGGAGAACACCTGTTACATTCTATTACCCAACAGCTCCTTTGCATGCATGCATGCAAACACCTCTGCAGAAACACTGCAGTGGACAATCTCCTCCAGGTCACATGATTAGTTCGGTGGTTTTAACTGGCTGATCATCATCTGCTGGAGTTACACCTGAGACGATGACCACGATGGTGGCTCGGTGAGGAAGGTGACGGCAGTGTTCAGGTATTTCCTGTCTGTGAAGCATCACTAACAAAGACTGCTCCTCACGTTAATGAGTGTTTGGCCGGAGAACAGAAGAGACTGAAGAGGCAAACTGCCAAATGTTGGCCTGATGGTTAATGTTACTGTTGTAAAAGTGGAAGAGCTGGTTTGTGGGCCGCTGTTAAACATTTATGTAGTGAGGCAGACGCACAGTCTCGCTCCAGTGGGCAGATGTGATCTTTGGTCCTGAACCTGGATCGTCTCACTCGCCTCCGTGAAAGCTAAGGCAGATGTTTCTCTTCAGAAAGTGAAGACGACGTTTCGCCTGAAATGTAGGTTTACTATAAAAACTCTGATCTCCTGCTTTGTGTAAAAATACGATCAAATATCAGGTACAAAAAAAAAAGTGCTACGATACAAAACCATCAATAGTTCACGATTAAACAAAAAGATTTCTGCTGTAGTCCTCAAACGTAGTCCTCGTGTCCAACACTGAAGCTTTGAATGGCTTTTCACTTCCTGTGAAAAATGGTCTTAAAAACATGAAACCTGCAGTGGCTTCATCCCAACACGAGAAAGGCTGATAGATGACAGTCACGTACGGACAGTTCATACGTTTAGGCCACAGTTATGGGGAGCTGAGTCTACAAAGGGGAGATCATTTAGATGATGGATCCCTTACAGCTGGAGGACAAAATACACTTGAGTACGTTCACAACACAGAAACCCACTACAGGTGGGCTTCGATCGTTTGTAGGCACCGAACAATTTAAAAAACTTTCAGTCCGATTGAGAAAACTACCGTGTGTACAGTTAAATACTCCCACATGACTTCCCTTAATCCGGAGAATTTCAGCACCCGATGAATCACATTTGGAAGAGTTCTGGTTTGAGCAGGGAGCGAACATTCCCAAAGACTTCCTTGAAAAGTACACCGGTGTTTTCTGAGGCAAACCCAGAATATTCCTCACAGATTACAAACAGTATGATGCTGAAACTTTACTAGAACATGCTGACAGGTCACATCACGAATCCCCTCGGATGGTCCTGAATGCTGGTGTGGAAATAATCCCACTGAGAGGGAGATTACCGACCGGTGCGTTGGAATTCCCGCATGTCCCACATTCCCAAGATGTCCTTCAGAAACACGTGTGTTCAGATTCCTATTGGTGCTTGAAGAAACTCAAACACCGTCCACGTCACCGTAAAACCCGTTCGGCTCATTTTAAAAGGCTCTCAGGTCTGTGCGGTCACAGTGGCAGCATCCTGCAAAGGGTTTGTTTCTTCTACAGGAAGTACAAAAGAAAGTATCCCGCTTGTGTTTCCAGCAGAATTTTGTCATTTTCTGCCTGTAATTTTTCTCTCTTGATGTTTCTTCAGTGGAAAATCCTCCTGCCCTGGAAATCCAGCCATCAAACAGGCTGGGAAAGCTATGCTCCCAGCAAGGGGCGGAGCTTAGTCTTTACAGTGGAGGAACATCCAATCAGAAGAGAGTCAGAATAGTTTCCAAAATCTTCCAACATCCTTTCTGTGCTGGATGCTGATTGGCTGATTTCTGTGAGCTCTGCTGTTCAGAGTGGATTTAAAAAAACAAGCAACCTCGGGATGTGGTTCAGCGAGACGAGGCAATAGAAATCCTGAGGTTCAACCAGCCCGTCAAAGAATGGTCATCTCATTCCTTCGTTCTGATTGGTTGAAACTACATCAGTTAGTGTTTCAGGCTGTAAAGCGTTCCCATTGGCTGGATCGGGTACAACGGTGGACAGTGTCAGGGTCATTTTGAGTGTTGTGCTGTGACCAGGCTGCGATTGGTCAGTAGAGCATGGTGGGTGGAGCTTTGTGTATCCTGAGCGTCTGGATGGAGGAGAGTATCTTCTTCTGGTGCCCTGCGAGGGTCACGCCCACTCTGAGGAGGTCTCTATGGAAACAGAAAGAGGGTGATGCAAATAAATAAATACAAATATAGAGCTTGGTTTCCCTGAGTGTTGACTGGCAGGCAGCCAATAAGTGTCTTACTCAGTGTTGAGCTGCGAGACGATGTCCAGGTTGGTGAATCCGGCCTGCAGGAAGCTCTGCTCGTAGCGCTCCATCTTTATGGCTCGGAGCCACTCGGAGACCGAACCGCATGCCGACAGAGGAGGCGGGACTCGCTGGTCCAACAGAGGATGGGACAGGCTGAAAGGACAGGGCAGATGTGAACGATGACATTCCTCAGTGAGTCATTATTAGAGCAGCGTGTTCAGACCTGCAGCCTATAAAATATGTGGCATGAATATGTGAGCATGAGATTTATTCTCCTGCTCTGTTATGGTTGGGGTTAAAATAAGCACAGCGTGCTGGCTTCAAGCCACGAAACCCTTAAAATGACATGTAGGTCTTAAATATAGCTGCTACGGTTTACGTTTTAACCCCTTTTTCAGTCTTAAAATCAAAGACGTGTAATTTGGTGTAAAGAAGAAAGTTTTCCCAGGAGCTGCTGTGTTTGGGATCATTATCCCGTTCATGACCCAGCTTTGGCTGTCACACAGACTCCGGAATAGGAGCTCATGGTCAACTTGGTTTTCTCCGACCATGATGGCGTATTTTACACTTCCAGGCTGGGACATTGTCTTGTGAGTTTTCTCAGATAGTTTCCAAACCTGCCTATTCTCTCCTGTCAGCTCTTCCAAACGAGCCTCACACTTTCAGTCCTGATCAAAATGCAGATCTGAGATTAATTTGCTGTGATGATGGACTTTGAATTGTTTGGAAATTGCATCTGAAAGCTTCGGACCAACAAACGGCTGAAACGTCTGCTTTTATAAGGCAGCCATACTTAATGACGATGGAGAAGACAGACTAGAGTCATGTGAAAACGTTTGTGTTCATGTGACAGAAATGTTATCATGTTGTATCCAAGCACATGACTTTACTTTGAACATCAGGAACGATCGTGTCACACAGCAGGATAAAATCATCCCTGCTGGTTTCCACCACACCGTCACACCCAGTCTGATGGTTTTATGGTATTAGATTATTTTCTTTACAGTGTTGCATCACTGCTTCAACATGCTAACTTATTATACAGGAGACTTGCCCTGCTTTTATTTTGAAAGTTCAGTCCTTGCTAACCACCTATCCCAGAGGTTTCCTGTTTTCCGATTTCTCTCGGCAGATTGGCCAGCTGCTGTGGTGGATGGACCTGGCTCCACCTCTTGGACTCAGGTGGAGGTCCTCGTCCTGCTATGGAGGGTTGCTCTCATGGTGTGTTCAAAACAACCTGAAATCCGTGCCAGGCAACGCGAACAGTTCGTGCATACATGTTCGTGCAAGTGAAAATATGCCCACTTTGGCAAAGAGAGAAAAAATAGTTTCACGCTGTGTCACAGAAGCCTCGCACTGAGATTCTCCCATCACTTTACTCCTCCTCCGCCCTTTGGCAAATATTTGTGAATTTCCAAAAAACCCAGCAACTGAACTCATGCACGTAAGGCGAGCTGAAACTTAACTTCCTGTTTGGTCTGCACACAGTTTAACCAGAACCTGAAAGACCCACAGTGAGCTCCCCGAGGCTGCGGAGCAGAACGAGGAGCGGCTGCTCCACCCGTGGTACTGCTTTACTATCTGCTGCTAACAAACTACAGGAACTTTATTCCTCTCAGAAAGCACAAACATGCACGTCGCCTCTGCAACATTAAAACAATCTCATTCTTATCTGACACTGATCTCCATCCTCCTCCTCCTCGCGTCTCTGATTTTCCTTCACTGAAAGAGGAGGTGGACAGTCGGGAGGACACGGCTTCATTTGGAGTTTTAATCCAGGAATGTGCACCTGCTTGTGTAAACAGCTGTCAATCACACAGCTGGCTGCCCCACATTCCTTTGTCTCCCTGCCACACTCTGACCTTTGACCCCGAACCCACCAGCTGGTGCCTGAATGACATTCCACGGCTCCGGCCCCCTCCCCCTCTCCTTCATCGAGCCTCACCTCTGTGCCTCTGGGTGCGTCACTTTCAGGGAGGTGGGGTTTCGGATCAGCCTGTCGAGGGCCGCCACCACGTCGCAGAACCTCGGCCGGTTGGCTCGCTCCTTCTGCCAGCAGTCCAGCATGAGCGCGTGCAGGGAGGCGGGGCACTCCGGCGGCGGGGGAAGCCTGTAGTCCTGCTCGATGGCGTTTATCACCTGATGAAGCAGAAGCGTGAGAGGCAGTGAGCACTCTGTCATTCTGATGAAACGGCTTTTTTAACCATCAGCTTTGGACACATTTGCTGGAATAATTTCAGCTTCTTTTATTGTAAATGAGCACTAATGATTCGATCGTAGTTTCACGTCCATGAACCTCCAAACAATCAAGTTTTAAATGTATAGCTTTTTTCCTTACGTCCTGGTTGCTCATGTCCCAGTACGGTCGCTCCCCGTATGACATCACTTCCCACATGACAATCCCGTAACTCCACGTGTCACTGGCTGAAGTGAACTTCCTGCAATCAGACAGTAAATTCATCAAATTCTTATCTACAGAACACTATAATAACAATAAGAAGAGGAAGACTTTATCCACTACGCCAGCCTGCAGTACTGGCACTCACCTGTACGCGATGGCTTCAGGAGCCGTCCACCGAATGGGAATCTTGCCGCCCTAAAAAACAAGACTGGATCAGTCAGGTAATAACCGAATTTCACAATAAAAGCACCCAGGTAATGCAGGGAAAACTTTCAACTGATCCTGTTCATATAGAGCTCAACAACAGAGGACCGAGACCAGAACCCTGAGGATCACCAGCAGAACCAAAACAGAGCTGAAAGACCAACCAGACAGACGTGATTGATGATGAAGGTCTTAAAGACAACATTCATCATCTACTGATGAATAAAAGACTTCCTGTTAAGAGCTGTCATGATCAGAGACAAAACTCAACTTGTAGCAACAACATGCGAGTGGCTTATGTTTTGTCTTTCATGTCTTTAAAGTGGATGCTAATCAGTTCCAGCTCCATCATTAACGGACTCCACTAGAGCAGCTTTGCATGATTCACAGTTCAAAGTAAACCTTTATCTGAAACCTTGATGCAGCCCCCCCAGTCCATCCTCTGTCTCAAAGAGCCTGTTTCATCTTCTTTCCTTTAAGCCAACTTTATTCTGATTGGCTGTCCCTTACAGCAGATGAGTGTCTGAGATAAGGATATCAGAAATCATAAAGAGACAGACTGTGACAGTTACTCACCAGAGAGCTGGTGTACGTCGGGTCTGACGAGTTTTCAGTCAGAAACCTGCTCAGGCCAAAATCTGACACCTGAAAAACACAAAACCACAACTGTCACATCTGTTTAGATTAGTTGAGCGGACAGGTGTGCAGGGCCACACCCTCACCTTACAGACCAGGTTGGAGTTCACCAAGATGTTACGAGCCGCCAGATCTCTATGGACGTAGCTCATTTCAGACAGATACTTCATTCCTGCTGCGATGCCGCGCAGCATCCCCACCAGCTGGATGGTGGTAAACTGGCCATCATTCATCTGAAAACAGACAGGTAGAGGGTCATACAGGTAGAGGGTCATACAGGTAGAGGGTCAGACAGGTAGAGGGTCAGACAGGTAGAAGGTCATACAGGTAGAGGGTCTGACAGGTAGAGGGTCATACAGGTAGAGGGTCAGACAGGTAGAAGGTCATACAGGTAGAGGGTCAGACAGGTAGAAGGTCATACAGGTAGAGGGTCAGACAGGTAGAGGGTCATACAGGTAGAGGGTCATACAGGTAGAGGGTCAGACAGGTAGAGGGTCAGACAGGTAGAAGGTCATACAGGTAGAAGGTCTGACAGGTAGAGGGTCTGACAGGTAGAGGGTCAGACAGGTAGAAGGTCATACAGGTAGAGGGTCAGACAGGTAGAAGGTCATACAGGTAGAGGGTCATACAGGTAGAGGGTCAGACAGGTAGAGGGTCAGACAGGTAGAAGGTCATACAGGTAGAGGGTCAGACAGGTAGAAGGTCATACAGGTAGAGGGTCAGACAGGTAGAGGGTCATACAGGTAGAGGGTCAGACAGGTAGAGGGTCATACAGGTAGAAGGTCATACAGGTAGAGGGTCATACAGGTAGAGGGTCATACAGGTTTACTGGTCTGTGACTGTCCCCCCTCTCACCCTCAGGAAGCTGTCGAGCGCCCCGTTCTCCATGAACTCGGTGAGGATCATGACGGGGCAGGAAGTGGTGATGACTCCCTCCAGGTGGATGATGTTAGGGTGCTGGAACTGTCCCATGATGGACGCCTCCGACAGGAAGTCCCGCCTCTGCTTTTCCGTGTAGCCACCCTTCAGGGTCTTAATGGCCACGTAGTTCTCCTTCCTGCCAGGGATCCTCAGCCGACCACGACACACCTCGCCAAACTCACCTGTACAGGTATACAGCACAGGTTACATTACTTTTACAATAGTTACAATTCAAATGGAAGAACACACCTGTATTTCACTGGGGATAATTTATTCAAATTTAATCCCCACATTAATGATAAAACTGCCACATGAAAAGATTTCAGATATACTGAACACAACACTGTCTGTGCACCTGTCCTCACCTGATTCAGGAAATGGGAAGGTAACACCGAGGTTGTGTTATTATTATTAAAAAACAATCACATGGGCAGGTGATGAAAGATTAAGTAGTAACATTGGTTATGACAGCAAATGTAAAAATAAACGGTCATACTCCTGCCCAGGTGTATCCGGCCGAGTCATAACAACATTGTAATGACCTGACATTCCACAGGTGTATTTTCCCAGGTGTTTGTTTTCCTTCAGGCTTATTGTCATAGAAATATCTAATATGAGAAAAGAAAAGCCACCTGGCCAAATTCACCTCCACCTGTAGGCTAGAGGACAACAGCCTCATATCTCGTTTTCTCTAATAGGTAAAGGTAAGAAAAGCTGGAGGAGGTTTGAGGGGATGCTGGCCAATCAGACAGAGCGGGGTCACGGGAAATGAGAGTGTGGAGGTGGAGCTTAAAGTGAGTGTAAAAAGGTTCAGGTTGATGTAAATCTGGAGGTGCAGAGATCGGCTGACAGCAGAGCCCCAGAATCCAAACACAGACCTGCCGCTGAGCGTCTCTAAAGTGAGAGCAGACCGAGTCCACGCCGGCCGGAGGCAACGAAGTTTCCCTAAGTGGAGGCAGATCTTTGCGTTCTTTGAAGACGGAAACAGTAGAGGACCCACAGCAGAACCCTGAGGGACTCCACGTGTCAGAGCAACTAATGAGGTCACACGGTCACCTGAAAACAGCCAATCGCAGCAGGGCCGAACCCTCAACGCCGCGCAGCCCCATATCTACTCAATAAAGAGGACTCGTGTTATTGATACTGGAGGGGTGTAATGTTCCTTTAAGGCTCATTAGCGCATACCAGCACGTCAACACCTCCCTCAGCACTCACGCACATGTGGCCTGCGTGTGTGTCTGAGCGCGCTCGCCAGCCGGCGGTGAAAAGTTTGCACCCTTGTTTCCGCAGCAACCGCTATCCAGTTACATCTCACCAATGTCATCACTGAGAGCACTACTGTTACAGTAGCTGCACACACACTCACACTCAATCAATCACGCTCTCTCACACACACTCGCGCACAAACGCGCACGTGTCGTGTTTACTTTTAATAAAACAGGGTTCATGACGGAGAACAAATGACATCTGATGTTTTCTTTCAGTGTGAACACAGCTTCGCCTCATCATGGGAAAGTTAATGTTCCGCTCTCGAGGGGGTCAAAGGTCACAAACACATCTGGAAGACTTTACAAAATAAAAGTCCTATTAAGACCCATAAGTTTGTTTTGGCTTTTCAGAAACAACACAAGATATTTGGGCTTTTTGTTGTCGTGCTGCTGCCTCTGTGCAGACTCCCTAACAAAGCTCCTAACAAAGCTCCAGAGGTGAACAGCATCCACAAATGCTTCCAGATCCCAGAGAAATTCCTCAAGATTCCCAAAATATACTCCACCATATCCACTAATAATGTGTTCCTGAATCTTTAATGATTTACTTATTACAATAATCACGAAACCATTCAAAGGTTTTGGCATTCCCAAAAAGGCTGACGTCTCTAAAACTTTTAACTGCACAAGCGTTCCTTCAAAAGGTTCCTGGAGTCGTAAAAACACTCTTTGAGCATTCCCAGTTTCTTTTAAAATACCCGAAATGGTCTGATTGATGAGAATTTCAACAAAAACTTTAATGGTTCCTAAAACGTTTTTTTAAGTCCTCTGATGGCCTTTCTTGGAGGGCGGAGTTTGTCCGTGACAGAAGTTTACACCACGCAGACACACAGGTGTGGGTTACCTGCTCCGATGACCTCTTCGATCTTAACGAAGGAGGCGTCGATCTCTTTGGCGAACTCCCTCACGGCCTCATTTGGGTCCTCGTAGGTAAACGGGTCGATGTAAACCTTCATCGCTACAAAAACAGCACAATCATCATCGTCAGTCAGCCGCGTTCATTTAAAACCGTTTGTATCAGACTGGCTCATTGGCCGAGTTGTAACTCTGTCTCTGATTGGCTGTCAGACTCACTCTGCCCCATCTGGTAGTGCCCGCTCTTGTCGTGGATGTGCGCGCTCCTCTTCCTCCTGGTGACAGACAGACAGACAGGTACAGACGGCTGTTTAGATTCAGAGCAGCTGCGGGATTCTGGTTTCCTCAGGAGACACACACACATCCTTTGTTCTGTCGCTCTCTCAGGAATGTGATTATCTCGCCGTATCTCGCCATCGCTCTCACAGTGTCGAGTTTCTCCATCTTAATATAGTCGACATGTCCCACCCTGCTCTGTGTGTGTGTGTGAACCTGAGGTCAGTGTGTTCTATTGTTCTGCAGAGGGGAGCAGGGAGGGTGCATCCTGAACACACACATGCACTCACCGGTAGCAGAACACGCCAACTATGGCCGCCACAGCGAGCACCAGTATCCCCAAAGAGGCCGAGACTCCAGTCACCATCAGCTGGGACACACCTACCCAGGAAACAAACACACAGGAGTGAATCTCAGTGTTTTCACCTCTCAGACTCTAAAGAAAATGTAATAGCATGCGACCTCGTACCGTCAGGCAGCGTGTTGAAGCCGGTCTCGGCACCGAATGAGCCGTAACCGGCCTGAGAGCGAGCGCGGACCTGCACCCGGTATCTCTTCGCCCGCTGCAGCCCGTTTAGCACCAGAGAAGAAGACCTGCTGAACACGTACTGCCACTCTACCGACTCCTCACCATCCTGATAAGGACACGTTAGAGTTAGCATTAGAGTAACGCAGGAGTCCTAGTGACACGCATTAACAACAGTCCTCACAGGACACAGAAAACAACGTATCTAATCTGCGCTTATACTTATACACACTACAAGACAAAGACAGAACGTGAAAAAGGCAGACTTTGGTGTGAAGTTCACATGGACTCAGGGCCCAACTTCAGGGTTAACTTAGCATAGAGGTCCTAGTAATGCACGTTAACGAGGGTCCTCGCAACACAGAAAAACCAGCATGTGTGTATACCTCAGGGCTGTAGCGGAGCTCGTAGTCCAGGATCTTGTACTGGTTGTGCACAACTGGGACGCTCCACTCTAAAGACAAACTGCTCTCTGAGGCCTCCACCCTCCTCAGACCAGATACTGGAGGAGGAACTACAGAAACACAGACCATCATTCACTGATCATTACGTTTGTGTGTACGAAAGAATTCTGGGTAATGTAGTGTGTATCTGTACCATCTCTGCTGGTGGTGATGTTGAGCTTGCTGGAGGCTGGCTCTGAGTGGCTGAGTGCAGACACGCCATTTAGCGACTGGATGGTGAAGATGTACTTTGTTTGTGGGCGGAGCCCCCAGACGACGACACGCCGCTGGGTCAGGCCGTTCTGCGCCGGCCGGTAAAGAACGCTGTCACCACATGGGAAGCAGGAAGTGACCTGAAGAGGAGAAAGAAGAAAGGGGGCGGAGTCAGATCTGATAGCTCAGACTGGTGCTAATGGTGACAGAGATGGCGGTGGCGTACCTTGGTGGCAGTGGCGGGCCCGCAGGTGGAGCACAGGACTCTGTAGGTCAGGTCATGTCGTCCTCCGCGGTCCAGTGGCTCGCTCCACTCCAAAGTCACCATGGTGTCATTGAGCTGACTCACCGGGGAGCGAGGAGCCGAGGGAGGCTCTGCGGAGGTCAAAGGTCACAGGTCAGTGCCTGCTGAGTATCACCTGTCAGACGCTCAACATCATCTACGTTTTTTTCCCTGAGCAGCAACTCTCAGGCAGGCTGATTTCTACGGGATACCTGAGAGTCAGGCGGCCTGTTTTCATTCCTGCGTAATGAGTTTTTCTTCTTTGTCTGCAGACTGATGGAGGAGCTGAGAGATAAGAACTTCCTGCCTCCACACAAACATCAGAGTAACCTGAGACCTGTCTGACTGTGTGTGTGTGTGCAGTCGTTACCTGTAAGACCTCGACATTACACACACACGGACACAAACACAAAGAGGTAATGAGCCTATTAATTTGCCTAATTGCTGTTGCCTGAGGGGATGTAGTTAAAGGGGTGGGTCGGGGTACTTAAAGAGGCGTGGAGGCTTGTTGGCAAAGGGCCCTGTGTGTGTGTGTGTGTGTGTGTGTGTGTGTGTGTGTGTGTGTGTGTGCGTGTGTGTGTTTGTGGTCCAGAGTTTACACAGAGTTTAAAGTGGTCTCCAGATTATTTAATAACAAATTACATCACGTCAGTCTGTGGAGACTAGAGGCGAGGTCCTAGTGAAAGACACTCTCCAGCTGCATGATGGGAAATGTAGGACAAGAGGTTTCAGTGTTGTCAGAAATTAAAATAATAAAGAAAAATAAATGAAAAGCAGAGGGGCTTACGTGTGCAGGCACTGTGCGGCGGGTCCGAGTCGGCTCGATAGAAACCAGAGTGACACGGGCAGTAGGCGGAGCCTGGGATTCTTGTGTTGCTATTGGCTGGACAGGCGCTGCAGCCAACAGGTCCTGACTCGGCTTTAAAATGACCGGACGGACAGGCTGGAGACAAAGGTTTAGAATTAGCATTCACCTCTAAAAACACACACACATATGGGATTGTCCACCTTCACCATCAGCCTGAACCCACATGTGAACACATCAGATCTCCAGAAGCGCTACAAAAACCGCACTTCCTCTATTATCCACTAGGGGCACCAGCAGCGTGCCAGTGCTCATAGACTTCCATGTTAAAAATTTCAACTCTACAACATGTTTACAACCTGATATAAAAAATAACAAGATTCAGTTACACACAGAGGGACGTGTTGTGGTTTATGAGTCAGGCCTCTATTAACAATAGACCAGGTATAATAATAGAGTGCAGAAAACAGCAGGGTGTTTAAGTGAAAAAAACATGATTACACGTGTATAATAAGCCTCTGAAGGTATGACCTGAAGCGTTTTACATCCAAATAACTGTTTTCTGAATGCAGTAAAAAGCTCAGATAAATGTGCGTTACAGAAACCAGAGAAACCAGAGTGTGTTCTCACAGGTGGTGGGGTTCCACAGGGCTCTATTATTGGTCCTCTACTTTTTAATTAAGTGTCATTTAATTCTGCTTGTAAATGCACTGGATGTTTATTGCTTCATCTATAGGGGGGTCTACTCTTTTTGTACCGCACCTCTTTAAACTGGTTAGGCTTAAAAAAAAGGATTAAAGTTTAAATTATTAGCGATGTGGGTTCTATGGCAGGCAGCCTGAACTGGACCTCTGGACTGTATTTGTGCCGTTGGAGCCTTTTGGAGCATTTCTAATACAATTATCTGACCAATAATAAACTGCTGTGAGGTTAATTGGGCTAAAAGACAGCTGGGCTCCATTTTTGTGTGAAATTCCAGAATTATATTTGGATGTGACAGCAGCCAAAAGGCGAATATTATACAAACATTATTTTAAAGCAATAAAATGTAGTTACACAGCTTTGCAGTTGCATTTATAAAGATCTTTTAGTAATAATTAGTTCTACAAATTGTAAAAACATTGAATGTGACCTGTTGTCTGAACATAACCAGTTTGAGTCAGTCAGAGAAGATTTGACCTGTTGTATTGTTAATCAGAGCTCACACAGGCTGCTGCCTCCTGGCCTCAGGCTCTAACACGGCAGCCAAAGACGAGGCTTCAGAACAATGGGACTAAAACCAACAATGAAGGTATCAGGCGTGCCAGCGAGTCCCGACTAAAGCAAATGTTCCACTCAAACATGACAGTGAACCTCGAAGCAGTAAAAGCAGCTCAGTGTGTCCAGAAACAGCTAAAACCCGTCAGTGGTCGTCCCCGAAAGTGATCAAACAGTCCCAGAGAAACACACCCGCCTCTCCTGCTCATGTACACTCCAGCAAACAGATGTTTATGAACATCTGGAGCCTTTTATTAGAAATGAAACATGTTTGTGACGTAGTGTGCAGATTTCTGTCACTGAGGTTTAAAAATGGTTGGAAACTAAAAATGGTTCATTTATAGGAAATATTAAAGAATGAACACATGATTAAAAAAGCAAAGAGCAGAGAGTGGAAGCTGGAGGCAGAGAGGTTTGGCTCTCTGTGGGTTTAGTGGCCTGGAATGTGAGTAATGCTCAGAGTTGGGATCAGGAACACCGCAGAGGGATGAAGGGATGAAGGGAGGAGTGCAGCCTCACAGACAATAAGAGACAGGAAGTGACCTTGGCTTCAACAGGATGTGGAAAGTGCTGCCATGATGTCATCACTGGCCTCCCCTGCCAAGCACGAGAGTAAGCACACACACACACACACACACACTCTGCTTAAGCAGCGCTAGTTAACCTCTGACCTCTTCACTCAGCCTGGCTCTTGCCCCTCCCCCTCCCTCAGAAGCAGAGACAAGCAGAGGACGTCGTTGCTTCTGCTGTTGCCGCTGCAGCGCTTCCCGCTTGCAGTCAGCTGACCTTTGACCTCACACAGAATAACAGGAAACTTGGACAACCAAGCCGTCTGCGGCCTGCGTCGACCTCGCTCTGCTTTCATCCCACGGCGATGGCGGAGAGGAGAGGAAGCGTGGAAACAGGACGGAAACGTGCGGTGAGCGCGGAGGCAGGACGGACTCCGATTACAGCGCGTTTCCTCCAGAGAAACACCACAGCAGCTGCTCCTGCAGTTTACCCACAACCCCTCTCATTTACTCATTAAAGTAAACAGCTGCACACGACTTCAACGACAGCTCAATAATAACTTTCTCCTTCAGGGCTCCACCATCCCCCACACCGCCAGTCTTATTGTGAAAGGACGGCTGAGCGGCGTGAGGGAGCCGGCACGGCGTGAGACTCCCCGAATACTTTAACAACAATTTATCAAAGCGTAACACAACTATTTTAGAAATCTCCTAAAACTTTCGACTTTAAAACTAAAAGTAACAGAATTCCCGTTTTTAGTCGGCGCACTGGACTCAGCTACGTTTGAAAAGAAGCGGAACATCTTAATGAAGAATAATCACGTGCTTTACTGTTTTTCAGCTGATGTGAAGCTTCATGAATAACAGCATGAACCATATTTCGTTTGCACAGACTGTGATTTTAGTCACTGTGCAGCAGTTTGTGACTCTGTGTGTGAAAAGTGGATTATAAACAAACTCACTGTAAGAAGCTGAACACTTGTTGACACAGCCACTCCTCTACTGTGACCCACACCGCTTCCTGTTATTTACTTAACAATAGTTACTATAGTTACTGTTATCCGTGTCCTAAGTGTGCCAATGACCGTTTTTTAACAAACCCGCTTTAAACATTGAATTTCAGAATAGAATCAGAGAAATGATCATTTCTTCTCTGTAATCTCGGTGAAAGTTTCCTACATATTTTCCTTTTTTTGCCACAATAACAACTCTTTTTCTCTAAAATCTTACATCTTATTTTCATTATATTCAGTTCAAACGCAACAAATGTTTTTATAACATTAAATTAAATCTACATGTTTCTTAATTAAAGGACTTTAACATTTGACTCGTTATAACTTTAAAACAGAAGTTTCTTTAAATAATACATTTTCATTTTTTGGATGTTTTTCATAAAAATATTACTTTTACACTTTTAAAAACCGGACTCACTTTCTACTAATTCTGGATTGTTCTTTAATAAATACAATTTTCGCCTTCTTTTCATTTGTTTTAGAAATTCAATTGAATTTCGTATAAAAACACAACAGCTGTTTTTAATCACCTTGATGAACTGAGACATTCATTTATTTGTAACTGTTGACAGAGTTATTTTTCAACATGTTGCAAGTTTTAATAAAACTGCTGATTTGCTGAAACAATTAACATACACAACAGATTTGTGTGTTTTATTTTTTTGTTACAATATTAAACTTTATTGTAAACTCTATCAACACCATTTTACTTTTTTCTTCAAAACCTTTTGTAATTTAAGTAATTTAACTTCTGTATTGTGACTATTTTGACTTAAAACATGACTTTAATAAGATTTGTAGGACTTTCCTAATATTGTATCACAGTCCGACACAGTTATACCAAAATATAAACAATTAAAGCTTTTTTTTATTTCAGATTGTTTGTCTATGAATCTTTGACTTTTTTTAATCTTAAGATCAGTTTTCTTCTCATTATAACTTTAATAACAACCAAAAATAAAAACATTACAAAATGTAATTTTTGGCAGCAGTGTGACGTCTATTGTCAAACAATTGCGGTCTTATTGTGGAAATCTTAGCGTAGCCTCTGAGACGGCTTCCTCTGACGCCTGTGTTGATTACAGAAACAGTAATCCTTGTTTACTGAAACGTTTCAGGAATCCTCTTACACGCCGTAAGACAACGACTGTAATCTGGTTATAATCTGGTTATAATCTGGTTATATGTAAACAAACTTTGTGATCTGAGCTCATGGTGGGAAAGAGAAACACATTCTTATGTTTCCATTTCCCTCAGATTTAAAGTGTTTACTGAGTAAAGCTGTAACACTGAGAGTAATCTGATTACTGCTGAGTTTTGTCCTGCTTTACTTTGGGGCCCCTGCTCTGCTCGCTCTCACACTGTCAACACATCGCTCTCTGTCCCTCTAATCGCCTCCAGCTTCTCCTCTCTGTTTACTCGGACTCGCAGTTCTGACCACGAAGAATTTTAAGTGCTGATAATGAAGCGGCGCACAGGAGAAGCTTTTACTTTGTAAAACAAATGATGGTCGGAGCTGTTAGTGAGTTCAAGTCTTGACGGTGAACCCGAGGTCTCGGCTCGGGCCTTCGAATGTGCCAGATTCATTCGTTCCATCTCAATGATGACGCTTTTACTTTGAAAACTAACAGGAGGTCTTTTGTTTTATGGACTGCACTCTCACCTCTGCAGCGTACGTCGGTCTCTCCTGCTTCGTATCCAGGACGACAGGCGCAGCTGGACGTCGGCTGTCCTACCCACTCCCCGTCTTCACCACAAAGCATGCTGGGAGGTTGTGACTGCTCGCCAGGCGGCGTCACGGCATTCTCCACGCACACACCCTGAGCCTGCAGCAGAACGTCAAAATAAAAGCTTGTAGACACAAAAACGGTGCTGCAGTTACAGTGCTTTTATTTTTAAACTCAAAGGTGAGCTTGTTATATACAAGAACACTAGACTCCACTGTTGCTATGGTTACCTGCTCCACCAGCGAGTGGGGGACGGTTTCAGGAAAAGAGGCGAAGGCGCGGCGCAGGGGCGGGCACTTCCTGTAGAACACACGCACAGAGAGCAACGCCATGCAGGTGCTCTGGCTTTGGAAGGCCAGGTAAAGCCCCGCCTTACGCAGTCCCTCCAGCCGCAGCACCTTGACATTAGGGCGGCCCCTGGCGTCACGCAGCATCAGGTGGTCGGCGGCGACTGTTGCCACTTTGATGTAAGGGTTCTCCATCCAGGCCGGGCTGGTGAGCGTGGCGTCGTCAGCGTCTGACGGGTAGTAGTACAGGTTGAAGGTCTCTTTACACGGCTGCCTCAGACTGGAACACTCCATCATGGAAAACCTGCGTCGACACGTTCAGAGCTTATATTCGTTTCTCCGCGTTAATCAACATCAAATAACCTGTGATGTCCACCAACCAGATCTCCACGTAGACCGTGGTCGCCGCCTTCAGAGGGATCCAGCGCGTCCTCAGCCAATAGGAAGAAGTGCTAGTGATCGTGCAGATCTCATAGGTCCGCACAGTGTTTTGGTGATCGTCCCTCGAGCTCGCTTCCTCCCACTGAGGACAGAGACGGATCATAGGTGAGCTTTTCATTCAAAGCAATGTAGAGTGTTAGCTATAAGCTAACAGATTAGCTTTGATGTGTACCTGCGACTCATCAGCAGGGTAGCTCGTCCATCTTAGGTCAGATGTGGCCAGCTTGGTGTTCATCAGCACATCTGAAACACAGACAGCAACAGTCAGCAAGTCCTGGGCAATTAAAACATCCTTTAAAAATCACCCAAAGTTCTCCGACATCCCACTGCAGGTCTTCAGCAAACCTACTGAGCACTCCTTTAAAACCTCGACGTAGTCCTCTACAGGCAAGTCACCACACTCTCCTCAAATGCTCCAACGACATGCTTGCTTGTGCCCCTTGAAACATTCCTCAAACACCCTCCTTGAGTTTGTCAGCAACGTCCTCAAGCAGCACTGATGTCACTTGGGACCTTTCGAGACTTCTTGGACTGTTTTAAAGATCCCAGCAGCCTCCTAGAAGTGTTTCCAAACCTCTTAAAATAGCTGCAAATGTTATTTAAAACCTCTTAAAATTTGCTTAAAACCTTTTAAAAAGACCCTCTTAAGGTCCTCAACATACCTTCAAGTCATGATACTCCCAATGGACCCACCACAACCTTCTAAAGATCTCGAAAAGCCTCTTAACAGTCACCCAAATGACCACAACAAACTGGTAATGTAAGAACACAACAACCTCCTGATGGTCTTTGAAGCCTAGATGTGTTAAAGGTCCCTCGATTCCTCTTAAAAATAAAATAGAATTTTTTGAAACTGCATTAAAGTTATCTGTAAAACCCCCTCGAGGTTATCAACAAGTTCCTCAAACAGCAGTGATGCCACTTGGGAATCTTTTCAGACTCAATGGTCCCAGCAGCCTCTTATAAGTTTTTCAAAACCTCTAAAAAGGCCCCTAAATTCCCTAAAAATTAGGGCTGTTCGATATAACGACATATATCTGATGACGATATAAAAACGTCTGTCGTTTCATTTTACGCTATCGTTTGTTTCGTGGTGTCGCAAAATAAACTGTTTCTGGCAATATTTTTTCATCGTTTCGATGGTCACTGTAGCGGCTATATTACCATCTTAAAGTTCTCTCTTTCTCTTATATTTAATATAACCACACTACAGACGGCCATGCGCCTGTTTTTATGCGTTGTGGTTAGCAACAACGACAGTAAGACCATTGCGTGTCCACTTGTTTATGTTCCACATAAACCTTTCACAATAAAGCTCAAGATCCTGTTGAGATTTTTCAAAATAAACTGAATCACGTGAAAGAGCAGATTATTTACGGATGAGAAGTAAAAAATAGACCTTAGACTCAAACGTTAGAGCAGGCTTTTCCCCGCAGCACGCCGTGTAATAAATACTCACAAAGAAAACTGCGGCTGTTACAACTTATGTCTAAAAATGTATCGTTTCATGCATCGGTTAAAACACTCGACTCCAGCTACATGACGCGCAGCTGGAAACACTTCAGTCGAGCTGCCCGAGATTCACAGAATTTACAGAAAATGTTACATTTTTGTGATTTATATCGTTATCAGGACGATAGATGTCTTATATCGGGATATGAGATTTTAGTCATATTGCACAGCCCTACTAAAAATTCCTCCAAAGTTCTCCTAAATGCTCTTCAAACCACCTGTAAAACAGTTTCTTTCAACCTTATAAAGCTTAAAACCTCCTAAAAGTCAGCCTGAAGCCTTCAAATCATCCCACAGTCAAGGTGTATCTAAGCCTCTCAGCCACTCAGATGCCTCCAACACACTTGTATTTAATGCAAAAACGCTTCAATTTTACTAAAATGCCCCTTTGAAAACATCCCATGTGTCCAGAGATCCTTAAAGTCGTGTAAAATTTAACGGGTCTTTTTTAAAAATCACGTCTTTTACGACCTCTTTTGAAAACACCTAGGTGTCTCTGAAACCTTTAAAAAAAGCGTTTGGAAAACCGCGTGAACTTGTGCACTCGCGTCCACAACCGCTGGAAGCTCAACGAACCCCTGAAACCATCAGAACCACTCGGTGACCCCGTGACTCCGGCAGACAGAGAAACTCACGGAGGCCTCAGACGGAGCAACAGAACCAGATCAGCTGAAGGCGGCGCTCTGATATGAGCTGTTTTAGATTTTTCACTGGAAGTCAGCAGGTTCAGCCAGAAGACCCACAGGAGGTCTTTCAGCGGCTTCAATCAGGGAAAGTAAAAACACAGACGGTCGTACAACACAAGGGCTTCTTTCTCCCTCTGCGTGTCTCTGTGGAGGAAGGAGGACAGGTGAAGAAGACCAGGCTACACCCCGACAAACACACACACACACATTCGAAGCATGCCTGCACATGTGTAATATCTGCCGTGAGTGATGGTGTGTAATCAGCGTTGGAGGAGAGAGGCTCAGGAGGCTTAACCCTGACACACACGGTGAAAAATGCAGACGTTTCTCACACTTTTCCCTCTTCTTAAGCCTCTTAGACCTCCACAACCACCATACGTTCATATCAGTCCTCTGCAGAAAGTAGTCCCATACAAATACAACATTAATGCTGCTGTTTTCTGAGGATTTCTGTTTTCAGTCAGAGCTCAGAGCCGCAGAAAGAGAGCGATAAATCTAAGTGCGCTGGTTTCACTGCTGCAGGACTCGTTTACACGGGAGGGTGGTGTTCCCCACCTTTAATATGACAGGCCTCAGCTCAGGCTTTGATGTTACTGCCTACATCCAAACAATGTAAACGTCTTGGTGCTGTAGTCCTGCATAAATCAGCGCGCCGCTCTGCTGCAAGCTTAAATTTAGCGTGTCACGAGCACAGCTGGAAGCACTGATGGGGGCGTTTTCTGAGATGTGATCTCACTTCCTCTTTAGCAGCGCTTGTTTAATACGCACCTTTGTTCATTTCTGCTGACTGTGACAGACAGGTGCCTTCAAAATAATACAAATACATCAATAAAATCATCGTGATGGCTTAGTGAGGCGGGCGGAGGAGCGTGGAAACATTTGAGGCCCGACTGACATTTTTTACATTTTTATGTGGCTCACTTCCTGTTTAGTGTCTGTGTCGCTTGTAGCTATTGGCTGTGATGGATGAATGCTTTCAAAATAACATAAATCCCACGCGATGACTTTTGTTAGGCTGGAGTGTTTAGGCTTATAAAATCCAATATTATGGAAACTGGCCTTTATTATTATTACAGATTTCTCACAGTTACTTTATTCAAAATACGGAGGACATTTGTCAGTCGTGTAGACGTGAACGGAGACTGTGAAGACACTTCAGGCTGGCTGTGCCGAAAAATTGGATCAAACTGAAAGAGATACAAATTAAAGTCATTTCCTGATTAACTGTTACTTATTATTTTCAGTGTGCACTGACATTTTCCACATGAACCATATTTTCTAATATGGTTTTTGTTTACTCAGCTATAATAACTTTGTTTTGACTTGGCTTCATCCAGACTATAATATTCTTATTTACAAAGGGCATACGGTTAAAAAAAGGTTGCATCTTGTGTAGACCAGGGGTGTCAAACATAAGGCCCAGGGGCCAGAAACGGGCCTTCTAAAGCTCCAATCTGGCCTGCTGGACTGCACTAGATTAAAGTTTAGACTTTTAACTGTATTTTCACGTTTCACACTTTGTGTAACTAATAAAGTTCTCCCTGTCTCTGCTAATAACACTACACCAAAGTAATCAAGTAACAGACCAACAAAGAAATTAGGCCTGTGCGATACGACTAAAAGCTCATATCCCGATATAAGACATTTATCGTCCCGGCAACGATATATATCACACATTGTTTACATTTTCTGTAAATTCTGTGAATCTCTGGATTTTTTTTTTTTTTTTGCAGGTCGTGCACCTGGAGTTAGTTGTTTTGACCGATGCATGAAACTATACATTTTTAGACATTTTCTTTGTGAGTATTTATTATTTATTTATTATCCCCGAGCTGCGGGGAAAAGCCTGTTCTAAGGTTCGAGTCTTATTTTTTTGCACCCGACGGCTGGTCTTTGCTTTTCATCTGTAAACACTCTGTGTACTCTTTCACTTGATTCAGTTTAGTTTTTTAAATTTCAACAGACTCTTAGGCCAAAGTGCTCAGCAACAAGCAACTAAAATCCTATAATTTCAGCATTAACCACACTGCAGCATATCAACATATCATTGGTCAGATAACTGCATTACAAATGTTCCAAAAGACTTCAAGAGCACACAAACAGTCCAGAGGTCCAGTTCAGGTACCAGCTAAGATGAAGCCTAGCAGACAAATTTCAACAGGATCTTGAGCTTTATTGTGAAAGGTTTATGTGGAAAATAAACAAGCGGACGCAGGAGCCGAGCGATGGTTTTACCGTCAACGCATAAAAACAGTCGCTTGTCTGTCCGCAGTGTGTTTATATTAAATATGAGAGAAAGAGAGAACCTTAAGAAATAAATACAAGATGTCGTTTTGTATTTTTTTCATACAAAACGATGAAAAAAATATACAAAAAAATGCACATTTGCGACACCACGAAACAAACGATAGCGTAATGTGAATGGTCATCGGATATATCGTTATATCGAACAGCCCTAAAAGAAATCAGAAAGAAATATTTTTAGTTTTTTTTAATACAATGGGTCCACAGTAAATTAAATAAAAGACAAAAAAAGAGATTTTGTGTTAATTAACAAAACCTTTCAGTTTTATAATGACAGTAATGAGCTACAGAACTGTTTACACACTCATTTCTTACATTTTAGGTTTCTGTCATTTACTACAGCAGGATTTCTCTATCATGGGGGAAAAACACATATTATACTTATATTTCCAGGATTAAAGCTGCACTGGTCTGGACCATTTACGATTAAAGTGGTAAAATGAGTGTTAGCTTTAGAGGTGTGGGGGACGGTCCACACTAACTATTAAACCCTTTGATCGCACAGCTTTAAGACAAAGAAAGAAGAAAGAATCGTCCAAACAATATTAAATATTGTTTTTCTAAATGATCGTCGACCTGCAGACTGAAGGATGAATAAATCATCCAAACATGGCGGAAATCAAAATGCTGAAGTTCAGGCTTCAAAGTGAAAAACTGTTCTTACAGTCTGTGATCTGAACCTTCAAACGGACACTTGTAGGTCTGATGTCCTTATAAGGTCTAGATCTAACCATGGTCCTCACAAAACAGGCAGACAAACGCACACACACACACACACAAATACAGCTCTGGAGAGAGTGTGTGTGTGTTTGTGAGTCTGTGAGTCCACGTCAGTTACACTTCATCAGCTCTCTTTAACCAGATTAATAATCTGTAGTGGTGTGAAAAACACACTGACCTGCCTGCGTCTCACACACACACACACACACACACACACACACACACACACAGTCTCGTCATTCATTTGCTCTAATAGCTTCAGTCACTTCTCGTTTTAATTAACCGACAGGCAGATTTAAACAGTTGGAGCGCCTGACTGTGTGTGTGTGTGTGTGTGTGTGTGTGTGTGTGTGTGTGTGTGTGTGTGTGTAATTACAGCGTGGAGAATGGGAAAGCGGCCCTTCCATCGTTCTGCTTGGCAGCAGCTGAGGAATGAAGCCGTCTGTAATTCTCCCCGGGTGTCTCAGAGCGCCTGTACGAAGCTCACGGACACAGATGAGCAGTGAGCGCCGAGTCAAGAGCTCACTGTGTGATGATTAATCTGCTGCAGCAGACGCTCCAACGCCAAGAGTGGAAAACATGATGTAAATGTGACCTTTCTGCCAGTGTGATATGCTCAGGAGAAGAAGGTCGGCGTCTCCTCACGCACACACGGGCCGCTTGTTTCTTCACGGGGAGCTCCGATAAACTTCTAAACTTAGGAAAGCAGTAGAAACACTTACGGTGCTTCTACTTTTGGGTCTGCTATTGTACTAATAAATCCTAGGAAACCACGAAAAACCAACACAGACACAGAGTTGAGTCTCAACATTAGTAGTGTGGCTGCCATGTTAGTGCAGTTAGAGCACGAGAGGTTCAAGTGCTATGCTATCAGCTAGACTGGCTATCGAGCTGCATCCACAGACTTAGTGCTCAGCAACAAGCAAATAAAATCCTACAATTTCACCATTAACCACACAGCATCCATATCATTGGTCAAAGAACTGCATTAGAAATGCTCTAAAAGACTCCAAGAGCACACAAACAGTCCAGAGGTCCAGTTCAGGTACCAGCTAAGGTGAAGCCTAGCAGACAAGCTAGCAGCTACAGCCGCCTGTAAGTCATGGAAGCCCCAACACTTCGAATGCTGCAAAATGTAAGCCTGAGTTATGAGTTATAAAACCAAACTGACTTATAAAGTGATAAACATATAGTGGCTTTAAAAACAAAAGGGATGGATGACAGAGCCCTGTGGAACTCCACCACCTCTAAGCAAACACTGATCAGTGTGTAAAACGCTTCAGCTAATATACGCTTCATATACACATGTGCTCATGTTGTATTATTATGTTTAGTCTGTTATAAATATACAAGTCTGGTCCTGACTCTGTTTCTCTGTGTGAATCTAAAGAGCATCTGCAGTGTTTTTATTTGACGGCATGTCAGATGTTCACAGGCTTTGCCAAAGTCCAAGTACTTTTACTGCAGTTGGACATTTTTAGCCTGGTGGTGTGCAGGGATGTTAGAGGAACAGCAGGTTTTGCCGCTGACATAATTTTAGGGTTCAGGTTGTGTAGCAGTTTTAGTGACACTCCCCTCTGGTACGCGTGTGTGTGCGCTCTCGTCTTTCCTCCCTTCAGGATGTCCACGGGTTCATGTATCTGATCTACTGCAGCACCTGAATGCCTCGCCGCTCTCTGCTCCCTCTGACACCGCGGGGCTGTGATGTCATGCTATGTGATCAGGGATACAGCCTCATCACCGCAGGTTTCTGTGGTGTTTGCTATCACCTGACTGCGCATCCAGTACTTAAGATCTGTGACACGAGATCGCCGAGCCTGCAGGTTCGTCTCTTTTTTGTTGATTTTCTAAAAGCCGCCACATTAACTCGTTTTTCTGAAGCTGCTGAAGTTATGAGCTCCAAGTCTCGACCGCAAAGGATGAATAAAGTTTATGCACACGCGTTTCTAATCAGCATCGCAGCCTGAGCCAATTAAAGCCTCAGCATGTGTGTGTTTGGTTTACATCCATATAGACTCTGTAAACTGCACACACACACACACACACACACACACACACAGTCCTGTGTTTGCGAGGACTGGGGTCTGGATCCTCGGACCAGCAGAAACGTCCCCGCGCTGCTGCACTCTGGTCCTCACAAACACACAAAGGAAGGAACACACACGCTGTAAACAGTGCATCTGCGATAAGAGTGCATGACGAGGACACGGAAATTACCATGACAACGCTGGCGGGATGTTTACACAAGCCGGTCGGGCTGCGTGTGTGTTGGTGTGTGTGGTCTCGTGCTGCGACTTGCTCTCTAATAAACCTGATTATCTCACTCCTCCTCGCTCCTTTCTTCTCTCTCATTCCTCGACTCCTTATTCCTTCTCCTGCCTTTTACTCTCTCCTTCTTCTTCTTCTGCTTTAGTTGCTGCTTTTCTGCTCGCTGAACTTTGTGCGATTTTTAATCTCAAAGATCTAAAAACAACCATCTGACCGGCTGTGCAGGAAGAGCAGAAAAACCTAACGAACGTTTGACTCTAGTGCAGATTAAGATTTGTACTGAATGTCATGTGATGTGACTCCACATCAGGGCTAAAAACCACACATCGTACCAGCCTGCACTAATGAAACACCCCGCGCACTCAGTGCTTTAAGTACTTCCAGAGGGTCATTTCATTTGCTCAGTCTTGTTAAAAGACAACAAACAAGAACAATGGAGCTTTTTCATTCTGCAAATGTCAAAGACGTGTTCTCTTTTTGTGGAAACTTTGGTGCAGGATGTGGAGAAAACTGCAGATTTATGGCTGATTTTGGGGCTGTAAAGGATGTTCTAACTTTAGCAGAGACAGCTGCAGATCAAACAAGCCAGAGCTTGGATACACTGCCTGGAAAAGGTGAGGGGACAAAGTGTGGGTCCGTGGATGCCTCCCTCTGTCATCACACTGCAGCCAGGATCATCATGTGGCTCAGCTCAGTTTGTTAGAGGACAGTTTCACATGTATGTCATCAGCAGGAGGCATTAATTCACAGAGGAATGGTATCTTCCCATTAAAATTGATGTCATTAATCAGTTCCTGGTCCAAACGCTCCTTCAGGCACCGCTGAGAGATAAAAAGGTCCAAATTAGCTCAGTTCCAATAAAACGGTCAGTGTGGCTGTTCGCCAATGTGCTCCAATAAAGTTTAAAGTCCAGGTGTTCCTGACAAAGGTATGAGGTTCAGCTGAGTTACTAAAGATTTATGCTTCAGCGGGAAAAACTGTGCTGTAACTGCAAGCCTCTTTGAAACCCTACGCTGTAACCGGACGTGCATCTCCCTGGAAATGGAAATACACGTCGCCACAGCTGCAAACGCTGTGATTGGTCCGTTCAGCTCCATAGATTTCTTCCGTCTGCTTTTTCACCACAATGTTCAAATTCATCAGTGAGAGAATAATGATCCTAGCCTCAGTATGATGGAAGAATAATCTCAACAACAACATAAGGACTCACATATGTCAGCAAATTCCTGGGAGGAAGCAGCTAGACACCACTATCTGGTGTCTAGCTGCTGAACTATGGTTAGGCTAATATAAGCACAGGGAGGATGGAGGATGAAGGAGTTAGTGGAGTAAGCATCGTGCCCGGGGATATTTGGTATGAAGACTGGAGCAGCCAGGGTCTGAACCACCAAGCTTCTGATTAGAAGATGACCTGCTCTACCTCCTGAGTTACAGCTGTCTGTTAGGACAGTAACATCTGGCCATCCTTAGTAAGTGTTTGGTTTGGTTCACACCCAGTGCCAACAGGCTGAACTGAATAGTCAGTTAGAGAAACCACACCAAGCTTTGTACTGGATCTTATCATTGCACTTCACTGGAATGAGCACAGACGAGGTAAGCCTTTACTGGACACTATGTTGGCTCTACTTGTTTCTGATGTGTATATTTACTGTACGTCTTAAACACACATTTCATTGCCAGTAGACAGACAGTGTTTGTATAATTTAAGAGAGTTTCATGGAGGAACAGATGTTCAGGTTGTGTTTGTTCCTGCTCGTCTTCATCACTCTCTGTTTGAGCACCTTATCTTCTCTCTGTCAACACTTCGATCGATGAGTCGGGCTGTTTGAACTGCCTCTGACTCATTTCACATGTCAGGAATCTTCCACAACAAGCTGCAGCTCTGTTTGTTCTCCTCAGCAATCAGCACATAAAACATCTGAAAACATAGGAGGACGGTTAAAACTTGCCCTGCTAGTGATATTTACTCAATCCTCAAAGACTCTTTGAACCATCCGGTTGGAAAAATGTTCCACAGCTGCAGAGATTATCCAACAGTCAACTGGAAGAAATCACACTGAGAACATTTCTGCTTCTTACATGTGACAGTTTATAAAATATCGGCGTTTTGGCCCGCGGACAAATCAAACCACCTGAGGACGTTTGTCTGGAGAATGGAAAGTTACTCATTAGCTGTAGAGGAGGAACTCTGGACACAAGTTGAAGCAGGCTGACTGCGTTTGCATCCAGATGGTTCAAAGCGTCCTTAAAGGATCAGTCCGCTTTATTTCAGCCTGCTGTATTTCCCATTAGTGTGTCCGCCGTGTCTCTGTGGGTCATGCTAACCTCTGCTGTAGAGAGTCAAGGAAACAAAGTGCAAGCTCCAAGCAGCTTCCCCCCCAACCCCACAAAAAAAATGGAGTTTTACATTAATTTTCTTTTCCTCATTTACTCCAATGCCTACAGTGGAACTATGACTGAATGTATGCCAATACCTGACTGCACTAATGAGGCCGATTTCCACTGCAGGAAACAGGTTATTTCAAGTCAGAGTGCACCTTTGTGACTGTTCCAACCACAGGAACTGCCCCCGTAGGACCTCTTCCAGGGATGTTTTTGCGGAGAAAGAAAAATAGGGCCTACTCCATTATCTCTTTTCCATCGACGTGGTGCCAGTGCGGAGCCAGTTCTGCCTCTGTGCCTTTTGACAACCAGCCCACATTTCAACAGGTTTGAAGGCTGAACTGTACAAAGGGAAACCGGGGGTAATTTACACGAGGAAAAACGAAATTCATGGAGGCCGCAGCATCTGTGGGCTCCTTCTACCAATCACTGGTGAATTTCTTTTTTGGCAAAATGTGGGAGATATTTTCAGTCCTAGGAAGTGGTTTAGTTTTTGTTTGGTTTATTTGAAATGCATGAAACTGGCTCTAGATTAGGCGCTCACAATGAAAAGAGGAGTAAGGTGCATTCAAAAGGTAATTCACATTAAATATTTAAGACTTTAAAAAGACTGCACATGTGTTTTCTCTGCATTACAATAATACAGTTTTACCCGCAACAAAGTTATTTATTTAATGTGACATGTTTGAGAGACAAAACATAACTTAAACAAGTAAATCAATCAGTGATTGGATGTTATGCATTTAAACAATTTGGGTTTATCAGACTAGTTATTATAATTAAAAAAATAACCATCCTAGAGCCTTCACATTAAGTTTATTATATTGTTTATCGAAAATGACTTGATTGAAATGCATGGAAAGCTTTTGTGCAATTAAAAACCTCATCTGACATATCTGAATGTAGGCACTTCCAAACATCGCTGAAAAACTACTGGGTGGGCTCCGTTACCCACTTAACTCCGAACAAACACAATTTCTTAACCCGATGAAGGAAGGTGGAGAACAGCAAACACTGTGAGAATTCACCATAAAAGCAACAAACACAAAAGCAGCCGCCAGCTCTTGGTCAGCTGCGCCTACACTCATAGAACCGTGGTTACGTAACTTTGACGCTCGTTAAACTCAGTGAAAGCAGTCGGGTGAAGGTTCCCAAAACTTTCCACTGTTCACCGTATAGGCTCCAAAAAGATGAAAGAACAGGAAAATTTAGAAGCGTCATTAAAATCCTCTTTTCTGGATGAGGTTTGAAGTTTGAAAATGTAATGATTCAAACTTTAGTGTTCTGAATCAGTTTTAATGATGGAGGCGGTGAGCTGAAAAATGGAAACAGGAAGGTTCGATGGGATGATTACAGAGCTGTTCAGCTATCGACTGTTTTGACATTACATTATAACTTTAGGCTTTCCACCCTGGGGGGTGGAGCCCCCTGGGAGGACATAAAGCCATTGTGGGGGTTGGTGTAGGGGTGTAACATGAAATCAAAGGCTTTTGATGGCGTTTGAGAGAATTGGTTATGGACATTTTTCACTGAACCTAATCATTCGGTGACTAAATGTGAGGTGAAGGAACTTTTTCAGCTTCAGAAACAGGTATGTCAGAAAAAGCTTGAGATCACAGCATCAGCGTGCGTCACTCTCAGTTAAGGTAGTTTGACTTGCTGCTGCTCTAGACGCTTTCCCAGAATCCTAAAATTGTCCTCTAAGCAAATCTTCCCTCTACTCCAACATGAAAGATTTTAATCTGCTTCTACAGTTTGTTTTGACTATGAAACAGAGACACAGCTTGGAGAACAGGTAACACCACTGTTTTACTATTATTACTACTTTTTAATGAATGTGTTCTTTTAACCAGCGGAGTTCCCCAGGGCTCTGTTGTTGGTCCTCTGCCATTCTGCTTTAACCTCTTTCACTGTAATATAAACCATCCAAAAATCATGTAAAATTATAGTCTTGCTAAATAACAGAGCTGAAAGCGTTAAATATCTGCCTGTCACAGCACGTCGGACAGGGTGAGGTTACAAACAAAAATGATGAAGATTTCTTAAATCCTGATGGTGTTTTCCACAAAGTATTCCATATATTCTACACTTTTTTTAAAATGTTTTTTAATGTCCACTGATGGGTGTTGGGGCACATGTCACAAAAGTTAAAGGGGAACTTGCCTCATATTTGTATCAGTAACATTTTAAGCAAATGATCTTATATATTCTCTAATATTTTGTGGGCAAACTGAAGACACTGAGATCATTTCTTTTTTAAAACATATTTTTAGCTTTGCTCTCAGCTGTCGTTCTGCCTGTTTATTTACCATCTGTGAATAAATGTGTGGATGCTTTGGTTTACTCCAGGCTCCTCAGAGATAGGTTCTTCTGCATCACAACATGAAATATTTTCCTTCAGCTTTTCAAATTATGCTTTAATAATTATATTAATTCAAATGTAATAGTTTTACAATATTATTATGTATACATTATATCGGTTATGGTAACAGCAAATACTAATGTGAATGCTTTATTGGTGTCTGATTCTTATGAATGTTAGGACTCAGATGGGCGTTCACTGTTAGTGTGTTTACAATCCTAAACCCTCCTCTACCTGGTCAGGTTATTTTTTACACTGAAAAATGCAAACACTTTTAACTTTGAGAGAACAAAATTCCTATTTTTGGGATTTTAAAGGCAAACTGCTCTGTTTCTGTATCACCTGCAGGTTTTCTGTCTGCCCGGCTCGGACACTCTCGGTCGTTGTGTCCTTGGGCAAGACACTTCACCTACCGCCTACTGGTGATGGCCAGAGGGCCCTGGTATAAACATTACAGCTGATACTGAAAGATTTTAATCTGCTTCTACAGTTATGAAAAATTTTTTTGACTATGAAGACAGATAATACCACAGTTTTACAATCATTACTGCTTTTTGATGAGTAATAATTCACGTGCTTCTCTTTCTGGACAGACCTCATTTAAATGTTACAGCTGATATTGTTAGAAAGGTCAAACTTAACATGTGGCTGGCATTTTATTTTGAAAATCCTGGCGACACTCTCACAGGTCTCATATGCCCGTCTTTATTGTGAGTGTGAGGGCTAAACCTCCAAAGGGCCAATCAACAGATTAACAAACTGGCACTTAACATGTAAATCCTCAGTCAGAAATTAAATCCAGCGCCTTTAAAGGGATTTATGGACGGAAGAAAGGCGCCGAGAGGGAGAGGTGGAGGCAGGAGAAAGAGGTGGAGAGGGGGAGGTTTGGTGTGTGCGTGGGGTTAAAATAAGAACAACAGAACAAAGACAAGAGGAGAGAAAAGACAGGGAGCAGATGGAGCACAATATGTGGACACACCCACAGTAAAAAAAGCTTCTGCGGCACCAGAGTCCAGAGGAAATGTGTCTAATTTAACCACTTTAGCTAATTTCACTGTTTTTATGTGAGAAACTCCTGATTTCATGTGAACCTCTATGCTGAGAGGTGGAGCGCGAGAAGCCGGCACAGAGAGCGAAGCTCAACCGGGTGAAGCAAAGCTGGATGATCCTTCAAAGGGTTAAACAGTAAAGTCCCAGAGAGGCTTCAAACAGCCTTCAGAGTCTGAACACACACACACACACTATTGTTTTCTAACTGGTAATTTTCTGGTTTGGCAGGAAACAATGATCCTGCTTCCAGCACACACACAAACACACTCAGCTGCTGATTAACCTGCCGTTAAAGAGCGAGTGTGTGTGAATCTGTTATTTATTTATCCTCAAGTCTTCCTGAGTGTCTGTTTGCATAAACTTCAGTCGACTGCACACACGCTCACGAGGCTGCTGAGGTTTAATACGGTCGTAAGTTCCTCTAATGTCCACTCGAGACTAAAGCGCTGACTCCATCCTCAGACTAAAACGTCCATGTTTACAGCACAAGTGAATACAATCAGTCTGAGACAAAAACACTGAGAAACACAAGTGTAGTGGTTTACTGAGGCATAGATGCAGATTAATGACAGAGGCAGGAGGTTTTAGAGAAACATGAGTACGTGTGTATAAGAACCTCAGAAGCCGTCACTTAAAGCATTTTAGGCCTAATTCAGAGTTTCTGTGGAGACAGGTGTTGTTTTACAGGTGGTGGAGTTCCACAGGGCTTTATTGTCGGTCCTCTACTTTTTATTCACATGTAATTATGCTCGTTTCTAACAGCACAACTGTGAAGGAGGATTAATGCCTTAATAACTCAGCTGTTTAAACTGTAACAAGGCTTAAAGTTTGCATTATTATGGTTGTAGCTAAGTCGTAGCTGTCGCTAGGCTCCACCTCAGCTAAACCGAACTGGACCTCTGTACTGAGTTTTTGCTGTTGGAGCCTTTTTGAGCATTTTTAATGGCACTACCTGACCAATGACATGGCTGCCAGAAGTCTTGGCTCTAGATTTAATGAGTGAAATGTTACCGAGCACTAACGAGCAGGTATCTGTAGATCAATAACCCTGCAGTTAAACCATTTATCAGCTATCAAACAGTTTGTTGTTTCAGCTCTCAGACCCTCAGCCCCTGCGTCTCTACTTCCTGTCCTCTTCCTGTTGGGGAGGGGGGTCACGTGACAGTCAGCTGCTCCTTTGTGTTGACAAACAGCATGATAGATAAGGTATTGGTAACCAGTCACATGCTGATCTGAAGCAGCTGCAGCACCGTTGGTTTCCTGCCTGCTGGTTTTAAACTGGCTCTCCTCAGCGGGTATCAGCACGCATGTTTAACACTTTTAAAGCTGGTTTAGGTTTTTTGGGGCGTCAACAGGCGCTCTGGAAACAGCAGCTTCTCTGATCACATGACTGCTTTATCAGGAAAACTAAACCCGTGTCACATTTAGCCTGGCTGGTGCTAATAAACCGGCCAGCTTCTGCTCTCTGAGCTATCACAGCCTAAAAGTGCTAAAGCTGATTTGTTATCTCCAGATGGCCCTGAAGCTAAAAACTGAATTTAAACACGGTGGAGTCACGCGTGATGACAGAAGGATGATTGTTTTTACTGCTGCTCAGACACAGCACTGAACATGTAAGAGGATTCCTGATCAATAACCAACAAATCCTCAAATCAGCTGCAGTAAAGCTCCAGCTGATTTGAGCTCCAGAGCTGTCTGAGCGCGCTCTGTGACCACATCAGCCCAAGTGGGAGCTCAGCTCAGCCTGGGCTCCTCTCACTTAAGAGCTCAACAACAAAAACCAGAGAAACGCTGGAGCCGACTGAGCGCACTCAGACGCGTCCTGCTCGGTCACAGCTGATGATAGGCTCACGGTAAACTGTGAGTGTGCGCTCTCAGTGGATCAGCGTCACATTCGTGACTACTGATTTTTTCTGTTTATTTCTCAGTGAACAGGATGCTTCCTCGTTTCTTATCGTTTTATTCTCATGTGTTTATTTATTTTCCCCCGCGTTTGCTGTCGTGATGTCTGATTGGCTCTCTCAGATTTTATCATGATGTAAATAAAACACGTTAACAAAACGTTTGACACTTTTATAAAAGCACAAAAGCTTTCAGTTTAAGTTTTACTGCAATGCACAAAATATAAAACGTTGGATTTTTGAGTGAATCTGATTTCTAATCTGATCAGCACAAACATTTCTACGCGGTTTATCTTTTAAACAGCAACTTTAAGTCACAGTTGAGATTTTTCTCATGTTTCACGTTTGTGTTACGTTAAAACTAAAACAGTGAGAACACAAACACGTTCAGCTGTTTCCACCTAAAGCCTGAAACTGTCTGCTGTTCTGTTTTCCTCGACCTTGACCTTTGACCTGCCGTGTGTCCCACTCACAGCCACAGCTAACATGTCATTACTGTGGAGGCTCCTTAGAATGAGTGAAGAAGTAAACCGCAGAGCCACAACAACAGCCCTCATCAGACCCTCAGAGCCCCACACGGCTCCACACCTTCGCCCTGCAGAGGCTCACAGAGGCAGGGAGGCTGACCCGCAGCCTCGGTATGAGCGACGGACCCAAGCAGTTAGTCAGCTACTTATGAACATGCAGGTAAAGGTGTGCACAGCTCACTACCTGCACCTGCTTACAGGCACAAGGTCTTCTCACTGTGCAGTGTCAGAGGAATCCTGAAAATGACACATTTATTTATCATAAATCACAGGGTCAAACCCCCGAACACAAACCTGCTGATGGGACAGACTGCAGCGAAGAAACCCGAGTTTACTGCAGTAAAGACGGATTTCACTGCAGCTCAGACTCTGCTGCAGTAAAAGCACATCAGTCGTACATTTGTGTACTTTTGTTTGAATATTTGTCAAACTTCTCTGAGCTGAATGTAAAAACGTATTAACCACAGAAGAAGAAAGGGGTCCCGTTTCCCCTCCGAGGTGTGTGACTGAACCTCACTGAGGATCGATGGGTCTGTAACATTACGTCATCGTTTCTGGGCCGATGCAGACTGATCGATCAGCAGCTGTGGTCGATACCGAGTGTATTGATCAGTACTCACCTTCCTCCGCCCTGCAGGAGCCCAGCAGCACCGCCAGCAGCGGGAGGAGCAGCAGCAGCCCGCGGCAGGAGGAGGCCCGGCCGTGGGCCACGGGGCCCCGCTGAGCCCCCATTACTCCGTCCCGGTCGCACCTATCGATCACCGATCACTGACGTCAGCTGGGCTCGGTCTCCGCCGGCCGCGCGCGCCTCATTGGAGCCGAAAAGTTCGAGAAAAAGAAAAAAGTCCTCAAAGTGTCCAAGATGGAGGCCGGAGGGAGTCACAGCACCAGACTCCTTCAGCTGCTCCGAGCTCTCAGCCTGCTCTCTGCTCCCACCCGGCTCCCCCTCATTCCTCCATCCCCTCCTCCTCTCTCCTCCAGCGTAGAGCAGCGGGGCGCGGCTGCCTGCGAGGCCGTCTGAGGAGCAGCGAGAGGCGGCTTGGAGAGCGCACAGGGGTCGGTGGGACAGCTGGAGGTGGGGGTCCCGAACCACAGACACACTCACTCACACACGCCAAGCCGCAGTTACAGTCACACACAGCGCGGACACACACTCTCGGAGCTCACACCAGCGCTCCCAGTACTTCCAGTCTGCGGCTCCAGCTCACACGCGCAGAAAAAGTTGAGAACAAAAGCTGCTCCAACTTTCTGCCTCCACCTCTGGATGAGACCACGCCCACACACCCGCAGCCGCACTGTGAGTGGCTGAAGGAGCCTGCCATTCCAAAGGGGGCGGGGCTCAGCGAAGACGGACTGTGAAGGAATGTGGAGAGAACGTGTCTGCGCATGTCTGTTTTTGAAACCTGGAGACCAAATCGACCAAAAACTTCAAATTCCTTAAAAAAGCAGGGACGGATCTATACGCGCGGCAATGTGCCAGATTTGTGGCGCTTAGCGCGAAGTGTGTAGTTAGTGTGTTGTGTTGTTTTGTGTAGTTTGTTGTGTAGTCACTGTATTGTTTCGTGTGACAATGAGAGTAATAATGAATGTCACAAAGCAGTGTAAACTCTGTCTCCAGGTTGAAATCCAGACTGTTGTGAAGGTTTATCCCTGTGGTGTTCTCCTGTGTCCTGTGGCGGATGTTTTTACTGGCACAAATAATTTGTGGGCATCTTATCGCGACACCTGATTGTTTTAGTTTAGTTTTAGTAGTATTTTAAATGGTTGTACAAAAAAACAGAAGATGCATTGGCTGCATGTTTAGATAAATAGCTGTATATAAGCTTATTTTTTTTTACCAAGATTTGTGCAGAAAATAATTTACTAAACATGTGGTTTTTAGAAAACATATAACTGATAGTAGGATTTTATGTTTTTGTGTGATTTCAGATCAGTTGTGTTACTACAGAATGTCAATAAAAAAACAACTGAAAATTCAGACACGTGAGTTTGAGCCGGAAACAATTATCCCAAGCAAGGCAGGGGAGAAAGGATAAAATACAAATGTAAAATCAAAGGGAGTCAAAATGGCCAATTATATTATCCTGACAAATTTCGCTTCAAATTTTGTTCATGACATTTTGTGTGACTTTTGTTTTCAAACAAAAAAAGCTGAAACTTAAGTGAGACTTGTGTTTGTAAATGAACCGCCCCATGGCTACATGTTTATTTATTATACAGGCGACACAGTTAATAAAATGAAAACTCACGTTTTATTTAACTGAGATGTTTATTCATGTGAGCTGAGAAAATAATTAAGTTATAGACTGTATTTATATCAAACATGTAAACCTACTGCACTTGAATCATTTTAAACACATGTACCTGCACATGTGTGTTTTTTAAAAGCTTTCATTTTGCCATCCCTATTTGATTTTCATGCCACCCTAAGAAAATTTCTCTAGTTCAGTTCCTGAAAAAAATTATACCAGTTAAATAAAATATGAACAAAATGATCAAACCAGCTTTAATAAAAGTCTAAACAAATCATATTTTCTGTGTTTTAATGTGTCTGTTGTCTTTCTAATCAGGTGTGAATCATCAGTTATAAAAAAAAGCTGATGAACACACACGATACTGACACATATCTGCATCATTGTGCTCCGCTTTATTACTTTATTATACATTTATTACACATTTATTACACTTTATCTTATTTATTTATTCCTGTTGGTTCTAATCAGTGATCAGTACTCTTGACAGTGGGAAAAAGTCACATTTCAGCTTGACGAGAAGTCCTGTGTGCATGTGTGTGTGTGTGTGTGTGAGTTTGTGTGTGTGAGAGAGAGAGACTGTGCTGATGTTGTTTCTGTTTTCTTCACATTAAAGATAAAACAGCAGAAACCGAAGCAGGGTTCCTCTCTCTCTGTGGGTGTTTGTTATGTAAATGTCTCTCGTCCTGTCTGACAAACTGAATCCACACCTGAGGAGGAGGACACTCCTCAGCAGCCATGCTTTCACTGTCAGGTAGTTTCTGACCTCCTGCAGAAACAGTCACACCTGCAGTGACTCCCCAAACATGGAGGGAAGGAGCTGCACTGCCTCCTTTATTGCATTCTTCAGCTGAGGAGACACTGGAGCCTCCTTTAGGGAAGGACAGGAGATAAATGTATCCCATAATCCTCAGCAGCACGGCCTCGGATTGTTCGTGAAAACAAACATCAGCACGACTGTTGAAGAGTTTCCAGCAGTTTGTTGTGAGGAGGTGCAGGAGCAGAAGAAAGGAGGATCGATAAAGACTCAATAGAGCTCAAAGCCTCTGAAGCATTATCAGACCCACACTTTTACTTTGAAATGAGTCAGGGAAGGAGACCCAGCTCTTATTTTGAAGTGTTTTCTGGATGTTTGGAGTTAAACTGGTCAGACTGGTGAGGATCCAGGTTTCCGTTTTAACAGTCACGTTAAAGGGGGCGGGGTTACAGTCAGGCTGAAGTTTCTCACCTGCAGCTCCATGAAGACAGGTGAGAACGGGCGAGAGACATTCAGTCTCGACAGAGAGAGAGAGATGAAAGGAGGCGAGCTCCTCTTTCTCCCAGTCTGAGGACAAAAGACAGAGTCAGGTGTCCTCCTCCTGCTGCTCCTCTTTGTTTCTGGTCTTTGTCGGCAGAGGTGTGAACGGCCCGGAGAACAAAACAAGGAGAGGAAGAAGAGGAGGAGGAGGAAGGATGGAGAGAACAGAGGAGAGGAGGCCTGTGGGAAACTGTCACCTGACTGACGAGCGGACACGTTTGACAGACAGGTGAGAGTCCCGCCCCCCAGTGATGTCACAACAGCGGAGGAAGACACGACGATTCAAAATGCAGAAATAAAAATAATCATCAAATTAAATTAAATTGAAAAGGTGAAAAACGAAATAAAATGAATTTAAAATGACAAAAAAATATAACAAGAGAGTTGAAATAAAAATGATTTCCTAAAATAAAAAAAATAAAAAGTCAGATAAATCGGAAAAATCAAGAATTTAAAAGTTTAAAACCTAAAACTTAATATTATCAGGAGTGAAAAGAAATAAAATCAGAACTGCAGAAAAAATGAAACAGAGAAATTTTTAAAATAACTAAAAATGATTGAAACAAATAAAGAAGTGAGATAAATAAAAATAAGGGATTAGTAAATAACAACTAAAAAGACAGAAAAACTATTATGAAAAAGACCAAATATTATTTATATTTTTAATTAGTGAAAAAAATATTAAAAAGATTAAAAAATATAAAAATCATAAAGTTTTTTATTTAAAAAAAGAAATGAAACAATTAAACTGCACACAAATAAAAACAAACAAAAGTTAAATAGAGGTAATATAAAATATGTACTTATAAAAAACCAAAATGGGAAACACAAAACACAGAAATAAAGTAAAAATAAAGAATAAATAAATACTAACTTAGAAAAGGGATTTTTTTTTATTTAAAAGAGAACAAAAACAAAAATAAGAAAATGATTTAAAAAAATCATAAAAAATAGGAAACATTTAACATATTATAAGATTAAAACCCACCTGGAAATAAAAACAAACAAATAAAGTAAAAGGAAAAGATCTAATAAAACGTTTGCTAAGCAGAAACTGTAACGACCTCAACACCGGCGTGAGCAGCACGAGTCCGTCAGAGCCTGAGATGGTCTGAGCATGTGCAGAGGAGGGGGGGTGGAGGATGAAGGTGGAGCTGCAAGCAGGGGAAACACAGGAAGAGCTCAGAGGAGGTTCATGGGTGAAGGAGGGTTGCTGTGACGGAGGAGAACATCCACTTTCTGTTTATTCCTTAATAAAGAGTCCAGATGAAAAACTGGACTTCACGCCTCCCCTCTCTCACTCAGTAACAGCTGAGTGTCGGTCGTCCCACGTGACCTGGCAGTGGAAACGTCCCTCCAGCCTTTGTTCTCCTCTCGCAGCAGATCAGCCACAGACGACACTTCAAAGTAACAACACTGACAGTGACATCAGCAAGACGAGGCCTGTCGCTTCATTACGGAAAACGTTTAAGTCAGAAAAGGCCAACTCAGCTGTCGAGCACTTTAAGAAAGTGGGTAGCTGCACTTCCTGTTGCACAGCTTGGTGAAGCGTTTCTAAGCGCCTCCATGACAGGTGACTTTTTTAAACTCCTTTATTTCTGTAGATAGACGGACAGACGCTGGTCTGCGGGGACACATGAGATAAAACCTTCAAAGCAGCGCTCAGAGAGGAGACTCAGGCTGTGCCACACCCCCCTGAGGATCTGACCTTTGACCTCAAACTGGAGCTAAACCCAGAATCGCCCTGACTGTAAGCACTCAGCTCACTGCTGAGTCTGTCTCCCTCTGCTGGACACTCAGGGAACTGCACCCACAAAGTGAACCATGGTATTGGTATGATTGATCTGTGGTTATTGATTTTAGCATCAATGAGACAACGACAGTGAGGAGACAAAATGAAAACTTTATTAACATAACAGACACGTGAGTGGAACTGAGCACGCTCAGTGTGTGGAGAACTTGGGCAGCTGGTTTCCCAGGATGACGCGTCGCTCCACCCCCTCCTCCGAGATGCTGGCCAGCCTGACCACGCCCCCGCTGGAGCCGTCCCGCTCCATGGCCAGAGACAGAGCTGAGGAGAGACAGTGAGTCAGTGAGACGGTTGTGGAGTGCAGCTCCCAGCATGCCTTGCAGCAGTGGCGGTGCGTTACCTGCGGCGGTGATCTCCATGCACTGCTCTTTGTTCATCCCGGGTTTGTAGTTGGCGTCCATGAAGCCGTAGATGTAGGTGCTGCCGCTGCCACCCACCGACACCGGCTGCCTCACCAACATCCCACCAATCGGGACGCTGTACACCTGAGACAGGTAACACACACAGACGATGCTTTACAGTCTGCAGGGGTGGAAACAGCACCATCTGCCGGCCACACAAAGGACTACATCAGCGCTGAGGTCTCACCTGTCCGCCCTTCCTCTTGTCCCAGCCTGCCACCAGGATCCCAGCTGTCAGCTCCTCCCTGTAACGGTAGCAGCTCGCTCTGAACAGATTGGCTGCCGTCTCCACCAATGGGGGCTCGTCCAGCTCGATGCTGTGGGCGGGGCCAAAGACACAGGTGAGTATTGGCCTCACCTGAGCTGACAGGAAGGCTGTGCAAAGCTGTGTGTGTTACCTGTGGAAGCCCAGCTGGTAGGCGACGACCTCAGCGATGGCCTGAGTGTCAGCAGCTGATCCAGACCTGCAGCCAGAACACAAACATGAGCATGACGTCTGCTGAGGAGGAGCCGCTCATCAGGAGAGCAAGAGTTTCTCAGACAAGTTCTCAAGGTGCTACAGAAACATCAGGCATTCCTCAAAGGTTCAACAGACCCCCCCTTCTTCAAATCCAACAAAAGTGGTGTCAAATGTTTGTGCCGCTATCATTTTAAAAATATTTTAAAAAGAACATTTCTAAAGAAATTCGAAAGTTGGTGCGTATCAGTCGGAGCCCAATTAAAGGCCATTTAGGTTCTGCTGAAAGTGCACTCCTGTTCATTTTATACAACTTGCTGGCCCACGTGCTAATGTCAGCAATTTTCTTAATATTAGCATTTCAGCTAACTTTGATGTAAAAGCTACAGTTCACATACTGTTAGCTTAATGTTAGTTAACCTGTTAACATGCTAGTGATAACCCACATGCTACCATTAGCGTATTAGCAATAATTAGCTTTTACCCTGCTGGTACCACACTAGATGTAATGTAATGTTATGGAATGTAGTTAGTGATCCACAACCTCTAGCATATTCATAAACACTTACCTTTAACCCACACAAGACAATGCAACAGATAGAAAGACCTTCACTAAGGGCCTGCAGGGAAACCTACAATATTTTGGAAATTTCCATCACATTGAGCAAAGACAGACACAAACTATCTGTTTTTGTAAGCTGTTTGATGCTCCAACCTGAGGCCTGCTGGACCTGACTGGTCAACAGAAACTGCAATTCGGGCTTGACTGATACGCACCAACTGGCAGGCCTGTTTAAATTTCTTCAGAAAAGTTCTTGTTAATATTATTTAAGATGATAGTGGCACAAAAAAATTCTTGCAGCACAAATATTTGACATCAATTTTTTTTACTTGGGCGATGTGGGGGGGGGGGGGGGGGGGGGCGGCTGGTTGACCTTTTGACTAGGGCTGCACGATTTTGCATAAAATGAGAATCACGATTTTTTTTTGCTTAGAATTGAGATCACGATTCTCTCACGATTTTTTTTCCAATATAAATATTTATTGCACTTATTAACTGCACATCAACTTCGCAACAGTTGAGACTGAACATAAAAACAATAAATGTCTCACTTGTCTACTCTTACGTACAAAACTTCAAAATACTTTACTGACTTTAACAATAACATTTTGAACAGTATTCTTTGCGTGTGTAAGGTGATGACAGAGGTAGGTAATAGGTATGTTTCTTAAAATGTAAACCACAAATAATAACAAAATATAACGCTTGACATGACAATATGATAGTTGACCATGGCTGGACCAGAAGTCTGTCGTTGCCGCAAAATGTTGTACTGCTTGAAATTCCGTCTCCACCGTTGCTCGACGCTGCGTGTATAGAGCAGGTAGTGCAACAATAGAAAAATAGTTGCGGGACGGCACTGTGTAGCGTTTGTCTAGGGTGTCGATCATTTTCCTAAATCCCTCGTTTTGCACAGTGTTGATGGGAGCCGTATCTTTGGTCAGGTGATAAGTGATGGCCTCCATAATTTCTTTGTGCCTGCGGGAGTTCGACGGGTATAGGGAAGCGCTGTATAAGGTTCCCGTTATTGATGTTTGGGTGGTTGATGGGGACTTTCTTGGCCTTTACAGCTTCGTCATATTGCACTTTATGGTGACGTTTGAGGTGGTTATACAGATTTGTAGTGTTACCTTGCGGTGCTGCTACTATGGCAAAACACAGCTTGCAAATGATATTTTTTTGACTCATCGTCTTCTTTGAAGCCAAAAAACTTCCACATGGAGGAATGAGAACCTTTCCTTGGAAGTAATTTTACAGTGGGGTTGTCATTCTCACCGCCATCAGGAAACGTTTCCTCTGCGCTCATTGTGTTTTCTCCCCTCGGGCAGTTTCACGTGCTCTCCGTTGTTTTTTCCCTGCCAGATGGCTTCTGTATCACGTGGTATGAGGCTCCGCCCTTGTCATTTGTTGAGCAGGAAGAGTGAGCGCTTGTTTTCATGCAGATTATGTCCCAGATCAAAATGCGGTACAATCGTCATTTTTTTTTTTTTTTTTTTTTTTTTAAATCGTTGTCCTTTGGAAATGAGATCGCACGTAAGTATGAATCGAGATCGCGATTTTCTAACGATTAATCGTGCAGCCCTACTTTTGACATTTACATTTTCATTAATATCTTTAAAACAGAAGCAGCACAAACGACAATTTTAGCAGCACAAATCAGCACAAACACTTTTGTTGGATTTGACGAAGGTCAGGGGGCCAACTTCATTCACATCTCAAACACACTCCTCTGTATGGAAGCCCGTTTCCGCCACTAAATAAAAACAAAACAGCTAGTATCCATAACTCGAAATTTCGAGAAAAGTAACTCGAAATTTCGAGTTACTTTTCTCAAAATTTCGAGTTAGCTCTGCCAATCAAAAATATACGTGAATGAGGTCGCTTTCTTGTTACCCGGAAGCATATGGCGCAGAGGACCACGCACTCGAAAACGGATCCCAACAAATTGGCGCTTTCGCGAGTACGTTTGCTGATAGTAACACCATGTGATTCAACTAATAACACAGGGATTTCATCATTTGTGAAGCCAGGCTGAAAACACTCAGCAATCTGTGCATTCACGACTGGATGTAATACCGGTAGCTTAGCTGTAGCATTTGTAGCTGAGGGCTTCAGCTTCCGGGTAACAAGGAAATGACGTCATTCACGTAGATTACTGATTGGCAGCGCTAACTCGAAATTTCGAGTTGCTTTTCTCAAAATTTTGAGTTAATAAATCGAAATTTCGAGTTAATGTGTCGAAATTTCGAGAAAGTAACTCGAAATTTCAAGAAAATAACTCGAAATTTTGAGTTACGGATCCTTTTTTTTTTTTTTTTTTTTTTTTAAGTGGCGGAAACGGGCTTCCATACCTCTGCATCCTTAACCCTCTGAGTCTGTTCAAAATCACTACCCTTTCAGCTTGTTCGTGGCCAAAAGTGGCCACCTACAGATTAGGTCTGTAATTTTTATTATTTTTGTTTTTTTGCCATTTTTTTTGCATAAAGCTTTTAAGTAACTTCAGTTCTTTCCATAAATATAAAATAATTATTACTTTTTTATTTTTTAACCCTTTAAACACCAGTTTGTTTGTCCACTGCACCAGCTGGACGACAACCTCAAATCTCGCAATTTTATATAATTGCATTGCTACTGAAATTTCTTGTATTATTAATAGTAGAGTCTGGGGCATATAATTGATTCACATCAACATTGATTATAATGCATTGTTATTTTAGTGCAGAGAGAGCAAAAACATAAAGACTCCCTCTCAGACTGTTCGTGGCCATAACAACTCATAAATAGAGAAAATCATAAAATCCCAGTTTTTTTTCTAAATAATACATGCCATCTGATTTATTTGCTAACCATGATGAAGGTTAGATGCAATAATTAACATCATCAATGACATTTATGCAACATTGTTTTTTTCTGCAGTGGCAGAAAAACAAAAAAACTCCCTCTCAGCTTGTTCGTGGCCAAAAATGGCCACCCCTTGTTTACATTTACAAAATGCTATAAAATTCATATATATTAAGAAAAATCTCCACTTTTTTTGACTTGATTTTTTAGATTAGTATCAGTGCTGTTCATCAAGACCAAAATTTCAATCAAATTCATAATTTTAACCCTTTAAATACCAGTTAAATCACATAATTTTAATGATTTACATAGGGATAAAAGCATAAAATCCCCATTTTTTTTCCTAAATAATACATGCAAACTGATTTATTTTCTAACCATGATGGAGGTTAGATGCATAGCAATAATTAAAAGCATCAATGAGTTTTATGCATCTTTGTTTTTTTGTGCAGTGAGAGAAAAACAAAAAAAATCCCTCTCAGCTTGTTCGTGGCCAAAAATGGCCACCCCCTGTTTACATTTACAAAATGCTATAAAATTCATATATATTAAAACATTTTTCTACTTTCATTGACTTGATTTTTTAAATTAGCACCGCTTCTAGTCATAAAAACCAAAATATAATTCAAATTCTGATATTATACCCTTTGAATACCAGTCAGGTTATGCATTATTATAGTAAAAATAGTAATAAAGTTCACATCTTTTAGCATATAAATGGTGAAACCTAATATGTTTTTTATCATCATTGCAGGTCAGTAACAGTAACTGTTACAATGATTTATTTTTACTTTATTTATTTATTCTTTCTTTTTTTTGGTGGGGGGGGGAATGAATGGCCAAAAGCAATGTCACACATGGTGTGTTAGTGGCCAGTGAGGCAATTTAATGACCAAATAATCCCTGCAATCACCACTAAAATGATCAAAATTTATATTCCAGTATCTGTGTGCTTCTTTGTGCATCCTCATTAGCAGCAAGATGTACTAACCACATTAGAGTGGTTTTTGTAGGCACACTTTCTACACCTGGTTCAAGGGGCTGCTGTTCCGTTCCTTTCACGCATCCTTTATTCCCCATCATCGACTGCTGGTTCCCCGTGTGTTGCTGTCAAAAGAAGCATATTCCTCCGTTGCTTTGGCATGTGGGATATTGCTGTGGTAGTTTTGGTGAAGCCAAAGACAGACAACAAAATCTTCCTCTGTTGCAACTGGAGGAGCTGAGGAGGAAGCTCTGGGTTGTTTCCCCTGTGCCGGTTTTCATCTGAGGAGTTCCTCTGCCAAGGTGACCGAAGGAAAGACGTTGTCCTCGGAGCTCCTCCGTCAGTTGGAGTCTGAACCCCATGCCTTTTTTACTTCCTGAGAACTTCCAGTGTTTTCATCCAACATGCTATGTATTGCTTTATTCTGGTGTAGGTTTTATCTCCACTTCATCTATAATCCTCCAGTCCTCACACCTTGGCCTCCCGTGCAGGTTTGTAAGGGTGCACAGCAGCTAAAAGATCTCCTTTGTTATAAAAAAGTCAAAAGTAGATGTCAGGCTGCTAATGCAGGAAACTGCATACAGGGTGAGCCCTGGTTTGATACCAGTGGGTACTGGATTGTGGTGCAGTCTCTCTTCAGTAGTGGGACCCACATGGTTTTCCTTTCATGGCGGATCCACTGAGTCGCCGGCTCAGAAAATGCTCCTATGTTCTTTTTTTTTTTTTTTTTTGGGGGGGGGGGGGCTCCACCTCCATGCCCCCCAACCCCAATCCTCCCCCAAAGAAGAGGATTCGGGCACTGGCTAGAACTCAACATCAGTGGTGATGCAGTCAGCCTCTTTGAAGATTGTCCCCTCATCTTCTGGAGAGGAGGTTTCTTCATCTTGGGCAGATGTATTTTCTTCAAGGGCAGAGGACTGCTTGCTGTCCTTGCTCTCTGACCAGATCATATAGACAGTGCTTGAAGCAGTGATGATCTAATTGCCATATAGCCAGAATAAATGATCTGGAAGCTGTTAGGCTTACTTACAGCAGTAGCAACGTCTGCACCTGCATAAACTCCAGGACATGTTTACAAATAGTGTTTGTTGTTGTTTGCGCTGCAGCTGCAGGTTTGAACTCTGCAAAATGTCCTGTGATTGGGGTTTTTTTGTTGTTGTTTTTGTTTCTAGAGTTAATATTTTGGGTATGGTATCTTTTGATGAAAAATACAAGAGTAAAAGTGCTTTTAACATGTGCTTCAAAGCTGAGTTTGACTGGGAACCTCAAAGCTCAATATCCTGCATCCACAGAAATTCACTGCAGCCTATGTAATGTTTGAATTTATTCCAGTCTATCTTGCAAATACATGTTTGTACTGCAATGTCATGCACAAACACAAACTATTAGATCCTTAAGATCAAACCTATGTCAAAATTGTTTCATTATTTTGGTCCATTGGAGTGTGGTAGGCCATCAAAGGCCACTACTAGAAACTCAGAATATTACATGAAATTTCTTGCTTGGCCAAAAATGGGTAAATGATGTAATTTGGTAAAAAACATTAAAAACTACAATTTTCATGTGTTGAGTTTAGAATGAAAGCAATTTTACCTAAATCGCATGATATAGTACTGCCAATAACAAGGAATCAAAAAAGGTGGTTATAATGGGTTTCAATTGGCCACAAATGGCCACGATAGAACCAAGAGGAGCAATTTAGTGTATAGTGAATATTATTGACATTATTAAGGAGCTGATGTTGAAACTTAAAAAATCTGAAAGAAATACACACCTTTGGGAAGTTTCATTCCATTTGCATTAACAGAACAAAAATGGTTGAAAAGCGAACAGCAAAGTGGCCACAAATGGCCACGATAGGACTCACAGGGTTAAACCTTTTAAGGTTGCTTAAACAGTTCTCAGCATCTTTACCAAAGGTTAAAGTTTTATGAGAGGTCTCTCTGGGCTCTTAATGAACAAATGAATTCATTAAAACATTATTTCAAACTGCCTTTTAATGTTTCCTGGGGCCTCAGTTTTACATAAGAAGGCTGTACAAATGTCTCAGGTTCCTTAATGACTCTTTAAAATTTAATAAGAAGCCCAGAGATCCTAAACTTGGTCCCAGGCTTTAGATCCCTTCATGTCTCTGTGGTTTTCAGGGTTGCTAAAGCGGTTACTTTGTGTTCCTGCAAGGCTACAGAGTCCCTTAAAAAGTCCTGGATGCAGACTGTGGGTTTCTGTGAGGACTGCTGATTCTAACCAAGTTTATTTTGAAAGACTGAGCTTCCTGAGATTAAAAACATAGCTGTTTTATTCTGAAAGGTTTTCTGTGTTCTGATTAGAGTTCCTGTGATGCAGCCCAGTGAGGTTGACCGACCTGCAGCAGTAGATCTTGTCGTGGATGCGAGTCAGTTTGTCTGTGACTCTGTTGGCGATGTACGCTCTGAAACACAAACACACAGGTGAGGTTAAAGGAGTGTTTTCCGCACTCAGCTCCATCATCACGTGTTCAGTGTTTGTTTTCTCACCCTGTAGTAGTGCGAGAGTCGGCCCCGATCACCACTCCTCCGTCATACTCCACGGCCATGATGGTGGTCTGACACACAACAACAAACAAACAGGTAAACGGGCTGATAAACACCCTGCACTCATTATCGGACAGCATCTCTCCGGTTTAAACTCTCAGCTTCATCACTCTCCGTGTTCCTCCTCCTCTGAGACTGTTAAATGACTCCTTTGTCGGGTGAGCTCATTATCGGACAAGCCATTTAAGCCACATTGAAAACGCTCAAGTGAGAAAAGCACAAAGAAATGTTAAACGCCTGTCCCAATATGGAACCATAGCGTTAGCCAGCTCTCCACGCTTCCCTGTAGTTAAATATTTTTCATCAACCACCCAATACACGTGTGTCCCCGCGGACTCTACCCCCCAGTTTAGCCCGGTCCGGTCCCGCTGTGCTCCGAATCTCCTCACAAACACAGCTACCGTTAGCCGCTGTTAGCTGCTGCAGAACTGCTGTCTCATTCAGCCGCTATCTGCCGTTTAAAGACGCTCCACCGGGACCGAACCGGGCCTGGTTCGGTCCGGCCCAACACCACAGACCACGTACTTACCCCGGTGCTGACTTCCTGGCGGGTCCAGTCCGGGACCAGGTCACTTTTGGACGAAATTTGCTGGCCGAAGTACGGCATCATTACCGGTGCTGCCGCCATCTTCTCTCTATGAATAACTGGACTCAGTAGAGGCTGTCCGCGCATAAAGCCTAACATTATTTTATTTACGCTATTAGCGGAATATCCATGTTACAAACCAACTCGCATATGATTAAATTACAAGTTGGATTTAATAACTCAACCTTCTTTCAATTCAGAGAGTCAAACTTAGCTGTATAAATTTCCTCGAAACAGTTTTATTCGGGCACATAAGTGAACAGCTCTGCAGTTGGGGTCCTGCGAGAAACAGGAAGATAAAGGTAAACAGAGCTGGATTAGAAAAACTTCGGCTAAACCTGATTATAACGATTATTTTAAAACATTTAATGTGTTTTTCTCCTTTAAATTGAGTAATTAAACATATTAGAGAAAGCTGGTGTGTTTAAATGAGGTTGACAGATAATTTAGTGGCTGTTGTGTTACGTCTGAGCATCGCGGAGGACCAGACTACAATAAAAAATGTGCAATTTTATCACTGGTATTTAAAACTTTGCAGTAAAAAGAATCCCCACGGGACAGCAAGTAATGTTAACACTTTTTATGTTGTGGAGGAGTTCCTCTTTGATTCGGCATACCCCGAGCCACTGAGTGATCATCGGTGGATGTCTGTTAATTGATTTGTGATCGGCTGTGTTGCAGATGACGGTTCATAACTTGTACATATTTGACCGCAATGGAAACTGTTTGTATTACAACGAGTGGAACCGCAAGAAGCAGGCGGGCATCTCCAAGGAGGAGGTGAGCCTCAAAACCAATCAGCAATCAATAAATCAGACACAGAGAGTGTGTGTGAAGGAAAGGTGTGTTTATGTGTGTCTGCAGGAGTTCAAGCTGATGTACGGGATGCTCTTCTCCATCCGCTCCTTCGTCAGCAAGATGTCTCCTCTGGACATGTATCCTTCACATCACCTGTCAATATGTCCTCCTGATAGTCTGTCTGTGCAGCTGTCTTAATGTCTGTGGTCCTTATCCGTGCTCAGGAAGGAGGGGTTCCTGTCCTTTCAGACCAGTAAGTATCGTCTTCATTACTACGAGACACCGAGCGGCCTGAAGTTCGTCTTGAACACCGACCTGTCAGTGACAAACGCCAGGGACACACTGCAGCACATCTACAGCAATGTGAGACACACACACACCTATGAGGGGGTTCATCTATAGAACCAGCAGGCTGAACTGCAGCTTTTTAAAATCCAAGTGTATTGAACAACACATGAAACGGCTCCAGCTGACCTCCTGAAGACGTTCTAGGATAAAAAGTTGCTTTTTCATTGAATTATGTGAAATTTAATCTGTTTTCTCAAAGAATCTTTTAAGAGTTGAAGTTGGAAAATGAGAGAGAACAACATGTTGAATCTTGGATATAATATAAACAGAAATCTGCTCGTTCTATAACGGCCATCAGGATTCGGTCCATGAGAGACCAGAGATTATCACACTGAGGCTGAACTAAAATGTTTTTTTTACCCAGAATTCATTCACCTGAAGGGTTGAGCTGACAGATTTCATTTGTCACATATTAACGTTTAAATCTTTAGTTCAGATCTTTGTGTGTTACAAACTTTACTCTTCAAATGTTGACGTGTGTTTTCCATGTTTGATTTTTTTAAAATCTTGTCAGTTTGGTTTTGTTCTGAATCCACGACTTCAAAGGGACGGGCTATATAGAAATAATATTAATAATAATCATCTGTGAGCTGCTGTTTTCTGTCTGTGCTAAACAGGAAGTGTTGCAGGCTTTATTGTGAAAGAGACTTACACTGTGTGTGTGTGTGTGTGTGTGTTTGTCAGCTGTACGTGGAGCTAATCGTGAAGAACCCGGTTTGTACATCCACGCAGACCTTGGAGAGCGAGCTGTTCAGCAGCCGACTGGACGCCTTCATCAGAGCGCTGCCGTACTACAGCCCACGAGCCGCCTGAGCGTCTCACACACACACACACACACACACACACACACACACACACACGCGCTCACAGTGAGAGTTTAATGTATTTATTTTGTTCTTTCATGTCCTTGGCAGGAAGTTTTGTCTGTTGAATCAAACGTATATGAAGCCACTCTGACCTTTGACCTTTAATAAAAGCAGCTCTGTGGAACTTCCTAGAAACTGTCGTTACTCTCTGCTGATGCTCACACCCGTCAGAACAGTCACACGTGTCCGGAGTTTATGATGATGTCTCTGCAGTGATCCCTGTGTGCGCAGAGCTGATGGTTTAAACTGTGCTGACTGGGTGGCACCACTGCGGGGCGCTGCTGCTGCTGGCTGTGAGCTCACAAAGTGCAGCACAGCAGATAAATTGAGCCTTTGTGAATTCTGTAGAAGTACACTGCCTGAGGGAATTACCCAGAATGCATAGCACAGACTTGCCCTCTGACCCTCGTTATTGCGTGTAGCTTTATAAACCTGAGTAACAGCACATCAATCTACCAGCAGTCTGTCACGTCACATGACTCATGGCCTGTGTGATGGATGTGAATCTGTGAACATCCTGCTGATAAACCCAGAGTTTGATCCTGTAACAGCTGAAGAAATCAGTGTGAATGATGGTGGAAGCGTTCGTGTGATCGACCCTCAGAAACCAGCTCTGATTTAACACACACAGTTAACATGTGAGTGATGTAACTGACCTGAGGTCTGCTGACTGATTAACAGCTGGATTCAGTCTGAGCTGACCCTGGCCTGACCCCGCCCCCTCCACATGCTGTCCTTCAGCTGTAGGAAGCAGCTCCGATACCGGAGTCTCCATCAACACCTGAACACTTCGCCTGACCTGCTGAACACACGACTGTGGACAAAGAAGACCTGATCAATCAGTCAATCAATCAGAAACACAACCTGCTGAACCGCCTGACTCATCAGACAAACACACAGCTTCTATCAGATGCTTTTGATCATTTTTCAAGTGCATTGTGGGTAATACAAGCAGAGGCAAAAATGACGCTGAGTGCATCATTAGGCGGAGCTGCAGATGAAGCGATGACATCATCATGATTGGAGTGTGTGTGTGTCCACAGTGTAATCTCTAATCCCACTGAAAAACATACTGCCAACAAACAGCTGGAAACACACACGTTGGTCTTTGCATACATGTGAGGACCATCTTGCCAACAATCACCAGTACAGACAGACAGACAGTTGCAGACAGATGTGTGGACTAGGAAACATGTTTATGTAGCAGTTTTGTATCCATCATAATGTCCTTACATGTAGAAATGTCCTCACTACAGTGACTAAACCCTGTCCTCAAGAAGAAATCTTTCAAGTCCTTAAAAATTAAAAATGGACTTAAAAATGTCCTCATAAACAAAAGTGTGTTCAGATACAAAGGTCCGTGTTTCTCCAACATCTGTACGGTTCTTAAACACTGATCTTTGTGCTCACAGAGAAATCTGTGCTTTTGTTTCTTTACAGGAAAGTGTCCAAGAATCTAAAAATGTCCTCAACTTATAAAGATTTCCTCTCCCTGTCCTCACTTTGTAAAAATAAACTAAGATTTAAAACACTTTACTTATTCTCAAACTTGGTGGATTCCTGTGTGAGGCAGGAATACAATCTGATACAATCTGGATGTTAAATCTAAAATCAAGCAGGTGTTGTGGTGTGAGCTGGTAAAGATTTCCTGTGTCTGTGTTAGAGCAGCTACAAACAGCAGAGGCTGGTCAGGATCCATGATTTATCCACATCCATTCAGCACAGCCGCAGTCCTTTGGATGAGCTCTGTGTCAGCAGATAGAGGTCAAACAGGTCTGTGTTGTAACTGAGACACTGAGTGTCAGTGGGATCACCTGTGTAAATGAAATATAAATACAGGACTTAAACTGTGCTGATTAAACACAGGATGCAGTTGGCAGTGACTGAGTAATATGGACACATGCAGTTCAGTGTTAAAGCCACAGAAACATTTATTTACCCAAAAATGTCTGAGTTTACAACACTTTAAATAACGTGTGCAGTTACTGTGACTCAGGTTATCATCCCTGCCCCTGAAAATGGTACGGTCCTTTGCCAGGATTGTAATGTGGAAAAAAACACTGTTAAACGTGCAAAACTTGACCCCAGGAAACAAAAAGTATCAATGTTACCTTCACAGGAATCACAACGAGCAAGAAAAATCAGTGTGAGCAGGTGAAACAGTCCTGCCATCAATTTCCCTTCACTCGTCTGAGATATAATAATCTGTATATAAAAATAATAAAGAGATAATAATTTCCATCATGTCCTGGGGCTGGCCTGATGTGGAGGAGGAGAGGAGGTGAAAGATTAAGGCAGCCGTAAAACCCCACCCTGTGGTCATGGGGGTTTCCCTCAGGTGTCAGTGAACACAGGGCTTCTTCTGTGTGTGTGTGTGTGTGTGTGTGTGTGTGTGTGTGTGCCATCTCTGCCAGATGTTTGCATCTCAGGGTTTAAAATGAAATCTGTGGACAGCAGGTGGAGGCTGCTGCCGCTCGGACAGATGATGTGATGGATTACACACAGACGAAGATAAAAGCACAACAGATGTTTACAGATGTTTCCTCCATCGCGTGTGTACTGTTGTATCAGACACACTTCACTCGAGCTGCTGCTGTGAAGGAAACCTCGGCTTTATGAACGTTTAGAGGACGCAGGAACACAAATAGGTTTAATCCACTGCTGCGTGGTGCATTCAGGGCCTTCCCTGAACCAGGACAGGTTGTCTATCTCACTCTACCACTGTCCTCTCTCTCTTTAAAAAGACTTAAGTGTGTGTGTATGAGATTAGAGCTAGATACATGAGGTTGATGGGCAGGACGCCATGTTTAACATCTGTACTCAGACTTTGGTATTTTGGTCTTTTGAATCAGACAGACATGATATCTGCTCTCTGATTGGTGGGATCAGGCCAACAGGATTAATATGAGAGCAGCAGCAGGGACACAGACAGACAGATGAAGGTGGACGGACGCTGCGGGCGACAGGAACCAGACAAACAGGTACGACATGCACATGCTGTAAAACTAGTTTTTTATCATTAAAGGTGAAGTTTGTGTGTAGAGCACAAATTAGGATTAAACTGACTGTTAAAAGTAGACGAGGATCAACAAAACTGTTTGACTACACAGAAAGTGTATCTAACTGTAAGAGTGAGGTCAGCTCCAGTTTGAGGCAGACATGAGTATAAAAATAATCCAAGTTCTGTAAGCATGTTTTGCGGGTATATGCACTACAGCTAATGTGGAGTCTATTACAGATTAATATAATTCCAGCATCTAAAGTGATGCTGCAATCCTGAGGCAGCTGCTGCTGGCATCATCTACACAGCTCTGATAACTGATTGTGTGTTTGCTGATGAAGGAGAAACATGTAGAAATGAAACTGTAGAGGACCAAGAATGGAGCCCTGTGGGACTCCAGACCCTAAACTGAATACAAGAACCATAGCAGCACCATCTGTTGGCTTGTGGTAACCTCATGACAGTGACCTGTCATTTATGGAGTAGCCACAGCCTAGAGCAGAAGAAAAAAATATTCTGCTGGTATTAAAACAACAGCCAGGAATAGCAGGGAAAACCGTGAAAGTCTAAACTGCTACATTTGAGCTCAGATGTGTAAATTGTGTTACAGCGAAGCAGGACATCATCCATACAGGTGTAATTTTATTCTTTTTCAAACTAGAAAGCTGCTGTACTTATCCTTTGTTACAAATGTGTGACCCATCTGCATCGTTATGTGTCAAGAGGTACATGCATGATCATTTTAAGTTTGCTGAAAAAGCTTCTGTATGATAGGATGTTCTTGTGCCAGAGTACAGAAATCAGAGACTGGAACGTTTAGCTTTCTGTTCTGGAAGTTTCTGTACGCATTTGCAGGAAGGCTGGTAAGACTGTGGGATCCTGACAGTCACTGTAGCTACACACAGGCAGCATTTTGCAAACTTGTAAATTATATATCTAAAGCCTGGAACAATAAACGAAACAATACCACACAGCTAATGGGTTCCTGGGTTAAATTGCTGACTTAAGGCCTGTTTTATCATTTCAGTGTCAGCCATGTTTGCGGGTCGGGCGTCAGCCGCAGGAGCCGCTGGACCCTCAGCAGCCGTAGCAGGAAAAGCTGGAAAGTTGTCAGTGGAGGAGCTCTATGGTTTCAGCAAGAAGCCCAAAGTAAACAGGGGGATTTCTGGGAAACCAGAGAAAACCGAAGTGAAGAAGGATGTGAAGGAGAAAGATGAGTCGGTGTTGGCATCTCAGATCCTGGAGGCCGCCCGGAGGCTGATGGAGAGGCGACGCCTTGAGATCTACCTGAAGGAGTGTGACATCACCATGGAGCAGAGGGACATGCAATACAGGTGACATAAAAAGACAGGTGCAGTAACACGGAGTAACCACCAGAGGGCACAGTCACACTGAAACACATAATTTGAACCACATGGCAGTTTGAACTGGTTTTACTGGGCTACAGTGATGAGCTGGTTTTAATGTGAAAATAGCTGAACTGGTTAACCTGGAGAGCAGCTGTTACTGGCCAGACTGGTGTGTGGTGTCCTCCTCGGCTCACTCTGATTGGCTCCTGGAGCTGCTGAGTCACATTTCTGTTATTAGAGACTTTCTGCTCCAGTCGTTTATCAGCTCGGTGAGTGTGTGTGTGTTCAGAGTGAGCGCTGCACCATCCCTGACTTCAGCTAATGTTATCATATATAAAACTGAAACAGTGTAAATACGTGAGCAGCTGGCAGCAGCACGCGAGCCGATACCTGATCAATTGCTCTGCAGACCGAGGTCACGCTACATTACCAAACACAGTTCTGCCTGTGTCTGACAACCTGTAAAATCATTGGGTTTCAGTACAGAGTGATCCTCAGTGAGAGAACAGGTGACAGACGTCCATGTAAACCTCATTAAAAAAACAAAATAAGCTCAGTGTTTCATCAGATTTCCACTGGGACGTCTCCACTGGAGAGTTAGTGCCACTGGCTAAATTCTACACTCAACACAGATGTTTACATAATAATAAAACAGGAGATGCCATAAATCAAATCACTCAGAACTACACTCTTCTTTAATGTCAGCTCTGAATGGGTTTTATTTTTCCATCAATGTATTTTTATTAATAGCTGAAAGTCATCAGACCACTTAGCATTAAGCTGATAGATTTCCAATGAAACTTCTAACAGAAGAAAAAGAAGTCAGTTTTTGCCAGTTTTGAATTGTATTTCTATGGATGCTCACTGTAATAAAAAAGAAAAAAAAATATCTAAACGTGTCTTAAACCTGTAATAATCTAAAAAAATATATAATATGGGAACAGAGATGTGTTATTTTCAAAAAGATTCAATAAAATTAAAATAATGTTTTACAAAAATAGCGTGAATAATAATAATGATAATAATAAAAAATAATAATAATCATTAAACCTGACTTAAGCACTTAAATTGGACAGATTTCAAATAGGACTTCTGAATGAAGAATTAGTTAAAATTATATATCAGCTTTAAAAAATATATTAATGTGCTATTTTCAAATAAACACTGAAATGTATTTACTACTACTACTAATAATTATACTAATAATTCAAATTCTGCATAGGAGTGATAATGGCAGAACAAAAGCTACTTTGCTTACTATTAAAACACAAACAGACAGACGAACAGACAGAATGCAGGCAGAAACCTTCGTTATTAAACGTTAGCGTGTATGTGACGGCCTGTCTCTGCTGAGAGGAGCCTGCAGACAAAGATGAAGGTTTGATGATGATACTTCCTGATCGCTCGGAGGTTCGTGGAGCCACGTTTCTGTGGTGAAGTGTTTGTGATGGAGCAGGAAGAGATGGAGGCAGCGCCTAAGTGTGCAGCTACTCTTGTAATCCACATTAGTGACACCAAACCTTTGGCCTCGGGCGTCCTGCCGAGTCTGCACTCACATCTAATGCACTACTGCAGCGCATTTATGAGCGCACACGAGTGTGTCCCATGGAGGAAGAGGAGTGGGGGAGGGTCTTCATCATCTCGTCATGTGCAGGAAACATCCTGAGAAACTAAAACAATGCCAAAAATCAACTTTCATCAGGTATACGAGAAGGGTTCATGTGTCTTCTTCTTCTCTCAGTTTATTTGAGTCCTCCAAGCTTCAGGATCTTTGTCTTGTAGTTCCTCCTGTGGCCACAGGTGGCGCTGTTTTGTTATCAGTGACAGCAAAAACAAGCAGCCATGACGTTTGTAGTTTTTTTATGGACTTGTAATTTCACTGAAAATCTGAAACATTTCTTATTTGTCCATGTTTTCTCTTTTGTAGTAGCTTTTCCCCCGTTTTTGCTTCTCTCGGGTTGTCTTGTGCTTTATGACCCTTTGAGGGCATGTGTAGTTGGAAAAGTCCCCTCCATGTAACTTGTTGAAATCTCCCAGTTCTTTTAATCTTTGGGCTGAAGGAAGGACAATACTCGGTGTATAAATGCTCAATCAACAATCATTTATTTCCATACAATTCAACACTTATGAGCATTAGAACCATCATGATGGGGAGACCTGCCTGCAGAGGGTCACAGCGAGTCTCAAAATGGTGACGGGTTACACAGCCTCTTATAGCTCCTAGCGGCCCCCACCTTGTCGTAAAAGCCTAAACATTCACATTCTTTCTCTGTTACGGTGCCTAAGTTATGACCTCGGCAGTTGTTTCTCTGCTCTCTGTAAGGTGGGGGTATGGAATGTGGTTTATCTCTTCTGCCCTAGACACCAAGTCTCCTGCCTACAACCTTCTTTTTATGATTCAACAATAAAGCATGTCAAGAAAACAGTGTAACACATTCACGGCAGATCAAGGATACAGAGTGATGCACACTTATCTAATGAACTACAAAAATGATTATGTTCTTTTAACCCAAAAGTATGATGGAAACTAAGCTACATACACAGCACACCATCTAAACTAAAGGATAATATATGTCCTACAGCTGTTATCATAATTCAACTACTTTGATTACATATATAAGGTAACATACGATAACAGAATAATCTCACAAACTGTTTGTGCCTTTGAGGCATTTAAATCATTTTTGTTTTTTATTATTTTTAGACTTAATTGGCTTTTTAGGACCCTTTATGAGTTTTTACATTTTTTTGCTGTTGTTTTTCCTTGTAAAGGTTGTTTTTGTTGGGGGGTCATGTTGTTGTTGTTGTTTTTCTTCATTTCTTGCATCAATTTGATTCCTTTTTCATGTTTTTCTCCTTCTTGTTTCTGTTTTTGTTGTTTTTTTTGTCAAATTTGTTCCATTATTGTTTGTTTTTTCTGTCATTTTTTATTTTTTCACAGTTGTCTTTTTACTTTTTCCTGCCTGCGTCTGTATCTGCTGTTCAGCAATCGCTCTCCGGGGTTTAATAGCTGATGTATGAGGGGTCATTTTTAATTCTTTTTCTTTGCAGGTCGTGATTGCCTCTTGCAGGCATTAATCTGCATGTTTCTCATTAAATGCGATGCAGATGAAGGAGGCTCAGGTGTGCTGGGGCTGTAGGTGAGATCCTTCAGCTGCTTCCAGCTCGCTAACATTAACAGCATGTTTCCCATGATGCTGTCTGACAGTAGCAATTATCACAGTGCTCTCTGCACAGTGACAGCCCTCGCGCTCCCTCTCTCTCTTTCTTTGTTGAATGCTCGCTCGCCCAGTGTGCAGCCAACCAGCTCTGAATAATGACAGGCGGGGGAGGGGCTCCCTCTCTCCCCCTCTCCTGCTCAGCGGCACAGTCCAGAGGACGGACGGACGCCCAGTTCTTCTTCCTGCGTTCATCTCTGCATCGCGTTCCCTCGTCTCTGTTTCTTCTTCTTTGTTGGGACGCTCTTCATCATCTCCTCCTCCTCCTTGTGCTCCTCCTCGGGGCTCCTGCTGTGGGACGGTGGTGTCCGACAGACGGACACACTGAAGGAAAGTTGTTTGCATCTCTTTGATTGGCTGATTGGCTCAAACGCAGAGGGTGGACTCAAACTTGACATCCCACTCATGAATTCTTTCCATCGTAACCATAGCGACTGGCATCCTTGGCGGCAGCGGCGGTCTCCTCATCATGCTTTGAGACTTTAGAACTCTTTGTATAATCATAAGGTTTGTTACCGCGGCAATCAGGATGCAGGTGTCCATAGCATGTAACATGGGAGGAGGTGGGGGCGGTGGAGGGGCCAGCGAGCACCAGCTGAAGGAGCGGAGGGCGGCGGCGAACACCAGCAGCGCCCCCATCTGCCAGGTAAAGGTCAGGGCCGAGCCTTCGGAGCGGAACACCCTGCTAGGCCACGCCCACATGAAGGAGGCTCTCGGGCGTTATAGCAACATGAAGTACAGGTGAGGCAGTGAGAGTGACACAAAGAGGTGGTCATGTGACCCGACAGGTGCAGAGCGTGACTCAGGTTCATGTTTCATACACGCGTGTGTGTGTGTGTGTGTGTACCCGGGGTCGTTCTGTCAGGACCAACAACAACGAGCTAGTACAGCAAACCGATCAGAGATATTGACCCGCCCCCTCCCTGGCATTGATTCTATTCTATATTGCTGATTGATGCGTTTGGTAGAGCCGATCAGGTGACATGGATGTAGTCTGAATACTGATTAGTCGGGTTAAATATTAATGGTCTGAAGCCAGATATTGATACGAGTGTGTGTCTCAGGGCGACTCGTCTCTCAGATATTGATGACTCAAAGCGAGGCTCAGAATTGATCCTGATTGAATATTGATGAATTCATCGTGGACTGTGACCTGGACTCAGGCGTTAACATCAGTCACCATAAACATGAAGCACATGCAGTGAGCTGACACCAACCTGGGCACAGACTCACGAGTACCTCGGACGTCTGTTTGACTGACTTTCAGATTATGACTCACATATGAAGATCAGAGCTTGTACTAGACCAAGAATAAAGTGGACGTGGACATAAATCTCTAACACCAGGACTTTATCACTGACATAAAAGTGTCCCATCTAATGATTTTGTCAGGATTTGCATTTGGACATGAAACTTTGGATGTTTGTTTGACATGAATATTGCTGACTATGATTCTCATGTTAGCATTGAAAGCTTGGTCTCAGGTACTAAAACCGATGACTTGGAATCTCCGTGTCTTTCTACCTGTTGATCCTGACTTCACGTACATCATTGACTTGATTTTGACTCAAGCACAAGTGACTCGGACTCTACTGACACTAACCTGGGCCTTAATGTCTCAGACGTGTGCATGAACGTCTATCATTTGGACTCAATCAAACATATAATATCAATCACGTTTGACTTGCCAGTTTTCTTAAACGTGATTATTGAGGACCTGGACTGTCACAGCCAGAGCAAGACTGACGAACTCGGACCGGAGCTCACACGTAAGCACAGAAATAGTGTGGTTTACAAGACTTTATTACAATGAAGCACGTTATTGACATCCGGCTATGAAGGAGTATTGATGACAGTGTTGCTTGGTTTCATGTCTTGGGCTAAGACTACATTTTAAAACCAGTGGCTTGGATCTGGTATGAATCCTGTTGTCTCAAGATGAAAAATGACTTTATTTTAGAAACAAGCTTGAATTATGCGTCTGCGGGAAATCAACGACAAAACTCAGGGCATAACTGGAAACTCCTTTTAGCCCCATATTCTTCCACGTCACCTGACGTGAGCCTCCCGAGAATGCGGCTAAACGCAGACTCGATGCAATGACTGGATGATTTGTGAGGTTAGAGCTCTGGGTTAAAAGAGGTTTCCACTTACATCACAAGTTACAGTATAGATTTCCTGCAGAAGTCTAAATCACGCTTTGGTTGTGGACTTGGACTACATGCACGATTCACTTGACTGTAATTGATTTTAGACTTGACCCAGACTTGGAAATAATGCCTTTGAACTGCATGATAAACTCTTACTGTCTGCTGACTTGTTTGAAGACAGTAGAACAAAGTCGGACTCTAATATATATATATATATATATATATATATATATATATATATATATATATATATATATATATATATATATATATATCAATTATTATCTATCCAACCTGACTTGAACTTTAATGTAATCTATCTGATGTGCACACTGTAAACAGCTTCTGTCCAGTAATTTAGTCTCAGACTGCTTTTTTTAAACTGCTGAGTTTAATCAGGGTTGTAATTATTGTTGCTTGGATGTGTCCTTAACTTTAGGCTTTACTCCTGTAAAATAACTCAATGAAATACTTGAAGTACAGTTTTTAAAAACTGCTGGATTTACCTTGAACTTTAATGTGAATTTGGATGTTTTCAGCTCAGACGTGTTCCTAGACTTAACTTTAACTTGGACACTGACATGAATATGTTTTCAGCTTGGACTCATATTTGAGTCATCATTGATGATTTCAGACTCGACTTTGAATGTCGATTGTTGAAACCTCTGTGCCAACACGAGCAGGTCCTGTTCAATGAGCTGGTGTAAGACTTGGTAACTTGCATGTGAATCTTGTTTTCTTGCCTCAGACTTAGAGGTAAATGTCATGGATTTGTACTTATTCCACTTGGATGTGAGCCTTTGTTTGATCTTGAACACAAGCGCCTCGGTCTTGGATGTGAATGAGTGTTGCAGACTTGAATTACTCGAGTCAGTTTACGTGTCAGACTTTAATTGAGTCTCTTTCTGTTCGATCACTGAAGCGTGTCGCTGGTTTTCAGACTGAAGGTCATTTCATCAGAGCCAGACTTGAACAGAGGGGAGGTGGAGGTGTTTCTAAAGCGGCCGGCTGATGTTTGGATGTTTGTGTCTGGCTGTGTTTGATGTGTGAAAACTGTAAACGTCAGTAAAAACACAGCTGATTGGTCAGCTGCTGCTGCTGTTGGGGGTATTTTTAGCAGCGCCGTCTGAAGCTGCTGTTTGTGGTATTTTTTATCCTGACATGAAAGATGCGCTCCCTCCTTCATGTATGTTCTGTACCATCTGCACAGCGTTAATCAGCCTCAGCTCTGTGACCTCTGACCTCACACTCATGTTGATGAATGTACAGCGAGTTTGCTTAAATTAAAGGCACTGCTGTAATCCCACTGTGCGATAAGTTGATTGGTTTCGACATAAAGCTTTAAACCATCCTGACTGATGACCACAGCTCCCATCATGCACTGCTGCTGACTCCAACAGTGACTTTAAATCTTCCTGCTGTTGCTCCCTAACTGCAGCGGCAGCAGTCCTCGTTAGCCTGGCTGCAGACCTCAGTCTGGCCCTGAATGACCTCAGTGTGCTTTATTGCCACTGAGCACATTAACAAGGTGATGACCAATGAAATCATGTGGAGGCTGTTGATGCTGTGGTTTATATTTGCAGTAAAATGACTCAAACCTTCACTGTATCAGCCTGACAAGAGCAACAAATCAATTAGACGCTAACGCGATCAAATCATCGATAAAGCTACGACGCTGACCGTCTGCACACAAAGCTAATGTTGGTATTTAATGATGTACTCAGCAAGTGAAAGATCTCAAAATCCCTTTTGGGGTTGGATTCAGCATAAAGCTGCCTAATCAAACATGCGGCGCTACCTGCTGCCGTACCTGCTGTTCCCGACTGTTCCCGACTTTTCCCGACTGTTCCCGACTGTTCCCGACTGTTCCCAGCTGAAACTAGCATCTTTCTCTGTCCAGGACAATGATGCAGTCCATTTACCCCTTTAATGATCATACAGACTGGGTGGACTTAAATACATCGGAGCACGGATGTTTGAACTTGGGAATGATGTCAAACCCGAGTTAGTGTGTTCCAGATAAAGCGAGGAAACACGGGACTTTTTAGGTATCACCAGCAATACATGATAATACCTAACATCAGTGCAGAACATTCATAGAGTCCGATCAGTGCACTGCTTACTTACTGAGTCACAGGTATGTAACGATAGAAGTACACCTTAAAGTTTTGGTACTGTTGACCTTTAGTGCCACCATCTTGAATTGTTAACTTGGAGCTGTTCTGGCTTTCTTAGTTGGAAATGTGAGTTGATGGGACTTTCCAGACTCCATTTCTGACTGGGAGCTCAACTTATTCTAGCCCAAAGTGGTTATGAGGAGTTACGGTAAAGTGAAGCACACACAGTAAACTGTAGGCAGAGCTGATTCTTCTGCCTGTGCTCAGACGACAGTACCTTCAGAAGGCTTCATGCTCTACATCAGCGGTCCCCAACCCCCGGGCCTCGGACCGGTACCGGTCCGTGAGTCGTTTGGTACCGGGCCGCGAGAGTTGAGGCTCAGGTGTGAAATGTATGGTTTTCAGGGTTTTTATCGGTTTTCAGCGTTATTTTGTTATCGTTTTTATCATTTACTCTGTTTTCCTGGGTCTTTTCACGTGTGTTATGAATAAATTTTCTTTTTTTCGGTACCGGTACTAGTTTTATTTTGTTGTATTTATCCGCGACACCTTAAAGGCCGGTCCGTGAAAATATTGTCGGGCATAAACGGTCCGTGGCGCAAAAAAGGTTGGGGACCGCTGCCCTATATCAAATATACCCGTAAAGCTTGTCTTCTCTTCTTTCTGAAACCATTTAAATCTCTCTGGCACAAATGCTAACTGAGTTACGGTCATTTAAAGAGTGCTTGTAAAATGGGCTGATTTAAAAAAAAATGAATACTGAGGAGTCTCCATGAACTTATTTTGAACATTAATAAGCAATCACCAGCCATCTCACGTTTCCAGCCAGCAGGCCCATGAGGTCGCTGCTGTGGTGATCCTCAGAGACTCACCCTGTGGCCATCCCAGCTCCGCTATCTTACCGGTGATGATAGAAGTCTTTGTTCCTGCTAAGGTGGATTTCTGGTTCAAGTGTCTCTGTGCTGAGCTCTTTGAGGCTGCAGAGCAGAACAAGAACCGCTGCAACAAACTGAAGACCAAGAAAGTGGAATTTGAGTCCACAGGATGTGAAACTCAATGAAGAACAACAGCAGCAGCAATAAGAACAAATCGATTGTTAAACCATTAAAAATAAGCACTAAACTTGATCGAACCATCAATCAAACTGGAACCATGAACACTGATCAGTGCAGTGAAGTATAAAAGAAATTAAACCTTTTTAAGTTCTAAAGGTTTACGTATCAGGACATAATAAAAACACTCTGACCTAAATACAGCCTCAGATGAACACATGACATATTACACCGTGTCATCATTTATTTAGCAAAAACTGAATCATGACTGTGTAATATGAATCTGGAGACACAAACTACAATGATGCGGATGTGTGTGGAAAACAGATCCATGTAGTTCAAAAACAAATCTATAAAACAGCATTTACAGTCTGTGAACGATGTTCTAATTGTGCCTTTAAATGATGCATAAATAAATGAATTTATTTGTTAATGTAACAGGAGGGTTAGTCTGACTTCCTGCTGGTGTAATGATCCATCACTGGACCTGCTGATTTGGTTGTTTTGCAGGAACCTTGGGAAATCTGGGCTGAGAGTGTCCTGCTTAGGACTGGGTGAGAGCTGCAGCAGACACACACTGTAAGCACATTTCCATATATCCAGCACACACAGTCAGTGTTACTTTTTTCTGTCTTCACAGGAACATGGGTGACATTTGGTTCTCAGATCTCTGACGAGGTACGAAGTGTTGGTGTGTTTGTTTACCTACACAAATGTGGACCTGGCTACTGCCACTCACCAACGGAGGACCTGCAAACCAAAAGGGTTCAGTTAAAATCAAGCTACAGGGATGTCTAGTGAATTTATTTGAAGTCAGTATATACTTATAACGTGGCTCTTCTAGGTTTGACCCTTTTTCTGCCATTTAAAGTTCAGCTGTACTCTTCATATATCTATTATGAAACCTTGTCAGAGGTGTATTATATGCAACAATTAATTTATTCAATGATGAAGCGTCTGTGATTATTTTGGGAATATTTGAGTCACGTCAGCATGTTTAAATGTTAAAAATAATATAGTTAAAGCACCTGTACTTTTATAAGAACGTCTTCAACAACTGCTTCACATCCTTTCATGTCCATTTTTGGCTCCACTGAAGGCGACCGAGGCTCCGGAGACAGGAAATCAAAGTTCCTGCTTGGAAAGTTTTGAAGGAAAAATCAAAAAGCTGTTTGTCAGGTTTCATTTTAGTTTGAAATTACATTAAAAAATAGATTTCAGTTATATTTCAAAAGAAACGAGGTCCTCACTTGGTCAGTGCAGACAGACGGTCCACTGTTAGTAATGTAGGAATGTGTGAGTGTGTGCTAAATGCATGAACACATATTACATAACCACTTCTGGAGATCTGTGCTTGTATTGATGTGTGTGTGTGTGTGTGTGTGTGTAGATGGCAGAGAGCGTGATGACGGTGGCGTACGACAGCGGAGTGAATTTGTTCGACACAGCGGAGGTTTACGCCTCGGGGAGGTACAGTACCGACTGTCTGTCTGCTCGTCTGATCTCAGCTGGTTCCCGTCCACCTCGCTGCGCCGCAGCCTCAATTAGTCCATAAGAAAGGATGTATAGACCGCTGCAGGGCGGCTGCATGGACACAGTGGAGGTCGCCGGGGGGCGTCGCAGAGTGCACGTTAAAAAACAAAAAACTCACTCAGCCTCTGCTCTCAGAGACATGAAACATACATGTAAACAGCATCCCGGCCTCAGATTCTATTTATAATAAACCCTCCAAGTTCTTCTCTCATAAGAGTTTCTTTGATGGAGTGATTCAGCTTATACACAAAAGATGAATTATCTTAAAGAATTTTTAAGGTTAAATATCTTACATTTATAAGATTGTCAGAAATCTGGATGTAAATCTTTGATTATGTGAGTTTGTGTTTCAGGGCGGAGACGTCTCTGGGAAACATCCTGAAGAAGAAAGGATGGAGGTAAACCAGCTGGTCACTGTTAGCCTGAGAAACCAAGAAAAACAGGATGTAAACTGGAAATATGACCAGTTTCTGAAATCATTTAATTTATATCAACAATGTTTGGGATCGAGAGATTCTGGCTTTAAAACTGGTGAATTAATATTTTACCTAAAGAACTAAACCTGTGTTTATATACATGCTGGCGTTATCCTTTATTTTCTGTTTAGTCCTGTTTTTACATTTTTTAGTGTCTCTTAAATATTTTGATTTGATTTATTTTATTGTGTATTCACTTCATCATTTTTCTGGGATATAAATTTTGTATTTAAATTTATTACAATTTGTTAGACTTTTTAGATTCTTTTAGATTCAGAAATAATGTGTAATTAATGGAAATGATGTTATTTTGCATTTTATCTCATTATTTAAACATTTATTTCTTTCTTCATTACTTTAAAAAATACGATTGACATAATTTTTTACAATAAGAATTATTAAAAATGTTAATTTAATAATATTTACTTTGAATTGTAATTTTATCAACATATTTTTGGGATATTTTTTGTTTCTGGGATTTATTACATTTTTAAAAATAACTGTATTGATTTAAAACAAGATATTAAGTCTATACTAATTTCAGGGATGTTTTGATCCATTTTTTTAGCCTATGCTTAATTTTAATCTTTATCCTATTTAAAATTTTGAATTTATATTGAATTTTTAGTGAGTGATTTTTCTAACACTAAATCTTTAACAGCAAAAATGAGAGAAGTGACTATATTATGATGTCATATTGTATATAAACATGTTTTTAAAGTATACTGAGAGCAGTTTAGTGCTGGAACATAAATAAGTGAAAAATATGATATTTTATAACGTTGGGTTAATGATTTAAACATTGTGTCTGACACAGTGAAGCACAGAGCAGCTGCTACAGTAACCTTATTACATGTTAGCATAAAAACCAGCGTCCAGCTAATGTAAACACAAAAGTTCAGCATGACTCACATTAACACACACACACACACACACACTGCTGTGTTTGCGAGGTCGCTCGCTGTGCTGGACCAAACTCCCAGAATAATAACGTGTGTTTTGTCTTGAAGACGTGTTGATGTGTGACTCAGCAGATTTTCCCTCCATCCGTCTCCTCCACCTCATTTTAATCTCCATCGTTTCCTCCCCTCCCTCCAACTGCGCTCCATCTCTCACACTGACTGATGGCGGTGCAACAGCAATACCACTGAAATAACTTGTGTGTGTGTGTGTGTGTGTGTGTGTCTCCACCAGGAGGTCCAGTTATGTGGTGACCACTAAGCTCTACTGGGGCGGACAGTGAGTGATGCTTTCATATTACTATAATCACGAGTGCCTGCACTGTTCTCAGATCAGCTCTGACTGCAGATACATCAGACTGAAGCTGTGTGGATGTGTGTGTCACAGGTGCTTCTGCACCATAGGTCAGTGAAATATAATGACTAGCACAAAGACTCGGTCGGAAACACTGAAAACTGGAACAGCTGAAACTACAACGACACAGGAAACAAAGATTTAGCTTACTGTTCATGACCACTGACAACAGACTGTATATGAAAGATGGGCTTCATGCTATATGATTGGTTTAGGTCAAGGCGGGGGTGGGATTATATCAGGAATCAGCTCTGAACTCTTTTCTCTAGGGGTGGAGGACAGACTGATGGATGAGGTCTGTCAGGAGTCTCTGTGGGCAACACTGAGACCTGTGGTGAGAGTAGGGAGCAGGTGGAGGAGAGCCTGGAGAGGTGGAGGTATTCACACAAGGAATACGTGTGTGTGAATGAGAGAGAGACGGGTGGAGGAAGGTGCAGGAACAGGGGGAGTGAAGGTGGGGGAGTCTACTAGGGGTCAGGGCAAGAAGAAGGTGAAGATTAGAGACACGACAGGGTGGAGTAGGCGGAGACAAGTGTCGGAGCTCCTCTCCATCCACTGGAGTGTGACAGAAGGAAGCAGCAAGAGTGAAAGAATTAACGATTTAAAGATGGAGGTGAGACCTGCTGCGGCCGAGGGGAGCTTCATGGAGGACATGCAGACGGTCGGTGTAACAGAGGACACTGAGGTCGGAGGAGGTGTAGGCAGGCGGGCTGCTGTAGCTCCCCCTAAAGGAGCAGCTGAAGAGAGAAGAAGAGATTAGTTACAGTAACAGTGTCCTCTCTGCACTGTGCACAGAACCTGTGTCGACTACATGACATTACAGAGCGCTCAGTGTGCTGTTAAAGTCACGTGACTGTGGCGTGTTTAATGTTTCAGTTCTTCTGTGAGGTCATCACCGTGACATCACCGTGACATCACTGTTTGTTTGTTTACAGGGCAGAGACGGAGCGAGGGTTGTCACGGAAACACATCATTGAAGGTAAATCCCCTTCAAACACATTGTAAATATCCTCCACACCGTTTGCACACTTCTCCTACATTACCCAGAATCCTCTGCACATAGTTCATACACAGCTCTGAATGGTGTGGAGGAGCTCGAGTACATTTACTCGGATACTCTGCAGCTCAGAGTCGCATGTGAGGAGGCCGAGCGAGGACGAGCGGTGAAAAGTCAGAGACTAATTACTGTCAGCGGTCAGTCAGTGTCCTCTGTCAGCTGCTGGAGGTCGTCGAGGCTTTAAGAGGCTCAGTCACACTGAGACAGGATTAGGAGTTACACACATTCACACACACACACTGTAACACACACACACACACTGAGCAGCATCAATCATCCGTCCCACTGAAAGCTGCTAACAGCTCAGTTCACTTAAATCACTCTCTGAAATGCTAAGTGCTAAATTTACCCCTGAGAGCGTGGCAGGAAGTTGTCGTGATGCTGACAAACTCTCATCTTTGATGAACGTCTCTGCAGCAGCTGCTCACAGACACTCACGGCCTCCTCGTGGAAACCTCCAGTTATTTATTCATCTGCTGAAGCAGCAGGACAGTAAATGCACCGCTCGTGTCGCTGATGTAAAGCCTGGTTCAGGCGTCAGACTAATCTAGCAGCAGCTCTGCTTTTATGATTCGTCCTGTAAAAGCAGGAAGTCCTAACGTTCTCTGGAGGTTTTCTAAAGGACGCAAATATCCTCAACCTTCACACAACAGTTGGTACATTTGTGGGCGGGGCTACAGTGGCTGCAGAAAGGAGGTGGAGCTTTCTGTTAAAATGTTACACCTGTAAAACAGCTGGTATACACGACAGAAGTGAAAGAAGTATTCAGAGGCTTCGTGTCTTCATGGTTTAAACATTCACCTCACAATCAGAGGATTGCAGGTTTGATCCCAGGAGGACGCAAATCAGGAGTGAGTCACACGTGTGCACGACTATCTGTAAGGGAGCAGCTGGACACAGCAGCTTCATCACAATCGTTCCTGTTTGAGCAGAAAGTGCAGCTCGTCTGTTTTCTGCAGCACTTTGAGGATTTTTGAGCGCACAAACATTCTGAGTGTTACAGTAATGAGAACGCTGCTTAGCTGGCACGTTGGTGATGATGTAACACCACAGCTGATTGATAGGGTCAGACCACAAAGACAAAATGCTGGACCTTCACAGGGTCCGGTTCTTTATGTTGGACTACACTGGCTGTGTTTGAATCACTTCTCACAGATGTGCCAGCAGCAGAATCTGCCTGTGCTGATCTTTTAAGTCTGGATAAAGTAGCAGTAATCCAGGACGTTGAGCCTTCGCCGCGCTGCTGCTGAGCGTCATTCAAACCCTCCGAGTCCTCCGAGCGTCCTTCACGAGGTCGTCTGAGATAATTCCTGCCGTCAGCTCACACCAAAAACAGTCATCGCGCCACAAAACAACAGCAGAAACAACAGAAAGAGCAGACGCAGGTTTCCGTGGAGCTGTCAGAGATGCACACGCTCACAGCGTCTCTGCTGACGGTGCAGGTGGAGGAGGCGCCCACCACATTTCCCACGCACCTCCAGCTTTTACACCAGCAGAGCATCTGATCACTTTCATGTGCAGCGCTGATCAGAAACACAAAATTCAGTGTCTGCAGGAGAGAAAATGATTCAGTGTGAGCCATACGGAGGCCCGCGAGGGCCAAACTCACAGATGCTGCAGGGCTGAGTGACAGCTGCACTTTGTGTCCTTCAGGCTGGAAATAAAACGGATTTTATTATTTGATTGAATTATGGCGGCATGCTGAGAATGGCCATCTGCGTGTGTGTGTTGCAGGTCTGCGTGGCTCGCTCTCCAGGTTACAGCTGGAGTATGTGGACATCGTTTTCGCCAACAGAACAGACGTGAACGCACCGATGGAGGGTCAGCGTGCACAAGCACACGTGCACAAACACACGTGAACAAAGTAGCTCCACATGGAGACAAAATAAAACAGTATTTAAAGTTTTCAGTAACTGAAAGCTACAGCTCATCACGTTTAGTTAATGAAACTTTAAAAAAGAGAAACAAACCTGTGCGCTCTTAAAGCTCTGGGCTGCTTCACGCCTGAAATAAAAATGGAGGAAACTGTGAAGCGCCTTGTAGTGCTGTGATGTCCTCACAGAAATGAGTTTCACTGCAGCAGACAAATGTAAACGTTTAAAATGGAACTTTATCTACTGTCTCAGTGCGTTCTGTCTAAACATGATGAACATGAAAACATCATTTTTCCTGTTCTGGATGAAGCAGAGCAGCAGAGCCTCAGTCTGTGTGCAGCTGGGACTCACTGCTTTCTGTTTGTTGCAGAGATCGTTCGAGCCATGACCTTCGTCATCGAGCAGGGCATGGCCATGTACTGGGGGACGTCCCGCTGGAACGTGGTGGAGATCATGGTAACACAACTCACAGCTGTGAGACCTGCACAGCTTTACTCTGAGCTTTGACATTTATGTTCCTGATACTGTATATTAAAATAAATAAATATAGATAGAGATGAGCTTTTATCTCACAACAGATTCATTAATGAAACAGCCGAGTGTGTCTCACCTGTGTGTCCACCAGGAGGCGTACTCCATTGCACGGCAGTTTAACCTGATCCCTCCGGTGTGCGAGCAGGCCGAGTATCACTACTTCCAGAGAGACAAAGTGGAGCTGCACCTGCCCGAACTCTACCACAAGATCGGTACACACACACACACACACACACACGGTTTCTCAGTTATCTCATCAGTGTCTGAGGTTTCTTATACAAAGCCGAACACAGAACTGTGATGATCGCACACAGCACAGTTACAGGACCTTTCTGCTCGGCCTTATAAACCACGTCCTGCATCATCAAAGTAAACCAGGAGCAGTCTGAGCTGCAGCAGACTGGAGGAGCTGGACTCAAACCATCAACCCTTTGAGTAGCAGACAGCTGCCTCTAAATCCTGAGACGCCTTTAACGGCTTCATGAAGACACAGCTGAGACTCAGTGGAACCCTGAGGAGTACCGGGGCTACGGGAGATAACAGAGCTGCTTCACTGCTGCTGATAATACATCACATTCAGTGTCAAAGTTCACGTTCACTCTTTATTTATGAGCACATGAACGTGATTTCCCATATTTATTCTCAAAGTGAAGGTTTCTCTGCGTCAGCTGATTTTGGAGGTTAAACACACAGTTTGGCTGAGTGTAGCTAACAGACTGATGAGCACAGCCCTGTTTTTTAACCACAGACAGCTGCAGTGTGCAGGTCTGAAACACCAGTCAGTGCTAGAGTGCATTAAATATGCATTCCTCTTTATGACCAGCAGGGGGCTCTGTAAACTTGTCCCTGATGTGTTTCTGGTCTCAGTTGCAAGTTCCAGGCCTTACTAAATAAAAAAATCATGTTCAGTTTGGAAATTTGGTCTCATTAGAATCAGGAAGGAGGGTTTCGGAGCTCATGAGCTGACAAGTGAATGATGACAGTGGTTTTACAGCCAATTTCAAAACATCACCCTGGTGAAAGCTGTCAGCTCGAGGCTCGTCTGGCTGCTTTTACCTCGTCCAGCTTCCACTAACTTCCAGCTGTGGTTACATTTATGTGACAGGACGTTTCTCTGTGGAGTGACAGTCAAAACTCAGAGGGGAACCACCCCTGGCCACCTCTTTAGCTGTGGTCCTGGTCACTGACCATGAACCTGCTTTAATCTCATCTCATCTCTTTGATCTCATTGGCCAGGTAGAAGGCTGAACTGCATTAACAACTGTAGTGGGAGCTGTGGGAGCTGTGGGTTGTATGGGAATGTTTACTGTTGCTCACAGGTCACTTTGACAGAGTACAGCTGTGTGATCAGCGGTTGTGTGTCTGTTGTTCTGTCAGTAGCTGTCACTGATGAGCTCTCAGGCTGGTGCGATGATGAAATGTTGCTATGTGTCTTTAACTGGACGCTGAGACCCAGTCAGGTCTGTGGGGACAGCAGCTGTTCAGGTCCGCCTCTAAATTTAGACCCATTTAACAAAAGTGCTCCAACATGAGGTCTGTGTGTCTGTCAGGTGTCGGAGCCATGACCTGGTCCCCGTTAGCTTGCGGCCTACTGACGGGCAAATACAACGAGGGCGTCCCTGAGAGCTCCAGAGCTGCCATGAAGGTACAAGCAGCACAAACACCATCAATCAGAGCTCGGAGCAGCACAATGAGGCCATCTGTTACCCTGCTGATCAATACTTGTGTGTGTGTGTGTGTGTGCAGGGCTACGCTTGGCTGAAGGAGCGCCTCTGCAGTGATGAGGGGAAGAAGCAGCTCAGCAAAATCAAAGAGCTCCACCTGCTGGCTGACAGGCTGAACTGCACAGCTGCTCAGCTGGCCATTGGTAATCTTACAGCATCACAAGTGTGTGTGTGTGTGTGTGTGTGTGTGTGTGTGTGTGATATTAACCCCTGATGTCTCTGTGTGTTTGCCAGCCTGGTGTCTCCGCAGTGAAGGCGTCAGCTCGGTGCTGCTCGGCGTCTCCAACACAGAACAGCTGCTTGAGAACCTCGGCTCTGTCAGGGTAACAACATGGCACTGAACCTTCACCTTTGACCTTTAACCCCGAGTACACGTTACAGCTCCTGGAACGTTTCTGAGATCTTCAAGATCCGCAAACAGCGAGGGAACATCTGAGGGAACTAATGCAGATTTAGCCTCAGTCTGGAATAAACATATATATATATATATATATGTTTATATATATATATATATATATATTTATTTGTATATTTATTATGACGAGATGGCTGACTGAAGTTTACAGTTTCTGAATAAACTCAGAATAATAAACAATAGCTAAAACTACAGCAAAGACAGAAATATGACAGGAAGTTCACATTTTAAATAAAAAAATCAGCTGTTAAAGACAAAAAATGCTACAATAGCAGGAAACAACCAGTCAGAGGTCCAGTCTGAGGCCTGTGATTGGTAGCCACTAACCACTTCCTGTTCTGTCCCTCAGGTGCTGTCTCAGCTGACTCCGCCCCTCATCGCCGAGATGGACGCGTTGCTGGGCAACAAGCCAAGAAATGTGAAGAAGGAGGCGAGAAGATGAAGATGAGGAAGAGTTCAGACTGTAGATAATCAGAAATATTTATTCTTGTATTAATCTTCACATCTTCATTAATACAGTAAAATATTCAGATGGATAAACTGTGACACGAAAACAGTTAAAAACAGAGAAAAATAACGAGAACATTTGAAGCTGGTATCAAAGGAAACTTTTATTTTGAAGGTAAAACCATTAAAATATAAATATGTTTGTTTCCTAGTTAATAATGTAGGGATTTATGGAAGTTCCTTAATTAAACAATGTTTGTGAGGAGCTGCAGAAATAAAAATCTAGATTTTATGAAACTGTGAAACACATAAATATGTATAACAATAAAACGTGTATCCGTACAAACAGAAGCACAAACTTTTTTCTAGTTAGGAAATAATAACTTGGTTTTATTTTGTAAACAATCACAAATATCACATGAACGTAGAGTTTTATTTTTATATATTACTATAATTTTTATCATCACATATTAAACTTCGCTGTGAATTACATCCTTGTTTTTTATGATATTAGGAAATTTATGAAATAAAGGCACAAGTAAACTAAATTTAAAATTAGTGTAAAAAACACAATCATGCTTCAAACTTCTGACTCCAGCATAAATATATATAATAAAAGTATTTTTATTTAATCCAGAGTTTTTCTTTTAGGCTTTGTTTTTTGGCATACACAGGCTTCCGTATCTCAATAAGCGCTATTTGTATTTCAAAATAAAAGCCTGCTCCTGAGTACTCTGTACTGAAAATATATTTATGAGTATATTTATTGTGAAATTGGAAATGTGTATTTTATGAATGTAGCTGCTGCTCCCTACTGTGTGTGTTTAGATAGAGAAGACATTTAACTCAGTGGTGCTCAACCTGAGGAGACGGGACCTCTCAGGAGTCAGGACCTCCTCACATCTGCAACATCTTGAAGGAAACGAATATACTTTCCATCCCAATTAAAGCGAACACAGTAAGATTAATGTGACTCAGTGGAGGTTACAACATGAACAAAACACCAACAGGTGAACTTTAACCAGGTAGCTGACAGGTGTTTGGACTCAGTTCTCCTGATAGGTGGATGTGAAGCTGTGTGAATCAGGCTGTAAAAATCAGAAACACCACCTGTCAGTGTGGCTGATGTTTGAGTGGAAGTCCCTTCATGTTCCTCAGTGTCCTGTGAAACTGCTGGAACTTGGTTTTCATTCATGTGGCGTCGATAAAGATGGAAGAAAATCTGCTGAATCTGGAGGGTGGAGACTGTTTCCTGTGTCACTGAAGGTTCTCCGTCTGATGCTGGGAGTAGAGCTCATGTTGCAGATCCATCAGTGTGTGCTGGCAGGAGGACAGATCAGCTCCATCAGCTGACACAACAAATTCAAGTCAGTCTGAAGCAGACGTTGATGTTTGCTGTCAGTCTGAGGTCAGAGGGCAGCACAGAGAGGTCAGAGGTCAGACGTGGGTTCTAGACAGATCTGAGCATATCAGCTGGGGTGAAAATGATCCAGAGGTGCACGAGAAGAAGATCAAGAACATTTAACCAGGTGTTTATTCCTATGAATCGGACCTGCTTCACATGGGCTCTGTGTGACTTACGGCTATTTATGTATTTATGTAAACCTGCTGATCAGGCTCAGAGTCAAAGTCAGTAACAGAGACAAACTGCTGTAAATATGTAAAAATAAAATCAATAATAAAGCTCATCCTTGGTGTTTATTACCCAGAGTTTATAATCAGAGTTGATCTTTTAAACACTGAAATAATCAGTATTAATTTTCACTGCATAATTCAAACATTCATAATCAAAACAGTCGAGTTTCCTGATGTTTCCACTCTGCTGGAGCTTTTTGACCCAACCTCAGTTTATTATTTCAGTTTCACTCTGATCAGAAAAATCCAAATTATGCTGTTCTTTAATGAGAATAAAAAATAATAATAAAAATGACCCTTTGAAATAAATACTGTGAGTAACTACACAACATTTATGTTAAAAATATGAAATAATGTGTAAAATAAACACTGTGATTCATTATTGAAGAGTTTTTCTTTGTTAGATCATCACCTGTTTACGCTCACAACAAAGAAACATTATTATCCTTTCAATTTGACTCCACTGATCACCTGACTGAAACTGTGTGACTGTTACCATGACGACCAGCTGGATCACAAAGTTTCCTCCATCTTCCTGTTTAACCCCTCCTACTGCTCTCTGTGTAAGAATACCAATAAAGTTATTTAAATCTGGATGAGAGTGTCTGCCTCTGACCACCAGGTGGAGCTAAAGTCACACAGGAGCTGCAAACAAAGAGCGAGTGAGACTGTAGGTGAGCTGTGATCATGTGAAGCTCCCTCAGGCTCATCTCACTCACTCTGCCCACACTTCTCACTCCTTCTCTGCATGACTACACAAAATATCTCAAATATAATCTTATGATCTTTATCATGAGCAGGTGTGATCTCAGAATCACCCACAGCTGAGTTCTGTGGAAGCATTTTCAGTGACACTGGGCAAACAGAAGCTGCAGGGTCAGTTTTATTGGCTCTGAAGTCACCGGGACCAGGATATAGATATCAGTGTTAGCATGTGTGCTTTCTGTCACACCCAAAAAAGACTGAAGTCCATTTTGGAGCCTGTAAAAACGTCTCTGTCGTTAACACGGTTTTTGAAACAAAGCCCAGAGTCCTTCGGTCCTGAACTGTAGAAGTTAACCATTGATTTTACCCTCTGCCAGATCAGAGCTTTACTCCACCTGTCTGACTTCTTCATGTGTCTGTGTCACATAAAGTGACTGCTTCTTCTTCTTTGTTTGTCTTTGAGAAGCTTTACGTGTAAAAAAGCAGCATCTGCATCGATGCTTCACTTATTTAATGACACTAAATGAATGAAACACATAAAACCTGCAGCTGGTTTAAAGTGTTTTATTGGCTTTGACTGTAATTTTAAATACATGTGCTGAAAAGCTGAAGTGAATCGATCAGAGAGTAAAAACTAAGATCTTACAGGACCTGCTCGGCTGCAGGTTCAGTTTATCAGTTTGAGTTTCTGTGTGAAGGTCAAAGTTCAGTCATCATATGAGTATCTAACATGTCATGAAGGTCACCAGGATACTCGTATAAACACTGATTATAACATAGAATCAGGCTTTATGTCTGTATTATTCTCTACATACAGACTGTAACACCAACCTGAAACTTTTAACTTGTCACTTAAGAACCAAATTTACACATTAACAAGTTTATTTTGTTTCTTAGCAAAGTTCACATTTTATTGCTGCTTTGCTGAAGTTTGGTCGAGTTGGGCTGTAAATGATCTGCGACACACCTTATTGAGCCGTCTGCTCACACTTTTCCTCACAGGCTTTGATTTAACTCTGTGGATCAGCAGTGACATGGTCACAGTGGGTACTGTAGCAGTCAGGTTAGGTTAGGTGTGGGCAGCGGTGCCAAGACAAGTTGGAAGGGTAGTCCTCCTTCGGCGGCTGCTTTTATATATATTCATATTCTGTTGCTCAGAAACATTCAGCCTTCTTTACCCAAATGTCATCTAAAAAGATGAGTTTTCAGCTGTTTTTTAAACAAGCCACAGAGTCAATGGTGCGTAGAGGCGGAAGTAAATGTGGAATAGCCAGAAGAGCAGTATTGGTAAATCTAAGGATCCAGTTTGGCGAATTAGGATGAAGAATCTTGGTGATATAAGTGTGGCTCTCTCCTCGTCAGGACGTTCTTTTAAAGAAACTGTGTGAAAAGATTCCATGATTATTAGGGAGATCATGGTAAGCACAAAAGATTCCCCACACTCCCTCAACCCATGGTCTCTCCCAGAACCTTTAAATGGTGTCTGGACCCCTGGGGAAACATTTGCCCAAACACCTTGGAGAGAACACAGGAAAGAAAGGTAAGTAATCACATCTTGCAATCACTTCTTTGCATCACTTTTAATCACTAGATTTTCCACAAACACACTTGCATTAGTTCTCCTTAGTGGTAAACCTTATTTTCTCTCAATCACCATTCCTTTCTCCAGCCACCACATTCCTTGATGAGGAGCAGCTGTGCAGGACCTGGAATAAAGGCTACCAACTGATTTTTAAAATACACAATAAATATTAAATACAAAATTTAACTTCTTGTGTGCAAATGTTCTTTTGTGCAAATCTATGTCTAAAGTGCGATGCCAAATAAAGGGCTTCATGAGGTGCTTTTAATAAAGTAAAAGGGGTGCTGTAAAGTACTATACAGATAATATAAATAATCCTAGCAAGGGAGTCCTCTTCCTTACAGATGGCCAGCAATGTTTCAATGCCACTCTCCAAAACATAATGGCCTCCACATTATGCCATTGGGATTGGGACCTGATGATCCTGTATGCCGTTATGGCCTACAGGGCGACCAAGCACAGTAATACAGGCTTCACCCCAAACTTCATGATCTTTGGCTTAGAATTGAGCAAGCCAGCGGTCGCAGGTTTACCCCACGATCCAGACAACCAACCCGCAGCTCCAGAGTATGTGTAGCAGATGCGTGAGTGGCTGGAGATAGCCCACCTCATCACCAGGGAGGCCCTGCGTGAGTCATTCACTTGTGCAAAGAGACAATACGACAATAACTGTTTCCAGACACAGTACAAGATTGGACATAATGTGTGTTATCTCATCAAAGGAACAAGGTCAAAAAGTTCCTCCCACTGTATGAAGGACCATTCTTTGTCCTGGGACAATTTGATGACCTAGTTTATCGGATCCAGATGAACCCAAGGTCTAAAGTGAAAGTTGCCCAGCATGACCAGCTAAAGCATTATTGCTGCTGCCAGCCCCTGGACAATACCTGGGTCCTGGATCAAGCCCATCACTGCTCACCTACGGAGGTTCCACCACCAGCTTTAGAGGATGACCCAGCAGACTGTGATCTGGGTCTGCACAGTCTGTCCTCCACTGCAACTGGCAATGACCCCAGCTTCTCATCCGCCTCAGTTGCAGCCGATCCCGCTGCGATTGTGCTTGTCCCATCATTCCCTTCCCATGTAGACCATGAGAATGGTGGGGGTGTGGTGGGTGAGACCATCTGGGCCAGCAGTTTCAAGGACCAACTCACTTAGCTTGGTTTATTTACCACGGACAGTTCCAAGTAGGACTAAAGATTTAGTTCAAGTTTTAAAACTTGGGGACAACATGAGGTCTGTGTATCTGTCAGGTGACGGAGCCATGACCTGGTCCCCCTCAGCTTGTGACCTACTGACGGGCAAATACAACAAGGGTGTCCCTGAGAGCTCAAGCAGCACAAACACCATCAATCAGAGCTCAGAGCAGCACAATGAGGCCATCTGTTACCCTGCTGATCAATACGTGTGTGCGTGCAGGGCTATGCATGGCTGAAAGAGTGCCTCTGCAATGACGAGGGGAAGAAGCAGCTCATTAAAATCAAAGATCTCCATCTGTTGGCCAACAGGCTCAAAATACATTACCTGTGGTTGGAAACTATTTTGTACTTTTTTGCATTTACAGTTTTGAGGTATCGATAACCCTCTGAATTTTCTCTAATTAGAAATATATGTAAAAAAAACAAAAAAAAAAACAATTTCAATTTTTTTAATAGTTTATTGCACATTTTTTGCAGTTTATGTAGTTACTATGGACTTAAAGCATACATGTTATTAAAGTTTGTGAAATAATAATAATAATGGATTGGATTTATATAGCGCTTTTCAAGGCACCCAAAGCGCTTTACAATGCCACTATTCATTCACTCTCGCATTCACACACTGGTGGAGGCAGCTACGGTTGTAGCCACAGCTGCCCTGGGGCAGACTGACAGAGGCGAGGCTGCCATATCGCGCCATCGGCCCCTCTGGCCGAGGCCAGTAGGCGGTAGGGTAAAGTGTCTTGCCCAAGGACACAACGACCAGGACAGAGAGCTCGGGGATCGAACCGGCGACCTTCCGGTTACAGATACGCTTCCCAACCCCCTGAGCCACGGTCGCTAATGGTTGTATTGATGTATAGCAACTTGAAATACTCCCCAAAATGGCACTACAGCATGTAGAAATATAAAGATAAGCTCTGGCGGACTTGGTTCTATGGTAGGTCTTAAAGCGTTAAATATGCTCAGTAGATTAACTCCAGGTGAGGAGATGACAGCTCCGCCCAGGGGCAGACACAGGAAAACTACCAGAAGCTCAAATGGACTATGATAGTAACTGTTAACTCAATGAGTGTTTTCAAATCAGACCTATTTCACAGTAGCTATTTTGATATGAAATATCAGCTACGTGTTATTAATTTCTTAAATCAACTGTCTGCATTTAAATAACGCAGAAGTTCAGTTATAGAAATTAGAAATAGGTAAACTTTTTCCTGTTTATTTATTTCAGGCTGCTGTGAAACATGTTTGTGCTCTGATGTAGTCATTAAAATAAGAAAAAACAACCATTAAAATGAGCTGGCTTTCAGTGCGTGGTCCTCTCTGCTGGAACAGAAGCTGATCATATCTAATGTTTGTTTACTCAAAGCAGCACAGAGATGCTATTGGTTCATTTTGCATCACAAACAAATTATTGAGGTGCTGAAAGCAGGAACAGTCAAATCTGCACGACTCGCAGACTTCTCACGCTCACCTTCCATTCATTACATAAATGCAAAGGTCAAGTCTTTTTTAGTGTTACATGAACTTTGTTCACATAAAATGGAAACTTTTTGCAGTGCAAACAGGAACACTTTGACTGACTCGGACACCGAGTCTAAACAGTCTCACTGATTCATACGGTGAGACAGTGAAGTGGTCTGAAGTGTACGAAAAATCAAATATACAAATCATCAGATGTCTCTGACAGTGGTCATTGTTAGAAACTGCTGCATATTAATACAGTTTAAAAGCCTTCACATTATTTGGCATTTGTGGGAACAGCAGGGTGATGAGTAGAGTGCATAACAGTTTTTCTTCCTTCTTTAGGGCTTTTTTAAAGGATTTTGGCTGTTAAGGAAAATGAACTAAGCATCGCTCACAAACTGAATTAAATGATCATGAAACAATCACTTATGTGGGCGATGTTTGAAACACCACATCTGATACAGAAATGCTTTAAAATACTGTTTGTGAGCTAAAGAGATGGGATAAAATGACAATTTTCTTTTTTTCCTTTGCCTGACCCGTTTGATTCTTTAACCATCAGAATTGTTGTCTGAAGGCCAACAAAGATAGTCAACACATTTACTTTACCAAGTGGATCATCACAGCCTTGCCATACTGGTCCATTTGATCGACCTTTGATGTTATTATTTATTTATTTTATTTTATTTTCAGTTGTTATAGACGGGACAGACATGGCTGGCGTATGAAATGACAATTCTGCGGTAGCATCTCAAAAATCCTAAATAAAGGATTACAAATGCTTTTCAACATGCAATGCTGAGCTTTACAGGAAGTCCAGAATAATATTTAAAGGGACAGCAGCAACAAATGTAACTATGCAAGAAGGAGGACATTATAAACAAGCTAAAGTCTTAACTGAAAATCCCCTGTTTACTTTTACATGCTTATCATGTTACCACGGCAACCTTAAATGTGTTATGGGGGATTTTGTGTGATAAACCATCACTAAGCATCCCAGGATTGTGAAGTAGAAGGAAAATTATCCATGGTGTTCAAAAGTTTTTACCATTAAATATCTGAAATGTGTGTAATGCATTTGTATTCAGCCCCCTGTGCTCTGCATAAGGCGGTTTTCTCAGACCAAACTAAAGTTTTTGGCCTTCATGCAATTCTCTGTGCTTTGGTTTAGACCAGGTTTCTATTTATTGTCACCCGTTGGACCAAAATGCAGCTGCTCGTCTGCTGTCTGAGCATGTTAACAGAGTTTGGGCCTCTGTACATGGCTTCCTGCTCCTTACAGGATCCAATCTAAAATTTTACTTTTTGTTTTTAAATCACTCAACGGCCGAGCCCCAGCTGACCTGTCTGAGCTCCTGTTTATTTATGCTTCAGGAAGAACCACGAGGTGCAGTTTAAAACTAACCTTAACTATTCCACGGTCTAAACTTAAATCTCGTGGTGACAGAGTCATCTCTGTGGCAGCTCCCAGACTCTGGAACAGTCTGCCTCTAAATATTAGATCTGCACAAACGCTGGAACATTTTAAATCGTTTTTATGATTTTTAACACACATTGACCAAAACGTTTTGGTTTTAACAGCCTTAGTTGTTGTTGATTTTATTTATTTGTTTTTCTATATTTTATGGCATCATTGTTGTGAAATTTATTTATTTTACTTGGTGGTGGCAGCATTTCCTCAGCAGGGATGATGGATGGACTTAAATATTCTGAAAACAAACCTATTAGTGTCATGAACCTTCATGAACCTATGGTTCACACCATAGCTGGACTGGCCATCGGGCATACCGGGCATTTTCCCGGTGGGCCGATGGTGATTTTTCGTTTTGATGGGCCGATGTTTTGGTTTTTGTGTGTAACGGTATAAACAATGAAAGGTGGTGCATTGGCCAGATGCTGGCACATGTGTACTACAGCTAGCATGACGGAGTTTATATTACAGCTGGGTGGGTGCTATGATGTTACTGATAGTGAACTTTATTTTATTCATAAGGTTAGTTGTAGAGTTGCCAACCGTCCCCTAAAAAACAGAATCGTCCCACATTCAGAGAAAATATTACGCGTTTCGTATTGAGCCGCAAAGGAACACAGTTTGTCCCGGACTTCAGCTAGAATGGAAAAAAACACAAAGCTGGAGTTAGTATGCGTCTTTACGCTGTCAGCTGCCTCTTCTCCTCTCATTCTCTCCCCTCCCTCTCCTGTTGCTACTTCAATCATGAAACTGATCAATGATCAGCTGATCGGCTTTTCCCTCTTGTTTATTTATCGTCCGCTTTGCGCCAGAAAGAGGAAACCAGCGGATGTCATGTTAAACAACAGCAGCACGTTTGATCAGCTGTTGTTAGAATTTATTTAATATTACTTTCTAGTATCAGCTGATGTTTGCTGGAGCCACAGCTGTAAAAGCTGCTGGTCATGATGTCGGTTTGGATATGTGGTGAGAGGGAAACATGAAGATGAAACCAGGAGATGTCCTTACTGAACCATCAGAGCTGTGATGGAGAAACAGGTTTACCTTTTAGGTGACATGAATGAGTTGAAGGGAAGTTATGAACTGTTTCTGAGAGACAAATAACACCAGGATCCTTTTCTAAGTAGCTGACAGCTGGTAACTGTGCAGGGGCGGGTCTAGTAAAGTTTTGATGAAATACACAAAGAAATACTTTTCTTTCTTATTCTCATTTACAATGTCTAGCTTTTATTAAATAATTATCTGAATCTTACAACCAAAGTTTTTATCTGATGTAAAATGTATAGAAATCCATTATAGTATATAGTAACTATTTAGTCTAATAGATAACCCAGTAATAGTAGTACCTACAGAACATTTTCAGTACCATCTGTGCAGTCTGCAATTCTGTTGAAGAAAGATGTTGAATCTATTTAATTATTGTAGAAAAATAATTGATTTCTGTAGAGTTGTTTTACATGTGCATTAAATCAAAGTCAACTGTGTTGATTAAGCATCATGAGGGGGAGGGTGGGGGGTGGTTCCCTAATATTTTTGCTGGGAGTTGGCAGCCCTATCAGTTGGGTTGTTTAATATTTCTGCTAAGTACTCTTTAAAATACCAGAATAGGGAGGATGGAGCAGGTTTAAGTTTATTAGACTGATCAGTGTTGCTGAACTATGAAATATTTTGGGTGCAGTGTCATTGTTGCATACAGGTATAACAGAATAGCTTTAGTGTTTTGTTTTTTTAAAACAAGAGTACGAACTTACACAAAATGCAATGATTATAGACTATATCAGCAGATATCCAAATTTATGATATCAGTATCGGACATAAAAAAGTGAAATCCTGGCATCTCTAAAACTGACCTCACAGCCCATTGTTCCTTCAGTGGTGCTCGTTTCAGTCATTGTACAAGTGCACTGTTTATAAGTTTGGGGAAACCAGCAGTCAGCCGAGACTGAAGAAGTCACTTGGATGAGTTACGAAACCTTTCTCCCATTTATCTTCAGACAGAAAGTCCCACAAACAAACAACAACTAAAAGCCGCTGCATTAATAACCTGGCTGTGCACTAAAAAGGAGGAAACCCAGCACCCCAGTGATGTCCATTGTTCACGACTCAAGGTGATCATTTGGCACACCCTGGACATGTCACCAGACTCTGTTAGCAGGGCTAACACATAGACAGAGACAACCATTCATGTTCACATTCACATCTGTCTGCAATATAGATTTCCCAACTAACCAGTAGACCCAGTAATATAAAGTAAGAAGGAAAAGGTTGATAATTTACATATTCCTTCAGAATTTACTGGAGAAACTGGTGTTTAAAACCTGAGATATAAAAGAGAGTCATAGACTCTCTCTCACCTGCACCACAAACAGTAGGAAGTTATATTTACATATTATTATCACACTTCCTCATTTATCTTGATGGACAGTCCACAGTGAGGTGCTTTAAGTCCTTTTTTCCATAACTTAATGTAAACAAGTCCTTCCATAACTCATAGCTACACTGTGTCTTTGTGTCAGAGGGAAAGTTTGTATCTTAATATTGAAATGCTGAGTACAAAGAGCGTGTGTGTTAGTACAGATGGTTATTTACTGCACAGCTGTCTGCATGAACACCAGAGAAGAACCAGTTTCAAACCTGCAGGCTCATTTCATGTTTGTGTACAGAGGTGCTGTGTGGACCACATTTGAACTATTGCTTCTTTCTTCATGGACAATTTTAAACAGATGATCATTTATTAAGAACAATCATATATTTCTTACAGCAGTGTGTGATAAAGTAGATATCTGTGTTTAATATAAAGTGCTGCGTGTCCATCAAACACTGAAGAGCTGCTGGATTCATTGTTTCCTCCAAATGAAAGAAAAGTCATTTTCATGTGACAGAGCGACGATGCAGTGGAGTCTGTTTCTGCTTCTTCTGATGGGTGAGTGATCATTTTACCAGGGCTCCTGATTGTTTCCACCTAAAATCCTTTAGTTTGATCAGGACTCATTAAACAAATGAACTCTTACTGAGAAAATCAAGGATTCACCTGTAAACTGGACAGTTTGATGGGAACATGAGTTTCCTGCTTGTATCAGCAGATACTCAACAGTATTTCTTCTGTTTTAGGTCAGTGTGTCTTCATCACATGTCAGCTGTATAAGTACCACTTTATTAAAGAAGAGATGAGCTGGGATGAAGCACGGGCATACTGCAGAGAGAGCTACACAGACCTGGCCAAAGTGTTTGACCTGACAGACATGAGAAGACTTCAAGACTCTGCACAGAGTCAAACACAAGCCTGGATTGGACTGTACAGCGAGCCAGGAGACAACAAGACGTGGCACTGGTCTCTGCCGGGGGAGGAATACACTGAAAATAAGACCTGTTGGGCAGCTGGAGAGCCAAATAATGGGAAATACCCTGAGAACTGTGTGAGGACAGGAGACAAGTGGGCAGATTATCCATGTACTCACACATTACAGTTTATCTGCTATGACGGTGAGAATATGTGGACAGTAATATGATAATACAATATTTAATAATGTTATAATGTAGTTTATAATCTGTGTTATCATATGTTCCTGAAAGCGATAGTTTGAAGAATGAGACAAATTAGTTGATAAAGATGTTTTTGTGTTTTTCTGTTGATTTGACAGAAACAATGAAAAACAACAAAACCTTGCATTTGAATGATAAGTCTGTAAACTGGACTCAGGCTCAGAGCTACTGCAGACAGCATCACACTGACCTGGCCAGTGGACTCGATCAGATATACAGTGAAGAGTTTAAGAAGCTGCAGAAGTCTAAAGAACTGTGGATCGGCCTGTTCAGAGACAGCTGGAGGTGGTCAGATGGGAGTAACTTCTCTTTCAGATACTGGGACATGGACTCATTTAATGATGGACTAAACAACAGGACATGTGCTACGACTCTGTTAGAGAGATCAGGAAGATGGAGCTCTGCTGGATGTGACCAAAGAAAGCCTTTCTTCTGCTATGATGGTGAGTTTACACAGATTTATCTCAGCTGTTTGTCCAATAGATGAACTGCTGGAGTCACCGAGAGGATTTAGGTCAGTATGTTTCTTCAGCCACTTATTTCTGCAGGTGAAGATGTTTAGCTGATGGTTGGAACAGAGATTTCTCTGTAGAGCGACTGATTCGTCTGAAGAATCACTGAAATGCTTTCTTTTGTTCTTCTAGTGAAACTGGACCAAACATCCTGATATTTTAACTCCAGATTTAACTGACTGATGTTTTCTCTTATTTTATGGCAGATAAACTGATTCTGATCAGCCAAAACAAAACCTGGGAGGAAGCCTTGAATTACTGCAGACAGAAACACCATGACATGGTTTCAATCAGCAACCCTGAGGAGCAGCGATGGGTCCAGGAAAGAGCCAAAAACGCCTCGACTCCTTTCGTGTGGCTGGGACTGCGCTACTCCTGCACTCTGGATTTGTGGTTCTGGGTCAATGACACCCTAGTGTGCTATGAGAGGTTTGCTTCAGGGGGAAGGACTGAAGACTGTGACATGTCTGCAGCCATGACCACAGGAGGGCAGCACGAGTGGGTCAGTCAGAGGAAAAATGAGACATTTAATTTTATTTGTATAAAACACTAAAGTTTAAACCTAAAGTCACTTCTTAGCTGCACATGTAGATTTTCTGGGGTGAACTCTGTGTTTCTGCTCAGTGTTTACAGTCTCTGGGTTTGAAATGGGAGAAGAATGACCAACAGATTGTTACCTGCAGGTTAGATATTTGCAGAGAGCAGTCTGTGTTTCATTTCCTCTCCTTTACCAGAGTCAGGAGCATCTTGGTTTCTTCCTTCATTGTTGCTGGATTGGTTCATTATTAAACTGTAGCAGGATATTTGTTTTATTTAGTTCAGATATGGTGATGGTTTGAATGTTTCTGCATCATGTGCTGTAAATCTTTGTATCGCACCATTGTATCCTCAGCTTGAATTACAAAGCCTGTCACTAAAAGCAGGTAAAACCATGTTTGTGTCATGACTCCATATGAGCTCTATAATCTGATCATGTTTGTTCATGAAGACAAATAAACCACTGTGTAACTGCAAGAATCTAAATGACTTATACAGCTTTTTTTTACCCAGGTGGAGTAATTGTCCTCAAAATGACTCCTATGTAAAACAGTAACAATGATAAGATTGTTGTAAACATGTTAAAGTAAAGCATAACTTTGGAAAATGACTAAAAGTAATCAAAGTTGGTAGCTACCCTTGTTGGTAGCAGGTAAAGTGAGCTTCAAGTACAGTAGCTTTGCTAATGATGCACAAATGGTATTTGTAACAGTGAGGTTAATCAGGCTCATATATCTTTTCAATTTATGTTTTTTATGTGTGTTTTGAGGTGAGACGCAATTACCATTACCAATGTACACATTGTTTAATAATGGCTTTATATGAACGGTTATTTACAAGTTACTTGATATGAGTTCGAGTTTATTGTATTCAGTGATAAAAGTGATGTTTAAAGTAACCTGAGCAAATACTGGTTTACCATAATCAGTGTGAGCAAATGTTCAGATTAGAGTGATTACTTTAGTTTTCGTGTAATCTAATAAGAAATACTTTTGTCTTATTAACAAACAATAATAAATATTCAAAACAGAACGAACTGTTCATTTGTTTCTATTTTTAATATTGCAGTTTTTAAAATTTAACTCCATACAACATTTGTCAAAAACAAACAAACAACTAAAACATTTTCTTGTTTATGTGCCATGTTAAAGTTTAACTTTTTAAAAGAAAACATTTTCTTAAATGCAAAAATATATAAATAATCTCAAGTCAAAGGCCAAAGTCAAGTAAAAATAGATATAGACACAATCACCCCAACCGGTCGCAGCAGATGGCCCCGCCCCTCCCTGAGCCTGGTTCTGCCGGAGGTTTCTTCCTGTTAAAAGGGAGTTTTTCCTTCCCACTGTCACCAAAGTGCTTTATAGTGGGTCATATGGTTATTTGGTTTTTTGCTGCATGCATTACTGTAAGGTCTACGTTACAATATAAAGCACCTTGCGGCGACTGTTGTGGTGATTTAGCGCTGTATAAAGAAAATTGAATTCAAACCAGTGTAGCCGCTTAATTTTAAAAAGCTGGTTTAAGGCTTGAAATCCTATATTGTAAATTTGGCCTGTGAAGTCATATAGATTCATGTGAGCATGAGTGGAGTGTGTCACTGTGGTGGCGATGTGTGTAGGTGTACCTCTGCTGTCATAGCCCTCCCCTGCACCCCCCACACCAAGGAAATGTTAAACAAACAAGGAAATAATTTTTAGAAATTAGAATAAAACTTCCTGTTCCTGCTTGCTGGACAGTCCACAGTGAGGTGCTTTATGTCTTTTTTCCATAAACAAGTCCATTCATAAGCCATATCTACACTGTGTCTTTGTGTCAGAGGGAAAGTTTGTATCTTAATATTGAAATGCTGAGTACAAAGAGCGTGTGTGTTAGTACAGATGGTTATTTACTGCACAGCTGTCTGCATGAACACCAGAGAAGAACCAGTTTCAAACCTGCAGGCTCATTTCATGTTTGTGTACAGAGGTGCTGTGTGGACCACATTTGAACTATTGCTTCTTTCTTCATGGACAATTTTAAACAGATGATCATTTATTAAGAACAATCATATATTTCTTACAGCAGTGTGTGATAAACTAGATATCTGTGTTTAATATAAAGTGCTGCGTGTCCATCAAACACTGAAGAGCTGCTGGATTCATTGTTTCCTCCAAATGACAGAAAAGTCATTTTCATGTGACAGAGCGACGATGCAGTGGAGTCTGTTTCTGCTTCTTCTGATGGGTGAGTGATCATTTTACCAGGGCTCCTGATTGTTTCCACCTAAAATCCTTTAGTTTGATCAGGACTCATTAAACAAATGAACTCTTACTGAGAAAATCAAGGATTCACCTGTAAACTGGACAGTTTGATGGGAACATGAGTTTCCTGCTTGTATCAGCAGATACTCAACAGTATTTCTTCTGTTTTAGGTCAGTGTGTCTTCATCACATGTCAGCTGTATAAGTACCACTTTATTAAAGAAGAGATGAGCTGGGATGAAGCACGGGCATACTGCAGAGAGAGCTACACAGACCTGGCCAAAGTGTTTGACCTGACAGACATGAGCAGACTTCAAGACTCTGCACAGAGTCAAACAGAAGCCTGGATTGGACTGTACAGCGAGCCAGGAGACAACAAGACGTGGCACTGGTCTCTGCTGGGGGAGGAATACACTGAAAATAAGACCTGTTGGGCAGCTGGAGAGCCAAATAATGGGAAATACCCTGAGAACTGTGTGAGGACAGGAGACAAGTGGGCAGATTATCCATGTACTCACACATTACAGTTTATCTGCTATGACGGTGAGAATATGTGGACAGTAATATGATAATACAATATTTAATAATGTTATAATGTAGTTTATAATCTGTGTTATCATATGTTCCTGAAAGCGATAGTTTGAAGAATGAGACAAATTAGTTGATAAAGATGTTTTTGTGTTTTTCTGTTGATTTGACAGAAACAATGAAAAACAACAAAACCTTGCATTTGAATGATAAGTCTGTAAACTGGACTCAGGCTCAGAGCTACTGCAGACAGCATCACACTGACCTGGCCAGTGGACTCGATCAGATATACAGTGAAGAGTTTAAGAAGCTGCAGAAGTCTAAAGAACTGTGGATCGGCCTGTTCAGAGACAGCTGGAGGTGGTCAGATGGGAGTAACTTCTCTTTCAGATACTGGGACATGGACTCATTTAATGATGGACTAAACAACAGGACATGTGCTACGACTCTGTTAGAGAGATCAGGAAGATGGAGCTCTGCTGGATGTGACCAAAGAAAGCCTTTCTTCTGCTATGATGGTGAGTTTACACAGATTTATCTCAGCTGTTTGTCCAATAGATGAACTGCTGGAGTCACCGAGAGGATTTAGGTCAGTATGTTTCTTCAGCCACTTATTTCTGCAGGTGAAGATGTTTAGCTGATGGTTGGAACAGAGATTTCTCTGTAGAGCGACTGATTCGTCTGAAGAATCACTGAAATGCTTTCTTTTGTTCTTCTAGTGAAACTGGACCAAACATCCTGATATTTTAACTCCAGATTTAACTGACTGATGTTTTCTCTTATTTTATGGCAGATAAACTGATTCTGATCAGCCAAAACAAAACCTGGGAGGAAGCCTTGAATTACTGCAGACAGAAACACCATGACATGGTTTCAATCAGCAACCCTGAGGAGCAGCGATGGGTCCAGGAAAGAGCCAAAAACGCCTCGACTCCTTTCGTGTGGCTGGGACTGCGCTACTCCTGCACTCTGGATTTGTGGTTCTGGGTCAATGACAACCTAGTGTGCTATGAGAGGTTTGCTTCAGGGGGAAGGACTGAAGACTGTGGTATGTCTGCAGCCATGACCACAGGAGGGCAGCACGAGTGGGTCAGTCAGAGGAAAAATGAGACATTTAATTTTATTTGTATAAAACACTAAAGTTTAAACCTAAAGTCACTTCTTAGCTGCACATGTAGATTTTCTGGGGTGAACTCTGTGTTTCTGCTCAGTGTTTACAGTCTCTGGGTTTGAAATGGGAGAAGAATGACCAACAGATTGTTACCTGCAGGTTAGATATTTGCAGAGAGCAGTCTGTGTTTCATTTCCTCTCCTTTACCAGAGTCAGGAGCATCTTGGTTTCTTCCTTCATTGTTGCTGGATTGGTTCATTATTAAACTGTAGCAGGATATTTGTTTTATTTAGTTCAGATATGGTGATGGTTTGAATGTTTCTGCTTCATGTGCTGTAAATCTTTGTATCACACCATTGTATCCTCAGCTTGAATTACAAAGCCTGTCACTAAAAGCAGGTAAAACCATGTTTGTGTCATGACTCCATATGAGCTCTATAATCTGATCATGTTTGTTCATGAAGACAAATAAACCACTGTGTAACTGCAAGAATCTAAATGACTTATACAGCTTTTTTTTTACCCAGGTGGAGTAATTGTCCTCAAAATGACTCCTATGTAAAACAGTAACAATGATAAGATTGTTGTAAACATGTTAAAATAAAGCATAACTTTGGAAAATGACTAAAAGTAATCAAAGTTGGTAGCTACCCTTGTTGGTAGCAGGTAAAATGAGCTTCAAGTACAGTAGCTTTGCTAATGATGCACAAATGGTATTTGTAACAGTGAGGTTAATCAGGCTCATATATCTTTTCAATTTATGTTTTTTATGTGTGTTTTGAGGTGAGACGCAATTACCATTACCAATGTACACATTGTTTAATAATGGCTTTATATGAACGGTTATTTACAAGTTACTTGATATGAGTTCGAGTTTATTGTATTCAGTGATAAAAGTGATGTTTAAAGTAACCTGAGCAAATACTGGTTTACCATAATCAGTGTGAGCAAATGTTCAGATTAGAGTGATTACTTTAGTTTTCATGTAATCTAATAAGAAATACTTTTGTCTTATTAACAAACAATAATAAATATTCAAAACAGAACGAACTGTTCATTTGTTTCTATTTTTAATATTGCAGTTTTTAAAATTTAACTCCATACAACATTTGTCAAAAACAAACAAACAACTAAAACATTTTCTTGTTTATGTGCCATGTTAAAGTTTAACTTTTTAAAGAAAACATTTTCTTAAATGCAAAAATATATAAATAATCTCAAGTCAAAGGCCAAAGTCAAGTAAAAATAGATATAGACACAATCACCCCAACCGGTCGCAGCAGATGGCCCCGCCCCTCCCTGAGCCTGGTTCTGCCGGAGGTTTCTTCCTGTTAAAAGGGAGTTTTTCCTTCCCACTGTCACCAAAGTGCTTTATAGTGGGTCATATGGTTATTTGGTTTTTTGCTGCATGCATTACTGTAAGGTCTACGTTACAATATAAAGCACCTTGCGGCGACTGTTGTGGTGATTTGGCGCTGTATAAAGAAAATTTAATTCAAACCAGTGTAGCCGCTTAATTTTAAAAAGCTGGTTTAAGGCTTGAAATCCTATATTGTAAATTTGGCCTGTGAAGTCATATAGATTCATGTGAGCATGAGTGGAGTGTGTCACTGTGGTGGCGATGTGTGTAGGTGTACCTCTGCTGTCATAGCCCTCCCCTGCACCCCCCACATCAAGGAAATGTTAAACAAACAAGGAAATAATTTTTAGAAATTAGAATAAAACTTCCTGTTCCTGCTTGCTGGACAGTCCACAGTGAGGTGCTTTATGTCTTTTTTCCATAAACAAGTCCTTCCATAACTCATAGCTACACTGTGTCTTTGTGTCAGAGGGAAAGTTTGTATCTTAATATTGAAATACTGAGTACAAAGAGCGTGTGTGTTAGTACAGATGGTTATTTACTGCACAGCTGTCTGCATGAACACCAGAGAAGAACCAGTTTCAAACCTGCAGGCTCATTTCATGTTTGTGTACAGAGGTGCTGTGTGGACCACATTTGAACTATTGCTTCTTTCTTCATGGACAATTTTAAACAGATGATCATTTATTAAGAACAATCATATATTTCTTACAGCAGTGTGTGATAAACTAGATATCTGTGTTTAATATAAAGTGCTGCGTGTCCATCAAACACTGAAGAGCTGCTGGATTCATCGTTTCCTCCAAATGACAGAAAAGTCATTTTCATGTGACAGAGCGACGATGCAGTGGAGTCTGTTTCTGCTTCTTCTGATGGGTGAGTGATCATTTTACCAGGGCTCCTGATTGTTTCCACCTAAAATCCTTTAGTTTGATCAGGACTCATTAAACAAATGAACTCTGACTGAGAAAATCAAGGATTCACCTGTAAACTGGACAGTTTGATGGGAACATGAGTTTCCTGCTTGTATCAGCAGATACTCAACAGTATTTCTTCTGTTTTAGGTCAGTGTGTCTTCATCACATGTCAGCTGTATGAGTACCACTTTATTAAAAAAGAGATGAGCTGGGATGAAGCGCGGGCATACTGCAGAGAGAGCTACACAGACCTGGCCAAAGTGTTTGACCTGACAGACATGAGAAGACTTCAAGACTCTGCACAGAGTCAAACACAAGCCTGGATTGGACTGTACAGCAAGCAAGGAGACAACAGGACGTGGCACTGGTCTCTGCTGGGGAAGGAATACACTGAAAATAAGACCTGTTGGGCAGCTGGAGAGCCAAATGATGTAAAATACCCTGAGAACTGTGTGAGGACAGGAGACAAGTGGGCAGATTATCCATGTAGTGACACATTACAGTTTATCTGCTATGACGGTGAGAATATGTGGACAGTAATATGATGAAACAATATTTAATAATGTTATAATGTAGTTTATAATCTGAAAAAGAGTTTAAAGAATGAAACAAATTAGTTGATAAAAATGTTATTTTGTTTTTCTGTTGATTTGACAGAAACAATGAAAAACAACAAAACCTTTCATTTGAATGATAAGTCTGTAAACTGGACTCAGGCTCAGAGCTACTGCAGACAGCATCACACTGACCTGGCCAGTGGACTCGATCAGATATACAGTGAAGAGTTTAAGAAGCTGCAGAAGTCTAAAGAACTGTGGATCGGCCTGTTCAGAGACAGCTGGAGGTGGTCAGATGGGAGTAACTTCTCTTTCAGATACTGGGACGTGGACTCATTTAATGATAGCGTAAACAACAGGACATGTGCTACGACTCTGTTAGAGAGATCAGGAAGATGGAGCTCTGCTGGATGTGACCAAAGAAAGCCTTTCTTCTGCTATGATGGTGAGTTTACACAGATTTATCTCAGCTGTTTGTCCAATAGATGAACTGCTGGAGTCACTGATTTGGGTCAGTATGTTTCTTCAGCCACTTATTTCTGCAGGTGAAGATGTTTAGCTGATGGTTGGAACAGAGATTTCTCTGTGGAACGGCTGATTCGTCTGAAGAATCACTGAAATGCTTTCTTTTGTTCTTCTAGTGAAACTGGACCAAACATCCTGATATTTTAACTCCAGATTTAACTGACTGATGTTTTCTCTTATTTTGTGGCAGATAATCTGATTCTGATCAGCCAAAACAAAACCTGGGAGGAAGCCTTGAATTACTGCAGACAGAAACACCATGACCTGGTTTCAATCAGCAACCCTGAGGAGCAGCGATGGGTCCAGGAAAGAGCCAAAAACGCCTCGACTCCTTTCGTGTGGCTGGGACTGCAGTACAGCTGTGCTGCACGTTTGTGGCTTTGGGTCACTGATTATGTAGTGTGCTATGAGAGGTGGGCTTCAGGGGGAAGGACTGAAGACTGTGACATGTCTGCAGCCATGACCACAGGAGGGCAGCACGAGTGGGTCAGTCAGAGGAAAAATGAGAGATTTAATTTTATTTGTATAAAACACTAAAGTTTAAACCTAAAGTCACTTCTTAGCTGCACATGTAGATTTTCTGGGGTGAACTCTGTGTTTCTGCTCAGTGTTTACAGTCTCTGGGTTTGAAATGGGAGAAGAATGACCAACAGATTGTTACCTGCAGGTTAGATATTTGCAGAGAGCAGTCTGTGTTTCATTTCCTCTCCTTTACCAGAGTCAGGAGCATCTTGGTTTCTTCCTTCATTGTTGCTGGATTGGTTCATTATTAAACTGTAGCAGGATATTTGTTTTATTTAGTTCAGATATGGTGATGGTTTGAATGTTTCTGCATCATGTGCTGTAAATCTTTGTATCGCACCATTGTATCCTCAGCTTGAATTACAAAGCCTGTCACTAAAAGCAGGTAAAACCATGTTTGTGTCATGACTCCATATGAGCTCTATAATCTGATCATGTTTGTTCATGAAGACAAATAAACCACTGTGTAACTGCAAGAATCTAAATGACTTATAAAGCTTAATTTAACCAAGTCTGTCACTGTTACAGCTGTCACAGGAGCTAATACAAACAGCACCTCTTAATGATAAGACCAGTTAAGAGCAAAGTCAACATGATGCATTTTTACAGCTGGTTCCAAGCCAGTTAAAGCAAATGTACATCCAACACATGCAATACCACAACTACCTGGATTTACAAGTACAAACTACATACATCATAGTATATTATATTAACTGCAGCTAATGCTTTCCACGTGGCATTACATAGTTAATGTAATGATGAAATGTATCTTCTGTGCTGAGCACAGGGGGCGTGTCCAAATGAAGCCTGTGTTGAGTTTGATCCGTGTGTTTGGTTAAGAGTGACGTTACTGTGGAGCTTGTTGATCAATCAGAAGATGAAGAAGAGTATCAAGTTTACAGCTGATCTGCATGCTGGAAGTATTTGGAAGAAAAGCCTGGCTGACTGTTTATGAATGTTTAAAAACAAATAGAATTATTCCACTGTTTCATTGATTAGTTATTGGTTCCGGTGGTTGATAGTCCTATTAATAGGCTTCAACTTCTGAGACCCTCAATTAGATAAGTGCAAGAAAATGGACAGATGGTTTTTCAACATAAAAGCCTTTAACCCTTTAAAGCCGGTTGGAGCGGACACGCTTCATTTTGCGTAACTATTTTTAAATCCCGGTAGCACTGCAACCACGTAAGCTAGCGCAATAATTTTTTTTGCATATGAAACCGGAGGAGTTGTACTTACATCTTATGCCATCAGCTTGTCCTCGGTCACAGTTTCCTTCCACATATAGCTTTGCAAAAACTGCATAAAAAGCACTTGCAGCAACAAAAACATAATATTCCAGAAACACGCTTTGCCGATCCGATCAGCTGTTTGTAACACTTCCTACGTCCATCAGGGTGAACTATCGCATGTCCGGCATGACCTGCCCGAAACCGGAAGTGACGTCATTTTGCGGAAATGTAGTTTTTTACCATCGTGGCCTTATGAGCTTATACTTGTGTTTTTAAAAGTTATGTTTGACTTTATGACTTTCTGTGTCATTTCTGGGATGCTGAGGACTCAAATTGCACTGCTGGAAATATTTTATTTTGATGCATATGCTGGTTTTTTTGCAAATTTGCACTATAATATATTTTTTCGTTTTTCCTGCAGTATATGAAAATTGGTGTATCTCAAAAATAAAACTATGAAGACACTTAAAATAAATTTCCTTTGGTGGGAAGCTAGTTTGTGCAACTTTTTTGTATTTACAGTTTTGAGGGATAAGCCTCTTAAATTTCTCTAACTAGAAATATATGTTAAAAAATCAAAAACCATTTTAAATTTTTTTGTAGTTTATTGCACTTTTTTGCAATTTATGTAATTACTATGCACTTAATGCATACATATTATTAAAATTTGGGTTATAATGGTTGTATTGATGTATAGCAACTTGAAATGCTCCCAAAAATGGCTCCACAGCATGTAAAAATATACTATAAGCTCTGGCGGACTTGGTTCTATGGTAGGTCTTAAAGGGTTAACAGATGTTATGGAGATGCTGCTCTTTACTTGAACTTGTTGTTGAACTTCCACCTGGATGAGACTTGAGAACTCCAGCAGTGGTGGGATGGGAAATTTTAAGGCTTCTTCCAGCTAACCTTTTTGCAGGAAAAGCGTCATATTTTGATATTTTTTCTCCATGTAATCAGTCAGCAAGTTGTACTTTATTATACAGCAGACAGAGAACTGTTTTTGTGTTAGTTCAGTTTTCCAGACGAATTTATCTATTCTCACTTAAATTCACTGAAGCTTGTCTAAGAGCAAAACACAAGACCAGACTGATTTATTGATTTTCTAAATGGAGGCCTCTGTGATCATTTACACTGAAACCCTCTTAACTAAAACATTTACAGAAATTGTTGTCAGTAGATTTGTTCTTAAACTTGGAGATATTTCAGAATCAGTCATCTTCCTTTGCTGCTGCCACGTCAGGTTGAATGGTTCTCAGTGTTTCTCTCCCCACACATCCTCCCTATGGAACAATAGAGCAGTAACGCTGAGTAGAAACTGGTTTGAGGGGTGATGCATTGTTTGTGACATATTCACTGAACTCTGAAGCTAATCTGTCAGATTAGCTGAATCTGCTTTTAATAAAATATAAAATAAGTTGTACAGAACAAGAATACAGGCAGGTGTCTTATGCCACTGACACTGGCACTAAGGCAGTTAATCTGTAACAGCACCTTATATTCAGATGTGAAACTGTTGCCAAATTAAAAAAAAATATATGAAAAGGCTTTTTCTAAATGTGTTTCACCCATTTCTCCAAAAATTAAGGAAATGCGTGTAAAGTTGATTTATTATATTTACCCAGTTTTAGTATTTCTTAAAACAAGACTCAAAGTTGAGGTGGACCCGTGTTACTTTTGTGATTGAGCTTGTGAAACATTGCAACTCTCGATCGTGGCTCAAGAGTTGGGAGGTTTCCTTGTAATCAGAAGGTTGCCAGTTTGAGCCCCGGCTTGGACAGTCTCGGTCGTTGTGTCCTTGGGCAAAACACTTCACCCGTTGCCTACTGGTGGTGGTCAGAGGGCCCGGTGGCGCCAGTGTCCGGCAGCCTCGCCTCTGTCAGTGCGCCCCAGGGCGGCTGTGGCTACAATGTAGCTGCCATCACCAGTGTGTGAATGGGTGGATGACCGGTTGTGTAAAGCTCTTTGTAGTCCTTAGGGACTAGAAAAGTGCTATACAAATACAGGCCATTTACCATTTATTTTTCTCTTGAACTGATTCAACCAAATTCAGTTAGACATAAACAGCTGTGTAACACTCAAGTTTGACAGCATCCCTCATTTTGATATCTTTGTCCACATGTAACTTTCTGAAGCTTATATTTTAAAAAAGGCTTCATTACTTGAGGTTTTCTAACACAGTCATCTTTAGTGACATCTGGTGGACAGAATATGAACAGCAGCTTGAATCTATCATGACTGCCCACTCTGTAGAGCTGAGACTGTGACACGTGTCAGTTCAAAAAAAAAAAATAAAAATTGGCATGTGAATGAATTAAGTCTTTATTTGTCAGTTGCAGTTGCCTACAGGTGAAATTGACCTTTTCTGACCATATATACAATACAAAAACATCACATTGTCTATTTGATTAATAATTTTAGTCTGTACACTGTCTCATTTACCCTGGTGTGTTCTCCCTTTGCTTGTGACCTCACAATATTTGAAAACATAATTGATAGAAAAATAATTAAATGAAGCCCTATACAACAGTCATGTAACAGGTTAGGGGCGATCGTGGCTCTAGAGTTGGGCGTTTGTCTTGTAATCAGAAGGTTGCCGGTTCAAGCCCCGGCTCGGACAGTCTTGGTCGTTGTGTCCTTGGGCAAGACACTTCACCTACCGCCTACTGGTGTTGGCCAGAGGGGCCGATGGCGCGATATGGCAGCCTCGCCTCTGTCAGTCTGCCCCAGGGCAGCTGTGGCTACAACTGTAGCTGCCTCCACCAGTGTGTGAGAGTGAATGAATAGTGGTATTGTAAAGCGCTTTGAGGGGTCCCGAAAAGCGCTATATAAATGCAATCCATTATTATTAGTGTGTTTGTGCTGTGTGGTTTACCTTTGAGCAGGAAGATTTAAATTTAAATATATTTCATAACATATGTATTTTTCATAGATGGTTTTGGGGAATAATAACTTATAAACCTGTAAAATATAAACATAATAGATATAATGTTATTATATTTTATGTTTATTTATGAACAGGCAGAACACTTACTCCATGTCTCATTATCTCTCACACTGGTTCACTCTCTCTCACATAAAATCCCCACCAATGATTCAATGATTCACTTCCTTATGAACCACCGAATCAGGTACTGAAGCAGTGACTGAATGAAGCTTCAGATGTTTCAGACATTTGGCCTTTTTAATGTTACTACAGACTGATTGATCTGGGTTTGATACCCACTGTGGGAGAGGTGGGTCACAGAAACATGTTCTGCTTGCATGCTAGTCAAGTGATGCTTAAAGCTTGTGTTTACCCTTCAGGAGAAAGATTGTTTCATTCCTGTGGGAAACTCTTAGTGGACTGTGTGGGACCCTGACCTGCAGACAGGTTCCTGAAAGACAGGCACACATTAAAGTAGGAGGAAGGTTCCTTCTGAGGTAACCTGCTCAGCAAGCGTATGAGTTGTTTGAATTCACAGATCACCAAGCTGCTGCTTTGTCAGGTGGATTTTTAAAAGCTGGGCCGAGAATGTTCAACATTGGAGGTTGTGGGTGTGTTATGGTGGTTTAACCATAATCGCATCTCAGAGGAAGACGAAGGTTGTTCCAGTCTGAGCGTCTGTTCAGTTTGAGGCCTGTGATTGGTCAGCTGTTAGGAAGCAACATAACTTCCTGTTTTGACCTTCAGCTGCTGACTCAGCTCAATCCACCCATCCTCACACTGACGGCCACATTTCTGGGCAACAAGCTGAGAAATGTTAATAAGGAGGCGACAAGACAAAGAAGACCAAGGATGAAGGAGGGAGGAGTTAAAGGAGGAATAAAAACTGGATTCACTGTTCAGACTGTAGATAATTAGAGATATTTTTTTTTTTGTATCAGCCTTCACATCCACAATCATCTCCTCATAAAAACTGTAAAAACATATTCATATCATAAACTGTGAAATCAAAGTAATAAAAAAAAAACCCAATGAGGACGTTTTAGCATTGATTCCACATTATAATCAGTGACTTTCCTTTTTGTCACTGACTCATTTATCACTATAAACTCAATAGTGGTCAGATAATGAGCTCCATATTAACTATTCTGTAACCACTGCACATCTGTTCAATTGTCACGTGTCTGTCTTTGCTGAATCCTTTACAAGCACTCTTAAAGAAAACAAACATTAGCCAAACACACGGTTCATCCTGGTGGGCAGGCGTCGGTCATGCAGATTCCAGAGGTGCTGTAAAAGGTCATAAAGTTAACACTCTGCTGTAAAAAGAAGCAACACTGGTTTCAAACACAGTATGTGTCACACTGTGTTCATTTCTTCCCTGTAATTTCAACATTTTTTCAACAACACAGTGTACCTTCATCACCAACACACAGCCTGTAACCACAGTTTTCTTCACACACAAACCCAGTAATCCTGTGGTAGAAAAACGTGAAGTTGTGTCCTGCTGTAAATCACATGATCAAATCACATGATTAGCCCTCTGCTGTAGAAAAGTAACGTAAATGTTATCGCTGCGCAGGTGTATACACACTTTTTCACAGTGACCTCTGTGAGCAACACAAGGTAGTGAATAACACACCCATGGTAAATTAAAAAACACCCAGAAAAATTAAAACTAAAAAGGTTAAATTTGCAGAGTTCACATAGTCATGTGACCCAAGTTTCCTCCTCTGGTCTCCTCCTGCTCCTGCAACAGAGACACACACAGAGATACATCCACCCTTTTGTCATGTCTGGGTGGTGGTTAACCTTGCATAGTGGTGTTAAGTCAGTCAAGTCTTGTGAGCTTTTATCAGCTTTTACCAGGCAGTCAGTCCCCCATTTTTTTTTTCACTCATTATTCATTCATTGATTCTTTCTTTGGTGATAGTGGAAATTATCGCTGCATTTCGTTTCCACCCTCAGCAAAACGACGACATTTCAAAAAGAAAAAGAATTTAGACTGCATTGCCTCGTTGAATCCCTTTAGACAGGGACTCGCTTTCTAATTGTCCCAATAAGTGACTTTCTCCTGAGCACATTTTAATTTTGGAGAAACTCACTTTGCAACGGTTCGCAACAACATGTTGTGTAGTTCTTCCTATTCAACGTTCAGATCTGCTTAGATGACAGAAAAATGATCAAGCAAAACTTTCAGTGCACCATGAAAGTAACAAAATAAAAAGGAAAAAAGAAAAGAAATAAAGGCCTTGTTAAATCATGACATGTGCTCCTCGTCTCCCAGGACAGTAAATCATACCAAACCTAATTGGCAGGCTCAACTTTGTAACAAAAGACAAATCATCAGCCAGATTAATCTCAAAGCATTCATCCAATCACACACAACATACAGCATAACCCTGTTGTCTTATCACATCATGAGTCTCTTCTCATGTAATGTTAAAACTTCACACGCATCAGAAACTCACAATCAGCTCTCTCATTTAAGACCCCTCATCAGCATTCTGTTTTCTCCTCTATGATGCAGCCATCTGTCCTCCTATAATATTCAGTCCACTAGTCTATGTATCACTTTCATCTTACTAGCAGTGTTGGGCAAGTTACTTTGAAAAAGTAATTAGTTATAGTTACTAGTTACTTCTTCAAAAAATTAACTGAGTGAGTAACTGAGTTACAATATTCTAAAAGTAATTAATTACTTGAAAAGTAACTATTGCGTTACTTTAAAAAAAAAAGTTTAACCCTCTGAGGTCCAGGGTATAATTGGCCATTTTTAACTACTTTTGATTTTCTGTCAGTTTTGGCCGGCGGTCATCGGTTCTGTCCAATAATATGACGCGAGACTGGAGTAAAAGACATCCATGGATTGGCACTTTATTAAAGAAGGAGCATGATAAGAGCACAAGAACACTCACCATAACTAACAAAATGGCTTCCTTTTATACTCTACCTTTTCAGGTGAGCATCCGGAATAGCCCAAGTATGGGGGTTAACTAATCAAAATGAACACATAACCCTCCACACAAACAAACATACAATAACATTAAAGCACATCACAAACATATACATATTTCCAACACGTACTATAAACAAACCAATAACATAAGCTTCACCCATTTCTATCTAAATTAAAACCCTCTTTAACCACACTCCCTAACCTGGCACACTGGTCTGCTCCAAGAGCTCTTAAACAGGTGTTTGAGCCGCTTTCACTCCTTTGTGCCACATCCTGCAAGAAGCAACCAGGACAGGTGAGTACCTTTACAAGTTCTCATTTCACATATGTTTAGGTTATTGACAAATGATTAACTGCAAGCAGCTCTAACTTTGGCTCTTCTCCGACACAGGTAGGATGGCCAGTCCCCCTGTCTCTTTTCCGTTACAAGCTGTCAATTTAATCGTATGTCAAATAACCTAATAAAAGACTCCATAAGACTAATGTGTTTTCTTTATAACCCTATTTTAAATTCCTAATCCAACAATTAATCATTAACAATGCCAACAAGGTAAGGGAACCCCTGGTCTCCATTACATTTTCCCTCCACATTTTACCTTTAAAAACTATTTATTTGCCTTGTTTGGTATCATCCTTTTCAGCACAACCTCACGTGTCTGAATTTACAGTCATGTTTTTATTTTGACATACTGTATTAACACAATTGATCTAAAATCAGACAAAAAACATAAAATCAGAGTAGAAAAGGTTATATTTTTTACTGTAACAACCACAAACATGTTTAATGAATCATATTTCATAACTTTAAATGTAAATATAAATCGTCAATTTTAAAATCCTTTGCACAAGTTTTGCAAACAACAAAGTTATTTGCATCCATTTAGCTTTTACCTTGATTTTTAAATAACCATTTCAAACTATTTACAGAACAATCAGCTGTTCTGCATTCAATAAGATGACACACAAATTATTTGTTCCACTCCAAAAACATAATTTCTGTCCACTATAAAGGAGAACATCACAGCCTGATACCAGCAGGTCTGACAGCAGCAGGTGTATCACTCCTGTTTCTACCTGGAGACAGCAGTCGCCTCATTGTTCTGACACACAACACAAAACTATCCACAACACTACACACTAACTACACAAGACAACACATTAACTACACACTCCAAACACGCTAAACGTCACAAATCTCTCACATCTCAAAACTCTCTCTCCCTCTTTTTCTGCTCTCTCTTTTGTTTCCTGTTCTCATGCTGTCCTCCCATAGGTGCCCAGCGTGAGAAGGGGTCTCTTTTTTTCCTCTTGTACTTTTCCCATTGTTGTGTATTTTTCCAGTGTTTTCTCTGTAATGCTGCCGATCTCCGACTGTATTCCCATGTGATGTCTTTGTTGTGTGTGTAAGTCGGGGGGGGTCCTATTCCTCTGCGGGGCAACCTGCATATGGCCAATAAAGCATTCATTCAATTCAATTCTCTCCCAAAACTTCCCCTGTTTTTTGTTTTTGTTTTTCTCTCATAAGCAGAGAGTGCTTGCTAGCTCTGTCCTTAGACAGTAAACGTGATGAAACTATTGCGGAAAAAACGCCGCGTATATATTGTTTATCATGACTCTGGTTTTACGTGGCCTATCAACACAATTTAAAACTGGCATATATCACCTTGTTGCTTTGTCATTAAGTGGTCATGTGATTGGCTTACCACGACTCCTTTATTCTTCCTCAGTCAAACAGCAGCACTCATGCGATTGTTTTGCCCCCTTAGCTCCAGGTGTTGTGCTAGACAGTGATCGTGATTACCGTCCGCGGGAGCGCAGCTGCTTAAAGCTGTAGTGTCCAGATTACTTATGTAGTCAGCTACTTCCATGCAGCTGATATAAGATGCAGTAACACAGCTTCAACCGTCTGTTTGTTGAAAAATAGTAACGGACGGCGTTTTCTTGTTAGTAACTGTAACGGTGTTGTAACAATAGTAATTAGTTAGATTACTCGTTACCGAAAAAGTAACGCTGTTACGTTTCCATCACTGCTTACTAGTGACTTGGACAAGATGAATCTCATTCTTAGACGCTGTCTGGTCTTCATGAGTTTCATTGCATGTGTATGTAGGGTTAGTATGGGTAATGCATTTTCTGTTTGTGTGTTTTTTGTGTACCTTTCTTGTTTTGTAGTCCAGACTCAATTCTCAATTTTCCCACTTAAAGCAGTCAGTTTCCTTTTTCCCAGGACTGCTAACCCAAATTTTTGATTCCCCACACTAAACAAACAGCCTTCCTCTGTGCCTTCACCTGCTCCTCTCACTCCGTTCTTCTCTCCCACTTTGCAGTCCAATGGCAGTCAGTTCTCTTCAGCTTTGTCCTGTATCATCCTCACTGTCTCATCTTGCCATTTCACTCCAAAAGTGGCAAATGTCACTCAGACAGTCTCCTCAAAAGTCATCTTCACACACAGTGAAGTTGCAACTTGCTGAAAACGCATCTCCATCCATCCATGTTGATGGGTTTTCTTTCTCTCTGATGCCGTTTGCACACACTGCTGCTGGACCTCTCTGCTCAGGACTCTGCTGTTGTCTCTTGGGCTGCTTTCAACTGTTTATGTGCTGTGTTTCTGGAACTGCACTCCTTGTCTTCAGGCAGAGGTTAACTTCCATGGAGCTTATTGTCTCAGGGTGAGGAACACATGGGAGTTAAGCTGTAAACACCACTCAGCCAAAAGCTCGGCCTCAGTGTTTCCTAATGATGTTAAACCTATAATTTTCCTCCCGACTGCTGCATGTGGAAAATTGATTCAGGTCTGCTTTTCACCTGAAGTGACAAACTAAGACATTTTCACTATTCTCATCACTGCTTAAACAACACACATCTCTCTCTCTGTTTTTGAACTCTCCTTTCTTAAAAACAGAAAGTGGGATTGCCGTTGTTTCAGGCTGAGAAACACCAAACACCCTTCATTTATCATTCATATTTCATCAACACAAATCTTTTTTTATTTCTTTTGTGGCCACTGGGTTAGAAAGTGACCTGCAGAATCATCTCTTCCCCAGTTCGGGACCAGTTCACACACATACTTTCACAGCTGTCTGTGGCTCACACACAGTGACGTCAGACACAATCACCTGCTTTTGGCCAAAACAAAAAACATGATGCTGATGTTACAAAGGTCTCACACACAGGAATCAGGATGCAGAAAAGCTGTTGCCCATCTGAGGTGTGAGGACAAAACTGAACTCTCAGATAGCCGCATGCTTGAGTTATCATAGCTCTGTTTCCCTCCCCTCTGATGCGTTCTAAGCCAGCTCCTGCTCTGATAATGTGTAGCTTGCTCATTAGCTTGGAAGTGACTGCATACAAAACAGCAATCAGACTCACTCTCACAGACCACGTCTGGCCCGCACTCACACACAAAATAGACCTATCGCTTGCGTCTACACGCACAGTGCTCTCTGTTGAAAGCTCTCCAACGCCCCAAATGGGGGAGATTCCAAACTCTCTTCACGGCGGAGTCACCAAACCTAAGTTGTCTTTAAAACTGTCAACGCCCCCAATGGCATAGAAGCCTGCATCTTTCTCACGTGGCTAGCACGCTCCCGGACTCGCGTTTAACGCACAGTCACGTAGCTACTCTCTAAGGCCTTCTGTACTTACTGTTTGTGTTGCTTTTCATTCACGGGAAGAGTCTCTGGATCCCGCCAATTGCCATTCAACCCGAGGGGAGTTCAGAAGCTAACTCACTGGCCTGGCGACAAAATTAAGCACCAGGGCTTTCATCAGGCGTCCCAGATGCTGGCTGCTAGCAGACTTCGGCGGCGGTGTCTCCCCCCTCCTGGACGCAATGTGTTGGGATCCGGCTCGGAAGGACCAAATAAATGTTGGGTCTGCGCTTCCACAGGGCCCGCTATTTTAGAAACGAATTCTTGTTAACGACAAAAACAAGACAGAACCGGGTTTTACTTGCTAGCAGGGGAAGGCTGGTCAGAACCAGGCTCTTGGAGCTCAATGCTCCGCACCTGACGCCTAACCGACGCCTAACCAACTCCTTCAAAGAGCAGCCTTCCTCACAGCTTTTTATTTCCATGACACAGTTTACACACAAAAGTGCACACAAGCACCTCCCATTGTAAACCCCTCCTATGGTTCTAAAAGATAAGGCACTATGTGTATATGTGTGTGTGCACGTGCGTGTATGTGCATGCATATGCAAGAGTGTGTGTGTGTATGTTTGTGTCATGGGGTGCGTTTGTGTGACCTCCTGCTCACCAAAAGGATCATAAAAGCAGGAAGCTTACAACACAAGAAACATCACAGATAGGATGTGCCTATAATAAAAACACGTCAGCCTTCCCCGGCACCAGATTGGCTGGAGAGGTGGTCATGTACAAAGGAATGTCTTTGATCCTATAGTTTGAACTAAGACTTTACAAATTTAAGAAACACAATGGCAACATTTAACAATTTAACTCCAACAGGGAGACAAACTCTCTGCTGTAGTCACAGAACAAAAGAAAAAAAGAAGAGAACTTGGTGGCTGACCATATGGAGACAGGAAACATTGAACTCTTCCTTCACCAAAGTCATAGCACAGTCTTTAACTTTCCCATCACACCACTGCTGGAGTCTTCCAGTCTCATCCCAGCCAGAAGTTTGGTACCACAAGCAAAGAGCCAGCATTTCCGTGATGTCTGTTTAAGGCTTTTATGCTGACACAAATGACAGTTTTTTTAAGGGTAAACAGGCCTGTGCCATGATGATAAAGACACAAAAACATGTGACCTGGAATTTTCTGAGCTTTGCTTTAATCTTCTGTGGTTAACCACAACGATCCTAAAGTCAGCTTAATGAAGGCCTCAGTTTGAAAACTGAGGAACAAAAAAGGAAAAAAACATTAAACGCAGAAAACAGGAAGTAAGAAAGAGTCAAGATGTGACTGTTGACACTTTTTATGTGTTCGATCATCTCAGCAATGAAAGGAAAATATTTGCCTCATATATTCTGTGAAACTTCTGTACCTTTACATTTACTGAAGCAGATGTTGAAGCACTTGTAAGAACAAGAGATGCACCAGTATCATTCTCATTCTCAAACTTCAGTGAAACCAGTAAATCTGTTTGTACAGAAGAAGAGTTTGTTCCTCTGTGTCAGCTTTATTTGACTCCCGTGAGCTCCTTAATGTAAAGCCTGTTGCTGATGCTGCGTGAACTCCAACGTCTGGACTCCGCAGCTGTTCCACTTAAGGCACATGGTTTCATTGTGACCAAATTAACATATATCCCAGCATGCACTGGGGTACCCAGGAGGCCTGTAGGCTGTCAGATATTGGATTAGGGTTATTCTCTGTCAGCGTGTCAATACTATGTTACTGTAGATATTGTTCAGTGTTGATGGCGGCTTGTTGCTGGATCGGCTGAATGTGAAAGTGAATAAGAACACAGCGATCTGAAGGACTGATGACATCACAAGCCGACAAATTTAAAATGATTAATGCTAACGTTTAATCTGAAAACTGTTAGAGCATCAAAGTTGCAAAAGATCATTTTCTTTTGTCTAAAAGTGAAACCAGGAGGATATTTGCAGTAATGGCCTTCTCTGTGGTTCACACATGGAGACGTCTTTATGGAATTGGAAGTAATTGCATCTTTATGCGTCAGCTGATGAAGTCATGTGATGGGGTCATGTGACACAGTTCATTTGAGTCAGCAGCAAATTAGCAGGATTCATTTAACAGCAAGATGAAGATGTTTCTACTGTCTCTGCTACTTGTGAACGGTACTGTTACCTCCAATTATTAGTATTAACATTAATGATGTTTTACTGTATTTTACTTGAGGCAAATTATATTACTGTCATTTTTTTAAATGTTGATTGTGATATGAATAATGTATAACCTGTTATACATTTAAAACTATAAACTGTTTCACAAATTATTTCAAGTAAAATGGAAACAATGGGGATGATTAATTTCATTAACCCTTTAAGACCTATCATAGAACCAAGTCCGCCAGAGCTTATAGTATATTTTTACATGCTGTGGAGCCATTTTTGGAGCATTTCAAGTTGCTATACATCAATACAACCATTATAGCCCAAATTTTAATAATATGTCTGAATTAAGTGCATAGTAATTACATAAATTGCAAAAAAAAGTGCAATAAACTAGAAAAAAATTTAAAATCGTTTCTTTTGTTTTTAACATATATTTCTAGTTAGAGAAATTTCAGAGGCTTATCCCTCAAAACTGTAAATACAAAAAAGTTGCACAAAATAGTTTCCCACCACAGGAAATTTATTTTGAGTGTCTTCATAGTTTTATTTTTGAAATACACCAATTTTTATATACTGCAGGAAAAACGAAAATGAATATTATAATGCAAATTTGCAAAAAAGCAGCATATGCATCAAAATAAACTATTTCCAGCAGTGCAATATGAGTCCTAAGCATCCCAGAAACGACACAGAAAGTCATAAAGTCAAACATAACTTTTAAAAACACAAGTATAGGCTCATGAGGCCTTGAAGGTAAAAAAACTACATATACCGTGAAAATGACGTCACTTCCGGTTTCGGGCAGGTAATCGCGGACATGCAATAGTTTGCGCTGACGATCTATTCCAACGTAGGAAGTGTTATGAACAGCTGATCGGATCGGCAAAGCGTGTTTCTGGAATATTATGTTTTTGTTGCTGCAAGTGCTTTTTATGCAGTTTTTGCAAAGCTATATGTGGAAGGAAACTGTGACTTAGGACAAGCTGATGGAATAAGATGTAAGTACAACTCCTCCGGTTTCATATGCAAAAAAAAATTATTGCGCTAGCTTATGTGGTTGCAGTGCTACCGGGATTTAAACATAGTTACGCAAAACGGAGCGTGCCTGCTCCGACCGGCTTTAAAGGGTTAATATAGTTCTTATTGGCTTATTATGTATTGTAGTGCCCCCAATGAGCTTAAATCAAATAAGTGTGTTTCGAACACATTGATAATATGAACTTGGCCAAGGACAGAATCCCACAGTTGATCTCTGATATGAATGTTAAGGTCTTTTTCTTATTTAGTCTTGATGAAAGCTACTGAAGAACATTGTAAATTGTAAATGAAATTGCAAAGAACTGATGTTATGCCCCTAGAGGTTTGTTTTAGCATTAAAAAATCTACTACTACCACTCTATTGTTACTAGGCAATAGAAAGTGACAAGCCTAAAGTCACAGGTAAAGAAATCTTCATTTATGAATAAGACTCCATGGTGACCCAAACTGGTGATGACAGTTCAAGAATGTAGTGTCACCAATATAACATACACCTGATATTTGTGGCCCAATAGTAGTACTGGCACCTCCCACCAGCTTGGGTCTTTGAAGAAGAGCTTTCCTCAGTTTTGGATGTTTTCCATTCCAAAAAATAGTGCTGTCAGCGTTAAAATGATGTTAACGCCATAACCGCATTAACGCAGCAAATCTTCGTTAGTTAACACCTGAGCCTTCTCATTAACCATATACAATTCACTCATATTCATATAAATGTTGTATCCGGAGATGCAGAGAATATACTAAAACCATTAGGTATATTAAGTACAGCAGGTAAGGAAGTGAGCGACTTTGAAAGAAATAGAAGATGGCCATCAGCATACAGTGAAACTCTGTTTGATGTTGCTTCTCCTTGTATGTTCCCATTGCCCAAAAAGAAGACTTTTTTTTAAATAAAAGTCTGTAAAAACCCACTGGGGACTGGCGATTTCCCGGATTTCTTCCTTATTATTATTATTATTATTATTATTATTATTATTAACTGTTTTAAACTTCAGCAGCTCGTCATGACCATGTTATTGACCAATTACAAGTAGGTTGAAACTGAATGTCTTAATGAATGTTAAGACGGTGTTAATCATATACTGTGACCTTCACAGTCACAAGACCTTAATCCAGCTCAAAATCTGAGACATTTTAGAGCAACCATTATCATCAAAACATTAAATGAGGGGATGTCTTGGGTAGGAATGATTTTTACATCCTCCAGGAGGATAACAGTAATGTGATGAATGTATGCAGAGGAGACTGATGGAGGACCAACACTTCTTGGTTTTGCTTTAACCGTTTATGACCGGTTGGACCGGGCACGCTCCGTTTTGCGTAACTATATTTAAAGCCCGGTAGCACTGCAACCATGTAAGCTAGCGCAATAATCTTTTTTGCATATGAAAGAGTTGTACTTACATCTTACACCATCAGCTTGTCCTAGGTCACGGTTTCCTTCCACATATAGCTTTGCAAAAATTGCATAAAAAGCGCTTGCAGCAACAAAAACATAATATTCCAGAAACACGCTTTGACGATCCGATCAGCTGTTTGTAACACTTCCTACATTGGAACAGACGTCAGCGCAAACTATTGCGTGTCCACCATTACCTTAATTTTTGATTTTATGCCTTTCTGTATAGTTTTTGTGTCACGTTCCTGGGTCTGTTGACCCAGCGTTCTGAGTTTTAGTTTATTCTGATGTTTATGGTATGTTTAAGTTCTTTAGGTTATCTAAGTTCATTTGCTTATTAGTTTCCCCTTGTGTTTCCAACCCCTGTTAAGTCTCCCTTGCCCTTCATGTGGTTCATGTCTGTTTCTTATGCTGTCAAGTTCATGTAGTCATGTCTGCATTTCATTATGTTACCTATTTTATTTTCTAAGAGGTCCTGTGTTTTGTTTTACTCTTTCCCTGTGGCGTTATGTTCATGTTGTGTCTACTGTGCCTTTCTGTCCCATGTTTCAGGTTCCTATGTTCTGTCTCCTCAGTTGCTGTTAGGGTTACATGTCTAGAGTTCAGTCAGTGTGTTTCCTGTTTTACTTTGAAGGTCCGTGTCTCATGCCAGTGATTCTAGTTTTGCTTCCCTTGTCTCGTCCAGCTGTGCTCTCCTTCTGTGTCTCATTCCGTCGTTATCCGTCAGTGTATTTAAGCCCTGTGTTTCTCTTTGTCAGTGTTGTAGTCTCTCTCGTGGCTGTGTTTCCCTTTGTGTCAGTTTATTTATTTGGGCAAATTTGCATTATAATATTTGTTTTCGTTTTTCCTGCAGTATATAAAAATTGGTGTATCTCAAAAATAAAACTATGAAGACACTCAAAATAAATTTCCTGTGGTTGGAAACTATTTTGTGCAACTTTTTTTTTTTTTTTTTACAGTTTTGAGGGATATCTCTCAGAAATTTCTCTAACTAGAAATATATACATTAAAAAAGAAAGCGATTATAATTTTTTTTCTAGTTTATTGCCCTTTTTTGCAATTTATGTGGTTACTATGGACTTAATGCATACATATTATTACAATTTGGGAGATAATGGTTGTATTTATGTATAGCAACTTGAAATGCTCCCAAAAATGGCACTACAGCGTGTAAAAATATAAAGATAAGCTCTGGCGGACTTGGTTCTATGGTCCATGTTATATTCCCAGTGCTCCAGGCTTGTGAAATCTAAAACCAGTATTTGAATACATTCACGCTGTTTGAGTTTGATGTTACAAGTTAGAATGACATTAAAGTCATTAACTGGAGATGAAAAAGTATCACTTTTCATAACTTTTAGTTTTGGAACCTGAAATGAATCTGTATGTTTCCCTGGTTGAACTGGTGCACTCAGACTGGACTATTCTCATTTCCCTCACATAGTGTGCATTTTTCAGAGAAGTTCGACATATGCAGATTGAATGCTCTTTGATTTCAGTATTTCTTGCCCCTATAAAAAAATTACCTGCAAACAACCTCAAAATATGGAGCTAATTTGTGTTTTTCTGTCCTCACAGTTTCCCTGGCTGTGGTGGTGGAGGTGAATGAGGGGAAAATGTTTGTCCTATTACCCTGCCAGTACTCAGGAGTTATATTTAAGAACCACACAGTGATGTGGACTCGCAATGATCTCAATCCCAAAACTGTCCACCTACAACAAGAAGAAGGAGATGATCTTAGAGAACAAAACAAGTGTTACAGCGAGCGCACATCAATGAGACCTGATGCTCTGAACTCTGGAGACTTCAGCCTCACTCTGAGAAAACCAACGAAGACTGACAGTGGAAAATACACCTGCTCCATCACTGATGGACAAGAAGAACTGATAGTGAGACGCGTATGGCTGCAAGTCAAAGGTCATAAATAAATTACACCTGCTGTAACCAAAAATCAGAGGCTAATACTGTAGATCATAGGTGTCGAACTCCAGGCCTCAAGGGCCGGTGTCCTGCAGGTTTTAGATGCGTCCTTGATACAACAGCTGATAGACCCTGTGCACAAGAAAATGCTAACTTCCTGTTTTAAGACTGGATGTAGGGCTGTACATTTCCGTTAGCTTTATTTTGCAGTCAATTGCTACTGCGAAGGTGGACTCAAAAATCATGTCCAAAACACAAAAACGGAAAGATTACGTTAGGTTACAAAGAGCAGACTGTGGGAACACTCATGGCTGTGTCATAAAAAATCTAATGGTCAATTTTGATGTTTGAAGTGCGTAGATCGATTGTTTGTTTACATCACTCAACACAAGCAGAACTGCATCACTGCAGCAGAAGACACATCGTCCACATTCAGAAGCACATCTCTGTATAGTGACTGGTCTTATGATTTAAACAGGCAAATGTTCAGCATTCAAACTACAGGTGAACAATAGTCAAAGCCACATGTTTCCCAGTTATGTCGATATCAGTACACACCTACACAGCATGTCAACAAACCGTGCAAAAAAATACATGAATGATTGCGGGTAAGGGTCTCTGTGTGCTAGTATTTACGAAGGGTATGTTGTGACTTTTAGTGCAATTTTTCATGCTTTTTAAAGCGCATTGTGTTCTGTGTCCTGATCGACAGTAGATCATTGTCGATCTCCTCCGTGCCGTGCCGGAGGACTCGCTACATCGATCACTAGCAGTGTGACTGCTGTACTGTATGTTTCTAAGTTTTCTCCCCAACAAACACAACAATGTCGACGAAACATTTTGCACAGTCAAAAGCACCTGCGGTAGCACCCAAAAGGCAGAGGAAGATCCTAACCATTGCACAAAAAGTTGGACTTCTGGACATGCTAAAGGAAGGTAGAAGTTACCATATTTCTTTAAACTATACTGCGCACCGGATTATAAGGTGCATTAAGCTTAAATTAAGCAATTAAGTTTAAAGTTAAATTCATTAGTTCTAAAATCTGTCATTGTGATTTATAGAAAAACAAATATGCTGTATGTTTATTTCTCAAATAAATGTTTAGGACTGAAACCAGGTTTTTATCTTTGGTTTCATTCTATAATGGAAGGTTTGAAGAGTTTAAACAAGAGAGAAAGGTGTGAAGCTGTTCTGTTCATGCCTGTCTGAGAAAAGTCACCTTCTCAAATACTGAGAAATTAGAATACTTTGTCTCTTTTGCTCTGAGGCGCAAGGGAAAAATATGAACATGTTGATGAACATCATGTACAGATATATTTGGTAAATGCCCAAGACATCCTGAGAAATGTAAATTGCTGCTTGAGTCGTCCATTTGGTTGACTTTTTTTTGGAAAAGCCCACTGTAAACAAGACGCGAATATCACACCGGAAACGAAGCGCCCTACAGGAGTTTCCCCACCAGAAGTAGCATATGCTAAGGTGCACATAGTCTATTTAAATAGCTAAATTACCTCCTCAGCATGTCTTGAAGTTCTCTAGAGGCCTGGTAATGAACTAATCATTTGATTCAGGTGTGTTGACCCAGGGTGAGATCTAAAACATGCAGGACACCGGCCCTCGAGGCCTGGAGTTCGACACCGCTGCTGTAGATACAGGTCAGAGGTCATGAAGTTCATGCATCCATAAGAATGCGGTGGGGTGTTTTGTTACTTACCTGCAGAGGAGGGGTTGGAGGATTGGGTTCCGGGGGTGGTGTTAGAGGTGGCTAATTCACACAGCTGACCTCCATCATCTGATCATGGCTCCCGATTTGTGTATGTTGCCATAACCAGAAGCGACAACACTGTGTGTGGTGTAAAGGTAGGAGTTAAAAAAAAAAATCCCCAAGCTCGGGTTCCTACCAGAGGCCTGGGAGCTTGAAGGTCCTACACAGTATCTTAGCTGTTCCTAGGACTGCGCTCTTCTGGACAGAGATCTCCGATGTTGTTCTTGGGATCTGCTGGAGCCACTTACCAATTACCACTGTGACCACTGTTACCTTCATCCTCCACATCTTCTCAAACTCTTCTCTGAGCCCTTGGTATTTCTGCAGCTTCTTCTGTTCCTTCTTCCTTGTTGTAATTCGGTGTAGTGATCCCATCTATCACTATGGCCGTCTTCTTCTGCTTGTCTACTAATGGTGGTGGCTACACTTTTGACAAGACTTGACGATGCATGGAAGTTCACCTAACAAGTCTACATTTGTTTTTGCTCTGCATTTAGGTTTTTCAGCTTATCCTGATGTTTTGTCTCGTAGTGCCGTCTTAAATTAAATTCCTTAATTACAGCCACATTAGCTCCACATGGCTTTACCGGCAATGTCTGTAAACATATATTCAGCCTCCCAGTGGTGCTGAAAGGCTCTGTTTTCAGAATCAACTTTTCTCTTCGCCATTGTGAGCGGCTAGCTTCGTGATAACAGAAGTTTGACTTGGTTGATGCAGAAATGTTGCCAGCTAGCTAGCGTTTGGCAAGGAGGCTGCAGCGCTGTATTATGGGATCTGTAGTTTGTGTGTTATTAGCACCTCATGTCGCCGGGCCATGCATAACAATAATAATAAATCTATATAAAATGATCTCGCGGGCCGGATATAAATCTACGCTGGGCCGGATGTGGCCCACGGGCCTTGAGTTTGACACATGTGCTCTAGATTAAGGTAAAAGGTAAAGGCAGTGCAGACCTCAGTTTGTGTATATTACGTTAAAATGTGTTGGGTGATATTAATTTTCTGTTTGTTTTTTCACAACAGGATCTATGTTCATGGAGTGGTTTATCATAATTTTATTCTGTGTTGTGGTCATCCTTGTTTGCATAGCTTATGTCTACGGTGCTCACAGGAATCAAGCATTACAGCACAGAGCAGAGAAGGTATGTGAGTCTGTGTCTTGCTGGGTATTGTTTTTGTATATGACTGCATTTATGTTTATGGGTGTTATCAAAACAAAAGGTATGGAAGATCTAAATTGAGACAAACAGACACACACATTCTGATGCTTTCCTCTCTGTTCTTTAGGAAATGTAAGAAGCTTTCTGTTCTGCTACACAGCTGGCCTGCCTCAGGAAACTACAGTGGACTTGAGATGCTCAAACTACAAACATCGCTGTCCACACCGGATGGTTTAACTGGCATGCAAAGTGAAAATGATTCAGTTCTGTTAACCTAAATATATAGCTGATGCTTCATAACTGATATTTGAGGTCAGGGGTCCTTAATATTGGATATCACACTCTGAACAGGACACCAAATTGTCTGTTTTCTGTGTTGTGGTGTTTTATTGATGTAAAGTCGTTTTCTAGCAGTGCAGTTTTTTTTACTCTGCTGGTGACCATTGAGGGCACATTTCCACACACTGGTCTCAACTGTTCAGCTTTTCTCTTGCATGAATTTGCTGATGTTGTTCTTTTTGAAATCTTGCGTTGTTTGCAAATGACTGGTTCTGAGCACTCATTTATACAAACCTTACTCAGACAGACATGTTTTCTACACAAGTGCTTTCTATCCAGTATTCACACTTTGATGGATTGATCAATATGCCGCCCACACATTTGACTTGCAGACGGGGATCAAACCATCAACCTTCTGATTTGTCGATGATCTGCTCTACCTCCCGAGTTACAGCCGCCTCGTGTGTTTTAAACATCAGTGAAGCACATTTGTTCCACCAGTATGTTTTTATCACACGTCAGAGTAACAGTCTAACTGGGGATCATGAAAATGTTTCATCAATGTCACAGCTGCGACGGCAGTCGTGTGGAGAGACGATACCAAGTGCAAGCGCGGAGGAAGGATTTGTTATGATTTAACTTTATTTACAGAGGGGCAAATCTAAATACAAACTGGAATGACTAACTAAACAATTCTAAAACGCAGACAGAACACAGGGCATGCAAGCAGCAATGACATGGAGAGCAACATGCAAAAAATTATACATTAATGACGCAGATGGACAAGTAACAATCAAAAGAAAACACAGGGCTTAAATACACACAGGAGCAATCAGAGAATGGAAGACAGGAGGGAAACACAGCTGGCAGAAATCAGAGCTGACGAGACAAGGAAGCAAAACATGACACACGACACACAGGACAGGGTTCTATCAAAGTAAACCAGGAAATACAACAGGAATGCATGAGCTTAATATGAGACATGTAGGGAGGGAACACAGAGACGTGGGACCAGGGCAGGCACAGAGACACAGAACAGAAGGAGCTCAAAACACAAACCAAACAAAGAACAAGAAAATCCCAAATCCTAAAAAACTAGAGGGTTAAACTTAATTTTTTGTTCATTCAGTTTTAAAATTAACCAGAAGCCAGTGACCATAATGAGTGTGGATGTGGAAGCTGCTGCTCTGTGAGCGTGGGAAAGTTCCAAATAAATACAGGGTCATGAGTGACCACATGGGGGCGCTGTTGGGCACTTTTTGGTCTATTCAAAAATACATTGATCCTTCAGTCTGCTGGGTCTGAGCAAACACAGTAAAATCACAGCATTGGAAATATAATAAATCTGAATACAGTAGAAAAAATGAAACTTTATTTACACAAATGAAGGAGAGTTGTTATTCTCTCCTGATTTACAGTTTATTTACAGACACAATTAATTTACAATAAATCTGAACTTCATGGTTGTTATTCATTCATATCAGTGTTAGCATGTGTGCTGTTCGAGCAGCATCTTTCTGTCACACCCAGAAAAGACTGAAGTCCATTCTGAGCCTGTAAAAACGTCTCTGTCGTTAACACGGTTTTTGAAACAAAGCCCAGAGTCCTTGATTTTACCCTCTGCCAGGATCAAAGCTCAGCTTTACTCCACCTGTCTGACTTCTTCGTGTGTCTGTGTCACATTCAGTGACTGCCTCTTCTTCTTTGTTTCTCTTTGAGAAGCTTTACATGTAAAACGAGGCATCGAAGCTTCAGTAAAGCCTTTATTTAGATCCTGTGTGGAGCTGCACGACCAACATGTGACTTTCAGCTTTGATTCAAAGTGTTTCATTAACAGCATCACATTAACTGATCTGGAATTAAAGACATGTTTACACAGGGGTGTCCAGGGTGAGGCTGTTCACTTATTTAATGACACTAAATGAATGAAACACATAAAACCTGCAGCTGGTTTAAAGTGTTTTACTGGCTTTGATTGTAATTTTAAATACATGTGCTGAAAAGCTGAAGTGAATCGATCAGAGAGTAAAAACTAAGATCTTACAGGACCTGCTCGGCTGCAGGTTCAGTTTATCAGAGTTTGAGTTTCTGTGTGAAGGTCGAAGTTCAGTCATCACATGAGTATCTAACATGTCATAAAGGTCACCAGGATACTCGTATAAACACTGATCTTTAACATAGAATCAGGCTTTATGTCTGTACTATTCTCTACACACAGACTGTAACACCAACCTGAAACTTTAACTTCATTCAAGAACCAAATTTACACATTAAGGAGTTTATTTTGTTTCTTAGCAAAGTTCACATTTTATTGCTGCTTTGCTGAAGTTTGGTCGAGTCGGGCTGTAAACGATCTGTGACACAGACACACCTTATTGACCCGTCTGCTCACATTTCCTCACAGGCTTTGATTTAACTCTGTGGATCAGCAGCAGTGACATGGTCACAGTGGGTACTGTAGCCGTCAGCCTCATGTCCCGTCTGAAGCAGTGTGAGAGTGTCAGTAGATGATCAGCAGAGGAAAGTGAAGCTGCTGTGAGCTGATGTCCTGAAGGGCTTTTAAAGAGTCTCTGAGTTTGACAGGAACATGAAGATGTTTGTGGTGTTTGTGATCCTCCTGCACGGTAAGTACACCTTCCTCTCTCTGCTCTCATCATCAGCTTTTCTTTCATCTCTCTCTCTTTAATGTGTTGAAGTGCAGCAGGAGGAGATTTCCATCAAACACTGGATTCTGATTCAGATCAAACTAACAATCCAAAGCAGCAACTTTCAAATCTCTGGATTCTTCTTGGTGGCTTTCAGATGAGCTCATGTTACAATCAGCTGCTGTGTGTGTTGTTGTGTAGCTGAAGCTCTGACTCACATTTCATATGTGACCAAAGGAAACTTGGGGCTGTGTGTGTATTAATGTGCAAGAACCCCGTTATAATTATTAATAAGAATGAAAGTTGTTGTGATTTGACTGTTTGTGGGTTTTTTTGTTATCATAATTCTCTGAATCATTGGTCTCTCACTGTTCTTTAAATCTTTTGTGTTGTCAGTACTGTCAGTGGTGTAAATGAGGTTTGATGGTTGTTGATGGTTGTTGAAGTTATCTCAGAGAGATCAATGGCAGAGATGCTGTCTAAATAAATATTAACACTTATGTGATTTGTGATGCATCTGTGTCATCTGTAGGAAATGTTGGGGTTATTTATATCACGAGTCAAAATTCTCTGATTTGTTTCTTCTTCTTTAAAAAAGAAGAGAAGTGACAGCATGTAGTGTGGTGCAGACTCACTGCTAAAACGACTTTTACTTGTTTTCCCAGTAAGGTGGCCCACGGTCAGACAGTGAGGAGCTACTGATTGATATTATGTTGGTAGTTGTTTGTTAGTCACAACATTGGATCAGGGAATTAGTGCAGTCCTACTAGTGATACAGATGCTCTCGGTTTACTGTTCAATTTTCCCACGGAGTTTTCCAATTATCTGTAACAGCATGTAGTGTGGTGCATAGATAACGGTGTCAGGAAAACTATGTAAGACCAGAGTCTGAGATTTTATTTTTTTAACCAAAGTTACAATGTTAATTTAAAATGAGCTTTGATTTATATAACCAGGTGTCATTAATGATTAAAAAATTAATTATGACAGTACCAAAAAAAGGTGAAACACCAATGAACCGAGGACTGACCCCTGAGAAACCCCTGATTGGATGGTTATTTGTGCAGATCTAAAACTGCTAACTGAAACATATAAGCCTCTGCCCTTTAGATATCATGAAAACCAGTCTAGAACCTGACCTGTCAAGCCAGCTAAATTACAAAACCTTTGAATAAGAATGTCATGGTCAACAGTGTCAAAAGTGACAGTGAGTTCAAGAACTAAAACTGAAACTGTGTCTGAGTCACTGCTGTTTGTCAGGTCATTGATGCCCTTGGTGTTCACTCTTTGTGTGTTAGAGTATCACTTCCTGTTACAACCCACAGTGGTGTTCTTGAGTAGCTTTTAATTAGCTACATACCAACATACCAATTTAATTAAAAACTTTTCGACAACTTCTTATTTTATAGTGTCATCTTCATGTGCTTCATCCAAAGCACACTCTATGTTGATTTACCTGGTAATTATTTTCACAGCATTCACTCACTGTCTTTAACGTTTTCTAGCTTAGCTCATAGCCAAATCGCTAGCAGCATGGCAACTGGCTAGCAACCATGGTCAAGTGTCTTCCAGGGGCCAGTGCAGGTGACATTGAAGGAAATTAAATTTTCCACTTCAGCTTATTAATTAACCAAAGACCAACACAGAGTTTTAATTCATTTGAAAGCCTGATGCGTAACCCTGCCCAACCCTAGCTGAAAGACCTGTACCAACATAGAGCAGAGCAGCTATCTGAACGCTACCCCAACAGAGGTCAATTATCTTGTTAATAATTTCACCTCCTCACTACGTGTGACTCTGGATACTGTAGCTCCGGTGAAAACTAAGGCCTCAAATCAGAAGTACCTGACTCCGTGGTATAATTCTCAAACACGTAGCCTAAAGCAGATGACTCGTAAGCTGGAGAGGAAATGGCGTGTCACAAATTTAGAGGATCATCATTTATCCTGGAGAAATAGTTTGTTGCTTTATAAGAAAGCCCTCCGCAAAGCCAGAACATCTTACTATTCATCACTGATTGAAGAAAATAAGAACAACCATAGGTTTTGATTTGTGACGTGTAGTGTGTTTGGAGTGTGTAGTATGTAATGTAGTGGATAGTTTTGTTTTGTGTGTCAGAACAATGAGGTGACTGCTGAATGTTACAGGTGCTGCCATAAAGCCATCAAAGGCAGATTACAGTATAAACGGTGTCTCCAGGTAGAAAACAGGAGGAGTGATAGAGCTCTGTTGTCAGACCTGCAGGTATCAGGCTGTGATGTTCTCCTTTATAGTGGACAGAAATAATGTTTTGGAGTGGCACAAATAATTTGTGTGACATCTTATTTAATGGAGAACACCTGATTGTTCTGTAAATAGTTTGAAATGGTGATATAAAAAAGTAAAAGGTAAATGGCTGCAAATAACTTTGTTTTCAAAACTTGTGCGTAGGATTTGAAAATTGACAATTTATATTTGTATTTGTATTTGTATGTGGCTGTTACAGTAAAAAATATAACTTTTTCTACTCTGAGTTTGTTTTTTTTTTTGTCTGATTTTAGATCAGTTGTGTTAATACAGTATGTCAAAATGAAAACATAACTGTAAATTCAGAAACGTGAGGTTGTGCTGAAAAGAATGATACCAAACAAGGCAAAGTAAATAGTTTTTAAAGGTGAAATGTAGAGGTCAAGTCAAAAGTAGATAAAAATGGTCAATTATACTCTGGACCCCAGAGGATTAAACATTTTTGTAATGCAAAAAAGTAATGCAATAGTTACTTTTCCTAGTAATTAATTACTTTAAGAATCTTGTAAATCAGTTGCTAACCCAGTTACTTTTTTGAAGAAGTAACTAGTAACTATAATTAATTACTTTTTCAAAGTAACTTGCCCAACACTGCCCCTTTTCCACACACATTTCAGGTGTGTCCTTTACATCCAAATCACCAGTGCAGCCATATGATGTCTTCCTTCTCTCACCCCAACCGGTCGCAGCAGATGGCCCCGCCCCTCCCTGAGCCTGGTTCTGCTGGAGGTTTCTTCCTGTTAAAAGGGAGTTTTTCCTTCCCACTGTTACCAAAGTGCTTGCTCATAGGAGGTCATATGATTGTTGTTTTTTTCCTTTGTATGTATTACCTACAATATAGCCCATTGTCTACCTTACAATATAAAGTGTCTTGAGGTGACTGTTGTTGTGATTTGGTGCTATATGAATAAAATTGAATTGAATTGAATTGATGACTTTAGTAAGAGTTGTTTCTGTGCTGTGATTGGCTCTGAACCCTTACTGGTACTCATCATAGAGATTGTGAGATTAAAGGTATTCATTTGTTTATAAACAATATTTTGTAAATATTTTACTTTGGAGTGAAAGATTATAAAAAGGTGCAAGACTTTAACTTTTTCAACTATGGCTGGAAAAGCTCAATAAATGAACATCTACAGGTTGCAAGTGATTAAGCAGAGGCAAGTATGTGTTCAATGTCTTTGATTATATTTAGCTTTTTTGTGATTGGCTGACTACAAAATCCTGTAGGTAAAAATGGACTCTGAGACAAAACTGCAGCAAGCAGTTAATCTGTGTTTTTGTTTCTGTGTTTCCTCAGTTTCCCAGCATGCCCTGGCTGTGGTGGTGGAGGTGAATGAGGGCGAGAGATCTGTCCTGCTGCCCTGTCAGTACTCAGGTTATATACCTGAGGAAAATCCCACAGTGATGTGGACTCGCAGTGGTCTTCAACCCAAATCTCTCCACCTACAGCGTGAAGGAAGAGATGATCTTGGAGGACAAAACCAGCGTTACAGCGGGCGCACATCAATGAGACCTGATGCTCTGGACACTGGAGACTTCAGCCTCACTCTGAGAAAACCAACAAAGACTGACAGTGGAGCATACACCTGCTCCATCAGTGATGGACGAGAAGAACTGAGAGTGACAGATATACAGCTGCAGGTCAAAGGTCAGCAACAAAACCAGAACTTATACACAGTAAAACCTGAAGTTCAATAGGCTTCAGAAAAGAATTTGAATGGGGATTTGAAATTGTAGGTACTGGTGAGAAAATGGTGTTTTTAATGCTAGAAATAGCTGGGTCACTTAAAAGTTTCATCCAGTTAGTCCCAATGTGAAAAAAAATTCTCAGGTTAGGGTCTATTGCCTTTGGATATGTCCATGTCAGCTCACAGCTGTGAAGCAGCAAGAATGAGAATCAGCTCCAGAAACTTTTGATTTACCAGTCGAATGTCATCTCTACACTCACCTATAGACATGAGCTGTGGGTAGTGACTGAAAGAATGAGATTGTGGATACAAGCTGTGGAAATTGGCTTATAGGGTTTAATGTGAGGGTGAAGACAAATGAAGAAGAAAGTATTTATTGACTGGCTAGGCAGAGAGTTGAAAGGATGTACTGTCTGTTTGAGTAATTAAGGATATAGATGGGAATGTACTAATAGAGTAAAGAGAGTCTGTTGAAAAGCTGGAAGCAGTACTTGCTTCAGTTACCACCAGTATTATACTGCACCGTCTTTGTGGTTGATAATGGGGTTCTTGTCCTCATAGATGACCAAGAGGAGGTGACAATGTGGAAAACGTCAGACTCCGTCATCCTGCCCTGCAAAACAAAATCTGACCTGCCCGAGGACACCACAGTGGAGTGGACTCGTGCTGACAGAGAACTCATGGTGGTCCATGTGCATTCAAGCAGAAGTGACCACCTTAAGAACCAGGATGACCTTTACTGTGGTCGCACAAAGATGAAGGAAGACCTCCTGAGAACTGGAGACCTCAGTCTGACCCTGAAACACCCCACAGAGAGAGACAGTGGAGGATACATCTGCACCATCTACAGGGACAAAGACATCCTGAGACAGAAAGTAGTGCTGCAGGTCAAAGGTCAGAGATGTAAATACAGGTCAGAGGTCAGTGTTGTAGATTTAGGTCAGAGTTCAGTGTTCATGTCGTTATATTTTCTATTTCTCCACAGAACCGTTTTCATCCTGGGCCACAGCTCTCCTGGTTCTCCTGGTTCTTATTGGGATTTCTGGAGGTCTCATATCTTATTTACGTCACTATTTCATGTCAGGTGAGTGTCTCCTACTACACTACCCATAATGCCGATGGTTAGCAGGTGTCCTCTGGTGGCTCCTTGACTGTGGCTCACACAAACTTGTTCCAGAAGCTGAAAGAGTTGAGAGTTACAAACAGCTGATACAGAGAGCTGAAGAGAAACTTCCAGGTTTGTTCCAGAAGTCAGAAAACCTCCTTCAGACTCAGTCATTGATCAGTGAAACAGCTCCACAACATGACTTTACTAAACAGTGTGTGTGCTTCACTGCATTGATCTGACACAGAGGCTGCATGTGGACAAGCTGTTCTTCTTCTGTGGTGGTAAACAGCAGCTGACATGGAAACGTGCTGACAGTAAATGTTGCAGCAGCTTCAGTAAATGTTCCTCCTTGAGTTGTGCTCAGTCATGTGGTGGAGAGCTTCAGATGTTCAGAGCAGACACATGAGATCTTCATGGTTTCTGTGCTGATGTGTGTGAGACATGGCCGACTGTGGAGGCTCAGTCTGTCTGTTCTTCTGCTCTTCATCCAACATGTCTGCAGCACTTTACAGGACGCTGCAGACTAGTTACCAAAGAACGAGTCAGGAACACATCAGGAACAAACTGAGACACAATCTGACTGAGACTAGAAGACAAGGAGGGACAGGGAGGTCATGTGACCATCACAGCTGCTGCTGACGTCATCATGCTGTGCTTTGTTGTCCTCAAAGGTTACAAGGTGGAGGTGGATTCAGGGGTGGAGTCTGTCATGCTGCCCTGCAAAGCCATAGTTCACCTGCCTGCAGATGGTAAAGTGGAGTGGACGGATAAAAATGGAAAGGTCCACGTGTATGAGAACGGCTCTGACAAACCTGAATACCAGCACCCAGATTTTAAAGCCAGAACCAAGATAAAGAAAAATCTGCTGACGCTTGGAGACTTCAGTCTGACCCTGAAATACCCGACAATCACAAACACCTTCACCTGCACCGTGTGCAGCAGGGAGGGAAACATCCTGATGAAGAAACACGTGGAGCTGACTGTCAAAGGTTAGTGCTGTAGATACACGTCAAAGATCAGAACTCAGTAAATGGTAAACAGACTGGTCCTTATACAGTCCTTTTCACAATAATTAGAAGATGATTTCTAGCAGAACTGTGAAAATCTCCACATCCTTTCTCCATGTTATCATCCAAAGCTGTGTGAAGTTTCAGAGCTCTGCAGCTAACAGAGACTTTCAGTTTGTAACATCGTCTTCAGAACAACAAGATTAAGAAAAAAACAAAACGCATAAAACCGAACATTTCCAATAAAGGAAACAAAAAGGTGGAATAAACTGATGTCTTAGTCAGTTTGTTAAATCTTTTGGATTTTCAGACAACAACATTCTTTTAGGTTATTTACCATATTTGATCAGTACCTCTCCATAGTGGTGAAGAGAGAGTTGAGTGAAGCTCTCAAATTACGAAACAAGTTGTTCCCAGGCTGGAGGAGGTGGCCAGGGTGAGGGTGGTCTGGGCATCTCTGCTTAGGCTGCTGCCCCCACGACCTCACCCCAAATAAGCTGAAGAAGATGAAAGGATGAAAAGATGTGATCATTCTGTATATTTCAGATAAAATAAAGTTAAATGGTAAATATTATTTCATTTCACATTTTCATGTAAGACACGGTACGCCTCAGCTGTTTCAGGTAGATCCAATGATGTGTCTAACTTTCTGATAACTTTCATGGGAATTGAAAGTTGCCCATCCTGATGATGAAGGCTGACAGAGAATGACGTCCCTCTGGAATCAGAGTTTCCTGCAGTGAACATCCTGACTTTCTTTTTTTAAAGACACCCAATAGTGATGTTACCTCTAACACCGAGGCTTTGAACTACACTTTATTTATTGTTGTGAAACTGTGGGCAGAGTTTGCTTCAATTGAAATCACTGATTATGTTTGAAGAGCTTCACGCTACATCCACACGTACACGGGTTTTTTTGAAAACGGAGATTTTCGGTTTTCGTTTTAAAAAATAATCCCGTCCACACGTAAACGCAGAAATGAAGGAAAACGCTGCTAGGAACATGCCAAAGCAACAGGTGGCGATATATTCCTAACCGTGTAGAAATGTTGGCCAATCAGAAGTCTAGAAGCCTCGGTGGGACAAAGTAAACAAAGCTGGGGCATAGAAGCAGAACCGAGTGTGAGGAGGGACTGTGTGTGTATATGTAAGCATTTAAACACTGCAGAGAGTACAATTAACAGTAACAGTATTGTAGAAATTCATTTCACCGAAACAATAATGTGGCGCACAGTGTGACGTCAAAATAGGCGCACACCTTTGACGCTGCGTTTTCTCCGTTTTTATTTATTTTATTTCCAGCTCTTTTTAGAGAACCGGCTCTTTCGGCTCCCAACCGGCTCTTCAGGTTGTTTTGTTGCTTTAATTAATTTATTATTAACAATAATATAAAATTATGCACAAAAGGAATTAGTAATGTAAAAAAAACTTGGTTTTATTTATATATGTTTATATATAAATCCATACGGTGGCCCCTAGAGACAAAACACGTACAAACTCCAAAACACATTTCTAGCGTTAACTGATCTTCCAAAACAGAGCTACCTAGATCACTTAAATTACACAACTGAAAGCATGAAAGCATATGTGTATTGTTTGTGTATTTATACACAAATAATTTTTTTAAATTCAAATAATTAAAAAAAAAAAAGTTCATTTACCTGTTACTACCACACACCAAATCCGGTTGTTGGTACTTGCTGGCTTGTGTAGCCACTGAGTAACAAAAGCTCAACGCTGGGCGTAGCATCCTGGAGCACTTCTGCTGTCTTTTGTATGTGTTTTGTAGTTTTTACGTGTTTTGGAGTTTGTACGTGCTTTGTCTCTAGGGTAACGTAAATATACTTTTATTTATTCACTCCACATAAAATGTAATAAATAAATCATATAATACAAAAACCAACTATTCACATTTCAACTTTTAACTATTTAAATTTTCAGCTTTTTCCTTTTAAACAAATTTAAAGTGAAACAACACAAAACACTGCAAACCACAACACAATTAAATATAAATTATAATATGAAAACTAAAAGAAGATGCACATTCTCTGTCATATGGACCTGCATGAATAAACTTTCTGAATCCTTTATCATCTGCAACTGAAAATAGTTGTGGATGATTACTATACCTTTCTAATGTGACGTTGTTGTCCCTGGCTCTTTTTCTCTCCCTCCTGCTCTGTTCCTGTGCTACTGACAGTGTAACTACCGCCCCTCCCCCCTCTTCCCAGCGCAAAGCACAAGGCTCATGTGCAGAGTGACGTGGAAAAAAGTGCGAGAGAGAGGGTGAGAGAAAGAAGAAAAAAAAAAAAACGCCACGGATCGCGATAAGGAGCCGGTGTTGTGCCAAAAAGTGATTGTCAGCCAAAAACTGATTTCCGGTATTTGCCAAAAACTGATTGCTCATATTTAAACTGCTATAAGTAACTTGTTGGCCTATAATATGTGAAACATATGTCAAATACATCCCTTATGGGTGACATAAAGTCATCTTGAGCCACAAACAACATTCGTGTAACAAGGTAGAAGCCGCAATCAGTTTTTGGCAGCGACATTTATATAACCTTTATTTATGCAGTTAAAAAAATCTCATTAACATTAAAAATGTCTTTTGTAAGAGTAAGTTGGCCAAGAGGACAGCAGAAATACCAGCAAATATTACAATAGTTCTGTAAAAATATTTTAAGTGGGGATAAAGGACCGGATTGGTTATAATGTAAGTACAATAACAATAATAATAATAATTTTTTAATTCTATATATAACCCCTTTGTAAACCCTGTTCACTGAAGTCTATTTATGAACATACGCAAAGATATTAATACACAGAAACATTGGAAATCCGTTTTTGGCAGACAATCACTTTTTGGCACAACACCGGCTCGCGTCGTTCACGTCAAAGATCCGTCTCTAAGAGCCATTTCGTTCGCGACCGACACATCACTAGTCCACACATAAATGCAAAAACTGAGTTTTCGAAAATATCCACTCTGGCAGGCGTTTTTAGAAATCTCCGTTTTCAGTGACCGAAAACGCAGTTTACATGTGGACGAAAGGTGCAAACGCATAGAAAAATCTCCGTTTTCAAAAATACCCGGGTACGTGTGGACGTAGCCCCAGTGCTTCAGGTGGAGCTTTGAAACGTTGGCGTAAAATTCGATGTATTAAAGGTGACTGAAACATAGTTTATCATTTTGAACCATGTGTGTAGTGATTCAGTTTTTGAGCCAGTGGCTTGTTTCATCATTAATATCAAATAAAGACTTGACTCTGGACACGTCAGCTCTGCTGCTGATTGGACAGATAAACACAACACAGTAGAGTAATGGGACATATTTCAGACTCCAAACAAACATCACTAAAAATATTTCACTTCATCCGGTCAAAGAAAATGTACACACTGCTGCTGCTGATGTCTGTACAGCTCATGTTGTGCTTTGTTGTCCTCTCAGTCCCCCAGGTGGAGGTGGATTCAGGGGAGGAGTTTGTCCAGCTGCCTTTCAAAACCTCTTCAAAACTTCCCCTGCTTGACAACACAACCATTGAGTGGACAAACATGTACAACACAAAGGTCCACGTGTATCAGAAGAGCTCTGACCAGCCTGAAGAACAGGGCAAGATCTACACAGAAAGAACGAAGATGAATGAAGACCTGCTGAAAACTAGAGACCTCAGTCTGACCCTGAAATACCCCACAGATGGAAACACGGGTATCTACACCTGCATCGTCTACGACAGCAAGAGAAACATCCTGCTGAAGAAAAACGTGGAGCTGAGAGTCAAAGGTCAGTGCTGTAGATACAGGTCAAAGATCAGAGTTCAGAAAATGATTAAAAAACGAAAATAAATAAAAACTCAAAAGAAAAGAAACCACAGTGGTTTCTACAAGTCAAACAAGCTAAATAAATGAACACGCTGGTGACCATACACAGAATGCTAATCATGCTAAACATGGTGCAATGTGTTCAGCAACAAAACAAGAGAGAAGCCTTCAAGTGAAAGTGTACTATTTTTTTTAAATTGGACAATAATTGGACAATCTTACGCCTCAACTTACTCTTGGAATTTGCTGGGATCTCATGAGCACAACATGAAAAAAACACAACATCCAAAATGCTAGCTGGTACTGCTTATATCATTCATCATATAAAGCAGGGTGTCATGAACTCGCTGTGTGCAGACAGGAATTGGACCAAAATGCAAACTCACCGAAAGGAAGCTTAAACTCAAAATGCAGCTTTATTTTCTGAAAGGAGGAAAAGGCGATACAAAACAAAACTAGACTGGGAAATTCTAATGAAACTGAGTCGCAAAGAAACACACAGAGGGGTACACGGCCATGAGGGAGGACGCGACACGGAAGGAGACGCTGACTAGTGATGCGCGAATCATGAACGAATCGTTCAATACTCGAGAATCACTTTACTGACTCATGAATCATGATTCAATAGCCCAACTGACTCACTGACTCATCCCTGTTGCTGTTAGCAGCAATGTATCTAGCTTATAATTAAAATTGTGGAGAAAAACACAACATCCAGTATCTTAACAAAACAATTTCTGCTCTGAACTGGAAGAAAAAACCCTGAGCAGAAGCTCACATCAAGAAAATAGCTCCTCAGTTCACAGTAGCATCGCTCTGCTAACATGCTAACAGCACATTTGAGCTACTCACCCCCTCCCTTCCTGTGCTGAATCGTAAGCGTAAGCGAATCACTCAGGACTCGCTCACCCCCTCCCTCCTGGCTCACAGCTTCTTCTTCTTCTTGGTTGGCAACCAATGTTAAGGCGCATTACCGCCCCCTGGCTCACAGCTCAGTGGACATTTAGATGAGAAAATATATATTTAACACATTTAAGTAAAATACTAATAAAATAAAAATAAACAAAATAAATGTTTATTAAGCAATTTTGATAGGAAATTGCTTAATTTTAGAAATGTTTTTGCTCTTTTTTGCTCTATAAAATAGTTGTTTTCTTTTAGAATCATTCATCTTAGCAGTAGGATTTACATGAAACGAGAAACAAATTAATTTTGAGTGAAAATGTACATTTTTTGCACTCTCTGGTCAACTGACTCAGTGACTCAAAAAATCTGATTCACTTTGGTGAGTGACTCATTAAAACTCGATTCAGTAAAAAGAATCAAATTTACCATCACTAACGTTGACATAAATGAACACAAAGATAACGAGGTCTTTGGCCTTTGTCTGGTAACCGTTCCTAGATGTTACCTGATCATGGATTAATCTCTGCCACAGTGTTGCTGACAGAGCAATGTTTGGTGAACAGGATCGTCTTTACATGAAACATGCAATCCTTCACAAACTGCCCTCGGTTAATGGTTTTCCTGCCTCTGCAATTAATTCACTAACTATGTAGCTCCCTTCAGCTGTAGCAAACTGGTACAAAGCCATTGCAGGGGGGCGCGTTATGACTAAAAAAAGGAACAACAACAACAAAAAAAAGAATGCTTGGACACTGCTAGCATAATGGACAGGGTTTTTTGTTTTGTTTTGTTTTGTTTTCAAGGGGCTTCCACACAAACGCAATGCAGAGGTTGAAGCATTGCAAAATATGCTTGCAAGCCAAAGACTAGAACAGCAGCTGTCGTGCCAAGGTAGGAAGGTCTCCCCGACAGAATTTGTTTCCCCTGCGTCGGGAGCACGCGTGAGAGTGGGCGTTAAGGCGTCTGGGGAGGGAACTCACAACTGGATTATAGATGGCAGACAGTTGGTGTCGTAAACCCCCGCCTCTGTTCAAAGATGGTCGCTCACAGTGGACATAAATGGCTTCTTTCACTCCTCTTTCAAACCATCTGTCCTCTCTGTCCAAAATGTGAACATTGGCATCCTCAAAAGAGTGACCTTTGACCTTTAGATGCAGATGGACAACAGTGTCTTGTCCCGTGGAGGTGGCTCTTCTATGTTGTGCCATGTGTTTGTGAAGTGGCTGTTTGGTCTCTCCGATGTAGAGGTCTGGGCATTCCTCGCTACACTGTACAGCATACACCACATTGTTAAGTTTGTGTTTTGGAGTTTTGTCTTTGGGATGAACCAGTTCTTATTTTCAAAAGTAATTAATTACTTAGTTACTTTTTAAAAACACGATTTACAACCTGAATAGGTGATGAAGTGATAGATCTTTCAGCCCAATTCTACTTTTTCTGCATAATCCATCATACAAAATGTAATCAAATGGAAAAGTCCCTTTTTAAAACTTGTTTTATTAGTTTTAATCTTTTAACTTTATGCATCAAGCAAAAATTTAATTATATGCACCATTCTCTGACTGGAAGAAATTAGTTTAACATTTAAACCTATTTTCTGCACATTCCAGCACATAAAATAAAATAAGTTTTTTGTGTTTACACTCAGTCTTTCAAATAGATGCAAGTAAAACACGGCAGAAAATAAATAAAGTCAAAGACTAGCGGTCCTGTTGCTCTATTTGCACCTGTAAAGCAGGAGTGGGGTAGGTTTCTTGGAGGTCTGGGGTTTTTTTCGCTGTAAAAATAAGTTTTCTTCCCACGCACAACGGACACTAATGTTTTTGTCACTTTTTATGGAATCAAACTCAAAGTAAGGTCAGTACTTCCACGCTTTAAACGCTGCACGCTCATACTCTCTCCCGCACTCGATATATGATCCATTGTTGATCTGCACACAGCTGTTGTCACGAACGTTGCACTCGCTTACGTCACTGTCATGAAACATTCTTGCAAAAAAAATCACGGTTTTAGTAACGCAGTAACGCAGCGTGATGTCAGAGTGGAGTCAGTGTGATGTTGTTGTTGTGTGTTTGAGACTTTTAGTGTCCATGAAGGTCTCTGCTGCTGTAGATCCTCTGAACTGTGACAGAGGTCTCACTCTGGAGGAAACTCTCAGCACTTTCCAGCAGCTCCTCCATCATGGAGGACGTTCCCTCACTGTAACAGGTGGAGGAGAGAGGAGAGGAAGCACAGGTGGATCCTCTGAGGAAGAGGAGCGTTCTCACAGTAATGTTACAACATGAAAAAGCAAAGGACATCATCACATAGTATTAAAGTATATCACATCAGTCCATGCTGTCCCCTCACTGAGTGTCTTAACATTATTTACTCAGTAACCAACATGAACTTGTATTATCAGCAAGTGTGTGTATTTTTTTTGGTTAGAATATCAAATTCGTTTTTGATTGTTTTTGTGCAGCACTTTGGTCAGCTGTTAAATTGTTTAAAAGTGCTTTAGAAATTAAGTGAAAGTGAAATAAAGAAATGTGATAATATCGATCCTTTGAGACCCCACATTCAGTGGTTTTACTGTGAGATATTACAGGTGTCTATCGCTCCCTTCCATACACCTGAGTGCTGTGGCCCTGACACCATCGTGGTATAAGCACCAATAAAAGTCCACACTCATCTTCATTATGAAGGTCGACGGCAGAGTGAGAGCTCATCTCCATTAAAAGAGTCCTCAGACCTGGACTGAGATTCAGAGTGAGAGGAGAGCTCAGGGACCGTCTACAAAGTGCAACACCAACAAAAAACCAATAAAGTTTGGTGACTGTGTTTTTAATGGACGTCTACTTTAAATTACTTCCTGTGTGTCGAGTTCATCACTGTAAATGTACATATTAGTAAAAATGGTTTGATAAAAGCAGATCATGAGGAATTTTTAGATTTTCACTGTGAGAAGAAGTTATTTAATAATTCTAATTTAAAAAGATCACATTTGTATTTATTACGGCAGATTGATGGACAAGATGGCCCTGCAGTATAAAGTGATCTGGGAGAAATGCCACTGTACATGATTGGAGCAGCAACATGTCTTTGTGGTGTTGCACTTTGTAGGCGGTCCCTGAGCACTTCACTCCACCCAGCTGCACCTGGAGCCCAGCGGCGTTTATTTCACATCCACCTTGATGTTGTGATTCACCCGCTGATGGTGTCCTTTCTGATGTGTTATTGATCCTGGAAGTTCAAATATGTGACATCATGTCAAACTTAACCTTGAAAAGTGACTAATATGGTTCTTTAAATGAATTAAATGATAAACTTGATCCACATGCTCATGATAATGAAACGTGATCCACACTGAAGCCGTCGTATTTCAGCTGCTTTGGAATCAAATGGAGCTTTTGCCACAGTGAATTCAGGGGCAGATCTAGAGAGATCTTCTGAAGGTTCCACTGAAATCAAATGAGGTGGCAAAATTAAAGCAATTTCTTCATACATATGGTGTCACATCCTGCATTATATATGCTTAAAATACATCAAATGCAGTAAGTATACACATTTTTCCATATAAATATAGTGTGTAACCTTCCTATTTTCTTTAGCCCACGTAATAAACTGGAGTAATAAATAATAAACTAAAGGGAGACGTTACTGTGGAGAGTGTTGATCAGTCAGATGATGAAGAGGAGTATCAAGTTTACAGCTGATCTGCATGTTGGAAGTATTTGGAAGAAAAACCTGACTGTTTGTTTATCAATTTAAAAAAATAGATTTATTTCACTGTTTCATTGATTATTTATTGGTTCCTCTTCTGCAGTTATTTTATCAGTCACCCTCATTCTTTCTACATTTCTTAATACCAAGAAGCTTTTACTTAGCAGCATAGTTACCACTCGCATGTGGAAGGTCATGAGTACAACATGGGACAGTTTTCACAATGACATCTTACACATATATATATACACACATATATATATATATATATATATACATATATATATGTATATATATATATATATGTGTGTGTGTGTGTGTATGTGTGTGTGTGTGTGCGTGTATATATATATATATTAGGGGTGCAACGATACACAAAATTCACGGTTCGGTTCGATACTTTGGTGTCACGGTTCGATATTTTTTCGATACAAAAAAATGTTCATGCCTTTTTAATTTGTCATTTATTAAAATTATAAATATATATTTTAACTCAAAAGTACAGTTTTTAAATTTAATGTTGCTGAAATAACAAAATAATAATAAAAAAAAATCTATCAGATTGAGGAATCACTCATCTTTGGAAAAGAGAGTTTATTACAGAGAAATGGCTCTTTCCAAAATAAAAGCTATACTATACGCTTCTTCTGGGCTATATTCTCAGCAGCATATTAAACATATCAGGTCCCCCTAAAGGAGAATCATGTGCTAACGGCTGTCTAAATGACTCGGGTAAAGTTTGTAGCATGCGTGCTTGTTGTTTTTGTCTGCTTCCACTTGTCTTTGCGCTAGGATGATGTCGGAGAAAATGTGCAGTCATATTCGTTGTGTTCCCACTAGTGCTGTCAGCGTTAATCTCGTTAAAACGACATTAACGCCACAATGCGGCAAATCTCCGTTAACGAGTTACCGCGGATCGCCCCGTGCGTGGGGCTGGACGGCGTCAACACGTTAACAAGCTAACTGCGCTAACGGACTAGTTCCCAGCAATTGAGCATTGCGTGGCACATCCTACATACTGTTTTACTTTAGTCCATGACGCGCTTACCTTCAGGGTCATACTTCACATGAAAACCAAGATAGTTCCAAATGCCAGATCTGAATGAGGGTGGGGGAGGTTCAGTTTGGGGTAGCGTTGAGGCAGTTGCCATGTTGCAACGAGCTTAGCTTCTGTCTCGCTAGCTTGCCCCCCCCCCCCCGCGCTCAGTGGATCTGCGCTCGACAGTGCAGCCTAGGCGGAGTAGTCGAACGCAGATCCACTGAGCGCTCAACACAGACAGCATCGTCAGAAGAAAAGTTGATAAAATAAGTTTTAAAAATTTATATTGTTCGATACATATGCGTACCGAACTGAAAGCACTGTATCGAACGGTTCAATATCGATATGAGTATCGTTTCACCCCTAATATTTATATATGTATACATATATATATACATATATATATATATATATATATATATATATATATATATATATATATATATATATATATATATATATATATATATCCTGTATCCTGAATACTCAGAGCATATCCACCAAATACTCAGTCTGGAAGTTGTTGACCAGAGAGATTTCTTATGAAGTCACAGAGCTATTTTTCTTTATGCAACATATTCTAAAGAATATAAAAATGTCACCCCCTACGCGCTCATAAACCACATTATAACTCTATTATTATTTTTTAGGTCGGAAAATTATGATTTTACCGCTAAAATAATTAAAATTGAGGAAAATAAAAAAAACCTTTAGGCCACAAAAATATGTGTATTTATGTGTAATATAAATTTACAGATAAACCTGAGCTCTAGCGAGTCAGTGGAAGGTGCACCGCGACGTGTCCGTGGGAATACTGTGATTACATTAAAAACACAACGTGTGAACACGAACACGCTGTGAGGCGATAACAGGGAAGCTTTGACGTTTTGCTGTGTTTGTTGCCATGGAAACGTGTGTGTCACAGCCCCACAGCCGCTTATTATCATTACAGACAGGATCCTGTCAAAGCCCACGAACACAGCTCCAGATTGTTCCAGGATGTGTGTGAAGAAAATAAATCCAAGATTAATCTCAGGTTTTCCACATCATGAATCAAAGAATCTAAAAATAAAGTCAGAGCGCTGCTGTGGCTTTATTACATGAATTTATACCGGACACCTGCTGGAGCTGGCTGTTCCGGTCTCTGCACATGTCCGTGTCTGAGCTCTGACTCCAGCTCGGAGGATCCAACTGATGCTGCTCCGTCTGCACTCTGCTGGGCTGTTTCTCCTGCTGCAGCTTCCATCTTCTCCTATATGAGAAGTCTGTGTCCTCTCACGGCAGCTTGCGCTGACTCCACCTGCGTGACAGCAGCTACCAGCAGACAACATGCACAGCCTCTCACATCTCCAGCAGAGCTGCATTAAAATGTTGCGCTCAGTGTGCATGTCAGTGACAGCTGCGATCAGCTGAGTTATGATCAGAGATTAAAAACACAACAACTCATATTTAAAACTGTCTCCTGAAGAAAACCATCTGTGTAACAGGCAGAGACACAGTGTTACAGGTAACGATAGGATGGCTGTAGATATTATTATTATTATTATTATTATTATTATTGACATCTGTAATTATAATCTGCACCATTATGATAATAATGATTTCATAAATAAAGGTTTAACTGGTTCTCCTGTAGGCTGTGCTGTCAGCTCTTCACAGCACACGGTGGTCACATGACACCTCATCACTCAGCTGATAATAAATAAATAAAAACAAATAAGTAAATAAAACTGTAGCTGATCCAGAGCCTGAACTATGGAGCAGGTTCTTTATATCCAGGATTTCTCTCTGGTTTCTAACACACATCAAGGTTCAGCATGAATGTAGCGTCGATGCATCGATGGGTCCCGTTAACTGCTGTGGTTTTACACACACGTCAATATTTTATATAACAGAGAAGAAAAAGAAGACAGCATGTCCAGGACTGTGAGCTCAGAGTTCAGTCCTGTCTTTCAGGCTAAACACACAATTTGTGACCTTCATTCTCTAAAAGCTCTCTGGGCTCTGCAGGTACTGTGACCTTCAGTCCACTGTGTGCTCTGTGGAAGAAATCCACAGCATGCTGCTGTTTGTGTGTCTTCACGGTTTCCCAGCATGCCCTGGTTGTGGTGGTGGAGGTGAGTGAAAGTTTAAAGTCTGTCACTGCACTGATGTGGACTCACAACGAGGCTGATCCCAAAACTGTCCACAGGATGAATTCAAAGTGCAACAGCAGCATCAGGCTGAGCTGCTACTTACTGCATAATGAACACGTTGATCCAGGAACTGAGGTCAGTTTGTACAATTTGTCTTCACGCCTCTCGAGGATCGCTGACCCACATAGATGCAAGATTACATTCACCTCCAGTGTGAGTCGCTGGTTTCGACTGTGTGCTGAAGATGCTTCACAGCGCTGATGTCTGAGTCACTCATGGACTCTATTTTTCTAAAATACAAATAAATGTAGCTCCTGCGGTGGAAAGACTCAGACTGAAGTTTAACAAACACAGTAAAATTTTACATCTGCATGAAGAGAATCTGTGTCAGACCAAAGCTTTGCTGCTGGGAGCTGAGATAAGCTGATGAAGTTAAAATGAAAATAAAAAATGAAACTTGAAGGCTAAAACATGTGGTGTGCTGCATATAAATATGCATAAAGATGAAACGATTAAAACATAGATGAGAGTTCAGGAGAATCACCACAGCAGCCTGAGTCTCAGACTGATGAAGAGCAGCGAACACTGAAACTGGTGCTTCTTTATCTCATATCAGCTCTCGGTGGTTTCCTGCCACAGACAGACAGCAGAGGCCGAGAGGAACGTTTCATTTGTGCGTCAGCAGCTGCAGACGAGCGTCCGAGTGTTTAACGGCATCTGTGCTGGTGTCGACTTCACAGGAGGATGAAGATGCTGCTGCTGTTCCTGCTTCTCCTCATCGACGGTAAGAAACTCTCTGAAGTCTGAATGCAGGTTGTTTGCACTCACTGCAGGTTGATCATCGTCACACGTTCAGACATGATCATGTTTATTACAAGGTTTGTACGCTCATTAGAAACATGGAAGTCTTGAAAGTTTTGGAGAAAAGATGGAAACGTGGCTCACAGGTCCATGTGTGAAGAAGTTTGTGGTTGATATTGGTGTGTAACCCTCTCTGTGTGAGTTCGGCTCACACATCCTGCTGACCTACATATACTGAAACAGCGTTAAGTAAACCTTGTTCAGCTGTTACGTGGCTTTTTGTGCTTCAGCTGTTTAAACAGATTCTTTGTCCTGTATGAGCGGATTGTTTAGTGCTTTAATTCTAAACTTAAAGTGATTTAACTGAGGCACCGTTTTCCCCCCTTAATCATTAAGAAGCTGCACTTTGTATTTACTTGTGTTATCTTTCTCTAACATCTAAATTAGTTTGATGATGTGAAACATTTAAATGTGACAAACATACAAAAACAGGGAAACTAGGAACAGGAGAAACACTTTTGCACCTGAACAGAGGTTTAAAGAGCCATAAGTCAGCCTGAAGTCTGGTTAGAGCTCAATCTGAGCTTAACCTGTTTGTTGCTCCAACCAGAAACTTTCATTGAAGTCTGTCAAACATCAACGCAGCGACTTACTTGAGGCAACACAAGATTTCAGGCTAAATCAACTGTCTCCTGTTTTAAAGCTGTAATAGATTACTTTTTAACTGTATGAAAATTGTCATGTTTGCACTTTGCAACAGTGAAAGAAAAACAGAATTAGCATTTAGATGGATGCAAATGAATCTGAAAGTGGTTAGCACGAGTCTTCATAGGTACTGGTGGATATGCTCTGTTAGCTGGCACGGTGGATGCATGAACAGCTTCAGACTGTATCAGGTCACAGTCAGTGGTGAGGTTGTTACTCCAAAAAGTAATCTATTACTTACATTACTTACATTATTCCTTAGTGTTCATAAAAGTGTTGCATTATGCTAATTACTGAAAGTAATTCATAATTACTATACTGAAAATATGTTCTGTTTCCTGGCACTTGCTTGTCCTCCTGTTTCCGCGATCCTGCGGGAAACAACAAATGCAGCCGTAAGAAACCTCACACAAGCTGCAGACCACATACTTCACAACAGCTTTGTGTACTGATTGAACCGACGGTTTGTCACGGAATGATGGGCGCTCAGCCTCTCTCCTAATTAGCTCCCCCAGACGAGGCTGATCAGCAGCAGGCGTGTATCATCATCCATCACCCTCATTAGTGAGGGTAGCGGGACACCCTCACTAGGCCTGACGGTGCCTGTAAACCGGCCTACAAGATCCCCCCCCCCCAATTCCTTTGTTAGCATTTTAGCATTTTCACTTTTAATCCTGTATCTCTCTACTTGTGTTTGTAAATGTTTTCCTTTTATCCTCTGGCCCTTTTACACTTTACTTCCTGTTTTACTTTGAAGATTTCTGTTCCTTTCCTGTGCTTTCCTGTTTGATGTGCTTTGTGTTTAGCATCTTTGGATGATGGGCTTCCTCTCCAGTTTAATTCATGTTGCATGAATGAAAATGAATTCAACATTTGTAATCATCATTCGATCTGCTCTGACGTCTGTAAGCAGGTCTGACCGTGATTATTACCTCAAACATGACACATGGTGTCTCTCTATATGTCCTCACAGTTTCCCAGCATGCCTCTGGTGTGGAGGTGTATGAGGGGGACTCGTTCATCCTGCCCTGTCAGTTTGACACTTTCGCTCTGACTGACCCCTCAGTGGTGTGGAGTCGCTCCGACCTCAGTCCTCCAACCGTCCACCAGCGTCAGCTTCAAGGAGACAAACTGAAAGATCAAAACCAGCGTTACAGCGGCCGAACATCCATGAAGACTGACGCTCTGGAAACTGGAGACCTCAGCCTGAACCTGACCAACCTCCAACTGTCTGACAGTGGCACCTACACCTGCTCCATCAGAGACTTTGGAAATGAACTGAGTCGGAGTGATATACAGCTTCAGGTCAAAGGTCAGCAAGAAGCTTCAGCGACTGCTGTTGATAAAGATTACATCACTGAAAGTAGTCTTTACTTTACAATCAAAGGACTTTGTTGGCTCAATACACCTTAGATTACATGGACTCAGAGGTCAAAGGTCACACTGTTTGTTGTCTGTCTTTACAGAGCAGTGGTCATACTGGGAGCCTCTCGTGTTTCTCCTGGTTCTGGTCCTTATAGTTTCCGGGGTTCTTTTATTTCATTTCTGTCACCATTTCATGTCAGGTGAGTGTCTCCTTCTACACTACCCATAATGCCGATGGTTAGCAGGTGTCCTCTGGTGGCTACTTGACTGTGACTCACACAAATTTGTTCCAGAAGCTGAAAGAGTTGTGAGTTATGAAGTGAACAGGCAAATATCCCTGAGCTTTCTCCTGAGTGTCAGAATCCGATTTCCTCATTCCGACTACGAAGCGTCAGATTCTAACAGTCAGGGTTTGACCTACGATGAGCGCTGCTGAAAGAGGCGTGGTCCAGATCTGCTTCTAAACAAACTCCAGATATAAAAAAAACTTCCTTGATGGTGTGTAAGTGTGATCAGCTACCACATCTATGCTGTAAGTCTGAGGTAGCCAACAGCATAGATGTGCACGGTCAGTACCAGCTGGAAGCTAAGCGTGACATTCATGTAAATCCTCTTTGTGGCGCTGAAGGTGGTCACATGGTTTGTAGTTCACTTGGAACAAACCAACCCATGAAAACACGTTTACAAAGCTGTCAGCTGACCCAGAGCAGAGTGAAGCAGCTACAGGTGTCACACAGTGATCCAGAGGACACAGTCTGATCCTCTCTGTCATCACTGAAGTCAGAGGACTCAGTGGAAACAGGAGTGAAGAGCTGCTCACACAGCAGAGTGGACTCACACTCACTGACATCTGTGTGTGTGTGACCTCTCTGTTTTCCTCTCACTTCTTCAGGCTGTGAAAGTGAAGACGGGGATTCTGACGTCCTGTAAAGCACAGCTGACCTTCATCAGGACGTCACAGAGGAGACGCTCTACAAACACACAGTGATCCACACACAGACACACCTGCCTGATAAACTGCTCTTAGTACATCATCACACACACGGGATGTGATTTGCAGTGTCAAGAAGTCTTCAAGCGACCAATGCGAGCACAGGATACGACTGACTGACCTCTGGTAGGAACCACAGGTGTGGACACAGGCACACACCTCACAGCAGCTGAAGCTTTCTGCCTCTCTGTAGACGGAGTGTGTTCACTTTGACAGCAACAATCAGATACTACAGCAGTCAGGTGAATTTAAAGGTTTTCTGTGAGTAAACTGACTACAGCGGCTACAACGCCGTCCTTTGTTAACGTTGTTGGTCCAGAAACTTCCTGTTCACTCAGAACCTGAAATAAAGACGTCAACATGAACATCAGAGCCTCTGGTTTTTATCCCCACTGACATCAAACAGACACAAAACACCGAGTCACTAAGACGGAGCGTGTTCAGATCAGATATGTAGGCAATGATATGATGGTGCCCGTCTCCTCTCAGGTGGAGGTTATTCCCACTGCTGTCCTCAGCCTGCATTTCTATCTCTGTAAAGATTACGAGCTCTACGATAAACGTGCGCTCATGCTTCTCTGTGATCAGTTAACAATTAACTCAAATGCAGCATCAACCGTATTTTTTACCCTCGTAACAAAAAGGAATAAAGTGTTTTTTCTTTGCTAAATAATCACAGCTTTACTGTGTTATGATGTAAAATAAAACTAAAGTCTAAATACAAGCACATCATTTCTTCATTGATGATGCTGAGCTTTTATACTCATTACCAAAAACCTCAGAGAAATAAAAACACATAAAGCCTGGAGCTTCAGTGGTTAAACAACATTTAGTATGTGTGAGTCTGATGAGCAGCTCTGACATGAACCATCACTCCTCCACGTCCAGCACTGTGGTGAAAGCTGTGGACTGTGAACTTTCAGTCACGTATCAGCTTCCTGTCACACACGAGGACTTCCTGTTAAGGTCAAAAGTTCATCTATCAGCAGCTTGTGCATCGTAAAACTCCGCCCGAGTGTTTCAGAGGATGATGATTCTCGATGGTGGTCTTTTCAGATCTCAGTGTTTGGGCATAAAACACTTATTCATGTGTGTACTTTAAAGGAAGGAATGAGCAGCAGCATGAGAATAAGCTCCATGTGTGCACTTCCAGAGAGGATGTGGCTTCATCAGATGCACAAATCAGCAGTTGCATTTGAGCTTTATTAGCAGAGCCTGTCGCTGAGCTTTCTATTTAAACTTGAATCAGTCTTTTGTAATATCTTAAACATGTTGGTGCTCACAGTCAGAGCCCTGCATATATCAGTCAGGTACTACAACCATACGTAACGTCTGGCTCTCTGAGGTCAGCTGATCAGTGCTTGTTGGCTTTCTATTCATTATAAAGTGATTGAGCTTAATTACGTTTAATAAAATCATGTGAAGAGTGAAAGGATGGAGGAACAGAGATGCTGAAGTGCAGTCTGTTTACATATTTAGTAGGGGTGCAACGATACACAAAATTCACAGTTCGGTTCGGTTCGATACTTTGGTGTCACGGTTCGATATTTTTTCGATACAAAAAAATGTTCATGCCTTTTTAATTTGTCATTTATTAAAATGATAAATATATATTTTAACCCAAAAGGGTACAGAACATAACACATAAGATTGAATAAAGATGCTGACGTCCCACCTGCGTAGGCGTCCTTTGACTTAGTTTTTTTCATTTACACAATTTTAATCACTTTGTGACTGTTTGTCTTGAAATTTCATTTCTTATGAGGTGATCGGGCTTTATTACACTTAATAAGAACATGTGAAGAGTGAAAGGATGGAGGAACAGAGCGAAGTGTTGCAGTCTGTTTACATGTTTAGGGATAAAATTGTTCCAATAACAGAATATGTTTCTATACGTTTAATGGAAGAAATCACTTTATTAATAATAGATGACTGGAGATGGTCCACGCCTGTTATACTGTTACAATCCCTGTTTACATGGATGAATATGGATATATTAATAAAGTTATTTTATAATAAAAAAAAGAAATAAAAAATCATGGCACATTCTTCTGCTTGCTGCAAAAGATAAAATAAAATTCTGCACAGATAAATTTGAATTAAAACTCCTTTTTTCTTTTTTACACTTGTTATATTTTTCACAGCTGGTACAAATTAGACTTACAGGCGACCGCTTCTGGCCCCCAGGCCATATGTTTGACACCATCATTTATATACAGGTGATGTTTCTAATATAAATGCTTTGTTCCAGGATTTATGCAGTATTCATATTTGTGATGTTTTCCTAACGAAACAAAGACCCACAGAGGATTCACACAATTTCTATTAGAACAGATTTCAGGTTCTACTTAATTCTATTTTTGTAGGAGATCAAACCGTAGACTGCCTCTCACGTGTTATTTATTGCTCTCCCTGTTGGAGTCCAGTCACTCTGACATGTGTGACTGTAGATGCTGGCTGTGTGTTGGCCAGCTGTCGCTGTCTCACAGCAGGACTCCAGCTCGGAGGATCCAAGTGATGCTGCTCCGCCTGCACTCTGCTGGTCTGTCTCTGCCCCTCCCCCTCCTCCTTCCATATGTCGCAGTGAAGCCTGTAGCTCCACCTACGTGACAGCAGCTACCAGCAGACAACAACACGTCACTCAGCTGAGTTACCTTCAATTTTTCAAACGGTTTCCTGAACGAATCGAAACATCTTTGTATTTACTGATTAATGTATTAACTGAATTAATTATGTTTTTTCCCATAAGTAATTATTTCCCATAAATAATTTCCCAGAGTGAGCCAGCGGCTCATTTAACTGTGTTTATCATATTTATTATCATCACTATGACAACGAGTCGTTACAAACATTATTGGACAGCTGAAAGTAGCATGGCTGTAGTGCTCATTACTTTAATGATAATATAATTATAATAATTATTAATATTAAATATTAATAATCAGATGAACACTGACCCTGTTGACATCCGTGTTGTCCAGAATAAATACCACAGAGAGGACAGACGGCTGTGTCTCCTCTAATAACCGCACAGGGTCACAGATGTTTCTGGCCTCATGCTTCGAGTTTAACTCACAGCCTCAAAGTTTGGAAGTGTTTGTCTGATTTTGAAGAGTCCGAATCATCACGTTTGTTCTACACACGGCTAGAAGCTGGAATATCGTTATTTTAATTCAGTAAAATATCTATATATCTACATACATATATATTAAATAAAAATACTAAATTTGTTTTCCATCTTTATAAGAGGTTAAAATGTAGCACCTTTTTATTGGTTAATTCTGACCAATCCCGAGAGTTCATTTCACACATCTTTAAATCTTTTGTGAGATATTCACAACAGAAGCTTCAGTGGGAATAAAAAAAGAAAAGGCTCCTCTTTCATAAACGTTATTAAGAAATAATCGCCTGTAATTAATAAATGTCTTTTTCTTGTTTTTCTTTTTCGGTATGAATATTTTCTTCATGGCGGCGCAGTGAGTAACGGAGTGAGGATGACGTCACTTAATGCTGTAAATGACATTTTCTGTTAAAAGTAGAAGAAAGTAGAGCCCATAGGGAGTCACCTCTCTGTTTTCTCTCCTCCCTGACAGCAGAGACGAGCTCGCTCTCTTTCTCTGCTGGTGGGAGTGAACGAGGCTCACCCACCAGTCTGTCTACATGGAGTAATTCTTCCAGTAAGATGTTTATATATTATTTATAAATATACATAATGTGATTAAAGTCTTCACGATCCACAGCAGGAATAATCACGAGAGGATGTTATTTTCTTTTACACAGGCGCGTGTAATGAAAAGAAGCGGTAACATCAAAAACAGCCACGCGGTCACGTAATCCGGGTGTTTTAAAGCAGTGTTTCCAAGGCCGTGACGTGAAATAATAATTCCACATAAACGAAATAAGTCCACAGTAACGAGCCTGTTGTAAGGAGCAGAAGGGTCAGGCCTGTGGGAGGCTGCTGGCATGCTGTCAGGCACAAGCCACGCCCCCACACCTTCCTAGCTGTTGAGTAATGAGGTGTCACGTGACAACAAGCTGCCACGGGTTATGTGGAACTTCTCCTTCTGTGTAGAGCTCACAGTACAGCCTACAGGAACACTGTGATTATTATTAATTAAAGTATTATTACTATAATACCATGATTTAAATAATGAGGATGCCTCGTTCTGTTTTCTCTGAGGCTGCTGTGCCATGTGGAGCAAAAATGAATATAAACTTTACAGCATATCTTGTCACTGGAAATTGTTTGCACTGTTTATATATTTATATTATTTACTGTAGGTATTGGTGGAAAAAGCTTTATGTTGTGAAAAACTGAAATCTGGAAATTAGAATTGTGTCTTATTTTGTTGATGTTTTTACATATATTACTTTTGAAAATGGTAAAATTTGTATATTTATTTATTTTTGTTTGTCTGATAACATTTATTTAAAAAATAAATCGGACATTTCAAACATTTACTCGCTACTTGAGTAGTCTTTTCGCCAAGTACTTTTTTACTCTTACTCGAGTAACTTTTTTGAAGACTACTTTTCACTTTTACTTGAGTAATAATATTTTAAAGTAATGCTACTCTTACTTGAGTACAAGTACAAGACCTCTGATTATATCATGATTTAAATAATGAGAACTACAGCCGTGTTATTATCAGCTGTGTAACTGAGTAACGACTCGTAGTCATGGTGACAATGTTAAATACGATAAACAGGCTGTTGAATGAGCTGTTGACTCTGGAGGGCAAAATCAATCAGTACATGAATCAATAAATACAAAGATAAATTTAAATATGAGAGGTGCTTTTTCATCTCTGATCATAACTCAGCTGATCGCAGCTGTGACTGAGATGCGCACTGAGCGCAACATTTTATCGCAGCTCTGCTGTTTTAATGAGGTCTCTTCACGTGGACGTGTTCGTGGGCTCGTGTTCAGACATCCTGGAGATGTGACAGGAGGTGCATGTTATCTGCTGGTAGCTGCTGTCAGGCAGGTGGAGCTACAGGCTTCACTGAACCATATGGAAGGAGGAGGAGGAGGAGGAGAGACTTAAGGAGGTGGAGGAGGAGACAGGCCAGCAGAGTGCAGATGGAGCAGCATCGCTTGGATCCTCCGAGCTGGAGTGAGACAGCGACAGCTGGCCAGCACACAGCCAAGATCTACAGTCACACATGTCAGAGTGACTGGACTCCAACAGCTAATATAAATGCTTTGTTCCAGGATTTATGCAGTATTCATATTTGTGATGTTTTTGTAACAAAACGAAGCCCCACAGAGGATTCACACAGTTTCTATTAGAACAGATTTCAGGCTCTACTTAATTTTATTTTTGTAGGAGATCAAACCGTCGACTGCCTCTCAGTGTTATTTATTGACTTTCAAACATACGGCCTGGGGACCAGAAGCGGTCGCCTGTAAGTCTAATTTGTACCAGCTGTGATAACATGACAGAATAAAGTTACGTTGAAACCAAGCACACCATTGTTTTTCTTGTGACATTACCAATAAGTTTGATGTGTCACATGGCCCTCTTCCTAGTGAAAAAACAAAAGTTGTATCCAAGATGGCCGACTTCTAAATGGCCCACCCTGTATTTACTGTGTCATTATGTCCTGTAAGAAAACAAGAACAAGCTTTAGAGTGGGAAAACCTCCCACTGTGCAGTGGAAAAACAAGAACAGGTGAAAAGTATTTTGAGAATACAGAAGTTGTGGTGGGGGGTGGGGGGGGCTCTACAGGAGGGACACAGTTGCCCCCCCTTGTCCCTATAGATCCACCCCTGTTTAAATAATCCAACAGTTGTTAAAGAAAAAAGGTCAATTGACTTTTAATTATATGTTTTTTTTGCAACAAACAGATATTTTTTTTCAAAGAAAGGATAAAATAACTTTAATAATATTTGCATATTTATAGATATTCATACGTGTAAACAGTGATTGTGACAGTCAGTGAAACAGGCGTGCACCAGCTCCAATTCTTCTATTATTAATAAAGACATTTCTTCCATAATTAGAAACATATTCTGTCATTGGCACGATAGTTATCCCTAAATAGTAGGGGTGCAACGATACTCGTATCGATATTGAACCGTTCGATACAGTGCTTTCGGTTTGGTACGCATATGTATCGAACAATACTAAATTTTTAATTTATTTTATCAACTCTCCTTCTGACGATGCTGTCTGTGTTGAGCGCTCAGTGGATCTGCGCTCGACAGCGCAGCCTAGGCGGAGTAGTCGAACGCAGATTCACTGAGCGCAGGGCAAGCTAGCAGACAGAAGTTAAGCTCTCCTTGCAACATGGGAAATTGAACCTTCCCCACCCTCATTCAGATCTGGCGTTTGGAACTATTTTGGTTTTCATGTGAAGTATGACCCTGAAGGTAAGCGCGTCATAGACTAAAGTAAAACAGTATGTCAGATGTGCCACACAATGCTCAATTACATGGTGGGAACTAGTGCATTAGCGCAGTTAGCTCGTTAACGTGTTGGCCGTCCAGCCCCACGCACGGGGCGATCCGCGGTAGCTCGTTAACGGAGATTTGCCGTGTTGTGGCGTTAAGGTCATTTCGACGAGATTTACGCTGACAGCACTAGTGGGAACACAACGAATATGACTGCACATTTACTCCGACATCATCCGAGTGCAAAGACAAGTGGAAGCAGACAAAAACAACAAGCACGCATGCTACAAACTTTACCCGAGTCATTTAGACAGCCGTTAGCACAGGATTCTCCTTATGGGGACCTGATATGTTTAATATGCTGCTGAGAATATAGCCCAGAAGAAGCGTATAGTATAGCTTTTATTTTGGAAAGAGCCATTTCTCTGTAATAAACTCTCTTTTCCAAAGATGAGTGATTTCTCCATCAGGTAGATTTATTTTTTTATTATTTTGTTGTTTCAGCAACATTAAATTTAAAAACTGTACTTTTGGGTTAAAATATATATTTATCATTTTAATAAATGACAAATTAAAAAGGCATGAACATTTTTTTGTATCGAAAAAATATCGAACCGTGACACCAAAGTATCGAACCGAACCGAACTGTGAATTTTGTGTATCGTTGCACCCCTACTAAATATGTAAACAGACTGCACTTCAGCAGCTCTGTTCCTCCATCCTTTCACTCTTCACATGATTTTATTAAACGTAATTAAGCTCAATCACTTTATAATGAATAGAAAGCCAACAAGCACTGATCAGCTGACCTCAGAGAGCCAGACGTTACGTATGGTTGTAGTACCTGACTGATATATGCAGGGCTCTGACTGTGAGCACCAACATGTTTAAGATATTACAAAAGACTGATTCAAGTTTAAATAGAAAGCTCAGCGACAGGCTCTGCTAATAAAGCTCAAATGCAACTGCTGATTTGTGCATCTGATGAAGCCACATCCTCTCTGGAAGTGCACACATGGAGCTTATTCTCATGCTGCTGCTCATTCCTTCCTTTAAAGTACACACATGAATAACCGCTGATACTGCAGTGGTGCTGCTGTCCATCATTGTGTGTCATATCTGGGATTTTATGCCCAAACACTGAGATCTGAAAAGACCACCATCGAGAATCATCATCCTCTGAAACACTCGGGCGGAGTTTTACGATGCACAAGCTGCTGATAGATGAACTTTTGACCTTAACAGGAAGTCCTCGTGTGTGACAGGAAGCTGATACGTGACTGAAAGGCTGTTTACAATCCAAAGCTTTCACCACAGTGCTGGACGTGGAGGAGTGATGGTTCATGTCAGAGCTGCTCACCAGCAGTTTGATCCTGGACCTGAACTCTTCCTGCAGAGGAGACACAAGACAGTCAGAGACACACACACACACACACACACACACACACACACACACACACACACACCACTGCACACCTTTGACTCTGAGCATCACGGTTTTCTTTCTGATGAAGTCTCCCCTCCTCCAGACCAAACACTTGTACTCCCCACCGTCTCCCTCCGTGGGCTGTTCCACAGTCAGGCTCAGGTCTCCAGTTCTCAGTGGGTCTCCCCTCATCCTCGTCCGGCCTCTGTAAACCTCGCTCTGTTCTTCAGGCAGGTCGGAGCCGTTGTGATACACGTGGGCCTTCATTCTGGGATCATAGCGTTCCCACAACACTTTAACATCTTCAGGCAGGTTTTTTGTGGTTTTGAAGGGCAGCTGGACAGACTCCGCCCCCTCCACCACCTCCACCTCCACCGGAATGACTGAGAAGACAACGAACACAACATGAGCTGTAGAGACGGTAACAGCAGGTTTTTAGAGGTTAATTCTACACATAAAACAAATAAAAGCACAGGGATATGAATGAGTTTGTCCTGTAAAGAGGCTCATGCACCTCCCACATGGCTGAAGTCATGACAGAGCTTCTTCAGCAGGTTATCAGCAGCTGGGAACAAAGATAAGCGTGAGCCTCACTCCAGAGCACGTCCACTGCTATCGTGAATTTATAAAATGACTCATCTGTAAAAGTTGGAAACTTTATTTTGGACTGGAAAATAAAATCACTTTGATTTCATTTGAATCTTTATTTGAACTTGTGGACAGAAAATATATTTAGTTTCCTATTTGCACATTATTTGTTGTTTAAAAAATACTAATATTTAAAAAGAGCTAATACATTAGCTCTTTTTAAATATGTGTTTCATTTTTATTCTGACAGCCTTACTGACTAATTTCAATAATAGATTTGATTATTTTCAATTTCTTGTGTTTCCTGGATCTTTAGTTTGCTGTGTGACGAGACAACAGGGTGATGTTCACAGGCTTGAGCAGGAGAGCTTCTAGGAAGCTGAGATAAGAGTTCATGAAATAATCGGTGACTCCACAGTCAGCCATGTCTCACACACATCAGCACAGAAACCATGAAGATCTCATGTGTCTGCTCTGAACATCTGAAGCTCTCCACCACATGACTGAGCACAACTCAAGGAGGAACATTTACTGAAGCTGCTGCAACATTTACTGTCAGCACATGTTTCCATGTCAGCTGCTGTTTACCACCACAGAAGAAGAACAGCTTGTCCACATGCAGCCTCTGTGTCAGATCAATGCAGCGAAGCACACACACTGTTTAGTAAAGTCATGCTGTGGCATTATGGGTAGTGTAGTAGGAGACACTCACATGACATGATGTGATGCCAGAAATTAAATAAAAGAACCGCAGAAACAACCAGAACAAGAAGCAGGAAAACCAGGAGAGCTGTGGCCCAGGATGGAAACGGTTCTGTGGAGAAACATTAAACAAACACAACATGACCTCTGAACTCTGACCTTAACCTCCTGCATTGACCTTTGGTCTTAATCTGCAGCTCTGACCTTTGACCTGCAGCTCTACTTTCTGCCTCAGGATGTCTTTGTCCCTGTAGATGGTGCAGATGTATCCTCCACTGTCTCTCTCTGTGGGGTGTTTCAGGGTCAGACTGAGGTCTCCAGTTCTCAGCAGGTCTTTGCTCATCTTTGTTCGGTCTCTGTAAAGTCCGTCCTGTTTCGTCAGGTCGTCACTTCTGTTTGAATACACATGGACCAGTTCTTGGTCAGAGCGAGTCCACTCCACTGTGGTGTCCTCAGGCAGGTCAGGTTTTATTTGGCACGGCAGGATGACGGAGTCTGAGCCTCCAACAACCTTCACCTCCACCTGCTGGTCTGAGAGGACAAGAAACCACAATATCAACTGTAGAAGAAGAAACAGCAGACACACTTTAAGTAATAGCATAGCCGTGACCTCCTAGATCTGGGTATCAATGTTACTGACCCCTAAGTCACAAGTAACAAAGTACAAATACTTTGCTAATTAAGTAAATTTTTCAGGTATCTGAACTTTCTACTTCTTACATTTTCAAAACAGGCTGGTTACTTTAGGTTTAGTGTTTATACTCGGGCTTGAAGTGGGAGTGCACGTGTACATAAGTCGTGTCTGCAGCACTACAGAATCTAGCTCGCACTGGAGAAGCGAGCAGACACAGCGTGATGTTTAAGTGTCAGCTAATTTCAAATGCAGTGTTTCTATGAGCTTAACAAACATCAGCAAACACACAAACCGTCTGTGTGCAGTTTGTCTCACAGTGTGTCGCAGCTAAAGGTCCAGCTGCTGTATTTCACAGGGAGAGGAAAGAAGATGGACAAAGATAAGAAAGAGGACAGGAGAAGAAGAGACGTTAGACTTAATGCTTACATGTAATGTCATAGTTTTAATCACATATTAGTTTTGTATATGATGTGTTTGATAAATTACATATATTCATATTGTGAAACATCCTGCAAAACAAACTAAGCTCTTAAAAACTGAGCTTTAAAATGAACAGTTGTAATGAAACCCGAGAGATGCCGACAGACTGACTATCTTTAATGGGCTGGACCAACATCGCTCACACTACCAGTTACATAGTGTAGTAGTCCTGACTATATATGATGCAAACACATACAGTGTGTATTAACATGGGTTTTAATCAGGCTGGAAGAGCTATTGTTGGATTATTCCTTACTTGCACTGAAACATGTAAAAGCTACACTTTAGCTGTTAGCAATGACTGATAGTCAAAGCAGCTTGTTGACCTGAATCCTTGAATCTCTCCCTTTCTAATTAGGTTCCTCCAACTATTTTCTTACCACGTTGATTTCACCTTCATCCATCTGTGAGAACACTCGAGTTTGGAGTGTTTTACACAGAAAAGAATTCAAAGATCTATGAGCATGACTTGGTGATGGGGAAGAACGAGGAGAAAGAGGAGCTCAGACAGACCATAAACCAAGCAGCCTCAGCCTGTAGCAGCAGCACTAAGATCCAGATCACAGGGAGCTTTATAAAAATGAAAGTCTGATGTCTAATCTTAAAAGCAGAGATGGTGTCTGTTTGGATCACACACTGGGATCTTCAGGTTCTTTTCCTGACTGACTTCATTAAAGCTTCTCTCAGCACCACCAGTCCAGTAAGAGACGTCTTACTTTAAGAGAGCCCAAAACGTTCATTCTGTTCAGGTCAGGTTAATTACCGACCTTTGACCTGCAGCTGGATGTCTCTCAGTCTCTGATCTTCTGTCCCATCACTGATGGAGCAGGTGTAGTTGCTGCTGTCAGTCTTTGTTGGGTTTCTCAGAGTGAGGCTGAAGTCTAGAGAGTCCAAAGCATCAGGTCTCATTGACGTGCGCCCGCTGTAACGCTGGTTTTGCCCTCTGAGATCATCTGCTTCTTCTCGTCTCACATGGACAGATTTAGGATTGAGATCACTACGAGTCCACAGCACTGTGGGGTCATCCTCAGGGATAAAACCTGAGTACTTGCAGGGCAACAGGACAGACATTATGCCCTCATACACCTCCACCACCGCAGCCAGGGCATGCTGGGAAACTGGCAGGAGACACAAACAAGAACACAAACTGAGTGTTTCAGTTGGCTTCAGAAAGTTACAAACATACAACGTCCATCACAGCCACACAATGAGTAATTACACAAAACCAACGGATGTTTCAAAGGCATCAGAGGTTAGTGACGACTTCCTTACACTGAGGTGAAAAACATCTTCTGAGCTTGTTGAAAAGAGAAGGAAGAGATTTTTTTGAGCTTTCAGCACTATGCAAATTCCTGCTCGACGTCTTGACAGCCTCAGATTTAAACCCTGACATTTAAACACTGCTTAGTCGTCTAATCAACACAACATTGTTGACTCAGCACACATGAAGCAGAAAACAGAAGAAAACCTGCTTTTTACTTTTTATCCTCATCTTAAGTCAGATCTCTGTGGACACCTGCTGCTTTTACACAACAGCAGCTAACTGTGCAAAACATGTGCAGCCATCCATTGAAGCACGTGTGGACATGGATATACAAACAGTGCATGAGCTGACTGTCAATAATGGCTTCCACTATACTGCTTCATTTTGTCATATTGTTTTGTGTGACTTGTTTGTTTTAACAGTTGGTTGTTTTCAGTGTTGCTGGAAAAAGAGGATTTATAAAGAAGATGAATTATATCTTATGTTTAAATGATCTACAGCTTCACTCGCTGCCAGTCAAAAACACAACATAACACAAACTCTGCAGCAGCAACAGCCCAGCTAAGAGTCCAATTGGTTGTAGTTACCGCATCATTACTGTCCGACAAACAGGTCGGTGCCCTCAGCCGGGTGACGTGAGGGTTAAATATTTGTTCCAGTGCGTCGTGAAGAGCGGATACAGAGGAACAGCGCCCCCACCAGGCCGCAGACACACACGGTTTATCACATGGTAAAGTTCAGGACGGCGCGCGGATTCACAGTAAACTCGCGTTACACTTCTTATTGTTGGAAGGCACACACCTGAGTGAGCGCGTGCGCCTTCAAACAGGATCAAAGCGATTTTCCTACCGAGCACGAGGAGCAGTGACGTCAGGAAAGTCTTCATCCTCCGGGAGAAAATTCCGTTAGTGCTCGATAACACCACAGCCTGCTGCTGCTTCTTCTATCTTTTTGTAGCGGTTGGCAAACAGCTTCAGGTGCATTACCGCCACCTTCTGGACATCGTTTACACCTTTGTTTTCATATAAACACCTGTTGCTCTTAAAAACACAAATATCGCTCTATAAACTACATGACCTGCACTCATTTGAAATATTTATGTTACCCTTAATTGAACTGTATTTTTCTGTAATTCAGATTTCTGTATTTGCATTTCCCACCTATATTTACCACATTCTAACATTACATGATCAAATGTCTCCTGTCTCATGCTTATTCATCTTTTTAAGTATGCTATTTAACCCTGTGTGACCAAATCTTACTCTTGAAATTATATCCTCGTTTTTTTTACTTCTCTGACTTCTTCTACTGTCCCACTATCTACCTTTACCTTCTCTGTCCCATCATGCCTGCCACTTTTCTATTAACTTCACCTTAATTATACTTTTAAGGTGGCGATCGTGGCTCAAGAGTTGGGAGTTCGCCTTGTAATCAGAAGGTTCGAGCCCCGGCTTGGACAGTCTCGGTCGTTGTGTCCTTGGGCAAGACACTTCACCCGTTGCCTACTGGTGGTGGTCAGAGGCCCGGTGGCGCCAGTGTCCGGCAGCCTCGCCTCTGTCAGTGGCTACAATGTATCTTGCCATCACCAGTGTGTGAATGGGTGGATGACTGGTTGTGTAAAGCGCTTTGGGGTCCTTAGGGACTAGTAAAGCGCTATACAAATACAGACCATTTTTAACCTCATCTTTACTGAGTTTATATTCATATCTACATGATTCTTTCTTATTGCACTTTTAACAAACATATCAGCCTGTTCATTTCCATCTACACAGATATGTGCAGGAATCCATAAAAATGTATTTCTATCCCTCGATGTTTGATTCTATAGATTAAATGAATTATATCAAAAACAATATCTTGTCTAGAATCTGAAAACATATTACATGTACTCACTAGTGTGCTAGTAGAGTCAAACCAAAAACTTCCTGCTGGTGCCTTCTCCAGTTTAAAGCCATTAAAATTGGCTCAGTAAAAACTGTTAAATCATCAGTAATATAAAATGTTACCAGATTTGTGTGGGTGTGTCAGACTGCAGCCTCAGGTTTATATTGTTATGCGATAACTCTAAGACAACCAGGTTGTATTACACAGTAACGTAAATGTAATGTAACAAGTAGTGTAACAAATTACTTTCTACACCGAGTTATTAAATTGGTGCATTACTTTTAAGACAATCAGTGTGCTTCAGTAAAATTCTCCCTCTGTTAACATTCGTGTTGATCCCAATAAATCCGTTTATAAAGTCAAAGAGAGAACAGACTGCTGTGCTTCCTGTAATAATCACACAGGATTACAGCTGTTCTTGGCCTCAGTGCTTCGTGTTTTACTCACAGCCTCAGAGTTTGGATGTGTTTGATTTTAAGAGTCTGTATCATCAGGTTTGCTGGACACACTCTCAAGCAAAGCCAGAAACTGGCACAGCGTTTGATTTTTAATTAATTACAAATATGTACATTTAAAAGATAAGACTGTGCTCAGGTTTCCTCACTTGAGTCTCAAGTGTTTTTTACAGTAGGAGGAGATTTCCAGATCTGTATGTGAGGCTTCCTAACATCAGACTTCCTAACAGCTCCCCATCCACTCCCTCTTGGCAGTAAACAGCAATGGTTGTTGTTCTGCAGAGCTGCAGTTACATGTTACATGTTTTAATGTCATATTTTACATATTCATTTCAGAACCTTTAAAGATTGTTGATAAAAACTATTGCAGAGTTTTCCACAAATTTCAGGCAAAAAGACTTAAAGAAATGAACACTGAAGGTATTTTCACTGGTCAAATTGAACCCAAACAGGATGTAAGGGTTACTGAGGAGCAGATATAGTGTGCTGCAGTGTGAGGTCAGAGGAAACTGCTCAAAGCAGTTTGCTGTTTTGGTGTTGGCTGTGGCCCAAACAGCCTGTGTGTTGTTACAAATACATGACACGCAGATCTGGATGATCTCTGAGCTGCTGTGTTTTGAAGGAAGGAAGCAATGACAGCGCTGAGTGTAAGATAAAGTGATATAAAGTATGACAAAGCTTTACTGATGTTAACCTCCTAGGACCTGCCGTCCACATATGTGGACATCACATTTTGGGTTATTTAGACTAAAATACTCAATTTTGCTCTACAAGGGCCTGATATCCACTTACGAGGACATTATACTGCTACTGGTCTATCGAAATTTTAAATGAATATCCTCATGTTTATGTTGATGAGAGTGTGGGGAGTGAGTTGGAGGGTGGGGTGGGCTGTTTTTAACCATGTAAAGCACTTTGTGCTACATCTTTGTATGAAAAGTGCTTTATAAATAAAGATTGATTGATTGATATGTGGCTCTCATGTTTTTCGAAAGAAAAATCAGGTAAAACAAATTTGGTAATTCTTTGTTTTTACATTCATCGGGTCCCAATCAGCCCAAATATCAAAGAAAAATTAAAAATATATGCAGTGGAAGAGCTCAGGTCTTAGGAGGTTAAAGTTCCAGTAAAATAAAGTGATAATAAATCATGTAAATGATACAGACCCTCATAAAGCTTCAGCTTTGGCTTCCTGTAAACCATCTGATTTCTTGCTTTTAAGGCTCTGATATCTATTCTGTATGACTTAAAGCAGTTATGACATGGTCTGATTTTCTCACTCAATAAAGGAATATTTTATATATCAGTCTACTCTTCATTCTATCACAAACAGTTTTCACAGCTCGTACATTTTGTTTTTACACATGTATATAAGCATTAAGCCAAATTTAGTAATGCCAACATACTGAACGAACATTTGTCTCTTATATATAACACATCTGTATATACACTGTCAAAGATACTTGTCTTTGAATGAAGATTTAAGGTGATAGGAAATATAAATAACTGCAACTTGAATCTTTACTGAAGCTCAGTGTTTGGCACAGAGTTCATGTTCACTGCTGTAATAACTAATAATGATTAATATAATAACTATAATATTGGCCATATTATATTTTCATTACCAAAGTGAGATGACTTTGAACTCATGAACAACATTAACTATTTGTTATTTACTAACTGATCTTAAAATGACTGTTCAGTACAGAAGTGAAGCCCAACAATCATGTTTTACAGTCCTGTGGTCTCAGCCTCAGATACTCAACTAATCACACAAAGCTCTTGTAAAAACAAACAAACAAATGAACAAAATATGTTCTCCTTCATTTCTGTCAAACAAAGCTGTATGAAACGTTTCCAGCTGTTAGTATCATGGTTGCTAGGCAACCTGGGCAGCGCGACGGAGGCTAGACCGTCCCATTTCACAAGCCTCTCACTTCCAGCCTTAGCGGTCTTTGAGTACACGGCCCTTGTGGACCGTTAAGGCTGCGTACTTTAACCCTTTAAGACCTACCATAGAACCAAGTCCGCCAGAGCTTATATTATATTTTTACATGCTGTAGTGCCATTTTTGGGAGCATTTCAAGTTGCTATACATCAATACAACCATTATAGCCCAAATATTAATAATATGTTTAAATACAAAAAAGTTGCAAAAAATAGTTTACAACAACAGGAAAAAATTTTTTGAGTGTCTTCATAGTTTTATTTTTGAGATACACCAATTTTTATATACTGCAGAAAAATGAAAAACAATCCTATAATGCAGATTTGCAAAGAAAACAGCATGTGCATCAAAATAAACTATTTAAAGCAGTGCAATTTGAGTTCTAAGCATCCCAGAATCTATTCAGAAATGCATAGAGTCAAACATGACTTTTAAAAACACCAGTATAGGCTTATAAGGCCTACAAGTAAAAAACTACATTTTCCGCGAAAATGACGTCACTTCCGGTTTCGGGCAGGTAATGGCGGACATGCGATCGTACGCGCTGACGTGTATTTCAATGTAGGAAGTGTTATGAACAGCTGATCGGATCGGCAAAGCGTGTTTCTGGAATATTATGTTTTTGTTGCTGCAAGGGTGTCATGGTCCCTGTGCCTCCCCAGCCAGCCCAGTGTGGCCACAAGTGCTTGCTGTTTTACTCTCTCTCCGCTCCCCTCGCCTTGCTCTCTCTCTCTCTCTCTCCTACCTGTCTGCCTGGGCGGAGCTCTGATTGGGCTCCCGCCCTTGGCCCACGCACCTGCAGCTGATCTCCGGTGATTTGCAGCTCTTCTTAAGGCAGGGGCTCTGAGCTACTCGTCGCTGGAATATTGAGTAACTCTCATTAGTATTGCCTGGCTTCATTGTAATCCTGTGGTTCCCGTGCTTGCCTCCGACTTACCCTCGTCTGTGTTAATAGGTTTACCTGGATCAGCCCTTTTGTGACTCCTGGACCCTGTGAGTATGAGTGGACTGCTTGTGTGAAGATTGTTTGGACAAGGAGCGGAGCAAGTGCGAAGAAGTTTGTTTCCCCAGCCTATTGATCCCCGGGACCGAAATACCGAAATTTTGCGAGGAAGAAAAGTGTGCTTTTTGATCGGTGGTGTGTGTCCAGCAAAGCTACTGACCTGGCGTCGATGCGTGAATTAATGCTGGTGGAGGAATTTAAGAACTGCATCCCCGAGCAGATCGCAGTATACCGCAGTGAACAGAAGGTTTCCTCATTACAGCAGGCTGCAACACTGGCTGATGAGTTTGTTCTCATCCATAAAACCAGTGCCATTAAGGACGACAGACACGATGACCTACTGAAGGTTAGTGATGTGCCCACTACACAGTACCCAAAGAGTGAGGTACTTGTGTCTCGTCCTAAAGCAGAACAAAAGTGTTTCTTCTTTTTTAAGCCTGGCCATTTAATGGCAAATTGTAAGACCTACAAACAGAAACAGCCGGTCTCGAGGGCTAGGAGTGTGCCAGCTAGGAAAGCTGATACAAGGGGGTTTGTTACTGGTCCCCTCACTCACACGCCTAGACTTCTTTGTGGGGATGTAACATCTATATAGCACATTTAAAATCAGAGGTACACCAAAGTGCTTCACAAAATCCAATAAAACAGTAGCAAAATACAAAAGCAGATAAGCTAGCAGGTTGGAGGCAATGATTAAGCAAGCATACAAGTACACAGACAAGGAAGTAAGACTTAAAGATAAAATTGACTAGCTGATATCGACATAACGGGGGAAACATCAGGCTTTGACTATTGTTCACCTGTAGTTTGAATGCTGAACATTTACCTGTTTAAATCATAAGAACTGTCACTATACAGAGATGTGCTTCTGAATGTGGACGATGTGTCTTCTCATTTTGTAATGCAGTTCTGCTTATGTTGAGTGATGTAAACAACCAATCGAGCTAGACTCTTCAAATGTTGAAACTGATCATTTGATATTTTTTTTTTATGGCACAGCAATGGTGAGTGTTCCCACCTTCTGCTCTTTGTAACTTAATGTGATTGGACATGATTTTTGAGTCCACCTTTGCAGTAGCAATTGACCGCAAAATAAAGCTACCAGATGTGTACAACTCTAAATCCGGTCTTAAAACAGGAAGTTAGCATTTTCTAGTACAAAGGCTCTATTGGGAGCCAGTGAAGGTCAGAGAGTGATAGACTCAAACCTACCAGTTAAAATGCCAGCCGCAGCATTTTGGGCGAGTTGCAATTTATGAAGAAGGGCAGAATGAAGCCCAGTGTCTAAGGAGTTGCAATAGTCTAACTTGGATGTGACAAAGGCATAGATAAGTTTTTCTAGATCCTCACGTGTTGAGTACGGCTTGGCCTTAGCGTTTAAACATAGTTGATAGAAACAAGACTTAATAACAGAGGACATATGCTTGTCAAACTTAAAAGAGCTATCCAGGTAAACACCCAAATTACGTGCGAAATCAGAAAGAAAATTAGCAAAGGGCCCGAGGACACCAGTTAGATGGGCCCTCGGAGTATAACTGTCAAAGATTACATTTTCTGACATTTAGAATAAGGGAATTGCTCAGCAGCCAGTCTTTAACTTCACTTATACAATCGAAGAAGCGATGCATCGACAGTGTACCATCCTCAGTCAACTCAAAATAAATTTGAATGTCATCTGCATAGCAATGATAAGAGAGTTTGTACTTTTAAATAATACAACAAAAGGATGGAGAAAACACAGTCATGAAAAGCACTTAGACCTGATGTGAACTAGAATACCACTCAACTAAATGCTAATTAATAATGGCAACACAAGAATTAAGCATATATTTAATATAATATAACAACTCAAAAAATACACAATGAACTCAAAATGCTGGATCACAAACCCAGCCCCTGACAAAGTAGCCCTAAACTCAGTGGACAACATCATTTTAACTCGCTTCCATTAACTTCAGTTTGCTGATAATACTTTAACTCAGTGGCTCCCATATTGGGGGGCCACTGCGAGGTGTGTGTGTGTGTGTGTGTGTGTGTGTGTGTGTGTGTGTGTGTGTGTGTGTGTGTGTGTGTGTGTGTGTGTGTGTGTGTGTGTGTGTGTAAATTTACAAAAAAAGATAGCTTGGACACTGCTAGCGTAATGGACAGGTTTTTTGATGGGGCTCCCACACAAACGCAAAGCAGAGCATCGCCAAATATACTTTCAAACCAAAGGCTAGAACATATGATGAAGGTAGATACCCCCGAGGGAATTTGTTTCGCCTGTGTTGCTGGGCTCTCCAAATCACGGACAAACATTATCCCACATTCTTGATTCTTAGTTCACAAACACTTCTTACAATGAGATGTTGGTAATGTTAGCTCTTTATACAGTAAAGTTACAATGGGATACAAATAATATCAGGCTGAACCTGCCACAGTTTGTTCCCGCTGTCCAAATCACAGACAAACAGTATTCCACAGCTTACATTTTTACAGTTTGTATTTTTAAACCCATTTTGCACAGAGAGGCATTTTTTGAAAAATGTATTGCTAGGAATGTTGAATATTATTACACAGGAAAAAAACAACTATACGTAAAATAATTACACCATGAAGATGGTTTTACTAAAGGTTTGAGTTGGGAAATAAACTGCAATGGACTTGGAAAACAAAGTGTGTGTGTGTGTGTGTGTTAGTGTTAGTGGGGCGGGGGCGATAGCAAAAAAGAAAAAAGTTTGGGAACCACCGCTTTGTATACTACGGCGCCCCGCAAGGGACATGGGAGAAAAAAAATTACGATGAACTTTTGCGGGATCTCGCAAAACTAACTCAGGATCTCGCAAAACTTGAATTCCAACAATGGCGGCAGCTACTTAGTTAGATATCTGCTCGGTTTACAAGACATCACATATTTGCAAAAGTGCTCCGACATTTTCGGAGATCTGGCACCCACCATCTCGAAGCTAACGGGAGGTCGAGACCTACTACAGCGGGGAGGAACACTGCTTTTGCGGCACATCGTGCCTCAACCTCCCGGTCGGCTTTGAGCTGGCGGCCTCCGAAGAATGCGGCTAAAACTTTTACGAGATTTCGCAAAAATTTTGCGAGATCCCGAGTTTGTTTTGCGAGATCTCGCAAAAGTCCGTCTTAATTTTTTTTCTCCCATGTCCCTTGCGGGGCTCCGTAGTATATGCCCTTTAAAACAACTGGAGAAAACAGCCACCCTGCAAAAATTCCACAAGACTGTCTTCCTGTTTATTCTGCTGTGGCTGATCCATATCAGCAGGAAGTGGGACGAGATGTGATGCCCTCCCTTCAACAGTGGATTTAAATTTTTATACTGTAACAAAATCTATTTCACCATAACTACAGGCCTTTTAAATATATTATACTATTTATGATAGAGATGTGTATGTATAATACACTTGCATAAAAAATCACAGAACTTTATATTAGAAGTTTTTTTCCAGAAAGTCAAGTGTGAGGTTTAAAACATGATCAGAGATCTTGCTGAAACATATTTGAGATCATAAATTCGAATAAAACATGGTTTCTTCCAAACAGAAAATAATCTGAAGTGTTTTAGTATCTTGGCTGTCCACTGAAACACATACAGTGAGTGGCTTCATCCAGTAAACTCATGTTAGACTTTATGTTGTCTAAAAGCACAAACAGCTGTGTCGTTGTGTTTGCATTCAAAGAGCGCTCTTACCGAGTACGAGGAGCAGGAGTGGCAGCAACATCTTCATCTCCAGTTAAAGTCCTGATAACAACAACACACAGCTGCTGCTGCACTAAAGGCTTGGTCCTCTTAAGTTAGACAGAGCAGTCCTGATAATTTCCTGTTGATCCTTCAAAATAAAATTTTTATTGCGATCCACTTTCACAATTAAACTCAGAGGAGAAACGACATGTACCGTCTACTAGGCTGACCCTGCACTGCTTTTAGTAACATGTGTTTGCTGCTGTGTGGGATTATTCTGCTCCCATTTTAAACTAACATTTAGAAATTACATTTTAAACTTTACAAAACTGACAGGTTTTTAATGTTTCTCCAAAAAAAAAAATTACATTCCTGCATAAACAAACATTAAAAGTCTCATATCTAAAGACTTAAGCAAAACACTGAAATAGCCAAAAAAAAGTAAAAAGAAAAAATCTAAGTACCTGGACGACAAACTGTATATACTGTATATTAATTGTAATATTAATTAAACTAAATGTATCATCAAAGAAAGCTCAAGTGCTGGTCATCGAAAATATCGTGGGTCTCAAAAACAAAATATCAGTGAGCAACATGATCTGGACTCTAATCAAGGCAACAAACAACCACTGTTTGCAACAACAGCGTTACAAGTAACGGTGTTACTAACACCCCTGCACCCATGCTGGTCCCCAGGGTGAGGTCAGCCAGGATACAGCCTGTCTCCACACCCATTCCTACGCCCCGGGTGGGAGCGATTAGTGTCCACTGGAGGCTCAGGTGAGCCCGTCCTGCAGTTTTCCTCATGTTCTGGTGGCGCGAAGTAGTTCAGCTTCCACCACCACCACTTCAAACTTCATTACAACAACCACCACAACCTCTGCTCTCCAGTCTCTAGCTCTGTTACCAGCTCAGTTTTCTGCTCAGTCTTCAGCTCAGGCATGCTGTGATGTTGTTGTTGTGTGATCAGAGAGAGAGAGAGAGCGCTTGTATTCAAATGGTTTCCACATGTAATGGTCTGCAAGAGGATGTAGAGAGCCATAGCCCCGTCCCCCAGGGCATGAAGCAGGCATGGAGGAGATCCAGGCCCCAGACATCCAGAGGCCCCAGAGTGCGAGAGCCCAAGGAGGACCACCGGAGGGGCATCCGTGCATGGGAAGGGCTGAGGATCCCCAGACGAGGGGTCACCCAGTAGCCACCGAGCAGAATCTAGAGGGGGCTGCGCCGGCGTGCCCGCCGGCTCTGCCGGCAGCCAGCTGTGCCAGAGTGAACAGAGCCGCGGAAGAGGCCTGACCGAGCAACAGGCGCCAGGCCCCGCCAAGTAGCCACCGGGAGTGAGCTGTGCCGTGATGTTTTCGACCCTCTGTTCCCTGAGCTCTGGTAGTTTGTTTTATTTTATTTTATTTTTGGTTTTGTAAACCATTTGTTTTGGACTGTTCCTTGCGCTCCTGTGCCTTTTGTGAATATTTTATTTGGACTTGTTTTTGTTATTCCACGTCACATTTCACACATACAGTCTGCCCCTGCTAGACTGTGACAGTTCAAAGGTGGAAAACAGACACTGATGAAGGGGGGAAAAAAAGTGATGTGAGTGAGAGCGATAAATAATATATACATCAGTGAAAAATTTATTTTTCACTGAGATTTAAAAACTGTCTAGTGTTTGTTTGAGTTTGGGAACTGAAGAGGAGTTTGTGCCCGGAAACGGCTAATGATGTCAGACTTAAAAGGCGGATTGGTATTACTTCAGCTGCTTCTACAGCTGATACTGTGGTTTCTTGTCCTCTCAGACCAGCAGGTGGAGGTGGAGGAAAGGTCAGAGTCTGTCATCCTGCCCTGCAAAACAACACCTGATCTGCCTGAGGATACCATAGTGGAGTGGACTCGTTCTGACCGAGAACTTATGGTGGTCCATGTGTATTCAAACAACAGTGACCACCTTAAGAATCAGGACGACCTTTACTGTGTTCGCACAAAGATGAACGAAGACCTGCTGAGAACCGGAGACCTCAGTCTGACCCTGAAATACCCCACAGAGAGAGACAGTGGAGGCTACATCTGCACCATCTACAGGGACAAAGACATCCTGAGACAGAAAGTAGTGCTGCAACATGTCAGAGGTGGCTGTCAGTGGCTCAGATTACCTTCAACATTCAAAGGTCAGAGGTCATAATTTATTTATTTTTTTGTTTCTCCACAGAACGATTTCCACCCTGGGCCACAGCTGTTCTGCTTCTTCTATTTCTTGTTCTTGTGGTTTCTGGAGGTCTCATATATTATTTCCGTCAGTATTTCATGCCAGGTGAGTGTCTCCTACTACACTACCCATAATGCCGATGGTTAGCAGGTGTCCTCTGGTGGCTCCTTGACTGTGGCTCACACAAACTTGTTCCAGAAGCTGAAAGAGTTGAGAGTTACAAACAGCTGATACAGAGAGCTGAAGAGAAACTTCCAGGTTTGTTCCAGAAGTCAGAAAACCTCCTTCAGACTCAGTCATTGATCAGTGAAACAGCTCCACAACATGACTTTACTAAACAGTGTGTGTGCTTCACTGCATTGATCTGACACAGAGGCTGCATGTGGACAAGCTGTTCTTCTTCTGTGGTGGTAAACAGCAGCTGACATGGAAACGTGCTGACAGTAAATGTTGCAGCAGCTTCAGTAAATGTTCCTCCTTGAGTTGTGCTCAGTCATGTGGTGGAGAGCTTCAGATGTTCAGAGCAGACACATGAGATCTTCATGGTTTCTGTGCTGATGTGTGTGAGACATGGCCGACTGTGGAGGCTCAGTCTGTCTGTTCTTCTGCTCTTCATCCAACATGTCTGCAGCACTTTACAGGACGCTGCAGACTAGTTACCAAAGAACGAGTCAGGAACACATCAGGAACAAACTGAGACACAATCTGACTGAGACTAGAAGACAAGGAGGGGACAGGGAGGTCATGTGACCATCACAGCTGCTGCTGATGTCATCATGTTGTCCTCAAAGGTTACAAGGTCGAGGTGGATTCAGGGATGGAGTCTGTCCAGCTGCCCTGCAAAACCACAGTTTGCCTGCCTAAAGATGCTAAAGTGGAGTGGATGGATAGCGGTCACAGGACAGTTCACGTGTATAAGAACAGCTCTGACCAGCCTACAGAACAGGACCAGTTTTACATAAATCGGACAAAAATGCAGAGAAACCTGCTAAAAACTCGCAACCTCAGTCTGACCCTGAAACACCCCACAGACTGGGACACAAAGACCTACAGGGAGTGCAGAATTATTAGGCAAATGAGTATTTTGTCCACATCATCCTCTTCATGCATGTTGTCTTACTCCAAGCTGTATAGGCTCGAAAGCCTACTACCAATTAAGCATATTAGGTGATGTGCATCCCTGTAATGAGAAGGGGTGTGGTCTAATGACATCAACACCCTATATCAGGTGTGCATAATTATTAGGCAACATCCTTTCCTTTGGCAAAATGGGTCAAAAGAAGGACTTGACAGGCTCAGAAAAGTCAAAAATAGTGAGATATCTTGCAGAGGGATGCAGCAGTCTCAAAATTGCAAAGCTTCTGAAGCGTGATCATCGAACAATCAAGCGTTTCATTCAAAATAGTCAACAGGGTCGCAAGAAGCGTGTGGAAAAACCAAGGCGCAAAATAACTGCCCATGAACTGAGAAAAGTCAAGCGTGCAGCTGCCAAGATGCCACTTGCCACCAGTTTGGCCATATTTCAGAGCTGCAACATCACTGGAGTGCCCAAAAGCACAAGGTGTGCAATACTCAGAGACATGGCCAAGGTAAGAAAGGCTGAAAGACGACCACCACTGAACAAGACACACAAGCTGAAACGTCAAGACTGGGCCAAGAAATATCTCAAGACTGATTTTTCTAAGGTTTTATGGACTGATGAAATGAGAGTGAGTCTTGATGGGCCAGATGGATGGGCCCGTGGCTGGATTGGTAAAGGGCAGAGAGCTCCAGTCCGACTCAGACGCCAGCAAGGTGGAGGTGGAGTACTGGTTTGGGCTGGTATCATCAAAGATGAGCTTGTGGGGCCTTTTCGGGTTGAGGATGGAGTCAAGCTCAACTCCCAGTCCTACTGCCAGTTTCTGGAAGACACCTTCTTCAAGCAGTGGTACAGGAAGAAGTCTGCATCCTTCAAGAAAAACATGATTTTCATGCAGGACAATGCTCCATCACACGCGTCCAAGTACTCCACAGCGAGATGTGGAGAGATTTACAAGGAGGGAAAACAGTACACCTCTCTGAACAGTGTCTGGGAGGCTGTGGTTGCTGCTGCACGCAATGTTGATGGTGAACAGATCAAAACACTGACAGAATCCATGGATGGCAGGCTTTTGAGTGTCCTTGCAAAGAAAGGTGGCTATATTGGTCGCTGATTTGTTTTTGTTTTGTTTTTGAATGTCAGAAATGTATATTTGTGAATGTGGAGATGTTATATTGGTTTCACTGGTAAAAATAAATAATTGAAATGGGTATATATTTGTTTTTTGTTAAGTTGCCTAATAATTATGCACAGTAATAGTCACCTGTACACACAGATATCCCCCTAAAATAGCTAAAACTAAAAACTACTTCCAAAAACATTCAGCTTTGATATTAATGAGTTTTTTGGGTTCATTGAGAACATGGTTGTTCAATAATAAAATTTGCCTAATAATTCTGCACTCCCTGTACACCTGGAGGTAGCAAGACGTAAGTACAGTGTACTGGACCTACCATTGTTTACATCCACAAAGAAACAGTATAACTCCTTCTGACCTTCTCTGTACTTTACTTTCAAAACTAACTTCATATCTGACGTGCTCTTCTTGGTATGAAGCCATACTGCTGCTCATACCTCACACTTCCACCTTATCAACACAGTCTTTACATGTAAGAACATCTCTATCTTCCATCATACTAACCTTCTATGAATCCTTTACAGATACAGTTCTTTTTTTTTTTTTTTTTTTTTTTTTTTTTTTTTTGGCCAAATTCCTATATTGCATGCCAATTGTCTAACTGCAATGCAGGCAATTGGCTAGAAAGTAGGCTGGATTTGCATGTAGGCAATCCTTTCTTAGTGGCCTTTCCAATAAAATAAGTGGCCCTCCCAGAAAGTACAGGGTGCTTGTGCCTTATTTACAGGCCGTATTATAAAGTCTTACCAATCAGCAATACATTACCCCCTCTGAGTCACCCTCATCACAGAAACCTCTCTGTGATCACCATAGTCTAGGGTGGACATGAAGGATCTGCTTAGATCATTGTTCTCTTTGTCCTGTTTCCTTTAAGGAGACCAGCATGTTTGATAATACAATTTACTGGACAGTGTTGCATTTATCTTTTTCCTTATTCGGCTTCAGTATAACAATTAATTATGAATCAAGGAAATTTTCATACTGCTTAAAACCTTAGGACACTTCTATAATGAAATTACAATAAAGACAAAAAGTCTCAAATAGTTTCTAATCAAAATAAATAAGAATTCAGTCTATTGCTGATCTTTCTCATCACTCTGCTTGTAATGTATGTTTGCACTGATTGCTGATCACGCTTCAGTATTGGCCTCCGTCAGAAGGAATGGTACTCCACAGCGATGTAGTTCAAAGAAGTTTAATGAAGGAGGTGACAGATGGCATCAACAGGATGAACAACATTGGTAGGGCGTGGCCGAATTGTAATATAGTAAAGTGTAGGTGAAGAGTGTGTGTTTGTGTGTGTGGTCATCTGTAAACAGAAAGAACACATATGTGTATTAATCAATATGAGTAGCACAATGCTGCGTATACAGTATGTGGGTTTCCAGCAGAATGTTATACAATTAATAATGACATAGCCACTAGATGGCACCTTAACATAAATGAATTTTCTACATTACAACTACTCAGGCAATAACCATAAAGATACATAGTTACATCCACGTACAACTACAATGCTCAACAGTAAGTTATATATGACATGAAATATGGACTGAGCCAAGGCTGCCTGTAGTAGCCCCAAAAGCTGCATCGTAGCAATAGCAACGGCACTAGCTTAATACTTAGCAAATACAGATAAAGTTAAACAAACATCACTCTTATCTTACAATACTCACGCACACAGTATTAACTCACACAGGGACGCAGGTAAATACGTTACAACTCCGAGACACCTCTCAGCCACGCCGAACCACACTGAACGTGTTCCCAACCGGAAGTACAATACTGAGGTGCATTAGTGATGCGCGAATCATGAACGAATTGTTCAATACTCGAGAATCACTTTACTGACTCATGAATCATGATTCACAAGCCCAACTGACTCACTGACTCATCCCTGTTGCTGTTAGCAGCAATGTATCTAGCTTATAATTAAAATTGTGGAGAAAAACACAACATCCAGTATCTTAACAAAAAAAATTCTGCTCTGAACTGGAAGAAAAAACCCTGAGCAGAAGCTCACATCAAGAAAATAGCTCCTCGGTTCACAGTAGCATCGCTCTGCTAACATGCTAACAGCACATTTGAGCTACTCACCCCCTCCCTTCCTGTGCTGAATCGTAAGCGTAAGCGAATCACTCAGGACTCGCTCACCCCCTCCCTCCTGTGCTGAATCATAGAGCAAACTTTTTTTTTTTTTAAATGAACTTTATTTAGAACAATAACAATGACAATCTCAAAGAGACAAGCGACATATTAAATCAATCAGAACAGAATCACATCTCCTGTACACCACAATGAAATCGACAATAACTGAAAGTAAACATACATACATACACACACATATATATATATACACACATACATATATATACACATATATATGCATATACACATGCATACATACACATCCATATACACACATCTACATAATAATAATATAAAAAGATGAATAACCAATACAAAAATAAATAACAATAAAAAAAGAATGAAAAACAAGGAACAGAAATAAAGAAGACAAGGGGGATCATAAAATCTCTAAAAGTGAGGTTCCATAAACAAGACACATAACTTAAATAAGGGGCTAAGAAAAATCAAACTCTTCTAAAAATCTATACAATTTGATTGCTTGAGGCTTATTTATTAGCTTAAGAGATTTACGGAACAGGGAGAGGTCGTTTTTAAGAGCAGGCCATGAAGGGGGGGATTTAGCATATCGGCATTTATGTATGTAATACTTTGTTATAATAATGAGATTGTTAACTAAAAACTCACTATTTTTGTCCTTAAGGATTACTCCAATTTGAATATTTTGAAAAGACCAAAAATCAATATATCCATACTGGGACAATATTAGGACATGGAGAGATTTCCATAAATTCTGGATTGTCACACATCCATAGAACATGTGCTCTATTGTTTCCGAAGTTGTTTTACAAATATAACAGTTGTCTAACACAAATTTAAATCTGTCTCTCATAAATTCATTGGAGGGGTAAATATTTTTTGTAGTTCTAAAATGGACTTCTTTAAATTTGGGGGGAATTGGAAATGTTAAATATTTGGTTCTGATCAACGAGATCTCAGATTTGTTATAATCTTTAAAGACGAGTGAATGTTTTGTCCTACCTGGATATAAGGTGTTAACCAAATACCTCCTCAAAAATTGATTATTGCATTTTCCATTAACCAAGTCAAGACCATCTAGTTTAACTTTATGTAAATTTGGAGTCTGTATATTTGAAAAATTGTTCTTTATCGTATTTACAAGGACTGTTGGGATATTCTGTGAAACCTTTTTATAGAGCTCGAACGAGCAACTCATGTCATATTTCTCATTAAGCCTGTTTAATTCAAGTATATCTCCATTTTCATCCATTATATGTGTCACAGACCAAATTTGTTTTGTCATCCATTCTTCCACAAACATAGATTTCCCCCGATTCAATATCACCCTATTATTCCACAATGGAACATTGTGGGGACTAAAGTTATGTTTAAACATTAATTTCAAATTTAACAAAACTTGTTGATGAAATTTGGAAAGTTTTATGGGTAGTTTAGAAATTTCAAAATCACATACTAAAAGGAATTGGATCCCCCCAACTTTGTTGAAAATAAGAGATGGTATCAAGAACCAGATCTCATTATCATTTTTCAAGAAAGATCGTAGCCAATTAATCTTTAAAATGCCATTCATTATTTCAAAATCGATTGCTTTTAAACCCCCCTCTTCATAATCTTTTATCAAGTCCCTGTTACTAATATAATGATGTTTATTTTTTCCATATGAAATTAAAATTCACCTTATTGATATCTTTTATAATTCTTGGTGGGATGGCTAGGGAATAAGCTGGATAGATTAATCTGGACAAAGATTCAACCTTGGTCAACATTATCCTGCCGAACAACGTTAAACCTCTCTGTAGCCAATGGTTTAGAGTTTTTTTGCATTTGTCAATTGTATTCTGAATATTCTTTTCTTCACTATCAGCCATGCATTTAGTTATCCAGATTCCAAGATATTTGATTTCATTTTTGACAGGTATATCATACAAAGAAGAGTGAGAACAATTGTGGATACTCATGAGTTCACATTTGTCCAGGTTCAGGCGTAGCCCAGAAATATCAGAAAAGATCTTTATTGTATCTAAGGCCAATGGAATTTGTTCTTTATTTTTTTTAGAAAGATTGTTGTATCATCGGCAAGCTGACTTATTATTAATTTGTGATTATTTATGTCTAATCCTTTGATGTTTGAGTTTATGACAGTAATAGCAAGTAATTCAGTGGCTACAATGAATAAAAGAGGTGAGATGCTGCAGCCCTGCCTGATACCTCTCTCCACCCTGAACCTGGGACATGTGCCTTCTAAAAGAGAAACACAACTATTAATATCAGTATATAACATAGTGATCATATCCAGAAATGCATCACCAAACCCAAAATGTTTAAATGTCTTAATAATAAAAGTGTGTTCAATAGAATCAAATGCTTTATGGAAGTCCAAGAACAACATAAAATCATAGAGCGAACTGTCGCTACCCGATCCGTACCGGAAACCCGATCGGTACCCCGCATGCGCAAATCTTACGTCACTTCCTCTCTTTGCCAACATTGCGACATTCAATATATTTGAATGACACGTTTAGCGCCCAGTTAGCTCTTAGCATTTCTCAACAGCTCTGCCTCCTTTTCGACTACCGGGACATTTAAACAATGAATAACCCGTATCCGCAACAAATTTTTGCTTTTCTCCTCAACAGAGAGCGTCCCCCGATTGAACAACAGCGCCGTAAAATAAGAAGAATGGTGCCTAATGACAGAGTTAATAATACAGACTTTGTAACATGTCACGTGAAGATTCAGCAGCCAGATGAAGTGTTTACTGGCAACTGACAGTGACAGCGGACATCATCATCACTATTCCAACAATCCTCTCCACACAGACAAGCATAAACACACTCGACTATCACTAAATCAAATTTAACACATGTTTGTAATGACGCTAATTCAGTTTACAATAGGGTTCATTCGCTCAGTCAGCAGGTGGCAGTATCCTCGTACACTGGGGAGTAAACTGCCATTAAACGAACAGAAGAAGAAGAAAACGATTTGTACGGTCCGACTTTGCACATGCGCAGTAAGGATCGAGAGTCCTGATCTGTCACTATCTTTTTATTTTTTTGTTTTTGTCTACATTACATTAAATGTTTCATTATCGGAAACATTTTAAGAGATACGTGTTATTCTTAACATCTTAACAGATACTCTGACCCGTAACTATCTTAAAATCGGATCGGGTAGTGACAGCGTCACTACCCGATCCGTACTGGAAACCCGATCGGTACCCCGCATGCGCGAAAGGTGTCTACTTCCGGTCGTAGCGTTTTACGATAGTTACGGGTCAGAGTATCTGTTAAGATGTTAAGAATAATAAGTATATCTTAAAATGTTTGCAATAATGAAGCATTTCAGTACAATGTAGACAAAAACGAAAAATAAAAAGATAGTTACGGATCGCATGTGCAGATGTTTTCTTCTTCTTCTGTTCGTTTAATGGCAGTTTACTCCCCAGTGTACGAGGATACCGCCACCTGCTGACTGAGCGAATGAACCCTATTGTAAACTGAATTGGCGTCATTACAAACGTGTGTTAAATTTGATTTAGTGATAGTCGAGTGTGTTTATGCCTGTCTGTGTGGAGAGGATTGACTGGAATAGTGATGATGATGTCCACTATCACTGTCAATTGTCAGTAAACACTTAATCTGGCTGATGAATCTTCACGTGACACATTGCTAAGTCAATATTATTAAGTCTGTAATTAGGCGCCATTCTTATTATTTTACGGCGCTGTTGTTCAATCGGGGGACGCTCTCTGTTGAGGAGAAAAGCATGAATTTGTTTGTATACGGATTATCCATTGTTTAAATGTCCCGGGCAGTCGAAAAGGAGGCAGAGCTGTTGAGAAATGCTAGGAGCTAACTGGGCACTAACCGTGTCATTCAAATATATTGAATGTCGCAATGTTGGCAAAGAGAGGAAGTGACGTAAGATTTGCGCATGCGGGGTACCGATCGGGTTTCCGGTACGGATCGGGTAGTGACAGACACGAACGAATCACTCACTCACTCACCCCCTCCCTCCTGGCTCACAGCTTCTTGTTCTTCTTGGTTGGCAACCAATGTTAAGGCGCATTACCGCCCCCTGGCTCACAGCTCAGTGGACATTTAGATGAGAAAATATATATTTAACACATTTAAGGAAAATACTAATAAAATAAAAATAAACAAAATAAATGTTTATTAAGCAATTTTGATAGGAAATTGCTTAATTTTAGAAATGTTTTTGCTCTATAAAATAGTTGTTTTTTTGTTTTTTTTTTAGAATCATTCATCTTAGCAGTAGGATTTACATGAAAAGAGAAACAAATTAAGTTTGAGTGAAAATGTACATTTTTAGCACTCTCTGGTCAACTGACTCAGTGAATCAAATGACTCAAAAAACCCGATTCACTTTGGTGAGTGACTCATTAAAACTCGATTCAGTAAAAAGAATCAAATTTACCATCACTAAGGTGCATCATGGGTAACGTAGTATAAACAAGGTGCAGTACCAAGCGGACTTTTAACACTGCTTCTCAAACACTTCCTCCTCTGTCTCTCAGTCTCCCAGGTGGAGGTGGATTCAGAGGTGGAGTCTGTCCAGCTGCTCTGCAAAGCCACACTTCCCCTGCCTGAAGATGCTAAAGTGCAGTGGATGGACAGACAAGACAGGAAGGTCCATGTGTTTCAGAACGGCTCTGACCAGCCTGAAAAACACCACAGTCGTTACAGAGACCGAACAAAGATGCATGAAGACCTGCTGAAAACTGGAGACCTCAGTCTGATGCTGAAATACCCCACAGACAGAGATATAAAGACCTTCACCTGCACCGTCTACAACAGGGAGGGACACATCCTGCTGAAGAAACAAGTGCTGCTGAAAGTCAGAGGTCAGTGCTGTAGATACATGTCAGAGGTCATATTGTAAGTTTGACTCCTGTTATCTGTTTCCAAGTATTTCAGTCATTGTCATCAGTGCTGATCAGAAGCTGATTGAAGGTAAACATTTATTCAAATGTGTGAAGTAAGCCTGCAGTCTAAAGGAGTGAAGTGCTCTCCTGAGATAATATAACACTGTGAGGCTTTACAGTATGTTGGGGCCTGATTATTCAAGATGTGTGAGGAGCAGGATTTAAATTTAAAAAAGCAGATGAAGAGCAGCAAATATGGAGAAAGATGGTTTGTCTTTGTATTGTTTGTCAGCACTCACACTGTGGATCACCTGAAGGCTTTTCAGGGAGCTTTTATTGCAACGTCATTCAGACAGGATGCTTCTGTTTGTGTGTCTGAATTTTGGAGATATTATGCAAATGAAACAAAGCAGTCCTACTTATTTAAGCCCCACGCCCCTGGTACTGGGGGCAAAAAGGAGGAGATCACGTTTAATCGGTTATAACGCGGGTTGAGAAATAAAAGTCCAGACGTGTGGTATCCACAGAAACCTCTGAATCTCAGCTAAAATGTCATATAAACCATTTCTACAACCACCAAACACACCGAAAACAAGCCGTGATTAAACGAGCAGTTACGTAAATGCGCAGAAGTCCACTAAGCAAACAAAACTGAACCAGAAATTCTCCAGACTTCATGTAACCGGCTAAAGACAGGCTGGTTAGCTTCCAGGGCTACCACTGACTCCACACACCAAGTTTCACCACGATCAGACTAAAATTCACTGAATGAGCCGCAAAAGAAGACCACAAAAACACACAGCGGCGCAAATGCGCTAAGACAGAGATTGGCTTACCGTACTGATTTCCTCCGTTATTTTAGCCGGTAGCCACGTGATTACCAGTAGTTACCATGCCTACCTAGCCGCATCAGAGCCGTTTTCCGTCAACAACCTCCATTTTAGACCCACCTACAGACACGTGACTGGACAGACGCCACATGCAGTAAATTTGGGCCCACAGCTCATGTTGTGTTTGTTGTCCTTTCAGTCTGTCAGGTGGAGGTGGAGGAGGGGGCGGAGTCTGTCCAGCTGCCCTTCAAAACCACAAAAAACTTGCCTGAAGATGCTGAAGTCGTGTGGATGGACAGTGATTATAACACCCACCTTTGTACAAACTCATTGGACAAGCCTGACAGACAGCACGAGGTTTACAGAGACCGAAAGAAGATGAATGAAGACCTGCTGAAAACTGGAGACCTCAGTCTGACCCTGAAACAGCCCACAGAGAGAGACAGTGGAGAGTATGGATGTGTGGTCTACACCAAGAAGATCAACAGACACAAAACTGTGCTGCTGAAAGTCAAAGGTATCTGCTTGTTTGTTTGTTCATTTATTTAATTGATCGTGTGTGTGTGTGTGTGTGTGTGTGTCTGACTGTCTTGTGTCTCCTCTGCAGGGAGAGTTCAGGTCCAGGATCAAATCAGGAACAGAAGCAGCTCCATTGATCCGACTCCTCTGATGGCTGATCAATCAGTTTGATCTGTGTGTTCTTTGATTATTGATCAGTGATGTCAGAGTGGAGTCAGTGTGATGTTGTTGTTGTGTGTTTGAGACTTTTAGTGTCCATGAAGGTCTCTGCTGCCGTAGATCCTCTGAACTGTGACAGAGGTCTCACTCTGGAGGAAACTCTCAGCACTTTCCAGCAGCTCCTCCATCATGGAGGACGTTCCCTCACTGTAACAGGTGGAGGAGAGAGGAGAGGAAGCACAGGTGGATCCTCTGAGGAAGAGGAGCGTTCCTACAAACCACATGATCACATGACCAGAGGACAAGCATGTGTAGAAACACATTAAAGTCAGCCTGTAAACTCATCATGAGTTTTTCTGCTGTAAATGGAGCCGTGTTGTATTTTCTTTAGAACAAAGCTGAGCACAGTAAGGACTGAGATGAAGACATGAGAACAGATGAAGTTAGTTTGGACTTCCTGATGCTGACTCTGACTGAGGTGACGAGTGGATGCTAACAGTTTCTGTTTCCTCGATGGAGCTCTCTCATCTTCTCCACATCTCTGCTGGACATAATCTTTCTTCACAGTTAACAGCAGCTGGTGTAAGAAGATAAACTCTATGACAGTCATTCTCAAACCGTGGTACGCGTAACAGTGGTGGTACTTGGGCTCCCTGTGGTGGAACGTGGGAAATATCCCCCCGCCCCCCAAAATTAAGATTAAATAATATACCATTGTGGAGGTATGCAAAGATGACACGAGAGTCTCCCCGTATGTGAGTCCTCTATGAAGAGCAGCCTTTTCTTATCGCCAGCAGTCACGGCCGCTACAGAGCGCTGGCGGGGCGGACTCATTTCCCCATTAAAACTACAAGGCAGCCAAAACGCTGGTGGTAAAAACACAGCCCTTTTCCACGGTGCCGCCGTGCTGCGATTCCAACCACCATCGGTGAATAGGAGTCCCCAGGAGAATCGGTGGGAGATGCCGTCGGAACTATCACCTGGATGCTGAAGCTCCTAGTACCCAGAAGAGCGATAATCCTTCGAGGCCAGCAGCAGGGAGTTGATGAGGCCAGCTCGCACTGGTGCCGATAACTGTCAGAGGAAGACATGAGTAAAGAGGAATCCAGCATCATCCATTCCTAACAAGGACAGTGTGCTCTCTATGAGCTCGAGAGCGGTACCATCATCCAGGCCCGAGAAAGAGAGGAGTTACTCGGCCCGCTCTGCATCGGAGAGGAAATAACACCGCAGAAGCAGCGCCTTGAGAGTGGTGTATTTCCCTTGGATGGGGGGTTCCTGGAGGAGGGTCATCACACGGCAGGTGGACAGTGGATCCAGCGAGGTTAAATGAAGACAGAAAACATATAAATCACCTTGAGCGACTGTTGTTGTGATTTGGCGATAGATAAATTGAATTGAATTGAAAAACTAAACAGCAGTGGTGTTTGTAGTGTTACTGAAGTTGGGCTAGCTGGTATGTGGTGGCTAGCTACACAGCTATGGTTAGCATAATATAAACACAGTGAAGCTGGAGGGTGAACGCTAACTTTTTTTTCCACTAGATAAAAGCTAACGTGAGGGTTCCCAAAGGTCAGGGACAAATGTAATCGCATGGCAGGATGCTGTAAACGGATCACACTTCAGTCAGGAGAACGACTGAGCTAATCCATCCACAATACGAGGTTAGTCATTAATATACTGCTGCATGGGCTGGGCTGTAGTTAAATCGTAAGGGTTTAAAAACTGAGCTTTAAAATGAACAGTGGTAATAAAAACCGAGAGAGGCCGACAGTGATCACTGACCTTTTGTAGGGGCTTGTTTAGATTACACGGAACAAGATCCAAAGCATTAAAACATGTTAAAAACACAACAGCCTTATTATAAAACTCAGAGTAGTTTGAACCCGGAAGCAGGATTCATCAGGTCATTGTTTAAAAATTGGTTATCCCACCTGCTGTGAATGTTTTAATGCAGTACAGTTGTTGTTATTATCATTATGTCACATCCTGTTTATGACAGTTAAAATAAATAACATTCATATAAGAAATAAAATTGTCTCATGTAAACTGTATGTGGTGTTAAATAGGCCTATACTACTGTACTATAATGTTGGTCATAAGGGTGGTACTTCAAGAGCCATATATTTTATGAGGTGGTACTCATTGTGAAAAGTTTGAGAAGCACTGGTCTATGTGAAACTTGATATCAGTAATAAACTAGGGTGCATCAGTCATTGATTAGTTTGACTGACTGCAAGGAAACGGAGTAAGTTGAACTACTTCTAAATCGTACTGTAGTTACACTGATTTCAGATTTATATTCATGGTTTCATATTTACATGTTTCTTCTCAGTTTGTTTGTTTTTGGGCAAATTACATTTATTAAATGAACATGCTCAGAGTTGTGAAACTTCAGCTCCCACAATGCTTTGGAGGCTATCAAAAGAAAATGCATGCACGTCAACTATAAATACACACCATGAGGCGTTAGTAAGGTATCAGGGCATAATGAACTCTTCATTTAATTATGGAACATTACTCCTGCATTAACACAAATCATCATGTAATTCATAAACACAGATCTAAGTGGTTTCGTCGTCTTCTGGGTTAAGTCAGGCACTTATTGCTTACCTGTGTCTTACAAAGGAAACAAAGGACAGCTTGACCTGAAGACTCAAACACGTCTCAGTCATGTTCACAATGGAGGAGGAAACACATTCAAAGTGATACAGAACATAACAAATATAATGAGATGAAAATAAAATCTGTTTGAGGTTTAAAGAATGATCAAATCTATAAATGACCAGAGTCTAGGTTGAGAAAAAAAATGTCTTAACTGAAGTTACAGGCTGGACTCAAAAAACTTTAAGGGAAAATCCACGGTCTGTATGTCCAACAATCTCAGCAGGTAAGTCAGGCTGAAACTGGCTCCTGGGAGGAAAAGAGGACAAAGAAGGCAAACGCAGAAACAGCAGACTGACCATACAGAGGTGAGTAACCACCACTATAAACCACTGTAAGTCCTCTGTATTTAAAGGAGCCAGCTGTGTTCCAGCATGGTCCCTCCCCTGTGGTGTAAGGTGTGGTTAACACATGCGTAGGTTCTATACTTGTCCCTCCTTCCTCCGCCTCTCACTCTTACCCCACTCTTCTTACTTCTAACACTTTTCCTGTTATGTTCTTTTCCTCTTTTCACCACATCCAAACGGTCACGGTCTAACTTCCTGATGAGTCACTTAAACACTGATATTGAAAATCTAGAACAATTATTACAAAATTATTACTTATTTTTCTGTTTTAAAACTCTGATTCATTGTCAATATCGTATGATTTACTTTTAGCTCAATCAGAATGCATATATATTCTTTTTATGACTCTGTTTTCAGCACTGTTTTTTTTTTTTACTTTAATACATAAAAACTGAAGAAACAAAGTTATGTCTTCAAAATATGACACATGACTCAAACAGCACTACACATCCTCGCTGCATGTTGTTTCTCCTTTGAGTTTAATTGTGAAAGTCATTTGCTATAAAAAATATTTTATTTTGAAGGATCAAAAGGAAATTATCAGGTTTTCTCTGTCTAATGTAAGAGGACCAAACCTTTAGTGCAGCAGCAGCTGCGTGTTGTTGTTATCAGGACTTTAACTGGAGATGAAGATGTTGCTGCCACTCCTGCTCCTCGTACTCGGTAAGAGCGCTCTTTGAATGCAAACACAACAACACAGCTGTTTGTGCTTTTAGACAACATAAAGTCTAACATGAGTTTACTGAATGTAAACGGACTCTACTTGACTTTATTCCTTATAACCCCCTCTGGGACTTCATGCAGGGCGCTCACAGGGTTACAGCTGAGTTCATATCTGTTTAAGACGAACTATCTGTGTGTTCCAGACGTCTCTGTTTCTTACTGATAGAACCACAAACCTCCCAGAGAGTAGTGACGTTTGACAAGATTAACGACTATGGCAAAAAAAAAAAGAAGAAAAAAAACTTGTCCAATGATACAGATGAAAATTGGTTGTGTTGCCAGTTGTGTGTAACATTGTCAGTGGTGACACTTTTCTATGTTGTAACACTGAGATGTTTATTTACTAATAAACTGTTTTCTCTGTGTGTGACTGTGTTTCTGCCTCATTTGATGTTGTTGCATGGTGAGGTTATGTGTTAAAAATTGATGGACTGCGGTGTCATTATTAGCGCTGCTGTCTCATAAAAAGAAGGTTTCTGGGCTCAGATCTGCTTGTATCTGTGTTCATTTTTCAACCAAATGCTGATATAAATAAGAGATGGTTTCCTCCTTTCACCTCAGTGTTGTTCAGACATCCATCAGTTTTCTTTAACATCTTTGATGTCCTTTCAGTGTTTGTTGGACAGGAAGGATACATGTTTGAATGCTTTTTATAAAACATGGCTGAGAGTGACGTTACATATTCTGCAACTTTCTGAAACCACTTTGTATGAACCCAAGGACAAAATCTACTGCATACACATAATAAGTGTTTTTGTTGTGTGTGCTTGTGTCTCCTTCCAGTTTCCCAGCATGCCCTGGCTCCGGTGGTGGAGGTGTATGAGGGGGAAATATCTGTCCTGTTGCCTTTCAAGTACTCAGGTATTATACCTGAGGAAAATCCCACAGTGCTGTGGACTCGCAATGATCTCAACCCCAAATCTGTCCACCTACGACGAGAGGAAACAGATGATCTGAAAGGGCAAAACCAGCGTTACAGAGGGCGCACATCAATGAGGCCTGATGCTCTGGACAGTTCAGACTTCAGCCTCACTCTGAGAAACCCTCAAATGAGTGATAGCAGCATCTACACCTGCTCCATCAGAAATGAAAGAGAGGAACGGAAACTGACAGACATACAGCTGCATGTCAAAGGTAAGAAAACCAACACCTGTGATTATAAAGGTCAGAGGTCAAACTAAAGAGTAACAGAAACAGGCCTAATACGGACAGACAATAACACAACATGACTGTTACTTAAGTGTAATAACTAACAGTAGTACTGTGAAGACCTGGCACAGTTTTGGCTCACAATCTGTCCTGATAGTTTATCATGCAGAATAGAGATTTTAATGATTTGATTATTGATATTTATTTTAACTGACAGCAGAGTCAGAGGTCAGTAACACAGATGCTCAGATCTCAGATCAGGTCGATTCTATGATTAACATCAATGTGACTGAATCTGCTTCTTTAGTTACAGAACATCTGGAAAATACTCTCAGCCCTTCCTTTTTTCCACATTTTGTTATGTAACAGCCTTATTCCAAAATGGATGGAATCAGTTTTTCACCTCCAAATTCTACCTGCACAAAATCCCCATAATGAATACGGAAAAATATTTGCTTAAAATTTGTCCAGGTGTATTTAAAAAAGCTAAAATTAACAGATGGACAGAAGTACTTACAGCCTTTTATGGGACACTAAAAGTTGAGCTCAGTTGAATCTTGTTCCCTTTGATAATCTGCCTGTCTGTATAAGGTCCCATGGTGGACAGTACATGTCAGAACACAAATCGAGCCTTGAAGTCCAAGGAATTGTCTGCAAACCTCTGAGACGGTATGTACTGAATCGAGTTTGCCAAAAAGTCCCTGAAGGACTCTCAGATCATGAAAAAGAAAATTCTCTGGTCTGATGAAACCAATATTGAACTCTTTGGCCTGAATGCCAAGTGTCATGTCTGGAAAAAACAGGCACCACTGGTGGTGGCAGCATCATGCTGTGGGACATTTTACAGAGGAAGAACTAAAGGTTTTCCCGAATGCACCAATGTGTAGAGACCTCCTTGATTACAACCTGCTCCAGCGTGCTCTGGACCTTAGATTGGGTGAAGGTTTATCTTCCAACAGGAAAATGAACATAGAGACAAGATAACAAAGGAGAGCTTTAGGACCACTTTGTGGTGTTTGTTCTTGAGTGGTCCAGCCAGAGCCCAGACAAGAACCCAATCAAACATCTCTGGAGAGATTAGACAATGCCTTTGCAGTGACTCTCCCCATCCAGCCTGATGGTGCTTGAGAGGGTCTGCAAAGAAGAATAAAGAAAATGCCTAAAAATAGCTGCCATACTGAGAAAGACTGAAGGCTGTAATTGCTGCCAAAGTTGCTTCAATAAAGCACTGAGCAAAGTTTGTGATTACATGTTGTTCTCATTTTTTTATTTTTAATACATTTGCAATCATTTAAACAGTACCCTGTCATTGTGAGGTATTGTTCAATTCAATTCAATTTTATTTATACAGCGCCAAATCACAACAACAGTCGCCTCAAGGCGCTTTATATTGTAAGGTAGACCCTACAATAATACATGCAGAGAAAACCCAACAATCATATGACCCCCTATGAGCAAGCACTTTGGCGACAGTGGGAAGGAAAAACTCCCTTTTAACAGGAAGAAACCTCCGGCAGAACCAGGCTCAGGGAGGGGCGGGGCCATCTGCTGCGACCGGTTGGGGTGAGAGAAGGAAGACAGGATAAAGACATGCTGTGGAAGAGAGACAGAGGTTAATAACAGATATGATTCAATGCAGAGAGGTCTATTAATACATAGACCTCTCTGCATTAACACATAGTGAGTGAGGAAGGTGACTGGAAAGGAAAAACTCAATGCATCATGGGAATCCCCAGGTATTGTGTGTGCAGAAATGTGAGGTGAAAATGAATCTAATCCATGTTGGAATAACAAAATGTGGAACAAATAAAGCGCTGGGAATACTTTCCAGATGCAATTTTTATATTTTGGTTTACTGTCCTCTCAGACCAACAGGTTGAGGTGGAGGTCGTTGAAGGATCAGAGTCTGTTATCCTGCAATGCAAAACAACACCTGACCTGCCTGAGGACACCACAGTGAAGTGGACGAGATTTGACCAAGAAATCATGATGGTCCATGGATATTCAAATGGAAGTGACCAACTTAAGAACCAGGACAACCTTTACTGTGGTCGCACAAAGATGAACAAAGACCTGCTGAGAACTGGAGACCTCAGTCTGACCCTGGAATACCCCACAGAGAGAGACAGTGGAGGATACATCTGCACCATCTCCAGGGACAAAGACATCCTGAGACAGAAAGTAGTGCTGCAACATGTCAAAGGTCAGTGATGTAGATAAAAACCAGGATACAGTGCAGGACTGAGGTCAGAGTTCAAAGGTCATGTTGTTTTTGTAATTTTCCACAGAACAGTTTCCTCCTTGGGCCACAGCTCTCCTGGTTCTCCTGGTTCTTCTTGTGGTTTCTGGAGGTCTTTTATTTTATTTCCGTCAGTACTTCATGTCAGGTGAGTGTCTCCTCCTACACTACCCATAATGCCGATGGTTAGCAGGTGTCCTCTGGTGGCTCCTTGACTGTGGCTCACACAAACTTGTTCCAGAAGCTGAAGAGAAACTTCCAGGTCCACAACATGACTTTACTAAACAGTGTGTGTGCTTCACTGCATTGATCTGTGAACTCAGTTTTCTTTATATAGTGCAAATCATAACAACGGTCACCTCAAGGTTCAAGTCATAGATTCCACAATAATACAGAAAAAAACCACAACACAAACATGAATCATGAATCTTATAAAATAACAGGTCATTATAAAAACAGCAATAACAAAATTCACACTGATCAAACGGAGCCATTCTCTCACTTCTTTAAAATGGACTTTAAACTTCTTCTGTAGATTTTTCCAGAGGCAACTTATTCAAAAGCTTTTTTCCCCAATTCTGTTCCGACTCTAAGGACACACATATACACACAAATAAGAAAGAACAAACCCAAGCAGAGATTTATAGATAAAAATCAACCAGTGAGAAAATCTTCAGATATACAGAGTTGGACATTTAGCAGCAGCATACAGAGAACAGTGATATACATGACTTCCACAGCCAGTAATAAAATATAAAACACAATAATGGAAAGTGTCCAACCTCTTTATTCAATCCAATAACTCTTTAACTATTGACCAGGTGCATTCATAGAAGCAGATCACTGTAATCCACTAAAGGTAAAAAGTTACAGAGATGAAGTGTTTACTCATTTGGAGAAGAAACAGCATTTATGCCTCAAAGAAAACTTAGTATAAATTTCAGCTCAGCAGCCTTTCAATGTGAGCTTTAAATGACAAATTATGATCTTGTCACGGTCTGCATCTGGGTCACTGACCCACGACCATGACAGATCTATAATGATACCTAGATATTTATAAGATGTGACTATTTTTTATTTTTAATCCTTTAACTGGTTTTGTTCTTAGGAAGTGTCTTTGCCACTTGAGAATAACTTGAACTTGAATTTATCTGAATTTAACGCCAACTTAATTTGAGTCAAATGGGACTGAACATCATCAAAGGCAGACTGCACAAATTCAAGTTTTTGCACTTCATCTGAATAAAAATGTAATGCAGCATTTTTATCTATGTACACAGAAGAGCAGTGGTCCTAATATGGAGCCCTGGGGAACTCCTTTGGACACACTGTGTTCTAGCTGACAAATAATTTGATAACCAACTCACAGCATTTACAGCTACACAAATATTCTTTAGTCTGTTTACTAAAATGGCAGGACAACTGTGTCAAAAGCCTCCGACAAACCAAGACAAAGAACAGCTCAGTATTTTTTTCAGTCCATTGCATTAATGATGTTGTTCACCACTTTAATAGCAGCAGTTATTGTGCTGTGTTGTTTACTGAATCCTGATGTTGGAAAATAATTAATTTGTGAAATTCTTAGGGTTGTTCATTAATAAGCTTTTGTAAACTTAAACACAGTATTTAGATGTGGGCCTGTAGTTATTAACATCACCTCTTTTCATCAAAGAGAGAACATTGGTAGATTTCCATATTTCAGGGATCTCAGTGTTCAAAAGACTAAAACTAAAATTACAAGTTGGCGATTCTGTTATAAAATCTGCAGCCAGTTTAAGAAAATAAGGATCAGGTTGATTTGGTCCTGCAGATACATTGGGATCGAACATTCATTGGGATCCAACATTCATTGGGATCCAACAGATTTAAGGTCCGGTGGACCTTAAATCTGTTGGATTCAGAGGAGAAAAGCTGAAGGCCTGAAGCACAGACTGAGTTTGAGTTGTTACAGAGAGCCTCCTGTTTATTAAGCTGTTTGAAATCTGATGTAAAGATTCAAATAAAGACCCTGAAGAAACAAAACGTGTAAAGCACTTAAAATATAAAATTTTTCAGTAAAGTACATCAGCCTTTTAAAACAAAATCTGGTATTTTGGTGGCTATATCCCCGTAATAAGATTTTATTATTTTCCAGAACTTTTCAGGATCATTAAGATGTTTAATGATTTTTCAAAGCTAAAACTCTGATTCGGCCTTTTTTAATTTTAGAAGGTTTAATGATTTCTGCAGAACTCCAAGGACAAAACTAAGCATTCTGTAAATATCCCATGCCAGCTCTACATCAGTAATGAGGTGGATTCTGTTCCAGTTGTCGTCCCAGAAATCATAAAAGAAATTTTGCTCACAGAAATTCTTAAAATCTCTTAAAAACTATTTGAGGCTTTGATTTTGGGAGCTTCAATTGTCTGACTGCAGCGATCACACAGTGGTCACTGACCTCATTTGAAAAACACTAATATGTGTGTGTTAGTTCTAGTTATGTACAGGTCCTGGATCAATGTGATGAATTTAGAAGCAGTAAATTAGAGTTGATCCAGGCCTTTGTGTCTTTAAAACGTGCCTGTAAATGATTTGACAGGTATTAATCATGAAAATCGAATGTGTATCATCTGGAGAGCAATCATACACATCTATGAATAGTTTTTGTTTGTGAAGGAAACTCCTCATTTACATGAACAAACTGGAATCTATCAGATGTGATTCAAAGCATTGTAATAAATTTCCTTTATTAACTCTGGTGTGTTCTAGTGTTTGTAGTAAAATGTTGTGGTCTACACTGAGGTCTAACAGGACAAGCACAGAAATAAGTCCTCTGTAACAGGTCATAAGGAGACCATTAGTAACCTTCACTACAGCTCATGTTGTGCTTTGTTGTCCTCTCAGTTTATAAGGTGGAGGTGGATTCAGGGGTGGAGTCTGTCCAGCTGATCTGCAAAACCACAGTTTGCCTGCCTAAAGATGCTAAAGTGGAGTGGAAGGATGCAAACAACAGGAAGGTCCACGTGTATGAGAACGGCTCTGACCAGCCTGAAGAACAGGACGATAAATACAAGAACCGAACAAAGATGAAGAGAAACTTACTGGAACCTGGAGACCTCAGTCTAACCCTGAAACACCCCACAGATGGAGACAACTCCACCTACACCTGCACCATCTACAGCAGGGAAGGAAACATCCTGATGGAGAAACAAGTGGAGCTGAAAGTCAGAGGTCAGTGCTGTAGATACAGGTCAAAGGTCAGAGGTCAGACTCATGATGGTGGTTCAGTCTCAGTGGCTCCATCCAATAATGTTACAGTGTTAGCATGTCTGATGTTTGTGGCTGTTTTGGTTTTTATTTGATTTCCAGCCAAATGTAAAAGCTTCATCAGATGAACTGTAGGAGCAAAGTTCATGTGTGAGACTTCATCTGAAAGGTAACATCTTCTAGTTTCTGAACATGTGTTTGTTTAGCATGTGGCTAAAACACAGGCTAAGCTAAGTCAGCTCAAATCTCAGTAAAAACCTTCTTTGGTCCTCATCTATAATCAGTCATATCTGAGTCACAATAACTAGAAGATGATTTCTAGCAGAAGTGTGAAAATCTCCACATCCTTTCTCCATGTTATCATCCAAAGCTGTGTGAAGTTTCAGAGCTCTGCAGCTAACAGAGACTTTCAGTTTGCTGCTCTCTTCCTCTGACAGCTCCATTCTTAGGGAGCGTTAGTTCTCTGTTTCACTTTATTCCACTTATTCAGTCTGAAGTTCTCTGATCTGTTTCTCTTGTTTAGTGTCTTCAATGCTGCCAGTGCCTCTCTTTGCTTTAACCAACCTTTCTCTTTATTTCTGAGCTTTTTAAGGACTTTAACTGATGCATCAACCTTTGAAAATGGAAAGAAATCAGTCAGATTCATGGCTGCATCAAAGTGTCACATGTAGTTCTCCCACATCAGCTGGATTATATCTATAGCAACAAACAGCAGCTGATACACAAATCTTTGTCTGTGTTAATAAAGTTGGATCAGTTCAAATAGTTTGTTGCTCTGCACTTGAAAGCAGCAGTTTTTCTAATGCACCACCTTCATGTTTCCTTCATATTTGAATCCCCCTGTAGATACTGACAGGTAACCATGTCACACAGAGCTCAAGCCTTTGAATCCAGCTGTGATTGTTGATTTTCTATTGAATGGACTTTTTCAAATCCAGCTGTAGGCCTGTGTTTGTGAGCTCATTAACAGCTGTTTATTTAGAGAGACGTGGTCCTCACAGGACAGCCACTACAAACATATGATTTTATAGAATATGATGCATTACTGCAGATTCAACACAATAGAAAGGATTTGAAATGAGCTCAGCCTTAAACATGTGCAGCAGTAATATTGATCCATAGACACTGATGGGAACATTTTTCTGCACAATAAGTACTTTGACTTTTCATACTTTATGTACAATTTGCCAGTACTGCAGTTTTTGTGTGTAGTGAGGTGTTTTCATGGTGTTTTCTTGGTGCTTTTACTAAAGGAACGCTTCTATCAAATTCTTCCAAATGTTGTCAAACTGAGCTGTGTGATGAAGTGAGTGTGACAGAAACACTCAGACTGTGTTTCTCTGCTTCATCAAGTCAAATCTGGTCCTCAGAGACTGAATAAAGTCCTGTCCCACTAACAGCAGCTCCAACAGTCTGTTCACTGCTTTCTTCCTGTCAGTCTTCATCTTTCTGCTGCGTCTCCTCTTCACACTGACCACTTTCTATCTAACAGTGAGCTCCCAGTGAAGCAGCAGCATTCAGCCTGTTAGAGTCAACACAAATGTCTCCATCCAAGCTCATGTTGTGCTTTGTTGTCCTCTCAGTCCCCCAGGTGGAGGTGGATTCAGGGGTGGAGTCTGTCCAGCTGCCCTTTAAAACCACACCTCACCTGCCTGAAGACGCTAAAGTGGAGTGGATGGACAAATACGACAGGAAGGTCCACGTGTATGAGAACGGCTCTGACCAGCCTGAAGAACAGGACGATAAATACACGAACCGAACAAAGATGAAGAGAAACTTACTGGAACCTGGAGACCTCAGTCTGACCCTGAAATTCCCCACAGATGGAGACAACTCCACCTACACCTGCACCGTCTACAGCAGGGAAGGAAACATCCTGCTGAAGAAACAACTGGAGCTGAAAGTCAAAGGTCAGTGCTGTAGATACAGGTCAAAGGTCCTATAGCAGCAAACAGCAGCTGATCCACAAATCTTTGTCTGTGTTAATAACGTTGGATCAGTTCAAATAGTTTGTTGCTCTGCACTTGAAAGCAGCAGTTTTTCTAATGCAGTGTAGTGTACTTCTCCCAGTGAAGCAGCAGCATTCAGCCTGTTAGAGGCAACACAAATGTCTCCATCCAAGCTCATGTTGTGCTTTGTTGTCCTCTCAGTCCCCCAGGTGGAGGTGGATTCAGGGGTGGAGTCTGTCCAGCTGCCCCTCAAAACCACACTTCACCTGCCTGAAGACGCTAAAGTGGAGTGGATGGATAACAATACAAAGGTCCACGTGTATGAGAACGACTCTGACCAGCCTGAAGAACAGCACCAGGTTTACAGAGACCGAACGAAGATGAATGAAGACCTGCTGAAAACTGGAGACCTCAGTCTGACCCTGAAATACCCCACAGAGAGGGACAACTGGACCTACACCTGCACCGTCTACAGCAGGGAGGGAAACATCCTGCTGAAGAAACAAGTGGAGCTGAAAGTCAGAGGTCAGTGCTGTAGATACAGGTCAAAGGTCAGAGGTCACGTAGGAGTTTATTCTCTAAAAGCTTTTAGTGTATCTATTTTCAGTTCATTCAAATAAAATAAATTCTTTAACGTTTTGATCTAAAAGCCAAAAATGTCAGGCGGAGCAACTGTGTGTTTAAATGACCAGACTAAGAAGACCATTAAAATGATCCTAACTTCAAAATAAAAGCCTCTGGCATGATTTGAGTTTGGATCAAATCAATAGTTTTGTTAGTTTAGTCCAAATCAATGTAAATGTATAAATATCAATAATTTTAAAGTTGCTGAGATCATTGAAACACTTTGATCCAGTCATTTGGATGTTGTCAAATGTCAACCAACCAACACCTGGGTGGAGTCCCAGCTGAAGCTGAGAGATACTCAGAAATCAGAGACAGAAGCAGCTGTATGTAAGCGTTCTACAGGACGGCTTACACAAACCTGATGTTACTGATGTCTCCTAGATATTTCTCATTCAAGGATTCAAAGTGTTTATTGTCATGTGTAACAAGAGAAAAGGGCATTTCTCTGTGCAATGAAATCCTTTCTCTGCTGTCCACCTACAGATGCTGGTTAACATATACAATAAGAATGAACATATAAATACAAATAGTACAAATAAATAAATAAGGACAGAAAGAGGAGACAAAATATGGAAATGTGAAACATAGATGTGTGCAAAGAGCTGTAGCTTAATATGGTGGTTTAATATGCAGGATGACCTGATGTGCAAAAAACATTATTATTACTGTTCAAAAATAGGTCAGCTGTTCAAGAGTCTGATGGCAGTGGGGAAGAAGGAGTTGTTGAGTCTGGATGTTCTGGATTTCACGCTTCTAAACCTTTGTCTCGAGGGCAGAAGTGTGAACAGTGGGTGTTGGGGGTGTGTGGGGTCTTTGAGGATGTTGGCAGCTCTCCTCTGGACTCAATGGTACCTGCTCTGCAGAGAGGGCAGTGGAGTCCTGGTGATCTTCTCCGCAGTTGCTATCACTCTCTGCAGGCGTTTGGTCCATAGCAGTAGTGCTGCAATACCATGCAGTGATGCAGCTGGTCAGTGTGCTCTCCACAATGCAGCTGGAGAACCTGCTGAGGATCTTGGCTGACATACCAAATTTCCTCAGCCTCCTCAGGAAATACAGCCGCTGCTGAGCCTTCTTGACCAGCTGTGTGGTGTTCAGTGTCCAGGTGAGGTGCTCAGAGATGTAGACGCCCAGGTACCTAAAGCTGCTCACCCTCTCCACTTCAAGGCCCCAGATAAACAGTGGCTGGTGAGGCCTCCTCTTCTTCCTCATGCCCAATATCATCTCCTTTGTCTTGTCAGTGTTGAGTTTGAGGTTGTTGTCCTCACACCATGACACCAAAGTGACCACCTCTCTCCTATAAGCCACTTTGTCCCCTCCAGTGATGCGAACTTCAAAATAATGTTCTCTTTGTTGGAGGTGACACAGTCGTGAGTGTACAGGGTGTAGAGGATGGGGCTGAGGACGCAACCTCCGAAGGCGGAGCTGTAATCAACAAAAAGTACCCTGATGTATGAGTCTGTGTTTTCTAGGTGGGTGAGTGAATAGTGAAGGGCAGCAGTGATGGCGTCTGATGTGGACCTATTGGGCCTGTAGGCATACTGCAGGGGAACCAGCGTGTCTGTGATGTTGCTCTGGATGTAGGCCAGCACCACTCTCTCAAAGCACTTTGCAATGATTGGAGTGAGTGCAACTGTTCTGTAGTTGTTCAGGCAGGTGGCTGGGCTTTTCTTGGGGAGAGGGATGATTGTTGTGACCTTAAACATGTGGGGACAGTGTTCTGGGAGAGGTTGAAGATGGAGGTAAGAACCTCAGCCAGCTCATTTGCAAATGCTTTAAGAACCCGTCCCACCATGTTGCCTGGTCCTGCTGCCTTTGAGGGTTGATCCTCCTCAGGGCTTTGTGCACCTGGTCTATTGAGACTGCTGGCAGGGGTGGGGGTTGGGTGGTCTGGAGGATCTGGGAGGTCTCAAAGCGGGTGTAGAATGCATTGAGATCATCCAGCAGACTGCCTGCAGAGCTGATGGTGCTGGTGCTGGTGGTGGCCCTATACTCTGTGCTGCAGGCCTTGCCACATGCGCCTGGGGTCAGCAGAAGAATAGAAGCCATCCAGCTTCTCTCTGTACTGCCTCTGTGCCGCTGTGATGGCTTTCCTCAGTCCGGACTTTGCAGCTTTGTACAGCAGTTCTCCATGCTGGCTGCAGTTTGAAACACATCCCAGTCTGTTTGGACAAAGCAGTCCTGTAGGATGCTCTCAGTCTCTGGTGTCCAGAGTTTCACAGGTTTAGTGACAGGGTTCGATTGTTTCAGTTTTTGCCTGAAAGTCGGGTACTTGAACAGAGAGATGTGGTGCAGCCCTGAATGCTGTAGACAGGGTGTTCTTGTCACGGGAAGCAATGGCCACGTATTGGTGGTATTTTGGGAGTGCAGTCTGTAAGTTGCATTTATTAAAGTCACCAGCAACAATAAAAACAGCATCTAAATGAGTAGTCTCTAATGCACTGATGATGTCATAGTTTGCCGAGCGCTGCTGTGGAGTCAGCTCACGGCAGGATGTAAACAATGGCCAGAAGCACAGCTGAGAACTCCCGCGGCAGATAGTAGGGGCAGCATTTCAGCATTAAAAACTCCATATCTGGCGAACAGTACTTGTGGACAGTCTGTACGTCTCCACACCATGATTTATTAATCAACGCACACACACCTCCCCCAATACCCTTACCGGAGGCTGCAGTCCGGTCTCCTCGGTATATGGAATGGGTCTGCAGTTGAATGGTGCACTCTTTGTCCGAGAGCCAGGTCTCGGTGAAAATAAGAGCGCAGCATTCTCTAATTCCCTCGCCTCCCCCTCTTGCGTTGCTTATGTTGTCGTTTCCGAAGTGCTATCCTGGGGTCGGCTGAGTCACTAGGGCTCGGTGTTTCAGGGAGTGGTGGTGGCGGTGACTTGAAGTTCCGGTGGAAGGGTGAAGTCCAGAGGATTGTATGTGTTACCGATGTCAAGTAGTGCCTGTCTCGGGTATGTTAATAGTGCACTGCACTTATCAAGTGCAAACAAAGCAAAAAGTAAGCAAAAACAATCAACAAGTCGGCATCTGAGAGCGGAGCAAACAAACACGTCTGCCTCAAGGGGCAACATGTTGAAAGCAGAGCGCTGTAAAGGAAAGGGCTGTGATTGGTTCATAACACGTCAATGAGAAGAAAGGAAAGCTTCAGAGCAACATGAATGAAACAAAGTGTTTTGATGACGACTGAAAGCCAAAACTGTCCCTGAAATCAGAATCCAGTTCATCTCCAGCCCTGTCAGCAGTTCCAGCTGTAGTGCTGTTACAATAATAGTCATCACTTCTAGTTTCACAGCAGGAAACTGGGAACATTCAGCGTCTCAAAGATTGACCTGTTAGCACCTGCAGACATTGTTGAGCTGGGTCTGCTGATCTTGTCTTCATTTCTCCACTATTTGGAGAAGCTTCAGCAGGATCCACAGTCAGAGTCAAAGTGGAGTTCTAGCATGGACGTAACGCTTCAAGAAGCTTCAGACAGACAGTGTTCTCCAAAAGTTCTGCTCTACAAGGAAGCTTTGAGCTGGCTCTGTGATTGTTGTAGTCAGAAGGATGGAGGCTGGATCTTTGATGAGTGCTTGCACACAGGCTGTCTTTAAGTATTCTGGGACACAGCCAGAGGACAGACAAGTGTTCATTATTGGAAGCAGCCGAGGGGCAGGGACATCCCAAACTTCACTCAGGAACTTTGGAGGAATCATATCTACACAGCTTGATGAGCGTTTCAGTTGTGCCACAGTCCTTCAAAGCTCCTCCACAGAGACTGGCAGAAAAGAAGATCAGAGATTGTGGCTGGGGTCGGGGACATCAAGAAAAGAATCAGGAGCTGCTGTTTTGGATTTCCTCTCATTCATTTGATCCTTCAGAAAGTTTAGAAAGTGAAGACGTTCCTCACTCGATGCCGTAATCTGATGAAAACTTGCAGGATTTCAAAGACGCTCCACTGAGCTCCAAAGAGCTCTGGGCTGTGCTTATTAGAATGAATTAAAGGAGAGAAATAGCCGGCCCTCGCCTCGTTCACCTGTTCATTGAAAGCAGTCGTTCATGCTTTCATTTCTTGATGACGCAGCTGAAGATTCACCTTCTTCCGTCTCCTTTCTGCCCTCCGGCATTGTCTTTTCAGACTGTGAATGTCTTTGTGGATCCAGGGCAGCGAGCGAGCACCACGTTTAGTCCTGATCTTAAAGGCGCAGTTGAATCTAAAGTGGATGTACAAAGGAGGTTCAGATCATTCAGAGTGTTTGTGTGTGTGAGGGAGGAGGAACACCAGTGGTGGTAGAAACACTGATGAACATGTTTCTCCTGCTTCCTCATGAAAAGAGCGTCAGCGTACTGACACAGCTTCTTTTGCCTGATCACTTGGAAAAATGATCTCAAACAGAATCCATCAATGATCAGATAGAAACACATCAGCTCAAAGCCTGGAGTTCATACTGAAGCCCACAGTTATATGTAGGCCAACAACACGCTGTTTGAAACCAATGAATTTACTGTACTGAGGAACTCAAATGAGTCAGTAAGATCATCAACATGGATCTTAAAATCAGCAGCTCAGATCATGTGATCACACATAAGAACCATGGAGCAGGAAACATCTGAGAGTTCAGCTCCAACTCTGATGGAGTCTTAGGAGGGTGGAGATACCTGCACAGATAGGAGCTGTTTCACACTTTACTTTAACAAGCAGCACCTCCAAACTACACCCTTCATCCACCTTAATGGGGGAGCATTTGAAGCCAAAGCTCCACCCACCCAGCCACTTTCTCTGGGCTGACTGAAACAATCATATGTGGGGTCAGAGTTCACAGACTAGACAGTCCTCTCCAGATTTCATCATGTTTCTGTTCAAAACATCAAATCAAGCTGATGGGAAGTTGTAGAATCCTTCAGAATAAAAGCCTGACTATTCAGAGCTCCAACATTAAGAAGAGCAAAGTGAACCAAGGTGGATGGAGGCAGCAGAGAAACTGTAGGGTGGAGCTGAATGCTTCATCAATGGGATGATGCAGCAGATTTTCTCCACCTTGCACAAACTGTCCTGTTAGTTATTATGACTGGAACATCCAAAATGTCTCCAGAGGCTCCGAGTCCAGCTGAACATGTATTAGTGTTTAGAGTGGAACTGAGATGATAGGGACTAGGACCTGGGGGACGTCAGTCAGTGACGGAGCGGTCAGCAGGTGTGGGCAGGTGTGGACAGGTACTTGATGGAGTGTTTCCTGCTGGACTCCATATGATCTGTTAGCAGAGAGGATCTGGCTCCTGATTGGTTGAAGTGGAGCCCATCTGCTGCAGAAAGATGCCTCCTGTCCCAGAAAACATTGAAGTTGTCTCTAAAGCCCAGGCTGTGGGAGTCACACACAGAGGAGAGCCAGGTGTGGAGGCCGAGCACCCGCCCAAACGCCCCACGGCCACAGGTGGGAGTGGGGCTGGAGATACAAACTCTACGGTGGGCTTGTTTCACAGCCTCACAAAGACACACAAAGTCCAGTTTGAGGAAGTGGGAGCGCTGTTTGGAATCCGGTTTGTGCCCATGTGGATAAGGATGGTGTCGGCCTCCGGACGGGATCGTATTCTGCCAGGAAACTTGTCTAAAATGTCCCAGAGCGTCGGGCCGGGAAAAGACAGAGCGTACGCCTCCTTTATTGTGAAATTCCTCACCATGGTAACTGAACACATCAGCTGGTCTGCAGCAGGTTATGTTCAGAGTTTGAGGCTCAAATTGGCTCAAAGTTTCCCATTTTCACTGATTGTTTCCCGACGACATGCTTCAAGTGTGATATGGATCCTCTGCTGAAGGAATCTGCTTTCTATCCACAACCTGTTGATCCGTATCTGACTAACAGCAGCGCAGGAAGCCCTGCAGTTATAGAGAAACTGTCTGAGTCGCATTGTTGCTGCAGTTTACCTGCAACTGCTGATGAAGAAAAAGTCTCCATGTGTTTGTGTTTGGTCCTAATCTGCTGCCAAGTCTGTTTGACATGCTGGATTTCCAGCTGATAGATGACAGATTAGAAACTGATCAGTCTATTGATCACACAATATTCCATCAATAGAATTGATTTGACTTTGATTTGTGTAACAAAGTGATTTCCACGTCTCCTTCATGATGTGACAGTGTCAGAGCTGAATGCACTTGTAGAGTATCATGTTTTTATGGCTCACATTTAAAGTGTTCCAGCTCTAATGTACAGCTGTCATATTAGAAATAGAAGCAGCTCTGATTTTAGTGCTCAAAGAAATCTATGAAGTTATGAATTCACACATGAACAGTTTTCTGCAGCGTTCCTCTCGGCCTTATTTGCAGCTCCACTCTTGTTTTTGCTCTAATAATTATTTCTCTCCATGAGCTGTTTCTCTGCCTGAAGGAGGCGCCACTCCATCGCTTCATTTAGTGCAGAACAAGAGTCACATGATGCTGCTCTGTGAACACCAATCACACTTTGTACAGCTCATGTTGTGTTTGTTGTCCTCTCAGTCTGTCAGGTGGAGGTGGAGGAGGGGGCGGAGTCTGTCCAGCTGCCCTTCAAAACCACACAAAACCTTCCTGGAGATGCTGAAGTGGAGTGGGAACGCTTTGAACCTGAATACGGGAAGGTCCACGTGTATAAAAACGGCTCTGACCAGCCTGGAGAACAGGAAGTGGTTTATAGAGACCGAACAAAGATGAATGAAGACCTACTGAAAACTGGAGACCTCAGTCTGACCTTGAAACAGCCCACAGAGAGAGACAGTGGGAGATATGAATGTGAAGTGAGGAGGAAAGGACGATTTAGATATACAACTGTGCTGCTCAAAGTCAAAGGTTTGTTTGTCTATGTCTGTGTGTGTGTGTGTGTGTGTGTGTGTGTGTGTGTGTGTGTGTCTCTGACTGTCTTGTGTCTCCTCTGCAGGGAGAGTTCAGGTCCAGGATCAAACAGGGGACATCAGGAACAGAAGCAGCTCCATTGATCCGACTCCTCTGATGGCTGATCAATCAGTTTGATCTGTGTGTTCTTTGATTATTGATCAGTGATGTCAGAGTGGAGTCAGTGTGATGTTGTTGTTGTGTGTTTGAGACTTTTAGTGTCCATGAAGGTCTCTGCTGCCGTAGATCCTCTGAACTGTGACAGAGGTCTCACTCTGGAGGAAACTCTCAGCACTTTCCAGCAGCTCCTCCATCATGGAGGACGTTCCCTCACTGTAACAGGTGGAGGAGAGAGGAGAGGAAGCACAGGTGGATCCTCTGAGGAAGAGGAGCGTTCCTGCAAACCACATGATCACATGACCAGAGGACAAGCATGTGCAGAAACACATTAAAGTCAGCCTGTAAACTCATCATGAGTTTTTCTGCTGTAAATGGAGCCGTGTTGTATTTTCTTTAGAACAAAGCTGAGCACAGTAAGGACTGAGATGAAGACATGAGAACAGATGAAGTTAGTTTGGACTTCCTGATGCTGACTCTGACTGAGGTGAGGAGTGGATGCTAACAGTTTCTGTTTCCTCGATGGAGCTCTCTCATCTTCTCCACATCTCTGCTGGACATAATCTTTCTTCACAGTTAACAGCAGCTGGTGTAAGAAGATAAACTCTATGACAGTCATTCTCAAACCGTGGTACGCGTAACAGTGGTGGTACTTGGGCTCCCTGTGGTGGAACGTGGGAAATATCCCCCCGCCCCCCAAAATTAAGATTAAACAATATACCATTGTGGAGGTATGCAAAGATGACACGAGAGTCTCCCCGTATGTGAGTCCTCTATGAAGAGCAGCCTTTTCTTATCGCCAGCAGTCACGGCCGCTACAGAGCGCTGGCAGGGCGGACTCATTTCCCCGGGCCTTAAAACTACAAGGCAGCCAAAACGCTGGTGGTAAAAACACAGCCCTTTCCCACGGTGCCGCGATCCCAACCACCATCGATGAGTTGGAGTCCCCAGGAGAATCGGTGGGAGATGCCGTCGGAACTATCACCTGGATGCTGAAGCTCCTAGTAGCCAGAAGAGCGATAATCCTTCGAGGCCAGCAGCAGGGAGTTGATGAGGCCAGCTCGCACTGGTGCCGATAACTGTCAGAGGAAGACATGAGTAAAGAGGAATCCAGCATCATCCATTCCTAACAAGGACAGCGTGCTCTCTATGAGCTCGAGAGCGGTACCATCATCCAGGCCCGAGAAAGAGAGGAGTTACTCGGCCCGCTCTGCATCGGAGAGGAAATAACACCGCAGAAGCAGCGCCTTGAGAGTGGTGTATTTCCCTTGGATGGGGGGTTCCTGGAGGAGGGTCATCACACGGCAGGTGGACAGTGGATCCAGCGAGGTTAAATGAAGACAGAAAACATATAAATCACCTTGAGCGACTGTTGTTGTGATTTGGCGATAGATAAATTGAATTGAAAAACTAAACAGCAGTGGTGTTTGTAGTGTTACTGAAGTTGGGCTAGCTGGTATGTGGTGGCTAGCTACACAGCTATGGTTAGCATAATATAAACACAGTGAAGCTGGAGGGTGAACGCTAACTTTTTTTTCCACTAGATAAAAGCTAACGTGAGGGTTCCCAAAGGTCAGGGACAAATGTAATCGCATGGCAGGATGCTGTAAACGGATCACACTTCAGTCAGGAGAACGACTGAGCTAATCCATCCACAGTACGAGGTTAGTCATTAATATACTGCTGCATGGGCTGGGCTGTAGTTAAATCGTAAGGGTTTAAAAACTGAGCTTTAAAATGAACAATGGTAATAAAAACCGAGAGAGGCCGACAGTGATCACTGACCTTTTGTAGGGGCTTGTTTAAGATCCAAAGCATTAAAACATGTTAAAAACACAACAGCCTTATTATAAAACTCAGAGTAGTTTGAACCCGGAAGCAGGATTCATCAGGTCATTGTTTAAAAATTGGTTATCCCACCTGCTGTGAATGTTTTAATGCAGTACAGTTGTTGTTATTATCATTATGTCACATCCTGTTTATGACAGTTAAAATAAATAACATTCATATAAGAAATAAAATTGTCTCATGTAAACTGTATGTGGTGTTAAATAGGCCTATACTACTGTACTATAATGTTGGTCATAAGGGTGGTACTTCAAGAGCCATATATTTTATGAGGTGGTACTCATTGTGAAAAGTTTGAGAAGCACTGGTCTATGTGAAACTTGATATCAGTAATAAACTAGGGTGCATCAGTCATTGATTAGTTTGACTGACTGCAAGGAAACGGAGTAAGTTGAACTACTTCTAAATCGTACTGTAGTTACACTGATTTCAGATTTATATTCATGGTTTCATATTTACATGTTTCTTCTCAGTTTGTTTGTTTTTGGGCAAATTACATTTATTAAATGAACATGCTCAGAGTTGTGAAACTTCAGCTCCCACAATGCTTTGGAGACTATCAAAAGAAAATGCATGCATGTCAACTATAAATACACACCATGAGGCATTAGTAAGGTATCAGGGCATAATGAACTCTTCATTTAATTATGGAACATTACTCCTGCATTAACACAAATCATCATGTAATTCATAAACACAGATCTAAGTGGTTTCGTCGTCTTCTGGGTTAAGTCAGGCACTTATTGCTTACCTGTGTCTTACAAAGGAAACAAAGGACAGCTTGACCTGAAGACTCAAACACGTCTCAGTCATGTTCACAATGGAGGAGGAAACAAATTCAAAGTGATACAGAACATAACAAATATAATGAGATGAAAATAAAATCTGTTTGAGGTTTAAAGAATGATCAAATCTATAAATGACCAGAGTCTAGGTTGAGAAAAAAAAAACTTCTTAACTGAAGTTACAGGCTGGACTCAAAAAACTTTAAGGGAAAATCCACGGTCTGTATGTCCAACAATCTCAGCAGGTAAGTCAGGCTGAAACTGGCTCCTGGGAGGAAAAGAGGACAAAGAAGGCAAACGCAGAAAGAGCAGACTGACCATACAGAGGTGAGTAACCACCACTATAAACCACTGTAAGTCCTCTGTATTTAAAGGAGCCAGCTGTGTTCCAGCATGGTCCCTCCCCTGTGGTGTAAGGTGTGGTTAACACATGCGTAGGTTCTATACTTACAGTGTTTTCATACGGTTGTCCACGCTTGTCCCTCCTTCCTCCGCCTCTCACTCTTACCCCACTCTTCTTACTTCTAACACTTTTCCTGTTATGTTCTTTTCCTCTTTTCACCACATCCAAACGGTCACGGTCTAACTTCCTGATGAGTCACTTAAACACTGATATTGAAAATCTAGAACAATTATTACAAAATTATTACTTATTTTTCTGTTTTAAAACTCTGATTCATTGTCAATATCGTATGATTTACTTTTAGCTCAATCAGAATGCATATATATTCTTTTTATGACTCTGTGTTCAGCACTGTTTTTTTTTTACTTTAATACATAAAAACTGAAGAAACAAACAAAGTTATGTCTTCAAAATATGACACATGACTCAAACAGCACTACACATCCTCGCTGCATGTTGTTTCTCCTTTGAGTTTAATTCTGAAAGTCATTTGCTATAAAAAATATTTTATTTTGAAGGATCAAAAGGAAATTATCAGGTTTTCTCTGTCTAATGTAAGAGGACCAAACCTTTAGTGCAGCAGCAGCTGCGTGTTGTTGTTATCAGGACTTTAACTGGAGATGAAGATGTTGCTGCCACTCCTGCTCCTCGTACTCGGTAAGAGCGCTCTTTGAATGCAAACACAACAACACAGCTGTTTGTGCTTTTAGACAACATAAAGTCTAACATGAGTTTACTGGATGTAAACTGACTCTACTTGACTTTATTCCTTATAACCCCCTCTGGGACTTCATGCAGGGCGCTCACAGGGTTACAGCTGAGTTCATATCTGTTTAAGACGAACTATCTGTGTGTTCCAGACGTCTCTGTTTCTTACTGATAGAACCACAAACCTTCCAGAGTGTAGTGACGTTTGACAAGATTAACGACTATGGCAAAAACAGAAGATGAAAAAGTGTCCAATGATACAGATGAAAATTGGTTGTGTTGCCAGTTGTGTGTAACATTGTCAGTGGTGACACTTTTCTATGTTGTAACACTGAGATGTTTATTTACTAATAAACTGTTTTCTCTGTGTGTGACTGTGTTTCTGCCTCATTTGATGTTGTTGCATGGTGAGGTTATGTGTTAAAAATTGATGGACTGCGGTGTCATTATTAGCGCTGCTGTCTCATAAAAAGAAGGTTTCTGGGCTCAGATCTGCTTGTATCTGTGTTCATTTTTCAACCAAATGCTGATATAAATAAGAGATGGTTTCCTCCTTTCACCTCAGTGTTGTTCAGACATCCATCAGTTTTCTTTAACATCTTTGATGTCCTTTCAGTGTTTGTTGGACAGGAAGGATACATGTTTGAATGCTTTTTATAAAACATGGCTGAGAGTGACGTTACATATTCTGCAACTTTCTGAAACCACTTTATATGAACCCAAGGACAAAATCTACTGCATACACATAATAAGTGTTTTTGTTGTGTGTGCTTGTGTCTCCTTCCAGTTTCCCAGCATGCCCTGGCTCCGGTGGTGGAGGTGTATGAGGGGGAAATATCTGTCCTGTTGCCTTTCAAGTACTCAGGTATTATACCTGAGGAAAATCCCACAGTGCTGTGGACTCGCAATGATCTCAACCCCAAATCTGTCCACCTACGACGAGAGGAAACAGATGATCTGAAAGGGCAAAACCAGCGTTACAGAGGGCGCACATCAATGAGGCCTGATGCTCTGGACACTTCAGACTTCAGCCTCACTCTGAGAAACCCCCAAATGAGTGATAGCAGCATCTACACCTGCTCCATCAGAAATGAAAGGGAGGAACGGAAACTGACAGACATACAGCTGCATGTCAAAGGTAAGAAACCCAACACCTGTGATTATAAAGGTCAGAGGTCAAACTAAAGAGTTCTGAAAGCTGATAAAAATAGTAATAATGTTCTCCAGAAGCAACCACTCTGGAAACATCAAAAACAAGAACACCAAAGAAGAAGAAAATAGAATCTTATTGGTACAATTTTTGGTGTATCTTCTAAATCTGGATGATTTGATCCAGAAATTCTTACATGTGCAGGAAAACCAGCACCTCACAGGCCTAATACGGACAGACAATAACACAATATGACTGTTACTTAAGTGTGATAACTAACAGTAGTACTTTTAAGACCTGGCACAGTTTTGGCTCACAATCTGTCCTGATAGTTTATCATGCAGAATAGAGATTTTAATGATTTGATTATTGATATTTATTTTAACTGACAGCAGAGTCAGAGGTCAGTAACACAGATGCTCAGATCTCAGATCAGGTCGAATCTATGATTAAAATCAATGTGACTGAATCTGCTTCTTTAGTTACAGAACATCTGGAAAATACTCTCAGCCCTTCCTTTTTTCCACATTTTGTTATGTAACAGCCTTATTCCAAAATGGATGGAATCAGTTTTTCACCTCCAAATTCTACCTGCACAAAATCCCCATAATGAATACGGAAAAACATTTGCTTAAAATTTGTCCAGGTGTATTTAAAAAAGCTAAAATTAACAGATGGACAGAAGTACTTACAGCCTTTTATGGGACACTAAAAGTTGAGCTCGGTTGAATCTTGTTCCCTTTGATAATCTGCCTGTCTGTATAAGGTCCCATGGTGGACAGTACATGTCAGAACACAAATCGAGCCTTGAAGTCCAAGGAATTGTCTGCAAACCTCTGAGACGGTATGTACTGAATCGAGTTTGCCAAAAAGTCCCTGAAGGACTCTCAGATCATGAAAAAGAAAATTCTCTGGTCTGATGAAACCAATATTGAACTCTTTGGCCTGAATGCCAAGTGTCGTGTCTGGAAAAAACAGGCACCACTGGTGGTGGCAGCATCATGCTGTGGGACACTTTACAGAGGAAGAACTAAAGGTTTTCCCGAATGCACCAATGTGTAGAGACCTCCTTGATTACAACCTGCTCCAGCGTGCTCTGGACCTTAGACTGGGTGAAGGTTTATCTTCCAACAGGAAAATGAACATAGAGACAAGATAACAAAGGAGAGCTTTAGGACCACTTTGTGGTGTTTGTTCTTGAGTGGTCCAGCCAGAGCCCAGACAAGAACCCAATCAAACATCTCTGGAGAGATTAGACAATGCCTTTGCACTGACACTCCCCATCCAGCCTGATGGTGCTTGAGAGGGTCTGCAAAGAAGAATAAAGAAAATGCCTAAAAATAGCTGCCATACTGAGAAAAGACTCAAGGCTGTAATTGCTGCCAAAGTTGCTTCAATAAAGCACTGAGCAAAGTTTGTGATTACATGTTATTCTCATTTTTTTATTTTTAATACATTTGCAATCATCTAAACAGTACCCTGTCATTGTGAGGTATTGTTCAATTCAATTCAATTTTATTTATACAGCGCCAAATCACAACAACAGTCGCCTCAAGGCGCTTTATATTGTAAGGTAGACCCTACAATAATACATGCAGAGAAAACCCAACAATCATATGACCCCCTATGAGCAAGCACTTTGGCGACAGTGGGAAGGAAAAACTCCCTTTTAACAGGAAGAAACCTCCGGCAGAACCAGGCTCAGGGAGGGGCGGGGCCATCTGCTGCGACCGGTTGGGGTGAGAGAAGGAAGACAGGATAAAGACATGCTGTGGAAGAGAGACAGAGGTTAATAACAGATATGATTCAATGCAGAGAGGTCTATTAATACATAGACCTCTCTGCATTAACACATAGTGAGTGAGGAAGGTGACTGGAAAGGAAAAACTCAATGCATCATGGGAATCCCCAGGTATTGTGTGTGCAGAAATGTGAGGTGAAAATGAATCTAATCCATGTTGGAATAACAAAATGTGGAACCAATAAAGCGCTGGGAATACTTTCCAGATGCAATTTTTATATTTTGGTTTACTGTCCTCTCAGACCAACAGGTTGAGGTGGAGGTCGTTGAAGGATCAGAGTCTGTCATCCTGCAATGCAAAACAACACCTGACCTGCCTGAGGACACCACAGTGAAGTGGACGAGATTTGACCAAGAAATCATGATGGTCCATGGATATTCAAATGGAAGTGACCAACTTAAGAACCAGGACAACCTTTACTGTGGTCGCACAAAGATGAACAAAGACCTGCTGAGAACTGGAGACCTCAGTCTGACCCTGGAATACCCCACAGAGAGAGACAGTGGAGGATACATCTGCACCATCTCCAGGGACAAAGACATCCTGAGACAGAAAGTAGTGCTGCAACATGTCAAAGGTCAGTGATGTAGATAAAAACCAGGATACAGTGCAGGACTGAGGTCAGAGTTCAAAGGTCATGTTGTTTTTGTAATTTTCCACAGAACAGTTTCCTCCTTGGGCCACAGCTCTCCTGGTTCTCCTGGTTCTTCTTGTGGTTTCTGGAGGTCTTTTATTTTATTTCCGTCAGTACTTCATGTCAGGTGAGTGTCTCCTACTACACTACCCATAATGCCGATGGTCAGCAGGTGTCCTCTGGTGGCTCCTTGACTGTGGCTCACACAAACTTGTTCCAGAAGCTGAAGAGAAACTTCCAGGTTTGTTCCAGAAGTCAGAAAACCTCCTTCAGACTCAGTCATTGATCAGTGAAACAGCTCCACAACATGACTTTACTAAACAGTGTGTGTGCTTCACTGCATTGATCTGTGAACTCAGTTTTCTTTATATAGTGCAAATCATAACAACGGTCACCTCAAGGTTCAAGTCATAGATTCCACAATAATACAGAAAAAAACCACAACACAAACATGAATCATGAATCTTATAAAATAACAGGTCATTATAAAAACAGCAATAACAAAATTCACACTGATCAAACGGAGCCATTCTCTCACTTCTTTAAAATGGACTTTAAACTTCTTCTGTAGATTTTTCCAGAGGCAACTTATTCAAAAGCTTTTTTCCCCAATTCTGTTCCGACTCTAAGGACACACATATACACACAAATAAGAAAGAACAAACCCAAGCAGAGATTTATAGATAAAAATCAACCAGTGAGAAAATCTTCAGATATACAGAGTTGGACATTTAGCAGCAGCATACAGAGAACAGTGATATACATGACTTCCACAGCCAGTAATAAAATATAAAACACAATAATGGAAAGTGTCCAACCTCTTTATTCAATCCAATAACTCTTTAACTATTGACCAGGTGCATTCATAGAAGCAGATCACTGTAATCCACTAAAGGTAAAAAGTTACAGAGATGAAGTGTTTACTCATTTGGAGAAGAAACAACATTTATGCCTCAAAGAAAACTTAGTATAAATTTCAGCTCAGCAGCCTTTCAATGTGAGCTTTAAATGACAAATTATGATCTTGTCATGGTCTGCATCTGGGTCACTGACCCACGACCATGACAGATCTATAATGATACCTAGATATTTATAAGATGTGACTATTTTTTATTTTTAATCCTTTAACTGGTTTTGTTCTTAGGAAGTGTCTTTGCCACTTGAGAATAACTTGAACTTGAATTTATCTGAATTTAACGCCAACTTAATTTGAGTCAAATGGGACTGAACAACATCAAAGGCAGACTGCACAAATTCAAGTTTTTGCACTTCATCTGAATAAAAATGTAATGCAGCATTTTTATCTATGTACACAGAAGAGCAGTGGTCCTAATATGGAGCCCTGGGGAACTCCTTTGGACACACTGTGTTCTAGCTGACAAATAATTTGATAACCAACTCACAGCATTTACAGCTACACAAATATTCTTTAGTCTGTTTACTAAAATGGCAGGACAACTGTGTCAAAAGCCTCCGACAAACCAAGACAAAGAACAGCTCAGTATTTTTTTCAGTCCATTGCATTAATGATGTCGTTCACCACTTTAATAGCAGCAGTTATTGTGCTGTGTTGTTTACTGAATCCTGATGTTGGAAAATAATTAATTTGTGAAATTCTTAGGGTTGTTCATTAATAAGCTTTTGTAAACTTAAACACAGTATTTAGATGTGGGCCTGTAGTTATTAACATCACCTCTTTTCATCAAAGAGAGAACATTGGTAGATTTCCATATTTCAGGGATCTCAGTGTTCAAAAGACTAAAACTAAAATTACAAGTTGGCGATTCTGTTATAAAATCTGCAGCCAGTTTAAGAAAATAAGGATCAGGTTGATTTGGTCCTGCAGATTCATTGGGATTCATTGGGATCCAACATTCATTGGGATCCAACAGATTTAAGGTCCGGTGGACCTTAAATCTGTTGGATTCAGAGGAGAAAAGCTGAAGGCCTGAAGCACAGACTGAGTTTGCGTTGTTACAGAGAGCCTCCTGTTTATTAAGCTGTTTGAAATCTGATGTAAAGATTCAAATAAAGACCCTGAAGAAACAAAATGTATAAAGCACTTAAAATATAAAAATTTTCAGTAAAGTACATCAGCCTTTTAAAACAAAATCTGGTATTTTGGTGGCTATATCCCCTTAATAAGATTTTATTATTTTCCAGAACTTTTCAGGATCATTAAGATGTTTAATGATTTTTCAAAGCTAAAACTCTGATTTGGCCTTTTTTAATTTTAGAAGGTTTAATGATTTCTGCAGAACTCCAAGGACAAAACTAAGCATTCTGTAAATATCCCATGCCAGCTCTACATCAGTAATGAGGTGGATTCTGTTCCAGTTGTCGTCCCAGAAATCATAAAAGAAATTTTGCTCACAGAAATTCTTAAAATCTCTTAAAAACTATTTGAGGCTTTGATTTTGGGAGCTTCAATTGTCTGACTGCAGCGATCACACAGTGGTCACTGACCTCATTTGAAAAACACTAATATGTGTGTGTTAGTTCTAGTTATGTACAGGTCCTGGATCAATGTGATGAATTTAGAAGCAGTAAATTAGAGTTGATCCAGGCCTTTGTGTCTTTAAAATGTGCCTGTAAATGATTTGACAGGTATTAATCATGAAAATCGAATGTGTATCATCTGGAGAGCAATCATACACATCTATGAATAATTTTTGTTTGTGAAGGAAACTCCTCATTTACATGAACAAACTGGAATCTATCAGATATGATTCAAACCACTGCAGTGAATTTCCTTTAATAACTCTGGTGTGTTCTAGTGTTTGTAGTAAAATGTTGTGGTCTACACTGAGGTCTAACAGGACAAGCACAGAAATAAGTCCTCTGTAACAGGTCATAAGGAGACCATTAGTAACCTTCACTACAGCTCATGTTGTGCTTTGTTGTCCTCTCAGTTTATAAGGTGGAGGTGGATTCAGGGGTGGAGTCTGTCCAGCTGATCTGCAAAACCACAGTTTGCCTGCCTAAAGATGCTAAAGTGGAGTGGAAGGATGCAAACAACAGGAAGGTCCACGTGTATGAGAACGGCTCTGACCAGCCTGAAGAACAGGACGATAAATACAAGAACCGAACAAAGATGAAGAGAAACTTACTGGAACCTGGAGACCTCAGTCTAACCCTGAAACACCCCACAGATGGAGACAACTCCACCTACACCTGCACCGTCTACAGCAGGGAAGGAAACATCCTGATGGAGAAACAAGTGGAGCTGAAAGTCAGAGGTCAGTGCTGTAGATACAGATCAAAGGTCAGAGGTCAGACTCATGATGGTGGTTCAGTCTCAGTGGCTCCATCCAATAATGTTACAGTGTTAGCATGTCTGATGTTTGTGGCTGTTTTGGTTTTTATTTGATTTCCACCCAAATGTAAAAGCTTCAGCAGATGAACTGTAGGAGCAAAGTTCATGTGTGAGACTTCATCTGAAAGGTAACATCTTCTAGTTTCTGAACATGTGTTTGTTTAGCAAGTGGCTAAAACACAGGCTAAGCTAAGTCAGCTCAAATCTCAGTAAAACCTTCTTTGGTCCTCATCTATAATCAGTCATATCTGAGTCACAATAACTAGAAGATGATTTCTAGCAGAAGTGTGAAAATCTCCACATCCTTTCTCCATGTTATCATCCAAAGCTGTGTGAAGTTTCAGAGCTCTGCAGCTAACAGAGACTTTCAGTTTGCTGCTCTCTTCCTCTGACAGCTCCATTCTTAGGGAGCGTTAGTTCTCTGTTTCACTTTATTCCACTTATTCAGTCTGATGTTCTCTGATCTGTTTCTCTTGTTTAGTGTCTTAAATGCTGCCAGTGCCTCTCTTTGCTTTAACCAACCTTTCTCTTTATTTCTGAGCTTTTTAAGGACTTTAACTGATGCATCAACCTTTGAAAATGGAAAGAAATCAGTCAGATTCATGGCTGCATCAAAGTGTCACATGTAGTTCTCCCACATCAGCTGGATTATATCTATAGCAGCAAACAGCAGCTGATGCACAAATCTTTGTCTGTGTTAATAAAGTTGGATCAGTTCAAATAGTTTGTTGCTCTGCACTTGAAAGCAGCAGTTTTTCTAATGCACCACCTTCATGTTTCCTTCATATTTGAATCCCCCTGTAGATACTGACAGGTAACCATGTCACACAGAGCTCAAGCCTTTGAATCCAGCTGTGATTGTTGATTTTCTATTGAATGGACTTTTTCAAATCCAGCTGTAGGCCTGTGTTTGTGAGCTCATTAACAGCTGTTTATTTAGAGAGACGTGGTCCTCACAGGACAGCCACTACAAACATATGATTTTATAGAATATGATGCATTACTGCAGATTCAACACAATAGAAAGGATTTGAAATGAGCTCAGCCTTAAACATGTGCAGCAGTAATATTGATCCATAGACACTGATGGGAACATTTTTCTGCACAATAAGTACTTTGACTTTTCATACTTTATGTACAATTTGCCAGTACTGCAGTTTTGTGTGTAGTGAGGTGTTTTCATGGTAAGTAAGTAAGTAAGTAAGTAAGTAAGTAAAATTTATTTATATAGCGCTTTTCACAGATAAAAATCACAAAGTGCTTTACAACACGGGAAATGGGAATATAAAAACAATATAACAGTAAATAAAACAATGTAAAACAATAAAACTATAAAAACAGCATAAGAAGAAATTAATCAAATGCTTTTCTAAATAAAAATGTCTTCAGCTGTTTCTTAAAAGAATCAATGGAGTCCGTGCAGCGAAGAGACAGTGGGAGAGAATTCCACAACCGTGGTGCCACAGTCTGAAAGGCCCGATCACCACGAGTTTTAAAACGAGTGCGCGGTACCACCAGCAGTCTCTGATCTAATGACCTTAAAGCCCGAGAAGATGTATGTGGTTTCAGCAGGTCAGATAAATATTGAGGAGCCTGACCATGTAGGGCCCTAAAGGTTAGAACTAAAATTTTAAAATGAAACCTAAAATTTACAGGCAACCAGTGAAGGGAGGCCAAGACTGGAGTGATATGCGATCTTCTCTTGGTGCCTGTTAAGAGACGTGCTGCAGCATTCTGCACAGTCTGAAGACGATTTAAAACAAGTAAAAAGGCCATTACAATAGTCTAAACGAGAAGAAATAAAAGCATGAATAATCATCTCAAGTTCAAGCTTTGATACCATTAGTCTGAGTTTAGAAATATTCCGTAAATGATAAAAACAGTTTCGGACCAGCTGCTTAGAATGCTGCTCGAGCGACATCGAGCTGTCAAATATGACACCGAGATTTCTAAGGCTTGATTTTACATAAGGGTCTAAGAAGCTGATATGCTGTCTAATTTCTGGGACCATGTGGTCTGGAGCAATAATTAGAGTTTCTGTTTTATCAGAGTTTAGTTGGAGAAAATTGTCATTTAACCATTTGTTGATTTCTGTCAGGCAATTACTTAAATTAGACAATTTATAAAACGCAGACATTTTGAAGGAACAGTATAGTTGGATGTCGTCAGCATAGAGATGATAGGAGATATATTTATAGCGCTTAATAATTTGGCCTAGGGGAAATACATAAAGTAAAAAGAGAATTGGACCCAGGACAGATCCCTGAGGTACCCCACACGGCAAAACTGTTGATTCTGATGTGACATGATTCATGCAAACAGTAAAAGATCTCTCAGACAGATATGATATAAACCATTTTAAAACAACACCAGTAATCCCAAACAAGTTCTCGAGTCTGTTTATCATGATACTGTGATCTACAGTGTCAAAAGCAGAGCTGAGATCCAACAGGACCAGCACTGTATATTCTCCAGAGTCTGCTGCCATCAAGATATCACTAGATACTCTAAGTAAGGCCGTTTCAGTGGAATGCAATTTACGAAAACCAGACTGGAAAGTGTCCATAACAGCATTTTTATCCAGGAAATAGTTAAGTTGTTCTAGTACTACTTTTTCTAAAATTTTCGATATAAAAGGCAATTTGGATATTGGCCTATAACTGTTAGGAAGAGATGGATCCAGCTGGGGTTTCTTTAATATTGGCTCAACAATAGCTTGTTTAAAGAAGCTGGGGACTGAGCCAGTATGAAGAGAAGTATTTATCATTTCCACAATACAGGGGCCAATTGAATCAAACACACTAGTGAAAAATGAAGATGGAAGGACATCAAGGGGGCTTGAAGTCTGTTTTATATGACAAAGCAGGCCTCTGATGTCTTGTAATGTAACAGGAGTAAAAGAGGACCAAGTATCAGAGGAGAGCAAGTTAAAAGTTTGATATTGAGAAGATGATGGAGAGATATTAGACCTGATGGCAATGACCTTATTTCTGAAATAGTTCATAAACTCATTGCATTCGGATGTTGAGTGAACTGGTGCACAAGGAGCATCAGGAGAAACAATGCTCTTAATTGTTTTAAACAAGAATTTAGGATCTTTCTTTTTTGAAGCTATGAGGTGTGAAAAATACTCTGTTCTGGCATTTTTCCACATGTCATTTAGCAAGAGGATAGATTCTTTAAGGTGTAACTTATAAACCTCAAGCTTGGAAGCCTTCCACAAACGTTCTAGCTTGCGACAGTATCTCCTGAAATTACGAATGTTTTCATTTAACCAAGGATGAGATTTCAAACGTAGGACAGTACTTTTTTTCAGAGGTGCCACTATGTCTAAAATAGAATTACACTGGTTATTAAAGGATGAGACAAGAGAGTCCAAATCATTGTAAGTCATTTCAGCGTCGAACATGGCAGAGAACCTTTTGCTGGCGTTCTGGTTTATGATTCGCCTTTCAATCGTTATTTTGGGAGCCGGGGGATCCAAATAAAACGACAAGTTAAAATATATGCAGCTATGGTCACTCACATGGACATTTTCCACACGAATGTCATTTATATTTAAACCCAAGGAGAAAACAAGGTCCAATGTGTGACCCTTTACATGTGTAGGGCCAGAAACATGCTGCATAAAATTAAAAGACTCTGTGATAGTCATGAAGTCAGCAGCCATATTACAGGATGCATCATCAATATGAAGGTTAAAATCTCCCAACATTACCACCTTCTGTAATTTAATAATGGATGATAGGAGGTCGTTAAATTCAGTTAAAAAGACTCCGGCAGGGCCAGGAGGTCGGTAGATTAAAATACAATAAAAGGTGCGCAAAGAGCCGACCTTGATCATCTGAACTTCAAATGAAGTAAAAGAATCCGAGTTCATCAGTCTGCATGTGAATCTGTCCTGGTGCACAACAGCGAGACCTCCGCCACGTCCCGAAAGACGTGGAGTTCCGATGACGGAGCAGCCAGTCGAACAAATTTCCTTCAGATGTATATAATCCATGTTTTGTTGCCACGTCTCAGTTAAACACAAGAAGTTGAGAGATTCCTTTATAAAAAGATCGTTTAAAATAAACGATTTGTTTGTGACTGAGCGAGTGTTGAGCAGGGCAAACCTGATTGAAGACGTTTGGTTGGTGCAGTCAACAGCTGACTGCAGTGGCACTCGAATTAAACACCTGTGCGCACCTCTACACCTGTTACGCCGGGCGGGGACTTCAGGGCTAGCAGAAGCTAATATCCATAGTGGTACATCACCTCTGCCATCAAAACGGCGGTCGAAGGAGGGACGCCAAGTGAACATGGGGCCATCAGACCATAGATTCCGAGCTGGGAACTGAAGTGTAGCGTCGGCACCAGGTGACAGTAAATGAATTGGTCGTAGGCACCGGGAATCTTCCCACATCCAAGAAGCTAATCTTCGGTACCTTCTCAGTCGCACCTGGACACCGGCCCTGGTTCCCCTACTTCTTCTTTTCTTCGTGTTAAATCCCACCGATATGTACGGTAACATGCAGTCAGGTGAGGAACACACAAAGGGTGGAGGGAAAAATTTCCTGTAACTGTCCCAGCTGTCACAGTAGCTCTCCATTAAATCTTTGATATACAACATCATGCCCCGATCATAAGTATTGGTGGCAGAGACAAAATCAAAACACAGGACGGTAAAAATAATATTGCAAGTGACAATAGCGGCCAGTATAAAACTATACCAGCGAGCTGTACTAGCGGCACAAGCGGCAAAGCCAAACACAGGCGCCATCTTGGTGTTTTCTTGGTGCTTTTACTAAAGGAACGCTTCTATCAAATTCTTCCAAATGTTGTCAAACTGAGCTGTGTGATGAAGTGAGTGTGACAGAAACACTCAGACTGTGTTTCTCTGCTTCATCAAGTCAAATCTGGTCCTCAGAGACTGAATAAAGTCCTGTCCCACTAACAGCAGCTCCAACAGTCTGTTCACTGCTTTCTTCCTGTCAGTCTTCATCTTTCTGCTGCGTCTCCTCTTCACACTGATCACTTTCTATCTAACAGTGAGCTCCCAGTGAAGCAGCAGCATTCAGCCTGTTAGAGTCAACACAAATGTCTCCATCCAAGCTCATGTTGTGCTTTGTTGTCCTCTCAGTCCCCCAGGTGGAGGTGGATTCAGGGGTGGAGTCTGTCCAGCTGCCCTTCAAAACCACACCTCACCTGCCTGAAGACGCTAAAGTGGAGTGGAAGGACAATTATACAAGTTACTACATCAGGAAGGTCCACGTGTATAAGAACGGCTCTGACCAGCCTGAAGAACAGCACCAGGTTTTTAGAGACCGAACGAAGATGAATGAAGACCTGCTGAAAACTGGAGACCTCAGTCTGACCCTGAAACACCCCACAGACTGGGACAACTGGACCTACACCTGCACCGTCTACAGCAGGGAGGGAAACATCCTGTTGAAGAAAGAAGTGCTGCTCACTGTCAGAGGTCAGTGCTGTAGATACAGGTCAGAGGTTAGACTCGTGATGGTGTTTCAGTCTCAGTGGGCTGCATCCAATAATGTTACAGTGTTAGCATGTCTGATGTTGAGGTTAGCATGTGATGTCACACTGACCACTTTCTATCTAACAGTGAGCTCCCAGTGAAGCAGCAGCATTCAGCCTGTTAGAGTCAACACAAATGTCTCCATCCAAGCTCATGTTGTGCTTTGTTGTCCTCTCAGTCCCCCAGGTGGAGGTGGATTCAGGGGTGGAGTCTGTCCAGCTGCCCTTAAACACCACACTTCACCTGCCTGAAGACGCTAAAGTGGAGTGGATGGATAACAATGCAAAGGTCCACGTGTATGAGAACGGCTCTGACCAGCCTGAAGAACAGCACCAGGTTTTCAGAGACCGAACGAAGATGAATGAAGACCTGCTGAAAACTGGAGACCTCAGTCTGACCCTGAAATACCCCACAGAGAGAGACAACAGGACCTACACCTGCACCGTCTACAGCAGGGAGGGAAACATCCTGCTGAAGAGAAAGGTGGAGCTGAAAGTCAGAGGTTAGTGCTGTAGATACAGGTCAAAGTTCAGAGGTCATGTAGGAGTTTATTCTCTAAAAGCTTTTAGTTTGAATCTATTTTCAGTTCATTCAAATAAAATAAATTCTTTGATGTTTTGATCTAAAAGCCAAAAATGTCAGGCGGAGCAACTGTGTGTTTAAATGAACAGACTAAGAAGACCATTAAAAATGATCCTAACTTCAAAATAAAAGCCTCTGGCATGATTTTGAGTTTGGATCAAATCAAGAGGTCATTCCAGCTTGGCTCCTTGAGTCGTGTGTAAACCCTTACATTTTTAAATTAAAATGCTAAATCTGGGGAAGATGGCGACGGTGTGAGCAATGGACGCATAGTCACTGAGCTCTGTTTCAACTGATCTAAATTACGGCCTCCAGACTCGAAAGTAATAGCGCCAGCTTTTTCAATAAGGTATGAAAAAGGGAAAATCTAAAAGAGGACAGAAAAATACTAACCAGTCGAAGATTGAGGAGGCAAAGATCCAAGAAAGAATGGAACCACAAGACAAGGAAGACGACGGCTGCTTGCCACTTAGCCACGAGCCAGCGTTGTCTGAGTCTGGGGGAGATAACATTATCCTACGGGAGATCGCAAAAGTGTCCAAGGAGCTTGGCATTTTTAAAGACAAAGTCCAAGAATCATTGTTAGGACTCAAGGAGGACCTTGGCAAAAAGCTGGCAGACGAGTTGGCAGTGTTTAAACAGGAACTAAACCAAAAGCTACTCGAATGTGTAGCCACACAGCAGTTACAGGGCAAGGCCATTGTGGAGGCAGAGGGATGAATAGCCGAGATAGAGGAGAGTGGAATGGTGACGAAGGAGGCCCTACTCGTTTTATTGAAAGGACAAAGCGAGCTTCGAGAAAAGGTTATTGACTTGGAGAGCAGATCCAGGAGGAACAATATTCGAATTTACGGCGTACCCGAGGACTCAGAGGGCGAGTCGATAATTGCCTTCGTACAAGATCTGCTTCAGAAAGAACTGCCTCTACCCGAAGGTATGCCCCTCCAGATCCAGCGAGCGCATAGAGCCCTGTCACGCAAGCCTGGGCCCGACGCGACACCGAGATCTATAATCATCAACTTCCTTCAGTTTGATGTAAAAGAGATGGTCCTTAGGTTTGCCTGGAAGAAAAAAGTGTTGCTGGGAAACAAACAGATTTTCTTCGACCACGACTACGCATATGAAGTCATGGAGAAACGCAAATCATACATGGGAATAAAAAAGGCACTAAAAGAGAGGAACATTCGGTTCCAAACGCCCTTCACGCGGATTCGTATCTACTGGAGCACCGGTCCCCGGTCTTACGAGGACGCAGAGGACGCAGCGGAGGAACTGAGAGCACGGGGCATAGAGGTGGCCCCCACACGCGCAAACTCGGGACCCAGCACCGAAAAGAAAGTATGTAAAACATTTTCATGGCACGGGGTGGATATGGAGAGGGACAGAGGGCCACGAATGGAAACTCGAGTCCGACGCAAACTGCGGGAATATAGAAGAGACTACTAAATATAAATGACAAGGAGGATAGGAGCTACACTCACAGGCAAGCAGTCTATATATAAGAAGGTAAAAATGCTCTATTTGGTTTCATTGCTGCTTAAGTCGGTATGTTGATAGTTCAGTTGATCAGATTTATAAGCTACCATATATGTTGGACTCATCTAGTGTAAGTGGGATGTACCAGTTGGACAGTCGCCACAACACTAGGGAGAGCCCCCTCCGTAAGGTGGGTCTTTTCTCTCCTCTACCCAACAGGGACCCAAAGGGGTCAAATGACCCTGAGTATATGGACGAATCTATATTGGTTCTATTGTTTTTGTGTACCTATCTTAGTTTTGTGTTAACAGTGGGGGCACAATGTTTTATTTCAGTGACATTTGAAAAGCACATTCATGGTTCTGTCTGGCATTATAATAAAGCCAAATGTTAAAGGTACTCTCACTTAATGTAAATGGGCTCCAAAGCCCGACAAAGCAGGGAAAAATTCTTAGTAAACTGAAAAGAGAGGATATTGATGTGGCATTTCTACAAGAGACACACTTAGTGGGCCTTGAGCACGAGACACTTAAGAGACAAGGTTTCAAGCATGCTTATTACTCTTTAAATGGTTTAAGACATACGAGAGGGGTGGTTATTTTAATATCAGGGAGGTTCATTTTTGAACACTTTGCTACAATTAGGGATAGAGAAGGCAGATTTATCTTGGTACAGGGCAAATTGGATGGGGAATTGATCACGTTCTATAATGTTTATATTCCTCCAGGTTCCACATTTGATTTCTATAGGCAAGTCCTCGAGAAAGTAGTGACAGAGGCACAGGGAATACTTGTCTGCGGAGGAGACCTTAATATTACATTAAAACCACATCTGGACGCATCGGGGAAGAGAATATCTCAAACACAAAAACTAACCAGAAAACTGAACCTTTTGATAGAGGAGATGGGATTGGTGGATACTTGGAGGCATCTTAATCCATCGGCAAGAAATTATACTTACTACTCACCTCCACATGCAACTTATTCGAGAATCGACTACTTCCTCACTTTTGGTACTGATATGAACAGAATACATGAATGCCATATTGGGCCAATGGACTTTTCGGATCACTGCCCTCTATATTTATCCTTAAATTATACTCAAAGGAGAAAAATAACCAACTGGAAATTAAATTCTAGTATACTGAATGAACGGACATGTGAACAGTTGACAAAAGACATTGCTGAATACCTGGAATTCAATGATAAAGATGAGTTACCCCCACCGATTTTATGGGATGCGTGCAAAGCAGTGATGAGAGGAAAAATTATTGCTATAACCTCCAATATTAAAAAAACAAAATTGTAAGATTCCAGAAGTTGCAGTCGGAACTATTACACATAAAAAGAGGCCACACATAAAAATACTATTGATATTAAGACAAAATTAGAAATGGCAAAGAAGAGAAATCTAATTAATGAGATATACACTCATGACATCCAAACGAAATTAATGTTGACTAAACAAAGATACTACGAGGGGGGAACTAAATATATGAAACAATTGGCATATTGATGAAAGATTTTTGAGTTTTGTGATTATGCTTAGTTGTAGCTTCATTTAAAGGAAGAAGAGCTTGTGAATTGGAACCACTATAGAGAGGGGGAGTGGAGACGTATGTGCAGAGGAATGCTGTGACATACGACACTATTTCCTGTGTAGACAGAACGGTCTCTCTCTCTCTCCCCTTATATGGGAATGTCTGAATTTCTATACATACTACCTCCTTTGTTAACAGGCAAGCTAACGGTCTCTTTCTCCTTTTGTGGAAATGTTTTTGCCACTCCTACTTCCTTGAAAACTTGCTTAAGTATAAATAAAGAAAGCTCTGAAAGCCCTGGGCGGTCTTTCCTCTGTCTCACATCTGTCCTGCACACGTCTGGCGCAGGACGGATCGGACGGTGAGGGGGGATCGTCCATGTGTGCACATGTATAAGATATCTTGAGTCTGAGTTCCTTTGCCTTCTACAATTTCTCTCCACACATATAGATTAAGAAAACAACAAGCAGACAGAACAATATATAGGATAAGGGACCCAGAAACTAAAATGGAAATGCAGGGTGTAGAGGAAATTAAGGATTGCTTTAAGAGATACTATGAAAAACTATATTCACAACCACCCACAAACGACGATGATCAAATGGAGAGTTTGCTTGACATGTTACACCTCCCTAAACTTACAGTAGAAGAAAACAAATCATTAGTGAAGCAAATTACAAGGGAAGAACTTCACTTGGCGATTGGAAAACTTAAGGCAAACAAATCTCCAGGTACAGATGGTTTTACTGCGGAGTGGTACAAGAAATTAAGGGAACCTCTGACCCCGGTCTTACTTAAAACATTTAATTGGCTACTTACGAAGGGAGAAGCACCCTCCTCATGGAACCAAGCCATAATTTCTGTTATACCTAAAGATGATAAAGACAAACTAGAATGTTCCAACTACAGGCCAATAAGTGTATTAAATGTAGATTACAAATTGTTTACGTCAATCATAGCACGGAGACTTGAAGGGATCATCCCAAGGATAATAAATCTAGATCAAACTGGATTTGTTAGGTCGCGCCAAACTCATGATAGTGTTAAGAGAACTCGCGTATAGAGATGGACCCTATTAAAAAATGATTTCCAAATTATATTGTTCACTGATCAATCTACGGGGTCATGATACAAGATATGTTAAAGGAAGATGGGAAACAGAGAGCAATCTATTCTTAACAGGAGAGGAATGGGATGGGATTTGTAGGCAGCAGTGGTCAGTAACAAGCTCCCCCTCGTGGAGGGAATTCAGCTGGAAGAACGTAATTCGTTATTTTATTACCCCAGCCCAAAAATTCAATTATTCTCAGAATACAACATGCTGGAGGCATTGTGGACATGCAACAGCAAATCATTTTCACATTTTTTGGGAATGTGTGGTTCCATTTTGGAAGGAAATACATAAGGTCATGGAAACAATCTTTCAAAAGAAAATACAATTTCATTTTGCATTATTGTACCTAGGCAACCTAGAGAGTCTTAATCTATGCAAACCGGATAAATATTTGTTTAGTGTGCTGTCGGTAGCTTGCAAAAAGGCCATAACTCGCCTTTGGATTAAAGAGGATATTCCTACCATAGATGAATGGATTGATGTGATATATAATATTTTTGTTATGGAAAGAATAACTTTTAGGCTAAAATGCCAGGCGGACGCATTTGATGAATATTGGTTGAAATGGTTGAAATATGTACAAAATGGGAGGCCCGATTTTGTATAATGTCATTGTATTTCTTGGTTTGTTTGTTCTTGTGTTTTGTTTGGTCTTGTTTTGGTCCGTTTGTCTCTTATGTTGTTGTTTGGTTTGGTTTTGCTTTCCCCCTCACGGTGATTAAATTGAATTTGTTGTATATGTTGTATAAATAAGAAAACTAATAAAAAAACTAGAAAAATCTGCATTTCCTGCGAAAATGCAGTGTGGATGCTTTAAAGCTGAAGCTGTATGCAAAAACTAGCTGAAAAAGCTGAAAAGTTGCAGAAATTGTAAAAACTTTGCAGAAGCAAAGGAACTTTGCTAAAATGGAATAACTTAGCAGAACTGCAATATCTTAGAGGAAACATAATACTTGGCAGAAATGCAATAGCATAGCAGAACTTAGCAGAAATATTGTAACTTACCAGAAACATGATAACTTCTCAAAAATACAAGAATTTAGGAGAAATAGTATAAGATAACAGAAAGAATATATTTAGCCAAAAATACTTAAGCATTACAGAAACACTATGATTTAGAAAAATAGTACAACAGAGCAGAAATACTGTGATTTACCAGAGACACTGTGATGAACTATGAATATTGTAATTTTAAATTAATACTATGTTTTAGCACAAATACTATAATTTGACAGAAATACTATCATTTGGCAGAAATACTATGTTTCAGCACAAATACTCTGGTTTAGCACAAATATTATAACATAGCAGAAATACAATTATATAGCAGAAATGCTATATTTAGAGAGAAAAATATAATACAGTAGAAATAGTATGATTTAGCAGAAATACTACAATATAGCATAATAACAATGATTTAGAACAAATACTATGATTGAGCAGAATAGTAATAACTTAAGTGAAAATACTGGAAAAGTAAGATGACAAGCTGAAAAAAAAACGGAACATGGTTAAATTCCCTCAAAACTAATTGTTGTTCACCTGTGAAAAAAAAATAAAGAAATAAAAATAAATTTAAAAAACAAGAAGGAACAGCCAACAGATACACACAAAATCAAAAATGTATACACAAATGCACAGAGAGAGAGACACACGGAGGGTCTATGCCAGTCAACCAGTCTGAATATATTATACTTTTTTCCAACAATGAGATGCTGCCCTAAAGAGGGTCTCTCTCTCTCATGCACACACACACACACACACACACACACACACACACACACACACACACAAGATCCAATTCAGTCAACCAGTCTAAATATATTGAATTTGAATCTTACAATGAGATCATCCCATAAAAAGGCTTTCTCTCTCTCTCTCTCTCTCTCTCTCTGTCACACACACACACACACACACACACACACACACACACACACACACACACACAGGGAAAGAGAAGCAAGTTTATAGCTCAGTCAAGCAGGCTGGGAGCTGCTGAATTTGAATCCACCAATCAGAGAGCCTGTGCACTTTTTCCCGCCAAAACAGGTGCACGCAGCACAGAGAGACACAGGATTTTTGCAGTCTATTTCTCATAATGACGACTCCCCTCAAACAAATTACCATAATTTCCTAACCGTAGGGGTTAGAACGGTCATTCTTACACCGTTTTGTTCAGAAGAGATGGGGGAATCTTAAAGTGTTGACAATTTATCATTAAAATATGAATTATTAAAGATATTTGACTTCTAATGCACCATAACTGAGTAGAGCAAAGCAAAAACTGTCTTGACTTGCCCTCAAACAACGCTTTCTAACTCTAAATCTATTTGGAGTATCAATATCATTCTTTCACCATAAGAGACAGCAGGCTTTGGTGAACAATCATGGAAATTTTCAGGTCTCTGTGGAAATCCATTAAAAAGATATGACGAGAGAAAAAAGTGGTTCATTTCCAGAGTTTGAAATCTGAAGAAATCTGAGCGAAGGACGAATTTCCTACCCTCAAACAAGTCTAACTCATTTCAGAACGGTAATAGGTGAGAAAATAATTCTTGAATTGTGAGCGTCAGGAGTGTCTGAAGATATACTGGGACAAGCCTTATGTCTTAACTTTGCTTCGTTAAGGAGATATGACGATTCGAAAATGCCTCTCATTACAGAAATCAAGCGGTGATTTTGAACAAGCTCTCCATTGACTTTCTATGGAGAGTTTTGCGACTTTGTGTTGGTCTGAGGAGATTTGCCAAAATTCTATAAATCCCACAACAATGATAGTGACATTTTCGGAAAGCCAGCAAAAATACCTACGTTTTGATGTATAATTTGTGGAAGTTGAGTGAAAATTGAGCAAGTAGCAAGAAGTTGTTCGGACATGAAGAGAAGACTGCGAAACCTTCAGTGGCACACTGGAAGCCAAGTGCATAGCAACCATAACAACGCATGTATTTTGTGAAAAATCACAATTTTGCAACTGAAAACTTTAAGAGGCATAAAAGTAAAACGGTAAAAGATTTGAAAAAGCTGATTTATACCTGAATAGCCCAATAATTTGAGAACATTTTAAAGTTTGAATGGTTGTTCTACGTGAAAATATGAGGAAGTAGTTAAGTTTCAAAAACAAGCAAATTTTAGCAGAATTACAGAAGTTTCCAATTCATTTCAATGGGACAAATTAAGCTTAATATTTTAAAAAGTATAATAGTGAAAAATACCAAAAGACACAGCCATCATTAGCAGAAATAGCAGAATAGTTTAAAATTTGAACGGTGAAAATCGGCTGAAAATTGTGGAAGTAGTTAAGTGCCAAAAAGTGTACGGAAGTCCTAAGAGGAACTCAATAGTGTGGATGCTTAAAGCATCCACACAATAAATAAAAATTGTTGATGATTAAAAAAAAAAAGTTTAAACTTCAAAGCTCATGCATACATGCACATCCAGTGCTCAGTGTCTAATTGTGTGTTTGTGTTTTTACCTTTTCGCAGTAGCGTAGTGAAACATTTGGGCGGTAGATAAATAATGGAAAATAAAATTCAGACTACAGACGGCTTCAGGTGAGTACACGTGGTGCACAAGGACCAAAGCTCACCTTCTCAACCTGGACAAAATGAATTATTTTACACTGATACTGTAAACTTTGTGTTTGTGTGTCAGGTTTCCATACATCGGAAACAGCTGCTGCATCTGTAGTTCTGTCCATCCTGAGGAGAGTCCACACTCTACATCACATCCTTGGCTCACCTATAATGACGCACAGGTGCTGCACACAACTGGATCTGCAGCTTGTGAGGAACAGCAGCACTCAGCCTACATCCTGTTTTACGAGATTAACGTAAGAAGACACAGCATCTCATCCTGAAGTGAGAGAATGGCACGCCAGCTGCAGCCTAATCCAATCTCTCTTCTTTTTTCAGTGCCCAGACACCCTTCAGTTTCATCATGTCATCCCTAACAATAGCTCTAGAGTTGGATGGAGGATGAAGACAGCAGAGAGCAAAAGAAACAGGTAAGAGCAGACAGGTAGTCAGAGTTAACAAAAACTTTTAAAGCCAGTGTAGCTTCTGTTTTGAACACATTTATTGATGACAATTTTACATAAATAAGCAGTGTGTTATACTGTTATCAGATGTGGAGTCTCACTAACCACTTTAATAGTGACTTGTGTCCCAAATACTGTTTATTTGTCGTAGTTACAGATAGTGAAATAAAAATGGGAAATGGTTGTTTCATAATTGCATACTCAGCTTGGTCAAGACAATAATTCGAGAACGAGGGGCAGGATTTTGAATTGATGCCATTGGTGCATCTACTAAAGTTCTGGGGTCAGTTTGAATATCAGTGACCTTGACCTCAAGTTCAAAGGTCAAGTTTTCTGAAAATGTTGTGAATGCTACAACTCTGTGACGAGACGTAAGTCTCCTAGGTCTTTAAATTTGTATATAGGTGCATCTACTAGGAAGCTGAAGGGTTGCACTGCGGGCCATCTGTAGAGGTGTAGAGTCAACAACCTGTCTCTGAACGTGGACAAAACAAAAGAGATTGTTGACTTCAGGAGAGCACAGTGGGATCACTGCCCACTTAAGATCAATGGATCCTCTGTGGAGGTCGTCAAGAAGAGGACCAGATTTCTTGGTGTCCACCTGGCGGAGAACCTCTCCTGCTCCCTCAACACCAGCTCCATAACCAAGAAGGCCCAGCAGCGTCTCTACTTCATGCAGAAGCTGAGGAAAGCCCATCTCCCACCATCCATTCTCACCACCTTTTACAGTGGGACTAACGAGAGCATCCTAAGTAGCTGCATCACTGTCTGGTATGGTAACTGCAGCGCATTGGATCGCAGTACCCTACAACGGATTGTGAGAGCAGCTGAGAAGATCATTGGAGCCCCTCTCCCCTCCTTATAACACCCGCTTGCTGGAGGACCCCACACAGCCTTCAAACACACTCTTCACCCTGCTGCCTTCTGGAAAGAGGTCCCAGAACATCCGGGCCCTCGCTACCAAACTACGGAAAAGTTTCTTCCCACAAGCCGTCAGACCCCTGAACACTCAGTGACTGCACTGGCACACGCACACCTTCACACACGTCACTACCAAGCACTTATCTGCAGTATCTCACACACACACACATACATACAGACACCAAGTTACTTTTGCACAATACTCAGCATTTTGCACATTTCCATTGTCTTGTGTCTGTATCGTCCTGTTCTGTCTAGTTTTGCACTGTTTTGTCTTGTTTATTTTTGCAGTTTATGCACACTGCACTTTATGTAGTCCTGGGTTTGTCCGTATATGTCATATATAGCACCAGGGTCTCGGAGGAACGCTGTCTCATTTCACTCTGTACAGTACCTCTGCACGTGGTTAAAATGACAATAAAAGCCACTTGACTTGACCTGTTTTTGTAGCAGTTGCTTGGAGACGAGTACCACACAGTTCAAATGAGCATACATTCCAAAATATGCAAATTAGCCCCATACATCATAATGATGATGTTTGCTGTTCAGGGTATGAACATTCTATGCTGAAAGTTTATAAATATACAACCTTTGACTGCTTGTTTTCAGTTGAACTTTTGCAAAGCTGAGGAGATTTTCGCTGCGATCGCATCAAGTCCAAAGATGTTTAAACTTCTTTTTCACAGAAAGGTAAGTTTGAAGAGACTCGCAGCACATTTCTCTGAATATTTTCTTATGGTAAACAAGCATTTTTGAAACTTTTAAGGAAGCTTCTTGGATGATTTCTGTAAAAACTGAATTTTGAATCCAAATGAAGGATTTTGTATTTTCATACCATATACTTTGTTTTATGCCATTACTGATGTTGGTTTTCTTGTTTCTAAACAGAAATCACACAAACAAAACGTGGCAGAGAAGGAAATTCCTTCTACGTCTCATCAGAGGTAAAGAAATGCGCCACTCTTTAATGCTGCTGGAGATATTTATAGCAGTGCTTTAGTTGGAGCTCTTTTATTTCCCTTTTATTGGTGTTTTGTATTTACATCTTTTTTACTACTTCTAGTCTTGTCTATAATTTATATTGATTCAGAGATTAGCGTTTGAAAATGTAGAGTGTAAATGTACAAAATACATGATTTTGTTCCATTACAGTTATTCATTTTTATTTGCAATCTCCAGCATGTACTTCTTGTTAAAAATTTCCACTTTGAAAAATAACATTTACACTTTTGTCCTCATCAGCATCCCGGATGCTTCTGTTGCTGAAAATGTTCAAAAGAAGAAGAGAAAATGGAGACACCTCTGCTGTTCCTCGGTTTGCTTTTACACAAAACATATGAAATGCACATTCTCTTTAAATTGCACTTGTTAATTTAAAGTGACTTTACTTTTTTAATAAACGTATGTTTGTTCGTCCTCTGCAGCAAACTGACAGCGATGCAGAGGCAGAGAGCAACACTGTGAAGACACAAAAAAAGTGTCGCTGGTTTCTTTTTAAATTCTGGAAGGTATGTTTTATGGAAAGAGTCACTGTCATCAAGCATTTACTCATCACAGTTAAATGAGAAGAATTAAGAGCAATTTAGCACACAGCTATGTCCTCAAATTAAGTTCAAAGATGTTTAAACGTTTTTTTTCACAGAAAGGTAAGTTCGAAGAGACTTGCAGGATGTTTCTCTAAATATTTTTTATGGTGAATAAGCATTTTTGAAGCTTCATGGATGATTTCTGTAAAAACTGAATTTTGATCAGAACCAAGTGAAGGATTTTGTATCTCATAGGACAAACTTTAAAACTCAATTTAAAGCATGAATAAATTGTTTTTATTTTATTTAAAGATATTCCTATATATCTGCTTCATGAGCTGACAGCTCACTAAAGTGATAAATAATATGAAATAATACCAAATTTTCTAACTGGACACTTTTCATGGAGAGACCCACTTGGTATGTTTGTTTTATGCCATTACTGATGTTGGTTTTCTTGTTTCTAAACAGAAATTACACAAACAAAACGTGGCAGAGAAGGAAATTCCTTCTACGTCTCATCAGAGGTAAAGAAATGCGCCACTCTTTAATGCTGCTGGAGATATTTATAGCAGTGCTTTAGTTGGAGCTCTTTTATTTCCCTTTTATTGGCATTTTTCTTCCACCTTGTGTATTTGCATCTTTTTTACTACTTCTAGTCTTGTCTATTATTTATATGGATGCAGAGATTAGCGTTTGAAAATGTAGAGTGTAAATGTATAAAATACATGATTTTGTTCATGTTGGTATTCCATTACAGTTATTCATTTTTATTAGCAATCTGTATTAGCAAAATGTACTCCTTCTTATAAATTTCCACAACATTTACACTTTTGTCCTCATCAGCATCCCGGATGCTTCTGTTGCTGCCACACCAGCTAACCCTGAAAATGGTCAAAAGAAGAGAAAATGGAGACACTTCTTCTGCTGTTCCTCGGTTTGCTTTTACACAAAACATATGAAATGCACATTCTCTTTAAATTGTACTTGTTAATTTTAAGTGACTTTACTTTTTTAATAACATTATGTTTGTTCGTCCTCTGCAGCAAACTGACAGCGATGCAGAGGCAGAGAGCAACACTGTGAAGACACAAAAAAAGTGTCGCTGGTTTCTTTTTAAATTCTGGAAGGTATGTTTTATGGAAAGAGTCACTGTCATCAAGCATTTACTCATCACAGTTAAATGAGAAGAATTAAGAGCAATTTAGCACACAGCTATGTCCTCAAATTAAGTTCAAAGATGTTTAAACGTTTTTTTTTCACAGAAAGGTAAGTTCGAAGAGACTTGCAGGATGTTTCTCTAAATATTTTTTATGGTGAATAAGCATTTTTGAAGCTTCATGGATGATTTCTGTAAAAACTGAATTTTGATCAGAACCAAGTGAAGGATTTTGTATCTCATAGGACAAACTTTAAAACTCAATTTAAAGCATGAATAAATTGTTTTTATTTTATTTAAAGATATTCCTATATATCTGCTTCATGAGCTGACAGCTCACTAAAGTGATAAATAATATGAAATAATACCAAATTTTCTAACTGGACACTTTTCATGGAGAGACCCACTTGGTATGTTTGTTTTATGCCATTACTGATGTTGGTTTTCTTGTTTCTAAACAGAAATTACACAAACAAAACGTGGCAGAGAAGGAAATTCCTTCTACGTCTCATCAGAGGTAAAGAAATGCGCCACTCTTTAATGCTGCTGGAGATATTTATAGCAGTGCTTTAGTTGGAGCTCTTTTATTTCCCTTTTATTGGCATTTTTCTTCCACCTTGTGTATTTGCATCTTTTTTACTACTTCTAGTCTTGTCTATTATTTATATGGATGCAGAGATTAGCGTTTGAAAATGTAGAGTGTAAATGTATAAAATACATGATTTTGTTCATGTTGGTATTCCATTACAGTTATTCCTTTTTATTAGCAATCTGTATTAGCAAAATGTACTCCTTCTTATAAATTTCCACAACATTTACACTTTTGTCCTCATCAGCATCCCGGATGCTTCTGTTGCTGCCACACCAGCTAACCCTGAAAATGGTCAAAAGAAGAGAAAATGGAGACACTTCTTCTGCTGTTCCTCGGTTTGCTTTTACACAAAACATATGAAATGCACATTCTCTTTAAATTGCACTTGTTAATTTTAAGTGACTTTACTTTTTTAATAACATTATGTTTGTTCGTCCTCTGCAGCAAACTGACAGCGATGCAGAGGCAGAGAGCAACACTGTGAAGACACAAAAAAGGTCTCGCTGGTCTCTTTTTAAATCCGGGAAGGTATGTTTTATGGAAAGAGTCACTGTCATCAAGCATTTAAATGAGAGCAATTAAGAGCAATGAGGCACACAGCTATGTCCTATATATATATCAGGTAAGAAGCACCACGGAAAAGATCCCAGCAGACCTGAGTTGGGACACTTGGATTATGGAGCTTCTGGACCAAGAGAGTGGATGGGAGCATGTGTTTAACAGGTAAGAGAAAGACGTCCTCCAAAATGTTTCAACTTCAAAGCTCATGCATACATGCACATACACTGCTCAGCATCCTGACATCTTTCCTAATTTTGTGTTCGTGTTTTTACCTTTTTGGAGCAGTGTAGCATGCGGTGGAAAAATAATAGAAAGTCAAACTGAGACTACAGACTGCTTCGGGTGAGTACACGTGGTGCACAAAGACCAAAGCTCACTTTGTCAAAGTGGAGAAAATGAATTCTTTTACACTGTTACTGTAAACGTTGTGCGTGTGTGTCAGGTTTCCAAACATCGGAAACACCTGCTACATGAACTCCTGCCTGCAGAGCCTCCTCAACATTGAGGAGTTCATAAGAGACATCGGGCGTCAGGAGGTTTTGTGGAGCACAGATCCAGAAGCTCAGCTCTTAAGGTGCGCTACGTCAACCTTCTACTTTCTTCAAAAACCTGAAGAACAAAGAGATCTAACAGCAGAAATGTCTGTTTACCCTTTCCTTTCTACAGAAGGCTCATTGATGTCAGGGACTGTCATGAGTCAACAGATTATGGCCTTAAAGATCACCACCTAAGAGCTTTTAAGAAGGCATTCAGCAATCAAGCTCCTGAATACACCGGCAGTGCACAGAAAGTGCGTCAGCTATTTGGACATTTCGTTTTTTGCTTTACCTTCTGATTTTGATGTACTGTTTTAAATCTCTCTGCTTTTCTTTCAGGACGCTCATGAATTCCTAACATTGTTCCTCAATGAGGTCAAAAGGCTCGCACCTCACCTGGAGAGGAACGCAGCTCTGCTGGGCCAAAGTTATACCTGCCCAGTAGAAGACCATCACATTTTTAAAATGGAAAACATGAGGACATGCAAGAGGTAAGCCTGTCTTTCAGAAACGCAGAGCTGGTTGCAATATTTTCATATACCTCTTTTCCACCTACCTGATCTTTACTTTAACTACGTTACTCCTGAAATGTGTAGCTGCGGTCACCAATCATCACAGCAAGAGGAATTCACCAGCTTGTCTCTTGACCTGGTTCCAGAGGGGTCTGTTATAAACATGTTAGAGACATACTTGAAGGTAAGATCACAAATTCCAATAGAGTTGTAGTGTCAGCGATCTTAACACACCTTTTTTGTTAGTGTTTGTGTGTATGTGTGTGTGCATATGTTGAGATTTCTTTCTACCATAAAGCCTGTTTTCTCTGTGCTGTTGTTCAGGAACAAGAAATAGAATTTCGCTGTGATTGTGGAGGGACGGCCTCAGAACTGAAGTCGTCTTTTGATACACTGCCAAGGTGAGTAAGGTCACATCAGAATTGATCGACTGACCAGGTTTCCAAACTGTGGCGCATCAAATATCAGAGTTTTTCGAGACAATACTTGAGCAGTCGTTTTCTCCCATCTTCTGTTTGTGTTTGACACTCATTCTTCTTATTTTCTACCTTGTTTGTGTTTTTTTTCTTTTCTGCCAGAGTTCTGATCTTGCATCTGAAGAGGTTTGGCTTTACACAAACCTACAAGATTCAGAAGGTGGATGACCCCGTCAGGCTGCAGAGGGACTTGGTGGTGCCATCCAATCAGGTAAAAACAGACCGCAGAACGTCTCAGGCTACGTCCACACTAGCCCGGATAGATTTGAAAACTCCGTGTCCACACTAGCGTTTTCAGTCATTTTCAAATAGTTGTGCGTCTGCATTGAAACGGCCGAAAACGCTTACGTTCCAGTCCTGCGCATGCGCAAAAGTGAGTGAGAATTACAGAATTTGAAGAAAAGCTATCCGGAGCATGTACAAACTGATATTAATCTTTTTTAGGGCTGTCAAAGTTGAGAGCAATCAAAACAACTGCTGTATAATGCACTCGGCTATCTTTGTTTAATTGCTCACATGACTGCATCACATGACTAAAATGCGTCATCGTTTTAGAAAGTCTGCGTTTTCGAGTGTCCACACTGCGACGGGACAGCTCCGTTTTCAAATGTATGCGTTTTCGAGAGCGTTTTCAAGATGCTGTGTTTTTCCTTGAGGAAAACGCCGTCTCAGTGTGGACGGGAGGTCAAAGCGGAGAGAAAACGATGTGTTTTCAAACGAAAACGCATTCGTGTGGACGTAGCCTCAGCAAATCAGCTTAATTATGGCACTGATGTGAGACTTTATGAAACTAACACTCTTTGGATTTGTTCCTTCTCAGGGTGGTGGCTGTTACAGTCTTGTCAGCATCATCAGTCATTATGGAGGCACAGAGTCAGGTAAAACAACAGACTTGTTACAAACAGAAAATGAAAACTTGCTACTTTTCAGTGAAGGACTCACACACAAAAGCTTTTGATGTTCTAAGAAGCACTAAGTCAAAATCACTGTTTGCTTGAATCAGTTGACTTCCAGAAGTTGGATTCATTTGTCTTAATGTGATTTCAGGACACTACATCTGTAGTTCTGTCCATCCTGAGGAGAGTCAGCACTCTACATCAGATCGCTGGCTCACCTATAATGACGCACAGGTGCTCCACACAACTGGATCTGCAGCTTGTGAGGAACAGCAGCACTCGGCCTACATCCTGTTTTACAAGAGAAACGTAAGAAGACACAGCATCTCATCCTGAAGTGAGAGAATTTTTAAATGTCCTGTTACCTTGTTAACCAGTTTTGTCTTCATTCTCAGTTCTGAAACAGGAAATGGAAGGAAGGAAGGAAGTTAAGGTCATCATCATGCTGAGAAGGAAAAGCAGTCGTCCCAGCCCACCATCGCACACTGGAGGACAAGTACTGGTAAGTATTGCCCTCAGGAGGAAGGGTCCTCCCAGAGAGCCTGGTTCCTCCCAAGATTTCTTCCTCCAGGAGGGAGTTTTTTCTTGCCACCGTCGCCCCACATTCACTGGTCTCATCAGCAGGGACATTTTTAACATCCTAAGACCTGAACTCTTTCATGGCATGCATTTTTAATTTCTCTGTGCCATTTGGGTTGATTGGGACCTGATCGATGTAAAAACAAAGACATCAGATTCGGACTATCTTTTTTTTGTTTCTCAAAACAATGAGATCCACATATGAGGACGTTCATTTTAAATTTCGATTGAACAGTGGCAGTGTAATGTCCTCCCTCATAAGTGGATATCAGGTTTTTGAAGAGCAAAATTTTGCATTTTGGTCTAGACAACCCAAAATGTTATGTCCACATATGTGGACACCAGGTCCTAGGAGGTTAAAACAAAATCTACTAGTAGTGCACCACTACTAGAGATCGTCCTTTTCTGGACCAGTGTTTGGCTTGCTCTCTGGGAACAACAAATTAGTGCTGTCAGCGTTAACGTCATTTTAACTAATGACGTTAACGCTGACATCACTAATTTGTTGTTATTATTATTAATATTATTATTAATTTATTTGTAAAATAAATTAAATTAAAAAATAAAGAAATTATTTAATTCTTTATTTTTTTTGTTTTATTAAAATCAAAATAACAACAAAAACAAAAATAACTAATAAAAAAATATTAAAAGTATTCAGCAGTGTTTTGTGAAATTTGTAATGAGCCTTAGTTAAGTTGATGTCACAGAAGTTTCTGAATCATTTAGATTGTTCAACAAACTGATTCACTCAGGTAAAGATGGTAAGCTGGAGCAATGGTACCCTTGGAGTTCAGTTTAAGTTTTCAGACAAATATTCCCTCGATCAGTTGCAGCTTCTGCTTTTAAATAAATGATTTAGCTGCAAATGTTTAGCTGCAGGTAGCAAAGTCCAAAAGTGACAACATTTCCACTGCAGTCTCTCCAGAAATGGCTTATAAAATTTTGACCAAATTAGACATTTATCCTTGGATCAATTAAAGGGTGAAAATCTTTAATTGTACCTTTTATAACATTTTAACAAGTTACTGTCTCCTGCTGCATTTTTCCTGTTTTGGCTGAACTTCATCAGCTCAAAAAACTCACCGTGCTGTGGTGTACTAAATGACCTCATGTACAGGACACACTGAAGGCAGGTTTGCAACGTTTAATCAACAAAGTCAAGATCAGTTAACAACAGCTGAACTAAAGACTTTCTTTTTCTCATCGATAAAATGAGGTCCATGCCAATGCGCTCAAATGGGACCTCCATTAATGGTGAGGGGCATAAAGGCGCTTTTTGAATGACCAGCTGGTTCACCAGCCGACACCACTGGACGCACACCATCGGCGCACATCCAAACATGCAAAAAATGCAAGATGGTGGTGCGCACAGATACAGCGGCTCTATGCTCTCGACACACTGAACATGGTCTGTCCCTACTCGTTACAACATGTGGAAATGTCAGTGCTATGTCAGGGCGCACTATTTGACTCTCAGCTCTCATCATTTGATCAAAGGGCCAGTTGCATAATGCCATTATCTTCTGTGTAGCGAATTGCTGGAACGGGCAACCCAAACGCCACGTGTCCCTGTTGGTGGTGTGTGCAGGCCTACATACTGTCCTATTGAGCTACTAAACCCCGACCAATCAGTTTTCAGATTTAAGGGGTATGATGGCCGTCAGCTAACCGCAGCTGTTACTCTTTGCATTTTCCCCCGATATTTCTTTTCCACCAGTACTATGGGGTATTTGTGAATATCCATGACTGACCCGGCCAGTTGGTCTTTGGACAGGGTCACGGCAGTTTCAAGGTTAAAAAAAAAATCCCTTTCACTGACAGACTGAAGGAAAGCTCCTCAAAAATGGAGGGTCTTCAAGCTCCTCAGTGGCAGGAAAAGGTTTCCCGGACCCAGTGTTGTATATTTGTTTCCCAAAAGATTGAAATAGTGGAGAGAAATCAGGTTCTGAAACCATCCAGAAGACAAAGTCTCCAACTGGTTTGTGGAAGTCCAGTTTCTCCAAATTAATCAGCGGGTGAAATGTCTCTTCATGGATGGTTTTGATTCTGTTGTTGTTCACGAACAAAGCCCTCAAAGCAGCATATGAAAGAAAGTCATCTTTCATTGTTGTCTCCAGCGTGTTAAAAGAGAGATCGAGCTCAGTGATGAGTTTTGAAGCGGCTGCAGGGACTTCTCGAAGGTTTTGGCTCAAACGGTCGCAGGATGTTGTTCACAGTGGTGACACTGTTGACTGGTGATTGACAAGCACTGAGATACTAACATGACAAACACAAGAAACATCATGACTTATTCTCCTGAGTGCCTGCAAAACACAAAATCAAACTCAAAGCTTTTCTCTCAGGTGCTGGTGTGGCACAATCTAATGATAAGAAAGGTCATGCTAACAGCTTTTGGAGCACAGCTGCACAAAATAACAGCTTTTGGAGCACAAAATGCATTACAGGCAAACCCAGTACCCAAACATGTTAACAAGGATAAAGAAAAAATCTGAAACAAAAGCAGGTAGTGTGGTGATTTATGTTGTGAGGATGCTTTCACTCCCATCAAAGTCACCCAGTGTTGAGAACCCAAATGAGCCCAAAAACCTCAAGTGGCTGCAACCAACAGCGAACGTCAAGAAGTGGATACTTGCATGTTGAGCCAGAAACATGCAGAAAACCCAAAAGAGGCAAGACGGCACATCTTGGTCCCACTCAGGCAGTACGAACACCTGGAAAGAGGAGCCCACAGTTCAGACCCAAGGTCACTGGTAAGGACACCAGCCAGCCAGTTATAAGTCTAGTTTTAATTTTCATTTTAGTTAGTGTTATGGCCATTCTAGGGGTGGCCAGACCATAATATAAGGGTGATCCACCCCTGTCTGACCCCAAGCAGCACATCACACAACCAGTACAATTTTGATGGTGATTTATTTACAGTGATTGAATTCTAACAAAGGAAAGGAGCGAACTATAGCTTCGGGGTGGACCCCAAAACAACAAACAAAAGGGACCGTATCTAAAGGATGTACAAAACTTATTTATGAAAAGAATAAAACCAAATGACAATGTCTTATCTCCCTAACTAACAACAACATGAGAAAAGGGTAATCAAATAAAAAGGCAGTCCACCCCTACATGCTCCTGTATAAAGAAACAGGTAACACAAAGCCTGCCGGTTGAGGTCCATGGCGGTGTCATCTTATATGTTGTCTCCAGGTCATGAGCCAATCTGTATGGGCCGTCCCATGGATGCACCAATCACGGAAAGGCACCTGCACACTCAGATTTACATATGAGACAACATTACAACAACAGTCGTAACATTAACTAAAAATGTTTTTCACCATCTCGTTTTAACTTCTGGTTTAGCTTCAGCTAACTAAAACTAAATGGGCCTTGGAAATAATCACATCTTAATAGAGTGAACCATAGACTGTATAAAAGATAGGACCATTGCAACTTTACTGCAGCACTTCACCCTTTCACATAGTCCCAGCTCTTCTCTGTCATGTTTTATGGTGCTGCAAATGTCTTCAGTTGGTGAAAGGTCTGGACTGCTGGTGTCTTGTTGTGCTTGCTATGCATCCCTGACTCGTTTCTTCTTTCTGCATCAAGTAAGGAATGTAGTGAAAGTTCCCAAGAGGTTAAAAACACCACTGAAAACATGCCATCAGACCTGAGTTGGGACACTTGGATTATGGAGCTTCTGGACCAAGAGAGTGGATGGGAGCATGTGTTTAACAAGTAAGAGTATAACGTCCCCCAAAATGTCCCTAACTAACAAAAACACGAGAACAGGGTAATCAAATAAAAAGGCAGTCCACCCCTACATGCTCCTGTATAAAGAAACAGGTAACACAAAGCCTGCTGGTTGAGGTCCATGGCGGTGTCATCTTATATGTTGTCTCCAGGTCAAGGAGACAACATATAACATGGATAGACAGACAGATTTCAAAATAGCCAGCTGGAATGTTAAGGGGTTGAATAACGGGATTAAGAGGAAGAAAATGTTAACATATCTAAAGTTATCAAGAGTTGATATAGCCTTTATTCAAGAAATGCACATGTGCAAGTCAGAAGCCTTAAAACTTAAATGTTCCTTGGTAGGTAAAGTCTTTTCCAGTCCTGGAACTGGTAAAAGTAGGGGAGTGTCGGTTCTGATTCATAAAGCAGTTAGCTTTACTGAAACAAAATTAATAACAGATAAGGAAGGTAGATTTATATTGGTTTATGGACAGCTACTGGACACACCAATAATTTTATGCAATATCTATGCACCTAATGCGGACATACTCGCCTTTTTTCATAACCTGTCACAGTATCTTTTGGAATTAGAAGGTGCACAAATAGTGGTAGGAGGAGATTTTAATCAAATACTGGATCAAGACCTAGATAGATCACTTCCTAGGAGAGGCACAGAGAGTAGATCTGTAGTTGCCATAAGGCAGATGACCTCAGATTTAGGTCTGAATGATATTTGGCGGACAATGCATCCAGAAGGCAGGGAATATTCCTTTTACTCTCCGCCTCATAATGTTTATACTAGAATCGACTACTTTCTTATTTCTGAAGCCTTAGTGAATAACTCTATAGATTCAAGTGTTGGTAATATAGTAATCTCGGACCATGTGCCAATTTTTCTATGTCTTGGAAATATTTTACAGATTCCTCAAAGCCGCAGATGGCATTTAAATGTGTCCTTAATTAAAGACTCTGGGTTTATTAAATTGATAAGAGATGAAATACAATTTTACAAACAGACAAATAAGCGAGAGGACACTACATTGGCTACTTGGTGGGATGCTATGAAGGCATACTTAAGGGGGAGGATAATTTCTTACGCTTCCTTTAAAAAGAAGGCAGCTAACAAGAATATCATTACGTTAGAAGCCAAATTAAAGGCACTTGAGGCAGTACATTCCCATACAAAAGACAGAGTTACGTTGAATAAAATCGTTAAAGTTAAATATAAGTTGAATGTACTGTACAACAGAAAGGCAGAATACGCTTTATTTCGCATTAATCAAGCATATTGGGAAATGGGAGAAAAGCCGAGTCGTTTATTAGCATACCGTCTTAAACAGAAAGACGGTATGAACCATATCCCAGGCATACGACAATCAGATGGGGTTATTTCAACTTCTATTAGACATATAAATGATGGATTCAGGGCCTTTTACAATAATCTTTATTCTACACAAGGGAGTTTAGATGAACAGAAATTCGAAGCATTCTTTACTGATTTAAACCTGCCACAGCTTTCTACTACTGACCAGCAGATTATAGATGCTCCAATTACAGTGGAGGAGATTACCCGTGCAATTAACAGTATGCCACTTAATAAAGCTCCAGGATTAGATGGGTTACCATTGGATTTCTATAGAGCATTTGAGGATATGTTAAGTCCCCTGTTGCTCGATGTTTATAATGAGGCGTTCAAAGTAGGCTCATTACCTCAGTCAATGCACTCTGGACTTATAACATTTATTCCTAAAACTGGGAAAGACCCTTTAGACCCAAGTGGTTACCGCCCCATATCTTTGCTGAATTCTGACCAAAAAATCTTGGCAAAGGTCTTAGCGGGTCGATTAAAAGTAGTAATGGTGAAAATAATTCATGCAGACCAATCTGGTTTTGTTCCAAACCGCTATGGTTCAGATAATATTAGGCGGTTGGTTAATTTGCAAAATTATGTATATGATTCAGTATATCCAACAGTGGCCCTATCGCTGGATGCTGCAGAAGCTTTTGATTGTGTTGAGTGGGATTATCTGTTTAAGACATTATAAAAGTTTGGTTTTGGTGACAATTTTATTAGGTGGATAAAGATATTATATGATTCGCCTTCAGCGCGAGTATTGACGAATGGGCTCATATCAGACCTATTCCTTTTACAGAGATCCACAAGACAGGGTTGTCCCCTTAGCCCCGGTCTTTTTGTAATTGCTATAGAGCCTTTGGCACAAAAACTGAGAAATAATGTAAATATATTTGAAATTTCGATGGGTAATAGTCAACATAAGCTTCTATTATATGCAGATGATATGTTGTTACTCATGACCCAGCCTGGGAAGTCAATTCCAGCCCTATTAGAATGTATAGAAAGCTTTACGCTGCTTTCAGGGTATCGCGTCAACTGGGATAAATCAGAGGCAATGCCTAAGTCAGGACACTGCCCCCATACTTTATTTAAACAGTGGGAGTTTCGGTGGTCCGTGAATGGTTTGAGGTATTTGGGGATACAAATTACCTCGGATTACACTAAGATGGTTCGAGCAAATATGGAGCCAATGTTTGAAAGAATAAAAATGGAATTTGGTAGATGGTCCAGAGTACGTCTCACAATATGGGGTAAAATTAGTTGTATTAAGATGATGACTGCACCCATGATCTTTTATATTTTATCTAATATTCCATTACACATTCCAGATAAGTATTTCAAAGATCTAGACTTTTTAATCCGGCAGTTTCTTTGGGGTAGCTCACCGCATCGTTTAAGTATTAAGAAACTTCAAGCGAGTGCAAAACAAGGAGGTTTTTCATTGCCTAATTTCCAATGGTATTATTGGGTGATGAACGTGAAACAACTTAGAGCTTGGTTACCTACTGCACCAGTTAAACCCATCTGGTCCCATATAGAGACGGAAGTTAATGGCGGTATTTCTCCTTGGAGGGAGCTGTTTGATACCAGTCATAAAACTACCCATCCTATAATTGCAAAGACATTGTGGTTTAAATTACATAGGGCAGGTCGCTGGGACTTTATTAAATCACCTTCGGCAACCTTATGGAGTAATAAAAGAATTTTGATTGGAGGGACATCGGTTGACTGGTTACAGTGGCGTAAAGCAGGCATCCTTAATGTATCAGATTTATTTGACTGTGGGACTAAGCTTTGATAAAATTGTAGAGTTATATAAGTTGCAGCGTAATCAATTCTGGAGATATGTCCAAATACATAGTTCATTATCGAAGTGGCTGGGAACCCCCTTGAGTTGTCCTGTGGGCAGCCCTGTGGAAGTCCTGCTCTCAAGATCACCCTTGGGTAAAGGTACCAACGCTAAGATTTATCACTTATTGCAAGAACGGTCAGCTGACCCTCTCCTTAAAGTTAAGGGCTACTGGGCCCAGGACATGGCATTGGACATATCTTCAGTTGAATGGGATTCATGTTTTCAAAATGTTAATACTATGTGTAAAGAAACAGGCAGTAGATTTATTCAACTTAAGATAATCCATAGGTGGCATCGAACACCGCAACAATTGTATAAATGGAACCTGGCCTCTACGGACGAATGTTGGAGATGTGATGGTCAAAATGCTTCGATTTTACATATCTTATGGAGCTGTTCGGCACTTCGGGATTGGTGGGAAAATATAATGGAGGTAATTTTCAGTGTTTTAAAAAGGAGATTTGGTATCTCACCAAAACTGTCCATACTTGGTATAACCACAGAACTTTCTGATGGAGATTTTTCCAGTTATACAAAAAGATGGATTATTTTGGCTCTTACTACGGCCAAACGGGTCCTGCTAAGACATTGGCGGAAAAAGAACCCCCCTCCCTATCAAGAGTGGCTAAAGACAATGGCTAAGTTGGCGTCTTACGAAAAAGTGACTTATGGTTTATTAAACAAATTGCCTCAATATGATTGTATTTGGTCCCCTTTACAAGCTGGCTTTCTGTAACTTGAAGAACAGAGGAGTAATGACAGAGTGGTGGTGTGGGGATTGGTGTGCGAAGAAAGAATAGGATAACTTCCCTTTGTTTTGTTGTTGTTTTGTTTTTTGTTGTTGTTGTGTTTTGTTGTTGTTTTGTTTTTGTTTGTTTGTTTTTAAAACTGTTTATTTATGTAGTTATCCTTAAGCTCTGTTATTGAAGTTTAAAATGAAATAAATAAAAATTGTTGATGATAAAAAAAAAAAGTTTAAACTTCAAAGCTCATGCATACATGCACATCCAGTGCTCAGTGTCTAATTGTGTGTTTGTGTTTTTACCTTTTCGCAGTAGCGTAGTGAAACATTTGGGCGGTGGATAAATAATGGAAAATAAAATTCAGACTACAGACGGCTTCAGGTGAGTACACGTGGTGCACAAGGACCAAAGCTCACCTTCTCAACCTGGACAAAATGAATTATTTTACACTGATACTGTAAACTTTGTGTTTGTGTGTCAGGTTTCCATACATCGGAAACAGCTGCTGCATCTGTAGTTCTGTCCATCCTGAGGAGAGTCCACACTCTACATCAGATCCTTGGCTCACCTATAATGACGCACAGGTGCTGCACACAACTGGATCTGCAGCTTGTGAGGAACAGCAGCACTCAGCCTACATCCTGTTTTACGAGATTAACGTAAGAAGACACAGCATCTCATCCTGAAGTGAGAGAATGGCACGCCAGCTGCAGCCTAATCCAATCTCTCTTCTTTTTTCAGTGCCCAGACACCCTTCAGTTTCATCATGTCATCCCTAACAATAGCTGTAGAGTTGGATGGAGGATGAAGACAGCAGAGAGCAAAAGAAACAGGTAAGAGCAGACAGGTAGTCAGAGTTAACAAAAACTTTTAAAGCCAGTGTAGCTTCTGTTTTGAACACATTTATTGATGACAATTTTACATAAATAAGCAGTGTGTTATACTGTTATCAGATGTGGAGTCTCACTAACCACTTTAATAGTGACTTGTGTCCCAAATACTGTTTATTTGTCGTAGTTACAGATAGTGAAATAAAAATGGGAAATGGTTGTTTCATAATTGCATACTCAGCTTGGTCAAGACAATAATTCGAGAACGAGGGGCAGGATTTTGAATTGATGCCATTGGTGCATCTACTAAAGTTCTGGGGTCAGTTTGAATATCAGTGACCTTGACCTCAAGTTCAAAGGTCAAGTTTTCTGAAAATGTTGTGAATGCTACAACTCTGTGACGAGACGTAAGTCTCCTAGGTCTTTAAATTTGTATATTGGTGCATCTACTAGGAAGCTGAAGGGTTGCACTGCGGGCCATCTGTAGAGGTGTAGAGTCAACAACCTGTCTCTGAACGTGGACAAAACAAAAGAGATTGTTGACTTCAGGAGAGCACAGTGGGATCACTGCCCACTTAAGATCAATGGATCCTCTGTGGAGGTCGTCAAGAAGAGGACCAGATTTCTTGGTGTCCACCTGGCGGAGAACCTCTCCTGCTCCCTCAACACCAGCTCCATAACCAAGAAGGCCCAGCAGCGTCTCTACTTCATGCAGAAGCTGAGGAAAGCCCATCTCCCACCATCCATTCTCACCACCTTTTACAGTGGGACTAACGAGAGCATCCTAAGTAGCTGCATCACTGTCTGGTATGGTAACTGCAGCGCATTGGATCGCAGTACCCTACAACGGATTGTGAGAGCAGCTGAGAAGATCATTGGAGCCCCTCTCCCCTCCTTATAACACCCGCTTGCTGGAGGACCCCACACAGCCTTCAAACACACTCTTCACCCTGCTGCCTTCTGGAAAGAGGTCCCAGAACATCCGGGCCCTCGCTACCAAACTACGGAAAAGTTTCTTCCCACAAGCCGTCAGACCCCTGAACACTCAGTGACTGCACTGGCACACGCACACCTTCACACACGTCACTACCAAGCACTTATCTGCAGTATCTCACACACACACACATACATACAGACACCAAGTTACTTTTGCACAATACTCAGCATTTTGCACATTTCCATTGTCTTGTGTCTGTATCGTCCTGTTCTGTCTAGTTTTGCACTGTTTTGTCTTGTTTATTTTTGCAGTTTATGCACACTGCACTTTATGTAGTCCTGGGTTTGTCCGTATATGTCATATATAGCACCAGGGTCTCGGAGGAACGCTGTCTCATTTCACTCTGTACAGTACCTCTGCACGTGGTTAAAATGACAATAAAAGCCACTTGACTTGACCTGTTTTTGTAGCAGTTGCTTGGAGACGAGTACCACACAGTTCAAATGAGCACACATTCCAAAATATGCAAATTAGCCCCATACATCATAATGATGATGTTTGCTGTTCAGGGTATGAACATTCTATGCTGAAAGTTTATAAATATACAACCTTTGACTGCTTGTTTTCAGTTGAACTTTTGCAAAGCTGAGGAGATTTTCGCTGCGATCGCATCAAGTCCAAAGATGTTTAAACTTCTTTTTCACAGAAAGGTAAGTTTGAAGAGACTCGCAGCACATTTCTCTGAATATTTTCTTATGGTAAACAAGCATTTTTGAAACTTTTAAGGAAGCTTCTTGGATGATTTCTGTAAAAACTGAATTTTGAATCCAAATGAAGGATTTTGTATTTTCATACCATATACTTTGTTTTATGCCATTACTGATGTTGGTTTTCTTGTTTCTAAACAGAAATCACACAAACAAAACGAGGCAGAGAAGGAAATTCCTTCTACGTCTCATCAGAGGTAAAGAAATGTGCCACTCTTTAATGCTGCTGGAGATATTTATAGCAGTGCTTTAGTTGGAGCTCTTTTATTTCCCTTTTATTGGTGTTTTGTATTTACATCTTTTTTACTACTTCTAGTCTTGTTTATAATTTATATTGATTCAGAGATTAGCGTTTGAAAATGTAGAGTGTAAATGTACAAAATACATGATTTTGTTCCATTACAGTTATTCATTTTTATTTGCAATCTCCAGCATGTACTTCTTGTTAAAAATTTCCACTTTGAAAAATAACATTTACACTTTTGTCCTCATCAGCATCCCGGATGCTTCTGTTGCTGAAAATGTTCAAAAGAAGAAGAGAAAATGGAGACACCTCTGCTGTTCCTCGGTTTGCTTTTACACAAAACATATGAAATGCACATTCTCTTTAAATTGCACTTGTTAATTTAAAGTGACTTTACTTTTTTAATAAACGTATGTTTGTTCGTCCTCTGCAGCAAACTGACAGCGATGCAGAGGCAGAGAGCAACACTGTGAAGACACAAAAAAAGTGTCGCTGGTTTCTTTTTAAATTCTGGAAGGTATGTTTTATGGAAAGAGTCACTGTCATCAAGCATTTACTCATCACAGTTAAATGAGAAGAATTAAGAGCAATTTAGCACACAGCTATGTCCTCAAATTAAGTTCAAAGATGTTTAAACGTTTTTTTTTCACAGAAAGGTAAGTTCGAAGAGACTTGCAGGATGTTTCTCTAAATATTTTTTATGGTGAATAAGCATTTTTGAAGCTTCATGGATGATTTCTGTAAAAACTGAATTTTGATCAGAACCAAGTGAAGGATTTTGTATCTCATAGGACAAACTTTAAAACTCAATTTAAAGCATGAATAAATTGTTTTTATTTTATTTAAAGATATTCCTATATATCTGCTTCATGAGCTGACAGCTCACTAAAGTGATAAATAATATGAAATAATACCAAATTTTCTAACTGGACACTTTTCATGGAGAGACCCACTTGGTATGTTTGTTTTATGCCATTACTGATGTTGGTTTTCTTGTTTCTAAACAGAAATTACACAAACAAAACGTGGCAGAGAAGGAAATTCCTTCTACGTCTCATCAGAGGTAAAGAAATGCGCCACTCTTTAATGCTGCTGGAGATATTTATAGCAGTGCTTTAGTTGGAGCTCTTTTATTTCCCTTTTATTGGCATTTTTCTTCCACCTTGTGTATTTGCATCTTTTTTACTACTTCTAGTCTTGTCTATTATTTATATGGATGCAGAGATTAGCGTTTGAAAATGTAGAGTGTAAATGTATAAAATACATGATTTTGTTCATGTTGGTATTCCATTACAGTTATTCCTTTTTATTAGCAATCTGTATTAGCAAAATGTACTCCTTCTTATAAATTTCCACAACATTTACACTTTTGTCCTCATCAGCATCCCGGATGCTTCTGTTGCTGCCACACCAGCTAACCCTGAAAATGGTCAAAAGAAGAGAAAATGGAGACACTTCTTCTGCTGTTCCTCGGTTTGCTTTTACACAAAACATATGAAATGCACATTCTCTTTAAATTGCACTTGTTAATTTTAAGTGACTTTACTTTTTTAATAACATTATGTTTGTTCGTCCTCTGCAGCAAACTGACAGCGATGCAGAGGCAGAGAGCAACACTGTGAAGACACAAAAAAGGTCTCGCTGGTCTCTTTTTAAATCCGGGAAGGTATGTTTTATGGAAAGAGTCACTGTCATCAAGCATTTAAATGAGAGCAATTAAGAGCAATGAGGCACACAGCTATGTCCTATATATATATCAGGTAAGAAGCACCACGGAAAAGATCCCAGCAGACCTGAGTTGGGACACTTGGATTATGGAGCTTCTGGACCAAGAGAGTGGATGGGAGCATGTGTTTAACAGGTAAGAGAAAGACGTCCTCCAAAATGTTTCAACTTCAAAGCTCATGCATACATGCACATACACTGCTCAGCATCCTGACATCTTTCCTAATTTTGTGTTCGTGTTTTTACCTTTTTGGAGCAGTGTAGCATGCGGTGGAAAAATAATAGAAAGTCAAACTGAGACTACAGACTGCTTCGGGTGAGTACACGTGGTGCACAAAGACCAAAGCTCACTTTGTCAAAGTGGAGAAAATGAATTCTTTTACACTGATACTGTAAACGTTGTGCGTGTGTGTCAGGTTTCCAAACATCGGAAACACCTGCTACATGAACTCCTGCCTGCAGAGCCTCCTCAACATTGAGGAGTTCATAAGAGACATCGGGCGTCAGGAGGTTTTGTGGAGCACAGATCCAGAAGCTCAGCTCTTAAGGTGCGCTACGTCAACCTTCTACTTTCTTCAAAAACCTGAAGAACAAAGAGATCTAACAGCAGAAATGTCTGTTTACCCTTTCCTTTCTACAGAAGGCTCATTGATGTCAGGGACTGTCATGAGTCAACAGATTATGGCCTTAAAGATCACCACCTAAGAGCTTTTAAGAAGGCATTCAGCAATCAAGCTCCTGAATACACCGGCAGTGCACAGAAAGTGCGTCAGCTATTTGGACATTTCGTTTTTTGCTTTACCTTCTGATTTTGATGTACTGTTTTAAATCTCTCTGCTTTTCTTTCAGGACGCTCATGAATTCCTAACATTGTTCCTCAATGAGGTCAAAAGGCTCGCACCTCACCTGGAGAGGAACGCAGCTCTGCTGGGCCAAAGTTATACCTGCCCAGTAGAAGACCATCACATTTTTAAAATGGAAAACATGAGGACATGCAAGAGGTAAGCCTGTCTTTCAGAAACGCAGAGCTGGTTGCAATATTTTCATATACCTCTTTTCCACCTACCTGATCTTTACTTTAACTACGTTACTCCTGAAATGTGTAGCTGCGGTCACCAATCATCACAGCAAGAGGAATTCACCAGCTTGTCTCTTGACCTGGTTCCAGAGGGGTCTGTTATAAACATGTTAGAGACATACTTGAAGGTAAGATCACAAATTCCAATAGAGTTGTAGTGTCAGCGATCTTAACACACCTTTTTTGTTAGTGTTTGTGTGTATGTGTGTGTGCATATGTTGAGATTTCTTTCTACCATAAAGCCTGTTTTCTCTGTGCTGTTGTTCAGGAACAAGAAATAGAATTTCGCTGTGATTGTGGAGGGACGGCCTCAGAACTGAAGTCGTCTTTTGATACACTGCCAAGGTGAGTAAGGTCACATCAGAATTGATCGACTGACCAGGTTTCCAAACTGTGGCGCATCAAATATCAGAGTTTTTCGAGACAATACTTGAGCAGTCGTTTTCTCCCATCTTCTGTTTGTGTTTGACACTCATTCTTCTTATTTTCTACCTTGTTTGTGTTTTTTTTCTTTTCTGCCAGAGTTCTGATCTTGCATCTGAAGAGGTTTGGCTTTACACAAACCTACAAGATTCAGAAGGTGGATGACCCCGTCAGGCTGCAGAGGGACTTGGTGGTGCCATCCAATCAGGTAAAAACAGACTGCAGAACGTCTCAGGCTACGTCCACACTAGCCCGGATAGATTTGAAAACTCCGTGTCCACACTAGCGTTTTCAGTCATTTTCAAATAGTTGTGCATCTGCATTGAAACGGCCGAAAACGCTTACGTTCCAGTCCTGCGCATGCGCAAAAGTGAGTGAGAATTACAGAATTTGAAGAAAAGCTATCCGGAGCATGTACAAACTGATATTAATCTTTTTTAGGGCTGTCAAAGTTGAGAGCAATCAAAACAACTGCTGTATAATGCACTCGGCTATCTTTGTTTAATTGCTCACATGACTGCATCACATGACTAAAATGCGTCATCGTTTTAGAAAGTCTGCGTTTTCGAGTGTCCACACTGCGACGGGACAGCTCCGTTTTCAAATGTATGCGTTTTCGAGAGCGTTTTCAAGATGCTGTGTTTTTCCTTGAGGAAAACGCCGTCTCAGTGTGGACGGGAGGTCAAAGCGGAGAGAAAACGATGTGTTTTCAAACGAAAACGCATTCGTGTGGACGTAGCCTCAGCAAATCAGCTTAATTATGGCACTGATGTGAGACTTTATGAAACTAACACTCTTTGGATTTGTTCCTTCTCAGGGTGGTGGCTGTTACAGTCTTGTCAGCATCATCAGTCATTATGGAGGCACAGAGTCAGGTAAAACAACAGACTTGTTACAAACAGAAAATGAAAACTTGCTACTTTTCAGTGAAGGACTCACACACAAAAGCTTTTGATGTTCTAAGAAGCACTAAGTCAAAATCACTGTTTGCTTGAATCAGTTGACTTCCAGAAGTTGGATTCATTTGTCTTAATGTGATTTCAGGACACTACATCTGTAGTTCTGTCCATCCTGAGGAGAGTCAGCACTCTACATCAGATCGCTGGCTCACCTATAATGACGCACAGGTGCTCCACACAACTGGATCTGCAGCTTGTGAGGAACAGCAGCACTCGGCCTACATCCTGTTTTACAAGAGAAACGTAAGAAGACACAGCATCTCATCCTGAAGTGAGAGAATTTTTAAATGTCCTGTTACCTTGTTAACCAGTTTTGTCTTCATTCTCAGTTCTGAAACAGGAAATGGAAGGAAGGAAGGAAGTTAAGGTCATCATCATGCTGAGAAGGAAAAGCAGTCGTCCCAGCCCACCATCGCACACTGGAGGACAAGTACTGGTAAGTATTGCCCTCAGGAGGAAGGGTCCTCCCAGAGAGCCTGGTTCCTCCCAAGATTTCTTCCTCCAGGAGGGAGTTTTTTCTTGCCACCGTCGCCCCACATTCACTGGTCTCATCAGCAGGGACATTTTTAACATCCTAAGACCTGAACTCTTTCATGGCATGCATTTTTAATTTCTCTGTGCCATTTGGGTTGATTGGGACCTGATCGATGTAAAAACAAAGACATCAGATTCGGACTATCTTTTTTTTGTTTCTCAAAACAATGAGATCCACATATGAGGACGTTCATTTTAAATTTCGATTGAACAGTGGCAGTGTAATGTCCTCCCTCATAAGTGGATATCAGGTTTTTGAAGAGCAAAATTTTGCATTTTGGTCTAGACAACCCAAAATGTTATGTCCACATATGTGGACACCAGGTCCTAGGAGGTTAAAACAAAATCTACTAGTAGTGCACCACTACTAGAGATCGTCCTTTTCTGGACCAGTGTTTGGCTTGCTCTCTGGGAACAACAAATTAGTGCTGTCAGCGTTAACGTCATTTTAACTAATGACGTTAACGCTGACATCACTAATTTGTTGTTATTATTATTAATATTATTATTAATTTATTTGTAAAATAAATTAAATTAAAAAATAAAGAAATTATTTAATTCTTTATTTTTTTTGTTTTATTAAAATCAAAATAACAACAAAAACAAAAATAACTAATAAAAAAATATTAAAAGTATTCAGCAGTGTTTTGTGAAATTTGTAATGAGCCTTAGTTAAGTTGATGTCACAGAAGTTTCTGAATCATTTAGATTGTTCAACAAACTGATTCACTCAGGTAAAGATGGTAAGCTGGAGCAATGGTACCCTTGGAGTTCAGTTTAAGTTTTCAGACAAATATTCCCTCGATCAGTTGCAGCTTCTGCTTTTAAATAAATGATTTAGCTGCAAATGTTTAGCTGCAGGTAGCAAAGTCCAAAAGTGACAACATTTCCACTGCAGTCTCTCCAGAAATGGCTTATAAAATTTTGACCAAATTAGACATTTATCCTTGGATCAATTAAAGGGTGAAAATCTTTAATTGTACCTTTTATAACATTTTAACAAGTTACTGTCTCCTGCTGCATTTTTCCTGTTTTGGCTGAACTTCATCAGCTCAAAAAACTCACCGTGCTGTGGTGTACTAAATGACCTCATGTACAGGACACACTGAAGGCAGGTTTGCAACGTTTAATCAACAAAGTCAAGATCAGTTAACAACAGCTGAACTAAAGACTTTCTTTTTCTCATCGATAAAATGAGGTCCATGCCAATGCGCTCAAATGGGACCTCCATTAATGGTGAGGGGCATAAAGGCGCTTTTTGAATGACCAGCTGGTTCACCAGCCGACACCACTGGACGCACACCATCGGCGCACATCCAAACATGCAAAAAATGCAAGATGGTGGTGCGCACAGATACAGCGGCTCTATGCTCTCGACACACTGAACATGGTCTGTCCCTACTCGTTACAACATGTGGAAATGTCAGTGCTATGTCAGGGCGCACTATTTGACTCTCAGCTCTCATCATTTGATCAAAGGGCCAGTTGCATAATGCCATTATCTTCTGTGTAGCGAATTGCTGGAACGGGCAACCCAAACGCCACGTGTCCCTGTTGGTGGTGTGTGCAGGCCTACATACTGTCCTATTGAGCTACTAAACCCCGACCAATCAGTTTTCAGATTTAAGGGGTATGATGGCCGTCAGCTAACCGCAGCTGTTACTCTTTGCATTTTCCCCCGATATTTCTTTTCCACCAGTACTATGGGGTATTTGTGAATATCCATGACTGACCCGGCCAGTTGGTCTTTGGACAGGGTCACGGCAGTTTCAAGGTTAAAAAAAAAATCCCTTTCACTGACAGACTGAAGGAAAGCTCCTCAAAAATGGAGGGTCTTCAAGCTCCTCAGTGGCAGGAAAAGGTTTCCCGGACCCAGTGTTGTATATTTGTTTCCCAAAAGATTGAAATAGTGGAGAGAAATCAGGTTCTGAAACCATCCAGAAGACAAAGTCTCCAACTGGTTTGTGGAAGTCCAGTTTCTCCAAATTAATCAGCGGGTGAAATGTCTCTTCATGGATGGTTTTGATTCTGTTGTTGTTCACGAACAAAGCCCTCAAAGCAGCATATGAAAGAAAGTCATCTTTCATTGTTGTCTCCAGCGTGTTAAAAGAGAGATCGAGCTCAGTGATGAGTTTTGAAGCGGCTGCAGGGACTTCTCGAAGGTTTTGGCTCAAACGGTCGCAGGATGTTGTTCACAGTGGTGACACTGTTGACTGGTGATTGACAAGCACTGAGATACTAACATGACAAACACAAGAAACATCATGACTTATTCTCCTGAGTGCCTGCAAAACACAAAATCAAACTCAAAGCTTTTCTCTCAGGTGCTGGTGTGGCACAATCTAATGATAAGAAAGGTCATGCTAACAGCTTTTGGAGCACAGCTGCACAAAATAACAGCTTTTGGAGCACAAAATGCATTACAGGCAAACCCAGTACCCAAACATGTTAACAAGGATAAAGAAAAAATCTGAAACAAAAGCAGGTAGTGTGGTGATTTATGTTGTGAGGATGCTTTCACTCCCATCAAAGTCACCCAGTGTTGAGAACCCAAATGAGCCCAAAAACCTCAAGTGGCTGCAACCAACAGCGAACGTCAAGAAGTGGATACTTGCATGTTGAGCCAGAAACATGCAGAAAACCCAAAAGAGGCAAGACGGCACATCTTGGTCCCACTCAGGCAGTACGAACACCTGGAAAGAGGAGCCCACAGTTCAGACCCAAGGTCACTGGTAAGGACACCAGCCAGCCAGTTATAAGTCTAGTTTTAATTTTCATTTTAGTTAGTGTTATGGCCATTCTAGGGGTGGCCAGACCATAATATAAGGGTGATCCACCCCTGTCTGACCCCAAGCAGCACATCACACAACCAGTACAATTTTGATGGTGATTTATTTACAGTGATTGAATTCTAACAAAGGAAAGGAGCGAACTATAGCTTCGGGGTGGACCCCAAAACAACAAACAAAAGGGACCGTATCTAAAGGATGTACAAAACTTATTTATGAAAAGAATAAAACCAAATGACAATGTCTTATCTCCCTAACTAACAACAACATGAGAAAAGGGTAATCAAATAAAAAGGCAGTCCACCCCTACATGCTCCTGTATAAAGAAACAGGTAACACAAAGCCTGCCGGTTGAGGTCCATGGCGGTGTCATCTTATATGTTGTCTCCAGGTCATGAGCCAATCTGTATGGGCCGTCCCATGGATGCACCAATCACGGAAAGGCACCTGCACACTCAGATTTACATATGAGACAACATTACAACAACAGTCGTAACATTAACTAAAAATGTTTTTCACCATCTCGTTTTAACTTCTGGTTTAGCTTCAGCTAACTAAAACTAAATGGGCCTTGGAAATAATCACATCTTAATAGAGTGAACCATAGACTGTATAAAAGATAGGACCATTGCAACTTTACTGCAGCACTTCACCCTTTCACATAGTCCCAGCTCTTCTCTGTCATGTTTTATGGTGCTGCAAATGTCTTCAGTTGGTGAAAGGTCTGGACTGCTGGTGTCTTGTTGTGCTTGCTATGCATCCCTGACTCGTTTCTTCTTTCTGCATCAAGTAAGGAATGTAGTGAAAGTTCCCAAGAGGTTAAAAACACCACTGAAAACATGCCATCAGACCTGAGTTGGGACACTTGGATTATGGAGCTTCTGGACCAAGAGAGTGGATGGGAGCATGTGTTTAACAAGTAAGAGTATAACGTCCCCCAAAATGTCCCTAACTAACAAAAACACGAGAACAGGGTAATCAAATAAAAAGGCAGTCCACCCCTACATGCTCCTGTATAAAGAAACAGGTAACACAAAGCCTGCTGGTTGAGGTCCATGGCGGTGTCATCTTATATGTTGTCTCCAGGTCAAGGAGACAACATATAACATGGATAGACAGACAGATTTCAAAATAGCCAGCTGGAATGTTAAGGGGTTGAATAACGGGATTAAGAGGAAGAAAATGTTAACATATCTAAAGTTATCAAGAGTTGATATAGCCTTTATTCAAGAAATGCACATGTGCAAGTCAGAAGCCTTAAAACTTAAATGTTCCTTGGTAGGTAAAGTCTTTTCCAGTCCTGGAACTGGTAAAAGTAGGGGAGTGTCGGTTCTGATTCATAAAGCAGTTAGCTTTACTGAAACAAAATTAATAACAGATAAGGAAGGTAGATTTATATTGGTTTATGGACAGCTACTGGACACACCAATAATTTTATGCAATATCTATGCACCTAATGCGGACATACTCGCCTTTTTTCATAACCTGTCACAGTATCTTTTGGAATTAGAAGGTGCACAAATAGTGGTAGGAGGAGATTTTAATCAAATACTGGATCAAGACCTAGATAGATCACTTCCTAGGAGAGGCACAGAGAGTAGATCTGTAGTTGCCATAAGGCAGATGACCTCAGATTTAGGTCTGAATGATATTTGGCGGACAATGCATCCAGAAGGCAGGGAATATTCCTTTTACTCTCCGCCTCATAATGTTTATACTAGAATCGACTACTTTCTTATTTCTGAAGCCTTAGTGAATAACTCTATAGATTCAAGTGTTGGTAATATAGTAATCTCGGACCATGTGCCAATTTTTCTATGTCTTGGAAATATTTTACAGATTCCTCAAAGCCGCAGATGGCATTTAAATGTGTCCTTAATTAAAGACTCTGGGTTTATTAAATTGATAAGAGATGAAATACAATTTTACAAACAGACAAATAAGCGAGAGGACACTACATTGGCTACTTGGTGGGATGCTATGAAGGCATACTTAAGGGGGAGGATAATTTCTTACGCTTCCTTTAAAAAGAAGGCAGCTAACAAGAATATCATTACGTTAGAAGCCAAATTAAAGGCACTTGAGGCAGTACATTCCCATACAAAAGACAGAGTTACGTTGAATAAAATCGTTAAAGTTAAATATAAGTTGAATGTACTGTACAACAGAAAGGCAGAATACGCTTTATTTCGCATTAATCAAGCATATTGGGAAATGGGAGAAAAGCCGAGTCGTTTATTAGCATACCGTCTTAAACAGAAAGACGGTATGAACCATATCCCAGGCATACGACAATCAGATGGGGTTATTTCAACTTCTATTAGACATATAAATGATGGATTCAGGGCCTTTTACAATAATCTTTATTCTACACAAGGGAGTTTAGATGAACAGAAATTCGAAGCATTCTTTACTGATTTAAACCTGCCACAGCTTTCTACTACTGACCAGCAGATTATAGATGCTCCAATTACAGTGGAGGAGATTACCCGTGCAATTAACAGTATGCCACTTAATAAAGCTCCAGGATTAGATGGGTTACCATTGGATTTCTATAGAGCATTTGAGGATATGTTAAGTCCCCTGTTGCTCGATGTTTATAATGAGGCGTTCAAAGTAGGCTCATTACCTCAGTCAATGCACTCTGGACTTATAACATTTATTCCTAAAACTGGGAAAGACCCTTTAGACCCAAGTGGTTACCGCCCCATATCTTTGCTGAATTCTGACCAAAAAATCTTGGCAAAGGTCTTAGCGGGTCGATTAAAAGTAGTAATGGTGAAAATAATTCATGCAGACCAATCTGGTTTTGTTCCAAACCGCTATGGTTCAGATAATATTAGGCGGTTGGTTAATTTGCAAAATTATGTATATGATTCAGTATATCCAACAGTGGCCCTATCGCTGGATGCTGCAGAAGCTTTTGATTGTGTTGAGTGGGATTATCTGTTTAAGACATTATAAAAGTTTGGTTTTGGTGACAATTTTATTAGGTGGATAAAGATATTATATGATTCGCCTTCAGCGCGAGTATTGACGAATGGGCTCATATCAGACCTATTCCTTTTACAGAGATCCACAAGACAGGGTTGTCCCCTTAGCCCCGGTCTTTTTGTAATTGCTATAGAGCCTTTGGCACAAAAACTGAGAAATAATGTAAATATATTTGAAATTTCGATGGGTAATAGTCAACATAAGCTTCTATTATATGCAGATGATATGTTGTTACTCATGACCCAGCCTGGGAAGTCAATTCCAGCCCTATTAGAATGTATAGAAAGCTTTACGCTGCTTTCAGGGTATCGCGTCAACTGGGATAAATCAGAGGCAATGCCTAAGTCAGGACACTGCCCCCATACTTTATTTAAACAGTGGGAGTTTCGGTGGTCCGTGAATGGTTTGAGGTATTTGGGGATACAAATTACCTCGGATTACACTAAGATGGTTCGAGCAAATATGGAGCCAATGTTTGAAAGAATAAAAATGGAATTTGGTAGATGGTCCAGAGTACGTCTCACAATATGGGGTAAAATTAGTTGTATTAAGATGATGACTGCACCCATGATCTTTTATATTTTATCTAATATTCCATTACACATTCCAGATAAGTATTTCAAAGATCTAGACTTTTTAATCCGGCAGTTTCTTTGGGGTAGCTCACCGCATCGTTTAAGTATTAAGAAACTTCAAGCGAGTGCAAAACAAGGAGGTTTTTCATTGCCTAATTTCCAATGGTATTATTGGGTGATGAACGTGAAACAACTTAGAGCTTGGTTACCTACTGCACCAGTTAAACCCATCTGGTCCCATATAGAGACGGAAGTTAATGGCGGTATTTCTCCTTGGAGGGAGCTGTTTGATACCAGTCATAAAACTACCCATCCTATAATTGCAAAGACATTGTGGTTTAAATTACATAGGGCAGGTCGCTGGGACTTTATTAAATCACCTTCGGCAACCTTATGGAGTAATAAAAGAATTTTGATTGGAGGGACATCGGTTGACTGGTTACAGTGGCGTAAAGCAGGCATCCTTAATGTATCAGATTTATTTGACTGTGGGACTAAGCTTTGATAAAATTGTAGAGTTATATAAGTTGCAGCGTAATCAATTCTGGAGATATGTCCAAATACATAGTTCATTATCGAAGTGGCTGGGAACCCCCTTGAGTTGTCCTGTGGGCAGCCCTGTGGAAGTCCTGCTCTCAAGATCACCCTTGGGTAAAGGTACCAACGCTAAGATTTATCACTTATTGCAAGAACGGTCAGCTGACCCTCTCCTTAAAGTTAAGGGCTACTGGGCCCAGGACATGGCATTGGACATATCTTCAGTTGAATGGGATTCATGTTTTCAAAATGTTAATACTATGTGTAAAGAAACAGGCAGTAGATTTATTCAACTTAAGATAATCCATAGGTGGCATCGAACACCGCAACAATTGTATAAATGGAACCTGGCCTCTACGGACGAATGTTGGAGATGTGATGGTCAAAATGCTTCGATTTTACATATCTTATGGAGCTGTTCGGCACTTCGGGATTGGTGGGAAAATATAATGGAGGTAATTTTCAGTGTTTTAAAAAGGAGATTTGGTATCTCACCAAAACTGTCCATACTTGGTATAACCACAGAACTTTCTGATGGAGATTTTTCCAGTTATACAAAAAGATGGATTATTTTGGCTCTTACTACGGCCAAACGGGTCCTGCTAAGACATTGGCGGAAAAAGAACCCCCCTCCCTATCAAGAGTGGCTAAAGACAATGGCTAAGTTGGCGTCTTACGAAAAAGTGACTTATGGTTTATTAAACAAATTGCCTCAATATGATTGTATTTGGTCCCCTTTACAAGCTGGCTTTCTGTAACTTGAAGAACAGAGGAGTAATGACAGAGTGGTGGTGTGGGGATTGGTGTGCGAAGAAAGAATAGGATAACTTCCCTTTGTTTTGTTGTTGTTTTGTTTTTTGTTGTTGTTTTGTTTTTGTTTGTTTGTTTTTAAAACTGTTTATTTATGTAGTTATCCTTAAGCTCTGTTATTGAAGTTTAAAATGAAATAAATAAAAATTGTTGATGATAAAAAAAAAAAGTTTAAACTTCAAAGCTCATGCATACATGCACATCCAGTGCTCAGTGTCTAATTGTGTGTTTGTGTTTTTACCTTTTCGCAGTAGCGTAGTGAAACATTTGGGCGGTGGATAAATAATGGAAAATAAAATTCAGACTACAGACGGCTTCAGGTGAGTACACGTGGTGCACAAGGACCAAAGCTCACCTTCTCAACCTGGACAAAATGAATTATTTTACACTGATACTGTAAACTTTGTGTTTGTGTGTCAGGTTTCCATACATCGGAAACAGCTGCTGCATCTGTAGTTCTGTCCATCCTGAGGAGAGTCCACACTCTACATCAGATCCTTGGCTCACCTATAATGACGCACAGGTGCTGCACACAACTGGATCTGCAGCTTGTGAGGAACAGCAGCACTCAGCCTACATCCTGTTTTACGAGATTAACGTAAGAAGACACAGCATCTCATCCTGAAGTGAGAGAATGGCACGCCAGCTGCAGCCTAATCCAATCTCTCTTCTTTTTTCAGTGCCCAGACACCCTTCAGTTTCATCATGTCATCCCTAACAATAGCTGTAGAGTTGGATGGAGGATGAAGACAGCAGAGAGCAAAAGAAACAGGTAAGAGCAGACAGGTAGTCAGAGTTAACAAAAACTTTTAAAGCCAGTGTAGCTTCTGTTTTGAACACATTTATTGATGACAATTTTACATAAATAAGCAGTGTGTTATACTGTTATCAGATGTGGAGTCTCACTAACCACTTTAATAGTGACTTGTGTCCCAAATACTGTTTATTTGTCGTAGTTACAGATAGTGAAATAAAAATGGGAAATGGTTGTTTCATAATTGCATACTCAGCTTGGTCAAGACAATAATTCGAGAACGAGGGGCAGGATTTTGAATTGATGCCATTGGTGCATCTACTAAAGTTCTGGGGTCAGTTTGAATATCAGTGACCTTGACCTCAAGTTCAAAGGTCAAGTTTTCTGAAAATGTTGTGAATGCTACAACTCTGTGACGAGACGTAAGTCTCCTAGGTCTTTAAATTTGTATATTGGTGCATCTACTAGGAAGCTGAAGGGTTGCACTGCGGGCCATCTGTAGAGGTGTAGAGTCAACAACCTGTCTCTGAACGTGGACAAAACAAAAGAGATTGTTGACTTCAGGAGAGCACAGTGGGATCACTGCCCACTTAAGATCAATGGATCCTCTGTGGAGGTCGTCAAGAAGAGGACCAGATTTCTTGGTGTCCACCTGGCGGAGAACCTCTCCTGCTCCCTCAACACCAGCTCCATAACCAAGAAGGCCCAGCAGCGTCTCTACTTCATGCAGAAGCTGAGGAAAGCCCATCTCCCACCATCCATTCTCACCACCTTTTACAGTGGGACTAACGAGAGCATCCTAAGTAGCTGCATCACTGTCTGGTATGGTAACTGCAGCGCATTGGATCGCAGTACCCTACAACGGATTGTGAGAGCAGCTGAGAAGATCATTGGAGCCCCTCTCCCCTCCTTATAACACCCGCTTGCTGGAGGACCCCACACAGCCTTCAAACACACTCTTCACCCTGCTGCCTTCTGGAAAGAGGTCCCAGAACATCCGGGCCCTCGCTACCAAACTACGGAAAAGTTTCTTCCCACAAGCCGTCAGACCCCTGAACACTCAGTGACTGCACTGGCACACGCACACCTTCACACACGTCACTACCAAGCACTTATCTGCAGTATCTCACACACACACACATACATACAGACACCAAGTTACTTTTGCACAATACTCAGCATTTTGCACATTTCCATTGTCTTGTGTCTGTATCGTCCTGTTCTGTCTAGTTTTGCACTGTTTTGTCTTGTTTATTTTTGCAGTTTATGCACACTGCACTTTATGTAGTCCTGGGTTTGTCCGTATATGTCATATATAGCACCAGGGTCTCGGAGGAACGCTGTCTCATTTCACTCTGTACAGTACCTCTGCACGTGGTTAAAATGACAATAAAAGCCACTTGACTTGACCTGTTTTTGTAGCAGTTGCTTGGAGACGAGTACCACACAGTTCAAATGAGCACACATTCCAAAATATGCAAATTAGCCCCATACATCATAATGATGATGTTTGCTGTTCAGGGTATGAACATTCTATGCTGAAAGTTTATAAATATACAACCTTTGACTGCTTGTTTTCAGTTGAACTTTTGCAAAGCTGAGGAGATTTTCGCTGCGATCGCATCAAGTCCAAAGATGTTTAAACTTCTTTTTCACAGAAAGGTAAGTTTGAAGAGACTCGCAGCACATTTCTCTGAATATTTTCTTATGGTAAACAAGCATTTTTGAAACTTTTAAGGAAGCTTCTTGGATGATTTCTGTAAAAACTGAATTTTGAATCCAAATGAAGGATTTTGTATTTTCATACCATATACTTTGTTTTATGCCATTACTGATGTTGGTTTTCTTGTTTCTAAACAGAAATCACACAAACAAAACGAGGCAGAGAAGGAAATTCCTTCTACGTCTCATCAGAGGTAAAGAAATGTGCCACTCTTTAATGCTGCTGGAGATATTTATAGCAGTGCTTTAGTTGGAGCTCTTTTATTTCCCTTTTATTGGTGTTTTGTATTTACATCTTTTTTACTACTTCTAGTCTTGTTTATAATTTATATTGATTCAGAGATTAGCGTTTGAAAATGTAGAGTGTAAATGTACAAAATACATGATTTTGTTCCATTACAGTTATTCATTTTTATTTGCAATCTCCAGCATGTACTTCTTGTTAAAAATTTCCACTTTGAAAAATAACATTTACACTTTTGTCCTCATCAGCATCCCGGATGCTTCTGTTGCTGAAAATGTTCAAAAGAAGAAGAGAAAATGGAGACACCTCTGCTGTTCCTCGGTTTGCTTTTACACAAAACATATGAAATGCACATTCTCTTTAAATTGCACTTGTTAATTTAAAGTGACTTTACTTTTTTAATAAACGTATGTTTGTTCGTCCTCTGCAGCAAACTGACAGCGATGCAGAGGCAGAGAGCAACACTGTGAAGACACAAAAAAAGTGTCGCTGGTTTCTTTTTAAATTCTGGAAGGTATGTTTTATGGAAAGAGTCACTGTCATCAAGCATTTACTCATCACAGTTAAATGAGAAGAATTAAGAGCAATTTAGCACACAGCTATGTCCTCAAATTAAGTTCAAAGATGTTTAAACGTTTTTTTTTCACAGAAAGGTAAGTTCGAAGAGACTTGCAGGATGTTTCTCTAAATATTTTTTATGGTGAATAAGCATTTTTGAAGCTTCATGGATGATTTCTGTAAAAACTGAATTTTGATCAGAACCAAGTGAAGGATTTTGTATCTCATAGGACAAACTTTAAAACTCAATTTAAAGCATGAATAAATTGTTTTTATTTTATTTAAAGATATTCCTATATATCTGCTTCATGAGCTGACAGCTCACTAAAGTGATAAATAATATGAAATAATACCAAATTTTCTAACTGGACACTTTTCATGGAGAGACCCACTTGGTATGTTTGTTTTATGCCATTACTGATGTTGGTTTTCTTGTTTCTAAACAGAAATTACACAAACAAAACGTGGCAGAGAAGGAAATTCCTTCTACGTCTCATCAGAGGTAAAGAAATGCGCCACTCTTTAATGCTGCTGGAGATATTTATAGCAGTGCTTTAGTTGGAGCTCTTTTATTTCCCTTTTATTGGCATTTTTCTTCCACCTTGTGTATTTGCATCTTTTTTACTACTTCTAGTCTTGTCTATTATTTATATGGATGCAGAGATTAGCGTTTGAAAATGTAGAGTGTAAATGTATAAAATACATGATTTTGTTCATGTTGGTATTCCATTACAGTTATTCCTTTTTATTAGCAATCTGTATTAGCAAAATGTACTCCTTCTTATAAATTTCCACAACATTTACACTTTTGTCCTCATCAGCATCCCGGATGCTTCTGTTGCTGCCACACCAGCTAACCCTGAAAATGGTCAAAAGAAGAGAAAATGGAGACACTTCTTCTGCTGTTCCTCGGTTTGCTTTTACACAAAACATATGAAATGCACATTCTCTTTAAATTGCACTTGTTAATTTTAAGTGACTTTACTTTTTTAATAACATTATGTTTGTTCGTCCTCTGCAGCAAACTGACAGCGATGCAGAGGCAGAGAGCAACACTGTGAAGACACAAAAAAGGTCTCGCTGGTCTCTTTTTAAATCCGGGAAGGTATGTTTTATGGAAAGAGTCACTGTCATCAAGCATTTAAATGAGAGCAATTAAGAGCAATGAGGCACACAGCTATGTCCTATATATATATCAGGTAAGAAGCACCACGGAAAAGATCCCAGCAGACCTGAGTTGGGACACTTGGATTATGGAGCTTCTGGACCAAGAGAGTGGATGGGAGCATGTGTTTAACAGGTAAGAGAAAGACGTCCTCCAAAATGTTTCAACTTCAAAGCTCATGCATACATGCACATACACTGCTCAGCATCCTGACATCTTTCCTAATTTTGTGTTCGTGTTTTTACCTTTTTGGAGCAGTGTAGCATGCGGTGGAAAAATAATAGAAAGTCAAACTGAGACTACAGACTGCTTCGGGTGAGTACACGTGGTGCACAAAGACCAAAGCTCACTTTGTCAAAGTGGAGAAAATGAATTCTTTTACACTGATACTGTAAACGTTGTGCGTGTGTGTCAGGTTTCCAAACATCGGAAACACCTGCTACATGAACTCCTGCCTGCAGAGCCTCCTCAACATTGAGGAGTTCATAAGAGACATCGGGCGTCAGGAGGTTTTGTGGAGCACAGATCCAGAAGCTCAGCTCTTAAGGTGCGCTACGTCAACCTTCTACTTTCTTCAAAAACCTGAAGAACAAAGAGATCTAACAGCAGAAATGTCTGTTTACCCTTTCCTTTCTACAGAAGGCTCATTGATGTCAGGGACTGTCATGAGTCAACAGATTATGGCCTTAAAGATCACCACCTAAGAGCTTTTAAGAAGGCATTCAGCAATCAAGCTCCTGAATACACCGGCAGTGCACAGAAAGTGCGTCAGCTATTTGGACATTTCGTTTTTTGCTTTACCTTCTGATTTTGATGTACTGTTTTAAATCTCTCTGCTTTTCTTTCAGGACGCTCATGAATTCCTAACATTGTTCCTCAATGAGGTCAAAAGGCTCGCACCTCACCTGGAGAGGAACGCAGCTCTGCTGGGCCAAAGTTATACCTGCCCAGTAGAAGACCATCACATTTTTAAAATGGAAAACATGAGGACATGCAAGAGGTAAGCCTGTCTTTCAGAAACGCAGAGCTGGTTGCAATATTTTCATATACCTCTTTTCCACCTACCTGATCTTTACTTTAACTACGTTACTCCTGAAATGTGTAGCTGCGGTCACCAATCATCACAGCAAGAGGAATTCACCAGCTTGTCTCTTGACCTGGTTCCAGAGGGGTCTGTTATAAACATGTTAGAGACATACTTGAAGGTAAGATCACAAATTCCAATAGAGTTGTAGTGTCAGCGATCTTAACACACCTTTTTTGTTAGTGTTTGTGTGTATGTGTGTGTGCATATGTTGAGATTTCTTTCTACCATAAAGCCTGTTTTCTCTGTGCTGTTGTTCAGGAACAAGAAATAGAATTTCGCTGTGATTGTGGAGGGACGGCCTCAGAACTGAAGTCGTCTTTTGATACACTGCCAAGGTGAGTAAGGTCACATCAGAATTGATCGACTGACCAGGTTTCCAAACTGTGGCGCATCAAATATCAGAGTTTTTCGAGACAATACTTGAGCAGTCGTTTTCTCCCATCTTCTGTTTGTGTTTGACACTCATTCTTCTTATTTTCTACCTTGTTTGTGTTTTTTTTCTTTTCTGCCAGAGTTCTGATCTTGCATCTGAAGAGGTTTGGCTTTACACAAACCTACAAGATTCAGAAGGTGGATGACCCCGTCAGGCTGCAGAGGGACTTGGTGGTGCCATCCAATCAGGTAAAAACAGACTGCAGAACGTCTCAGGCTACGTCCACACTAGCCCGGATAGATTTGAAAACTCCGTGTCCACACTAGCGTTTTCAGTCATTTTCAAATAGTTGTGCATCTGCATTGAAACGGCCGAAAACGCTTACGTTCCAGTCCTGCGCATGCGCAAAAGTGAGTGAGAATTACAGAATTTGAAGAAAAGCTATCCGGAGCATGTACAAACTGATATTAATCTTTTTTAGGGCTGTCAAAGTTGAGAGCAATCAAAACAACTGCTGTATAATGCACTCGGCTATCTTTGTTTAATTGCTCACATGACTGCATCACATGACTAAAATGCGTCATCGTTTTAGAAAGTCTGCGTTTTCGAGTGTCCACACTGCGACGGGACAGCTCCGTTTTCAAATGTATGCGTTTTCGAGAGCGTTTTCAAGATGCTGTGTTTTTCCTCGAGGAAAACGCCGTCTCAGTGTGGACGGGAGGTCAAAGCGGAGAGAAAACGATGTGTTTTCAAACGAAAACGCATTCGTGTGGACGTAGCCTCAGCAAATCAGCTTAATTATGGCACTGATGTGAGACTTTATGAAACTAACACTCTTTGGATTTGTTCCTTCTCAGGGTGGTGGCTGTTACAGTCTTGTCAGCATCATCAGTCATTATGGAGGCACAGAGTCAGGTAAAACAACAGACTTGTTACAAACAGAAAATGAAAACTTGCTACTTTTCAGTGAAGGACTCACACACAAAAGCTTTTGATGTTCTAAGAAGCACTAAGTCAAAATCACTGTTTGCTTGAATCAGTTGACTTCCAGAAGTTGGATTCATTTGTCTTAATGTGATTTCAGGACACTACATCTGTAGTTCTGTCCATCCTGAGGAGAGTCAGCACTCTACATCAGATCGCTGGCTCACCTATAATGACGCACAGGTGCTCCACACAACTGGATCTGCAGCTTGTGAGGAACAGCAGCACTCGGCCTACATCCTGTTTTACAAGAGAAACGTAAGAAGACACAGCATCTCATCCTGAAGTGAGAGAATTTTTAAATGTCCTGTTACCTTGTTAACCAGTTTTGTCTTCATTCTCAGTTCTGAAACAGGAAATGGAAGGAAGGAAGGAAGTTAAGGTCATCATCATGCTGAGAAGGAAAAGCAGTCGTCCCAGCCCACCATCGCACACTGGAGGACAAGTACTGGTAAGTATTGCCCTCAGGAGGAAGGGTCCTCCCAGAGAGCCTGGTTCCTCCCAAGATTTCTTCCTCCAGGAGGGAGTTTTTTCTTGCCACCGTCGCCCCACATTCACTGGTCTCATCAGCAGGGACATTTTTAACATCCTAAGACCTGAACTCTTTCATGGCATGCATTTTTAATTTCTCTGTGCCATTTGGGTTGATTGGGACCTGATCGATGTAAAAACAAAGACATCAGATTCGGACTATCTTTTTTTTGTTTCTCAAAAAAATGAGATCCACATATGAGGACGTTCATTTTAAATTTCGATTGAACAGTGGCAGTGTAATGTCCTCCCTCATAAGTGGATATCAGGTTTTTGAAGAGCAAAATTTTGTATTTTGGTCTAGACAACCCAAAATGTTATGTCCACATATGTGGACACCAGGTCCTAGGAGGTTAAAACAAAATCTACTAGTAGTGCACCACTACTAGAGATCGTCCTTTTCTGGACCAGTGTTTGGCTTGCTCTCTGGGAACAACAAATTAGTGCTGTCAGCGTTAACGTCATTTTAACTAATGACGTTAACGCTGACATCACTAATTTGTTGTTATTATTATTAATATTATTATTAATTTATTTGTAAAATAAATTAAATTAAAAAATAAAGAAATTATTTAATTCTTTATTTTTTTTGTTTTATTAAAATCAAAATAACAACAAAAACAAAAATAACTAATAAAAAAATATTAAAAGTATTCAGCAGTGTTTTGTGAAATTTGTAATGAGCCTTAGTTAAGTTGATGTCACAGAAGTTTCTGAATCATTTAGATTGTTCAACAAACTGATTCACTCAGGTAAAGATGGTAAGCTGGAGCAATGGTACCCTTGGAGTTCAGTTTAAGTTTTCAGACAAATATTCCCTCGATCAGTTGCAGCTTCTGCTTTTAAATAAATGATTTAGCTGCAAATGTTTAGCTGCAGGTAGCAAAGTCCAAAAGTGACAACATTTCCACTGCAGTCTCTCCAGAAATGGCTTATAAAATTTTGACCAAATTAGACATTTATCCTTGGATCAATTAAAGGGTGAAAATCTTTAATTGTACCTTTTATAACATTTTAACAAGTTACTGTCTCCTGCTGCATGTTTCCTGTTTTGGCTGAACTTCATCAGCTCAAAAAACTCACCGTGCTGTGGTGTACTAAATGACCTCATGTACAGGACACACTGAAGGCAGGTTTGCAACGTTTAATCAACAAAGTCAAGCTCAGTTAACAACAGCTGAACTAAAGACTTTCTTTTTCTCATCGATAAAATGAGGTCCATGCCAATGCGCTCAAATGGGACCTCCATTAATGGTGAGGGGCATAAAGGCGCTTTTTGAATGACCAGCTGGTTCACCAGCCGACACCACTGGACGCACACCATCGGCGCACATCCAAACATGCAAAAAATGCAAGATGGTGGTGCGCACAGATACAGCGGCTCTATGCTCTCGACACACTGAACATGGTCTGTCCCTACTCGTTACAACATGTGGAAATGTCAGTGCTATGTCAGGGCGCACTATTTGACTCTCAGCTCTCATCATTTGATCAAAGGGCCAGTTGCATAATGCCATTATCTTCTGTGTAGCGAATTGCTGGAACGGGCAACCCAAACGCCACGTGTCCCTGTTGGTGGTGTGTGCAGGCCTACATACTGTCCTATTGAGCTACTAAACCCCGACCAATCAGTTTTCAGATTTAAGGGGTATGATGGCCGTCAGCTAACTGCAGCTGTTACTCTTTGCATTTTCCCCCGATATTTCTTTTCCACCAGTACTATGGGGTATTTGTGAATATCCATGACTGACCCGGCCAGTTGGTCTTTGGACAGGGTCACGGCAGTTTCAAGGTTAAAAAAAAAATCCCTTTCACTGACAGACTGAGGGAAAGCTCCTCAAAAATGGAGGGTCTTCAAGCTCCTCAGTGGCAGGAAAAGGTTTCCCGGACCCAGTGTTGTATATTTGTTTCCCAAAAGATTGAAATAGTGGAGAGAAATCAGGTTCTGAAACCATCCAGAAGACAAAGTCTCCAACTGGTTTGTGGAAGTCCAGTTTCTCCAAATTAATCAGCGGGTGAAATGTCTCTTCATGGATGGTTTTGATTCTGTTGTTGTTCACGAACAAAGCCCTCAAAGCAGCATATGAAAGAAAGTCATCTTTCATTGTTGTCTCCAGCGTGTTAAAAGAGAGATCGAGCTCAGTGATGAGTTTTGAAGCGGCTGCAGGGACTTCTCGAAGGTTTTGGCTCAAACGGTCGCAGGATGTTGTTCACAGTGGTGACACTGTTGACTGGTGATTGACAAGCACTGAGATACTAACATGACAAACACAAGAAACATCATGACTTATTCTCCTGAGTGCCTGCAAAACACAAAATCAAACTCAAAGCTTTTCTCTCAGGTGCTGGTGTGGCACAATCTAATGATAAGAAAGGTCATGCTAACAGCTTTTGGAGCACAGCTGCACAAAATAACAGCTTTTGGAGCACAAAATGCATTACAGGCAAACCCAGTACCCAAACATGTTAACAAGGATAAAGAAAAAATCTGAAACAAAAGCAGGTAGTGTGGTGATTTATGTTGTGAGGATGCTTTCACTCCCATCAAAGTCACCCAGTGTTGAGAACCCAAATGAGCCCAGAAACCTCAAGTGGCTGCAACCAACAGCGAACGTCAAGAAGTGGATACTTGCATGTTGAGCCAGAAACATGCAGAAAACCCAAAAGAGGCAAGACGGCACATCTTGGTCCCACTCAGGCAGTACGAACACCTGGAAAGAGGAGCCCACAGTTCAGACCCAAGGTCACTGGTAAGGACACCAGCCAGCCAGTTATAAGTCTAGTTTTAATTTTCATTTTAGTTAGTGTTATGGCCATTCTAGGGGTGGCCAGACCATAATATAAGGGTGATCCACCCCTGTCTGACCCCAAGCAGCACATCACACAATCAGTACAATTTTGATGGTGATTTATTTACAGTGATTGAATTCTAACAAAGGAAAGGAGCGAACTATAGCTTCGGGGTGGACCCCAAAACAACAAACAAAAGGGACCGTATCTAAAGGATGTACAAAACTTATTTATGAAAAGAATAAAACCAAATGACAATGTCTTATCTCCCTAACTAACAAAAACATGAGAAAAGGGTAATCAAATAAAAAGGCAGTCCACCCCTACATGCTCCTGTATAAAGAAACAGGTAACACAAAGCCTGCCGGTTGAGGTCCATGGCGGTGTCATCTTATATGTTGTCTCCAGGTCATGAGCCAATCTGTATGGGCCGTCCCATGGATGCACCAATCACGGAAAGGCACCTGCACACTCAGATTTACATATGAGACAACATTACAACAACAGTCGTAACATTAACTAAAAATGTTTTTCACCATCTCGTTTTAACTTCTGGTTTAGCTTCAGCTAACTAAAACTAAATGGGCCTTGGAAATAATCACATCTTAATAGAGTGAACCATAGACTGTATAAAAGATAGGACCATTGCAACTTTACTGCAGCACTTCACCCTTTCACATAGTCCCAGCTCTTCTCTGTCATGTTTTATGGTTCTGCAAATGTCTTCAGTTGGTGAAAGGTCTGGACTGCTGGTGTCTTGTTGTGCTTGCTATGCATCCCTGACTCGTTTCTTCTTTCTGCATCAAGTAAGGAATGTAGTGAAAGTTCCCAAGAGGTTAAAAACACCACTGAAAACATGCCATCAGACCTGAGTTGGGACACTTGGATTATGGAGCTTCTGGACCAAGAGAGTGGATGGGAGCATGTGTTTAACAAGTAAGAGTATAACGTCCCCCAAAATGTCCCTAACTAACAAAAACATGAGAAAAGGGTAATCAAATAAAAAGGCAGTCCACCCCTACATGCTCCTGTATAAAGAAACAGGTAACACAAAGCCTGCTGGTTGAGGTCCATGGCGGTTCATCTTATATGTTGTCTCCAGGTCAAGGAGACAACATATAAGATGGATAGACAGACAGATTTCAAAATAGCCAGCTGGAATGTTAAGGGGTTGAATAACGGGATTAAGAGGAAGAAAATGTTAACATATCTAAAGTTATCAAGAGTTGATATAGCCTTTATTCAAGAAATGCACATGTGCAAGTCAGAAGCCTTAAAACTTAAATGTTCCTTGGTAGGTAAAGTCTTTTCCAGTCCTGGAACTGGTAAAAGTAGGGGAGTGTCGGTTCTGATTCATAAAGCAGTTAGCTTTACTGAAACAAAATTAATAACAGATAAGGAAGGTAGATTTATATTGGTTTATGGACAGCTACTGGACACACCAATAATTTTATGCAATATCTATGCACCTAATGCGGACATACTCGCCTTTTTTCATAACCTGTCACAGTATCTTTTGGAATTAGAAGGTGCACAAATAGTGGTAGGAGGAGATTTTAATCAAATACTGGATCAAGACCTAGATAGATCACTTCCTAGGAGAGGCACAGAGAGTAGATCTGTAGTTGCCATAAGGCAGATGACCTCAGATTCAGGTCTGAATGATATTTGGCGGACAATGCATCCAGAAGGCAGGGAATATTCCTTTTACTCTCCGCCTCATAATGTTTATACTAGAATCGACTACTTTCTTATTTCTGAAGCCTTAGTGAATAACTCTATAGATTCAAGTGTTGGTAATATAGTAATCTCGGACCATGTGCCAATTTTTCTATGTCTTGGAAATATTTTACAGATTCCTCAAAGCCGCAGATGGCATTTAAATGTGTCCTTAATTAAAGACTCTGGGTTTATTAAATTGATAAGAGATGAAATACAATTTTACAAACAGACAAATAAGCGAGAGGACACTACATTGGCTACTTGGTGGGATGCTATGAAGGCATACTTAAGGGGGAGGATAATTTCTTACGCTTCCTTTAAAAAGAAGGCAGCTAACAAGAATATCATTACGTTAGAAGCCAAATTAAAGGCACTTGAGGCAGTACATTCCCATACAAAAGACAGAGTTACGTTGAATAAAATCGTTAAAGTTAAATATAAGTTGAATGTACTGTACAACAGAAAGGCAGAATACGCTTTATTTCGCATTAATCAAGCATATTGGGAAATGGGAGAAAAGCCGAGTCGTTTATTAGCATACCGTCTTAAACAGAAAGACGGTATGAACCATATCCCAGGCATACGACAATCAGATGGGGTTATTTCAACTTCTATTAGACATATAAATGATGGATTCAGGGCCTTTTACAATAATCTTTATTCTACACAAGGGAGTTTAGATGAACAGAAATTCGAAGCATTCTTTACTGATTTAAACCTGCCACAGCTTTCTACTACTGACCAGCAGATTATAGATGCTCCAATTACAGTGGAGGAGATTACCCGTGCAATTAACAGTATGCCACTTAATAAAGCTCCAGGATTAGATGGGTTACCATTGGATTTCTATAGAGCATTTGAGGATATGTTAAGTCCCCTGTTGCTCGATGTTTATAATGAGGCGTTCAAAGTAGGCTCATTACCTCAGTCAATGCACTCTGGACTTATAACATTTATTCCTAAAACTGGGAAAGACCCTTTAGACCCAAGTGGTTACCGCCCCATATCTTTGCTGAATTCTGACCAAAAAATCTTGGCAAAGGTCTTAGCGAGTCGATTAAAAGTAGTAATGGTGAAAATAATTCATGCAGACCAATCTGGTTTTGTTCCAAACCGCTATGGTTCAGATAATATTAGGCGGTTGGTTAATTTGCAAAATTATGTATATGATTCAGTATATCCAACAGTGGCCCTATCGCTGGATGCTGCAAAAGCTTTTGATTGTGTTGAGTGGGATTATCTGTTTAAGACATTATAAAAGTTTGGTTTTGGTGACAATTTTATTAGGTGGATAAAGATATTATATGATTCGCCTTCAGCGCGAGTATTGACGAATGGGCTCATATCAGACCTATTCCTTTTACAGAGATCCACAAGACAGGGTTGTCCCCTTAGCCCCGGTCTTTTTGTAATTGCTATAGAGCCTTTGGCACAAAAACTGAGAAATAATGTAAATATATTTGAAATTTCGATGGGTAATAGTCAACATAAGCTTCTATTATATGCAGATGATATGTTGTTACTCATGACCCAGCCTGGGAAGTCAATTCCAGCCCTATTAGAATGTATAGAAAGCTTTACGCTGCTTTCAGGGTATCGCGTCAACTGGGATAAATCAGAGGCAATGCCTAAGTCAGGACACTGCCCCCATACTTTATTTAAACAGTGGGAGTTTCGGTGGTCCGTGAATGGTTTGAGGTATTTGGGGATACAAATTACCTCGGATTACACTAAGATGGTTCGAGCAAATATGGAGCCAATGTTTGAAAGAATAAAAATGGAATTTGGTAGATGGTCCAGAGTACGTCTCACAATATGGGGTAAAATTAGTTGTATTAAGATGATGACTGCACCCATGATCTTTTATATTTTATCTAATATTCCATTACACATTCCAGATAAGTATTTCAAAGATCTAGACTTTTTAATCCGGCAGTTTCTTTGGGGTAGCTCACCGCATCGTTTAAGTATTAAGAAACTTCAAGCGAGTGCAAAACAAGGAGGTTTTTCATTGCCTAATTTCCAATGGTATTATTGGGTGATGAACGTGAAACAACTTAGAGCTTGGTTACCTACTGCACCAGTTAAACCCATCTGGTCCCATATAGAGACGGAAGTTAATGGCGGTATTTCTCCTTGGAGGGAGCTGTTTGATACCAGTCATAAAACTACCCATCCTATAATTGCAAAGACATTGTGGTTTAAATTACATAGGGCAGGTCGCTGGGACTTTATTAAATCACCTTCGGCAACCTTATGGAGTAATAAAAGAATTTTGATTGGAGGGACATCGGTTGACTGGTTACAGTGGCGTAAAGCAGGCATCCTTAATGTATCAGATTTATTTGACTGTGGGACTAAGCTTTGATAAAATTGTAGAGTTATATAAGTTGCAGCGTAATCAATTCTGGAGATATGTCCAAATACATAGTTCATTATCGAAGTGGCTGGGAACCCCCTTGAGTTGTCCTGTGGGCAGCCCTGTGGAAGTCCTGCTCTCAAGATCACCCTTGGGTAAAGGTACCAACGCTAAGATTTATCACTTATTGCAAGAACGGTCAGCTGACCCTCTCCTTAAAGTTAAGGGCTACTGGGCCCAGGACATGGCATTGGACATATCTTCAGTTGAATGGGATTCATGTTTTCAAAATGTTAATACTATGTGTAAAGAAACAGGCAGTAGATTTATTCAACTTAAGATAATCCATAGGTGGCATCGAACACCGCAACAATTGTATAAATGGAACCTGGCCTCTACGGACGAATGTTGGAGATGTGATGGTCAAAATGCTTCGATTTTACATATCTTATGGAGCTGTTCGGCACTTCGGGATTGGTGGGAAAATATAATGGAGGTAATTTTCAGTGTTTTAAAAAGGAGATTTGGTATCTCACCAAAACTGTCCATACTTGGTATAACCACAGAACTTTCTGATGGAGATTTTTCCAGTTATACAAAAAGATGGATTATTTTGGCTCTTACTACGGCCAAACGGGTCCTGCTAAGACATTGGCGGAAAAAGAACCCCCCTCCCTATGAAGAGTGGCTAAAGACAATGGCTAAGTTGGCGTCTTACGAAAAAGTGACTTATGGTTTATTAGACAAATTGCCTCAATATGATTGTATTTGGTCCCCTTTACAAGCTGGCTTTCTGTAACTTGAAGAACAGAGGAGTAATGACAGAGTGGTGGTGTGGGGATTGGTGTGCGAAGAAAGAATAGGATAACTTCCCTTTGTTTTGTTGTTGTTTTGTTTTTTGTTGTGTTTTGTTGTTGTTTTGTTTTTGTTTGTTTGTTTTTAAAACTATTTATTTATGTAGTTATCCTTAAGCTCTGTTATTGAAGTTTAAAATGAAATAAATAAAAATTGTTGATGATAAAAAAAAAAGTTTAAACTTCAAAGCTCATGCATACATGCACATCCAGTGCTCAGTGTCTAATTGTGTGTTTGTGTTTTTACCTTTTCGCAGTAGCGTAGTGAAACATTTGGGCGGTGGATAAATAATGGAAAATAAAATTCAGACTACAGACGGCTTCAGGTGAGTACACGTGGTGCACAAGGACCAAAGCTCACCTTCTCAACCTGGACAAAATGAATTATTTTAAACTGATACTGTAAACTTTGTGTTTGTGTGTCAGGTTTCCATACATCGGAAACAGCTGCTGCATCTGTAGTTCTGTCCATCCTGAGGAGAGTCCACACTCTACATCAGATCCTTGGCTCACCTATAATGACGCACAGGTGCTGCACACAACTGGATCTGCAGCTTGTGAGGAACAGCAGCACTCAGCCTACATCCTGTTTTACGAGATTAACGTAAGAAGACACAGCATCTCATCCTGAAGTGAGAGAATGGCACGCCAGCTGCAGCCTAATCCAATCTCTCTTCTTTTTTCAGTGCCCAGACACCCTTCAGTTTCATCATGTCATCCCTAACAATAGCTGTAGAGTTGGATGGAGGATGAAGACAGCAGAGAGCAAAAGAAACAGGTAAGAGCAGACAGGTAGTCAGAGTTAACAAAAACTTTTAAAGCCAGTGTAGCTTCTGTTTTGAACACATTTATTGATGACAATTTTACATAAATAAGCAGTGTGTTATACTGTTATCAGATGTGGAGTCTCACTAACCACTTTAATAGTGACTTGTGTCCCAAATACTGTTTATTTGTCGTAGTTACAGATAGTGAAATAAAAATGGGAAATGGTTGTTTCATAATTGTATACTCAGCTTGGTCAAGACAATAATTCGAGAACGAGGGGCAGGATTTTGAATTGATGCCATTGGTGCATCTACTAAAGTTCTGGGGTCAGTTTGAATATCAGTGACCTTGACCTCAAGTTCAAAGGTCAAGTTTTCTGAAAATGTTGTGAATGCTACAACTCTGTGACGAGACGTAAGTCTCCTAGGTCTTTAAATTTGTATATAGGTGCATCTACTAGGAAGCTGAAGGGTTGCACTGCGGGCCATCTGTAGAGGTGTAGAGTCAACAACCTGTCTCTGAACGTGGACAAAACAAAAGAGATTGTTGACTTCAGGAGAGCACAGTGGGATCACTGCCCACTTAAGATCAATGGATCCTCTGTGGAGGTCGTCAAGAAGAGGACCAGATTTCTTGGTGTCCACCTGGCGGAGAACCTCTCCTGCTCCCTCAACACCAGCTCCATAACCAAGAAGGCCCAGCAGCGTCTCTACTTCATGCAGAAGCTGAGGAAAGCCCATCTCCCACCATCCATTCTCACCACCTTTTACAGTGGGACTAACGAGAGCATCCTAAGTAGCTGCATCACTGTCTGGTATGGTAACTGCAGCGCATTGGATCGCAGTACCCTACAACGGATTGTGAGAGCAGCTGAGAAGATCATTGGAGCCCCTCTCCCCTCCTTATAACACCCGCTTGCTGGAGGACCCCACACAGCCTTCAAACACACTCTTCACCCTGCTGCCTTCTGGAAAGAGGTCCCAGAACATCCGGGCCCTCGCTACCAAACTACGGAAAAGTTTCTTCCCACAAGCCGTCAGACCCCTGAACACTCAGTGACTGCACTGGCACACGCACACCTTCACACACGTCACTACCAAGCACTTATCTGCAGTATCTCACACACACACACATACATACAGACACCAAGTTACTTTTGCACAATACTCAGCATTTTGCACATTTCCATTGTCTTGTGTCTGTATCGTCCTGTTCTGTCTAGTTTTGCACTGTTTTGTCTTGTTTATTTTTGCAGTTTATGCACACTGCACTTTATGTAGTCCTGGGTTTGTCCGTATATGTCATATATAGCACCAGGGTCTCGGAGGAACGCTGTCTCATTTCACTCTGTACAGTACCTCTGCACGTGGTTAAAATGACAATAAAAGCCACTTGACTTGACCTGTTTTTGTAGCAGTTGCTTGGAGACGAGTACCACACAGTTCAAATGAGCATACATTCCAAAATATGCAAATTATCCCCATACATCATAATGATGATGTTTGCTGTTCAGGGTATGAACATTCTATGCTGAAAGTTTATAAATATACAACCTTTGACTGCTTGTTTTCAGTTGAACTTTTGCAAAGCTGAGGAGATTTTCGCTGCGATCGCATCAAGTCCAAAGATGTTTAAACTTCTTTTTCACAGAAAGGTAAGTTTGAAGAGACTCGCAGCACATTTCTCTGAATATTTTCTTATGGTAAACAAGCATTTTTGAAACTTTTAAGGAAGCTTCTTGGATGATTTCTGTAAAAACTGAATTTTGAATCCAAATGAAGGATTTTGTATTTTCATACCATATACTTTGTTTTATGCCATTACTGATGTTGGTTTTCTTGTTTCTAAACAGAAATCACACAAACAAAACGTGGCAGAGAAGGAAATTCCTTCTACGTCTCATCAGAGGTAAAGAAATGCGCCACTCTTTAATGCTGCTGGAGATATTTATAGCAGTGCTTTAGTTGGAGCTCTTTTATTTCCCTTTTATTGGTGTTTTGTATTTACATCTTTTTTACTACTTCTAGTCTTGTCTATAATTTATATTGATTCAGAGATTAGCGTTTGAAAATGTAGAGTGTAAATGTACAAAATACATGATTTTGTTCCATTACAGTTATTCATTTTTATTTGCAATCTCCAGCATGTACTTCTTGTTAAAAATTTCCACTTTGAAAAATAACATTTACACTTTTGTCCTCATCAGCATCCCGGATGCTTCTGTTGCTGAAAATGTTCAAAAGAAGAAGAGAAAATGGAGACACCTCTGCTGTTCCTCGGTTTGCTTTTACACAAAACATATGAAATGCACATTCTCTTTAAATTGCACTTGTTAATTTAAAGTGACTTTACTTTTTTAATAAACGTATGTTTGTTCGTCCTCTGCAGCAAACTGACAGCGATGCAGAGGCAGAGAGCAACACTGTGAAGACACAAAAAAAGTGTCGCTGGTTTCTTTTTAAATTCTGGAAGGTATGTTTTATGGAAAGGGTCACTGTCATCAAGCATTTACTCATCACAGTTAAATGAGAAGAATTAAGAGCAATTTAGCACACAGCTATGTCCTCAAATTAAGTTCAAAGATGTTTAAACGTTTTTTTTCACAGAAAGGTAAGTTCGAAGAGACTTGCAGGATGTTTCTCTAAATATTTTTTATGGTGAATAAGCATTTTTGAAGCTTCATGGATGATTTCTGTAAAAACTGAATTTTGATCAGAACCAAGTGAAGGATTTTGTATCTCATAGGACAAACTTTAAAACTCAATTTAAAGCATGAATAAATTGTTTTTATTTTATTTAAAGATATTCCTATATATCTGCTTCATGAGCTGACAGCTCACTAAAGTGATAAATAATATGAAATAATACCAAATTTTCTAACTGGACACTTTTCATGGAGAGACCCACTTGGTATGTTTGTTTTATGCCATTACTGATGTTGGTTTTCTTGTTTCTAAACAGAAATTACACAAACAAAACGTGGCAGAGAAGGAAATTCCTTCTACGTCTCATCAGAGGTAAAGAAATGCGCCACTCTTTAATGCTGCTGGAGATATTTATAGCAGTGCTTTAGTTGGAGCTCTTTTATTTCCCTTTTATTGGCATTTTTCTTCCACCTTGTGTATTTGCATCTTTTTTACTACTTCTAGTCTTGTCTATTATTTATATGGATGCAGAGATTAGCGTTTGAAAATGTAGAGTGTAAATGTATAAAATACATGATTTTGTTCATGTTGGTATTCCATTACAGTTATTCCTTTTTATTAGCAATCTGTATTAGCAAAATGTACTCCTTCTTATAAATTTCCACAACATTTACACTTTTGTCCTCATCAGCATCCCGGATGCTTCTGTTGCTGCCACACCAGCTAACCCTGAAAATGGTCAAAAGAAGAGAAAATGGAGACACTTCTTCTGCTGTTCCTCGGTTTGCTTTTACACAAAACATATGAAATGCACATTCTCTTTAAATTTGACTTGTTAATTTTAAGTGACTTTACTTTTTTAATAACATTATGTTTGTTCGTCCTCTGCAGCAAACTGACAGCGATGCAGAGGCAGAGAGCAACACTGTGAAGACACAAAAAAGGTCTCGCTGGTCTCTTTTTAAATCCGGGAAGGTATGTTTTATGGAAAGAGTCACTGTCATCAAGCATTTAAATGAGAGCAATTAAGAGCAATGAGGCACACAGCTATGTCCTATATATATATCAGGTAAGAAGCACCACGGAAAAGATCCCAGCAGACCTGAGTTGGGACACTTGGATTATGGAGCTTCTGGACCAAGAGAGTGGATGGGAGCATGTGTTTAACAGGTAAGAGAAAGACGTCCTCCAAAATGTTTCAACTTCAAAGCTCATGCATACATGCACATACACTGCTCAGCATCCTGACATCTTTCCTAATTTTGTGTTCGTGTTTTTACCTTTTTGGAGCAGTGTAGCATGCGGTGGAAAAATAATAGAAAGTCAAACTGAGACTACAGACTGCTTCGGGTGAGTACACGTGGTGCACAAAGACCAAAGCTCACTTTGTCAAAGTGGAGAAAATGAATTCTTTTACACTGATACTGTAAACGTTGTGCGTGTGTGTCAGGTTTCCAAACATCGGAAACACCTGCTACATGAACTCCTGCCTGCAGAGCCTCCTCAACATTGAGGAGTTCATAAGAGACATCGGGCGTCAGGAGGTTTTGTGGAGCACAGATCCAGAAGCTCAGCTCTTAAGGTGCGCTACGTCAACCTTCTACTTTCTTCAAAAACCTGAAGAACAAAGAGATCTAACAGCAGAAATGTCTGTTTACCCTTTCCTTTCTACAGAAGGCTCATTGATGTCAGGGACTGTCATGAGTCAACAGATTATGGCCTTAAAGATCACCACCTAAGAGCTTTTAAGAAGGCATTCAGCAATCAAGCTCCTGAATACACCGGCAGTGCACAGAAAGTGCGTCAGCTATTTGGACATTTCGTTTTTTGCTTTACCTTCTGATTTTGATGTACTGTTTTAAATCTCTCTGCTTTTCTTTCAGGACGCTCATGAATTCCTAACATTGTTCCTCAATGAGGTCAAAAGGCTCGCACCTCACCTGGAGAGGAACGCAGCTCTGCTGGGCCAAAGTTATACCTGCCCAGTAGAAGACCATCACATTTTTAAAATGGAAAACATGAGGACATGCAAGAGGTAAGCCTGTCTTTCAGAAACGCAGAGCTGGTTGCAATATTTCCATATACCTCTTTTCCACCTACCTGATCTTTACTTTAACTACGTTACTCCTGAAATGTGTAGCTGCGGTCACCAATCATCACAGCAAGAGGAATTCACCAGCTTGTCTCTTGACCTGGTTCCAGAGGGGTCTGTTATAAACATGTTAGAGACATACTTGAAGGTAAGATCACAAATTCCAATAGAGTTGTAGTGTCAGCGATCTTAACACACCTTTTTTGTTAGTGTTTGTGTGTATGTGTGTGTGCATATGTTGAGATTTCTTTCTACCATAAAGCCTGTTTTCTCTGTGCTGTTGTTCAGGAACAAGAAATAGAATTTCGCTGTGATTGTGGAGGGACGGCCTCAGAACTGAAGTCGTCTTTTGATACACTGCCAAGGTGAGTAAGGTCACATCAGAATTGATCGACTGACCAGGTTTCCAAACTGTGGCGCATCAAATATCAGAGTTTTTCGAGACAATACTTGAGCAGTCGTTTTCTCCCATCTTCTGTTTGTGTTTGACACTCATTCTTCTTATTTTCTACCTTGTTTGTGTTTTTTTTCTTTTCTGCCAGAGTTCTGATCTTGCATCTGAAGAGGTTTGGCTTTACACAAACCTACAAGATTCAGAAGGTGGATGACCCCGTCAGGCTGCAGAGGGACTTGGTGGTGCCATCCAATCAGGTAAAAACAGACTGCAGAACGTCTCAGGCTACGTCCACACTAGCCCGGAGAGATTTGAAAACTCCGTGTCCACACTAGCGTTTTCAGTCATTTTCAAATAGTTGTGCGTCTGCATTGAAACGGCCGAAAACGCTTACGTTCCAGTCCTGCGCATGCGCAAAAGTGAGTGAGAATTACAGAATTTGAAGAAAAGCTATCCGGAGCATGTACAAACTGATATTAATCTTTTTTAGGGCTGTCAAAGTTGAGAGCAATCAAAACAACTGCTGTATAATGCACTCGGCTATCTTTGTTTAATTGCTCACATGACTGCATCACATGACTAAAATGCGTCATCGTTTTAGAAAGTCTGCGTTTTCGAGTGTCCACACTGCGACGGGACAGCTCCGTTTTCAAATGTATGCGTTTTCGAGAGCGTTTTCAAGATGCTGTGTTTTTCCTTGAGGAAAACGCCGTCTCAGTGTGGACGGGAGGTCAAAGCGGAGAGAAAACGATGTGTTTTCAAACGAAAACGCATTCGTGTGGACGTAGCCTCAGCAAATCAGCTTAATTATGGCACTGATGTGAGACTTTATGAAACTAACACTCTTTGGATTTGTTCCTTCTCAGGGTGGTGGCTGTTACAGTCTTGTCAGCATCATCAGTCATTATGGAGGCACAGAGTCAGGTAAAACAACAGACTTGTTACAAACAGAAAATGAAAACTTGCTACTTTTCAGTGAAGGACTCACACACAAAAGCTTTTGATGTTCTAAGAAGCACTAAGTCAAAATCACTGTTTGCTTGAATCAGTTGACTTCCAGAAGTTGGATTCATTTGTCTTAATGTGATTTCAGGACACTACATCTGTAGTTCTGTCCATCCTGAGGAGAGTCAGCACTCTACATCAGATCGCTGGCTCACCTATAATGACGCACAGGTGCTCCACACAACTGGATCTGCAGCTTGTGAGGAACAGCAGCACTCGGCCTACATCCTGTTTTACAAGAGAAACGTAAGAAGGCACAGCATCTCATCCTGAAGTGAGAGAATTTTTAAATGTCCTGTTACCTTGTTAACCAGTTTTGTCTTCATTCTCAGTTCTGAAACAGGAAATGGAAGGAAGGAAGGAAGTTAAGGTCATCATCATGCTGAGAAGGAAAAGCAGTCGTCCCAGCCCACCATCGCACACTGGAGGACAAGTACTGGTAAGTATTGCCCTCAGGAGGAAGGGTCCTCCCAGAGAGCCTGGTTCCTCCCAAGATTTCTTCCTCCAGGAGGGAGTTTTTTCTTGCCACCGTCGCCCCACATTCACTGGTCTCATCAGCAGGGACATTTTTAACATCCTAAGACCTGAACTCTTTCATGGCATGCATTTTTAATTTCTCTGTGCCATTTGGGTTGATTGGGACCTGATCGATGTAAAAACAAAGACATCAGATTCGGACTATCTTTTTTTTGTTTCTCAAAACAATGAGATCCACATATGAGGACGTTCATTTTAAATTTCGATTGAACAGTGGCAGTGTAATGTCCTCCCTCATAAGTGGATATCAGGTTTTTGAAGAGCAAAATTTTGTATTTTGGTCTAGACAACCCAAAATGTTATGTCCACATATGTGGACACCAGGTCCTAGGAGGTTAAAACAAAATCTACTAGTAGTGCACCACTACTAGAGATCGTCCTTTTCTGGACCAGTGTTTGGCTTGCTCTCTGGGAACAACAAATTAGTGCTGTCAGCGTTAACGTCATTTTAACTAATGACGTTAACGCTGACATCACTAATTTGTTGTTATTATTATTAATATTATTATTAATTTATTTGTAAAATAAATTAAATTAAAAAATAAAGAAATTATTTAATTCTTTATTTTTTTTGTTTTATTAAAATCAAAATAACAACAAAAACAAAAATAACTAATAAAAAAATATTAAAAGTATTCAGCAGTGTTTTGTGAAATTTGTAATGAGCCTTAGTTAAGTTGATGTCACAGAAGTTTCTGAATCATTTAGATTGTTCAACAAACTGATTCACTCAGGTAAAGATGGTAAGCTGGAGCAATGGTACCCTTGGAGTTCAGTTTAAGTTTTCAGACAAATATTCCCTCGATCAGTTGCAGCTTCTGCTTTTAAATAAATGATTTAGCTGCAAATGTTTAGCTGCAGGTAGCAAAGTCCAAAAGTGACAACATTTCCACTGCGGTCTCTCCAGAAATGGCTTATAAAATTTTGACCAAATTAGACATTTATCCTTGGATCAATTAAAGGGTGAAAATCTTTAATTGTACCTTTTATAACATTTTAACAAGTTACTGTCTCCTGCTGCATGTTTCCTGTTTTGGCTGAACTTCATCAGCTCAAAAAACTCACCGTGCTGTGGTGTACTAAATGACCTCATGTACAGGACACACTGAAGGCAGGTTTGCAACGTTTAATCAACAAAGTCAAGATCAGTTAACAACAGCTGAACTAAAGACTTTCTTTTTCTCATCGATAAAATGAGGTCCATGCCAATGCGCTCAAATGGGACCTCCATTAATGGTGAGGGGCATAAAGGCGCTTTTTGAATGACCAGCTGGTTCACCAGCTGACACCACTGGACGCACACCATCGGCGCACATCCAAACATGCAAAAAATGCAAGATGGTGGTGCGCACAGATACAGCGGCTCTATGCTCTCGACACACTGAACATGGTCTGTCCCTACTCGTTACAACATGTGGAAATGTCAGTGCTATGTCAGGGCGCACTATTTGACTCTCAGCTCTCATCATTTGATCAAAGGGCCAGTTGCATAATGCCATTATCTTCTGTGTAGCGAATTGCTGGAACGGGCAACCCAAACGCCACGTGTCCCTGTTGGTGGTGTGTGCAGGCCTACATACTGTCCTATTGAGCTACTAAACCCCGACCAATCAGTTTTCAGATTTAAGGGGTATGATGGCCGTCAGCTAACCGCAGCTGTTACTCTTTGCATTTTCCCCCGATATTTCTTTTCCACCAGTACTATGGGGTATTTGTGAATATCCATGACTGACCCGGCCAGTTGGTCTTTGGACAGGGTCACGGCAGTTTCAAGGTTAAAAAAAAAATCCCTTTCACTGACAGACTGAAGGAAAGCTCCTCAAAAATGGAGGGTCTTCAAGCTCCTCAGTGGCAGGAAAAGGTTTCCCGGACCCAGTGTTGTATATTTGTTTCCCAAAAGATTGAAATAGTGGAGAGAAATCAGGTTCTGAAACCATCCAGAAGACAAAGTCTCCAACTGGTTTGTGGAAGTCCAGTTTCTCCAAATTAATCAGCGGGTGAAATGTCTCTTCATGGATGGTTTTGATTCTGTTGTTGTTCACGAACAAAGCCCTCAAAGCAGCATATGAAAGAAAGTCATCTTTCATTGTTGTCTCCAGCGTGTTAAAAGAGAGATCGAGCTCAGTGATGAGTTTTGAAGCGGCTGCAGGGACTTCTCGAAGGTTTTGGCTCAAACGGTCGCAGGATGTTGTTCACAGTGGTGACACTGTTGACTGGTGATTGACAAGCACTGAGATACTAACATGACAAACACAAGAAACATCATGACTTATTCTCCTGAGTGCCTGCAAAACACAAAATCAAACTCAAAGCTTTTCTCTCAGGTGCTGGTGTGGCACAATCTAATGATAAGAAAGGTCATGCTAACAGCTTTTGGAGCACAGCTGCACAAAATAACAGCTTTTGGAGCACAAAATGCATTACAGGCAAACCCAGTACCCAAACATGTTAACAAGGATAAAGAAAAAATCTGAAACAAAAGCAGGTAGTGTGGTGATTTATGTTGTGAGGATGCTTTCACTCCCATCAAAGTCACCCAGTGTTGAGAACCCAAATGAGCCCAAAAACCTCAAGTGGCTGCAACCAACAGCGAACGTCAAGAAGTGGATACTTGCATGTTGAGCCAGAAACATGCAGAAAACCCAAAAGAGGCAAGACGGCACATCTTGGTCCCACTCAGGCAGTACGAACACCTGGAAAGAGGAGCCCACAGTTCAGACCCAAGGTCACTGGTAAGGACACCAGCCAGCCAGTTATAAGTCTAGTTTTAATTTTCATTTTAGTTAGTGTTATGGCCATTCTAGGGGTGGCCAGACCATAATATAAGGGTGATCCACCCCTGTCTGACCCCAAGCAGCACATCACACAACCAGTACAATTTTGATGGTGATTTATTTACAGTGATTGAATTCTAACAAAGGAAAGGAGCGAACTATAGCTTCGGGGTGGACCCCAAAACAACAAACAAAAGGGACCGTATCTAAAGGATGTACAAAACTTATTTATGAAAAGAATAAAACCAAATGACAATGTCTTATCTCCCTAACTAACAAAGACATGAGAAAAGGGTAATCAAATAAAAAGGCAGTCCACCCCTACATGCTCCTGTATAAAGAAACAGGTAACACAAAGCCTGCCGGTTGAGGTCCATGGCGGTGTCATCTTATATGTTGTCTCCAGGTCATGAGCCAATCTGTATGGGCCGTCCCATGGATGCACCAATCACGGAAAGGCACCTGCACACTCAGATTTACATATGAGACAACATTACAACAACAGTCGTAACATTAACTAAAAATGTTTTTCACCATCTCGTTTTAACTTCTGGTTTAGCTTCAGCTAACTAAAACTAAATGGGCCTTGGAAATAATCACATCTTAATAGAGTGAACCATAGACTGTATAAAAGATAGGACCATTGCAACTTTACTGCAGCACTTCACCCTTTCACATAGTCCCAGCTCTTCTCTGTCATGTTTTATGGTTCTGCAAATGTCTTCAGTTGGTGAAAGGTCTGGACTGCTGGTGTCTTGTTGTGCTTGCTATGCATCCCTGACTCGTTTCTTCTTTCTGCATCAAGTAAGGAATGTAGTGAAAGTTCCCAAGAGGTTAAAAACACCACTGAAAACATGCCATCAGACCTGAGTTGGGACACTTGGATTATGGAGCTTCTGGACCAAGAGAGTGGATGGGAGCATGTGTTTAACAAGTAAGAGTATAACGTCCCCCAAAATGTCCCTAACTAACAAAAACATGAGAAAAGGGTAATCAAATAAAAAGGCAGTCCACCCCTACATGCTCCTGTATAAAGAAACAGGTAACACAAAGCCTGCTGGTTGAGGTCCATGGCGGTGTCATCTTATATGTTGTCTCCAGGTCAAGGAGACAACATATAAGATGGATAGACAGACAGATTTCAAAATAGCCAGCTGGAATGTTAAGGGGTTGAATAACGGGATTAAGAGGAAGAAAATGTTAACATATCTAAAGTTATCAAGAGTTGATATAGCCTTTATTCAAGAAATGCACATGTGCAAGTCAGAAGCCTTACAACTTAAATGTTCCTTGGTAGGTAAAGTCTTTTCCAGTCCTGGAACTGGTAAAAGTAGGGGAGTGTCGGTTCTGATTCATAAAGCAGTTAGCTTTACTGAAACAAAATTAATAACAGATAAGGAAGGTAGATTTATATTGGTTTATGGACAGCTACTGGACACACCAATAATTTTATGCAATATCTATGCACCTAATGCGGACATACTCGCCTTTTTTCATAACCTGTCACAGTATCTTTTGGAATTAGAAGGTGCACAAATAGTGGTAGGAGGAGATTTTAATCAAATACTGGATCAAGACCTAGATAGATCACTTCCTAGGAGAGGCACAGAGAGTAGATCTGTAGTTGCCATAAGGCAGATGACCTCAGATTTAGGTCTGAATGATATTTGGCGGACAATGCATCCAGAAGGCAGGGAATATTCCTTTTACTCTCCGCCTCATAATGTTTATACTAGAATCGACTACTTTCTTATTTCTGAAGCCTTAGTGAATAACTCTATAGATTCAAGTGTTGGTAATATAGTAATCTCGGACCATGTGCCAATTTTTCTGTCTTGGAAATATTTTACAGATTCCTCAAAGCCGCAGATGGCATTTAAATGTGTCCTTAATTAAAGACTCTGGGTTTATTAAATTGATAAGAGATGAAATACAATTTTACAAACAGACAAATAAGCGAGAGGACACTACATTGGCTACTTGGTGGGATGCTATGAAGGCATACTTAAGGGGGAGGATAATTTCTTACGCTTCCTTTAAAAAGAAGGCAGCTAACAAGAATATCATTACGTTAGAAGCCAAATTAAAGGCACTTGAGGCAGTACATTCCCATACAAAAGACAGAGTTACGTTGAATAAAATCGTTAAAGTTAAATATAAGTTGAATGTACTGTACAACAGAAAGGCAGAATACGCTTTATTTCGCATTAATCAAGCATATTGGGAAATGGGAGAAAAGCCGAGTCGTTTATTAGCATACCGTCTTAAACAGAAAGACGGTATGAACCATATCCCAGGCATACGACAATCAGATGGGGTTATTTCAACTTCTATTAGACATATAAATGATGGATTCAGGGCCTTTTACAATAATCTTTATTCTACACAAGGGAGTTTAGATGAACAGAAATTCGAAGCATTCTTTACTGGTTTAAACCTGCCACAGCTTTCTACTACTGACCAGCAGATTATAGATGCTCCAATTACAGTGGAGGAGATTACCCGTGCAATTAACAGTATGCCACTTAATAAAGCTCCAGGATTAGATGGGTTACCATTGGATTTCTATAGAGCATTTGAGGATATGTTAAGCCCCCTGTTGCTCGATGTTTATAATGAGGCCAAAGGAGCTTGCAAAGAAAAGCGTCTGGACTTCTTTAAGTTACTTGAAGACGTTTCACCTCTCATCCGAGAAGCTTCTTTATAATGAGGCGTTCAAAGTAGGCTCATTACCTCAGTCAATGCACTCTGGACTTATAACATTTATTCTTAAAACTGGGAAAGACCCTTTAGACCCAAGTGGTTACCGCCCCATATCTTTGCTGAATTCTGACCAAAAAATCTTGGCAAAGGTCTTAGCGGGTCGATTAAAAGTAGTAATGGTGAAAATAATTCATGCAGACCAATCTGGTTTTGTTCCAAACCGCTATGGTTCAGATAATATTAGGCGGTTGGTTAATTTGCAAAATTATGTATATGATTCAGTATATCCAACAGTGGCCCTATCGCTGGATGCTGCAAAAGCTTTTGATTGTGTTGAGTGGGATTATCTGTTTAAGACATTATAAAAGTTTGGTTTTGGTGACAATTTTATTAGGTGGATAAAGATATTATATGATTCACCTTCAGCGCGAGTATTGACGAATGGGCTCATATCAGACCTATTCCTTTTACAGAGATCCACAAGACGGGGCTGTCCCCTTAGCCCCGGTCTTTTTGTAATTGCTATAGAGCCTTTGGCACAAAAACTGAGAAATAATGTAAATATATTTGAAATTTCGATGGGTAATAGTCAACACAAGCTTCTATTATATGCAGATGATATGTTGTTACTCATGACCCAGCCTGGGAAGTCAATTCCAGCCCTATTAGAATGTATAGAAAGCTTTACGCTGCTTTCAGGGTATCGCGTCAACTGGGATAAATCAGAGGCAATGCCTAAGTCAGGACACTGCCCCCATACTTTATTTAAACAGTGGGAGTTTCGGTGGTCCGTGAATGGTTTGAGGTATTTGGGGATACAAATGACCTCGGATTACACTAAGATGGTTCGAGCAAATATGGAGCCAATGTTTGAAAGAATAAAAATGGAATTTGGTAGATGGTCCAGAGTACGTCTCACAATATGGGGTAAAATTAGTTGTATTAAGATGATGACTGCACCCATGATCTTTTATATTTTATCTAATATTCCATTACACATTCCAGATAAGTATTTCAAAGATCTAGACTTTTTAATCCGGCAGTTTCTTTGGGGTAGCTCACTGCATCGTTTAAGTATTAAGAAACTTCAAGCGAGTGCAAAACAAGGAGGTTTTTCATTGCCTAATTTCCAATGGTATTATTGGGTGATGAACGTGAAACAACTTAGAGCTTGGTTACCTACTGCACCAGTTAAACCCATCTGGTCCCATATAGAGACGGAAGTTAATGGCGGTATTTCTCCTTGGAGGGAGCTGTTTGATACCAGTCATAAAACTACCCATCCTATAATTGCAAAGACATTGTGGTTTAAATTACATAGGGCAGGTCGCTGGGACTTTATTAAATCACCTTCGGCAACCTTATGGAGTAATAAAAGAATTTTAATTGGAGGGACATCGGTTGACTGGTTACAGTGGCGTAAAGCAGGCATCCTTAATGTATCAGATTTATTTGACTGTGGGACTAAATGTTTTTTAAGCTTTGATAAAATTGTAGAGTTATATAAGTTGCAGCGTAATCAATTCTGGAGATATGTCCAAATACATAGTTCATTATCGAAGTGGCTGGGAACCCCCTTGAGTTGTCCTGTGGGCAGCCCTGTGGAAGTCCTGCTCTCAAGATCACCCTTGGGTAAAGGTACCAACGCTAAGATTTATCACTTATTGCAAGAACGGTCAGCTGACCCTCTCCTTAAAGTTAAGGGCTACTGGGCCCAGGACATGGCATTGGACATATCTTCAGTTGAATGGGATTCATGTTTTCAAAATGTTAATACTATGTGTAAAGAAACAGGCAGTAGATTTATTCAACTTAAGATAATCCATAGGTGGCATCGAACACCGCAACAATTGTATAAATGGAACCTGGCCTCTACGGACGAATGTTGGAGATGTGATGGTCAAAATGCTTCGATTTTACATATCTTATGGAGCTGTTCGGCACTTCGGGATTGGTGGGAAAATATAATGGAGGTAATTTTCAGTGTTTTAAAAAGGAGATTTGGTATCTCACCAAAACTGTCCATACTTGGTATAACCACAGAACTTTCTGATGGAGATTTTTCCAGTTATACAAAAAGATGGATTATTTTGGCTCTTACTACGGCCAAACGGGTCCTGCTAAGACATTGGCGGAAAAAGAACCCCCCTCCCTATGAAGAGTGGCTAAAGACAATGGCTAAGTTGGCGTCTTACGAAAAAGTGACTTATGGTTTATTAGACAAATTGCCTCAATATGATTGTATTTGGTCCCCCTTTACAAGCTGGCTTTCTGTAACTTGAAGAACAGAGGAGTAATGACAGAGTGGTGGTGTGGGGATTGGTGTGCGAAGAAAGAATAGGATAACTTCCCTTTGTTTTGTTTGTTTGTTTTTTAAACTATTTATTTATGTAGTTATCCTTAAGCTCTGTTATTGAAGTTTAAAATGAAATAAATAAAAATTGTTGATGATAAAAAAAAAAGTTTAAATTTCAAAGCTCATGCATACATGCACATCCAGTGCTCAGTGTCTAATTGTGTGTTTGTGTTTTTACCTTTTTGCAGTAGCGTAGTGAAACATTTGGGCGGTGGATAAATAATGGAAACAAATCAAACAAATGACCATAATTTCCTAACCGTAGGGGCTAGAACGGTCATTCTTACACCGTTTTGTTCAGAAGAGATGGGGGAATCTTAAAGTGTTGACAATTTATCATTAAAATGTGAATTATTAAAGATATTTGACTTCTAATGCACCATAACTGAGTAGAGCAAAGCAAAAACTGCCTTGACTTGCCCTCAAACAACGCTTTCTAACTCTAAATCTATTTGGAGTATCAATATCATTCTTTCACCGTAAGAGACAGCAGGCTTTGGTGAACAATCATGGAAATTTTCAGGTCTCTGTGGAAATCCATTAAAAAGATATGACGAGAGAAAAAAGTGGTTCATTTCCAGAGTTTGAAATCTGAAGAAATCTGAGCGAAGGACGAATTTCCTACCCTCAAACAAGTCTAACTCATTTCAGAACGGTAATAGGTGAGAAAGAAATTCTTGAATTGTGAGCGTCAGGAGTGTCTGAAGATATACTGGGACAAGCCTTATGTCTTAACTTTGCTTCGTTAAGGAGATATGACGATTCGAATATGCCTCTCATTACAGAAATCAAGCGGTGATTTTGAACAAGCTCTCCATTGACTTTCTATGGAGAGTTTTGCGACTTTGTGTTGGTCTGAGGAGATTTGCCAAAATTCTATAAATCCCACAACAATGATAGTGACATTTTCGGAAAGCCAGCAAAAATACCTACGTTTTGATGTATAATTTGTGGAAGTTGAGTGAAAATTGAGCAAGTAGCAAGAAGTTGTTCGGACATGAAGAGAAGACTGCAAAACCTTCAGTGGCACACTGGAATCCAAGTGCATAGCAACCATAACAACGCATGTATTTTGTGAAAAAAATCACAATTTTGCAACTGAAAACTTTAAGAGGCATAAAAGTAAAACGGTAAAAGATTTGAAAAAGCTGATTTATACCTGAATAGCCCAATAATTTCAGAACATTTTAAAGTTTGAATGGTTGTTCTACGTGAAAATATGAGGAAGTAGTTAAGTTTCAAAAACAAGCAAATTTTAGCAGAATTGCAGAAGTTTCCCATTCATTTCAATGGGACAAATTAAGCTTAATATTTTAAAAAGTATAATAGTGAAAAATACCAAAAGACATAGCACACATTAGCAGAAATAGCAGAATAGTTTAAAATTTGAACGGTGAAAATCGGCTGAAAATTGTGGAAGTAGTTAAGTGCCAAAAAGTGTACGGAAGTCCTAAGAGGAACTCAATAGTGTGGATGCTTAAAGAGTCCACACAATAAAAAAAAAAAAAAAAAAAAAGAAAGTCAGAGGTCAGTGCTGTAGATACAGGTCAAAGGTCAGAGGTCATGTAGGAGTTTATTCTCTAAAAGCTTTTAGTTTGAATCTATTTTCAGTTCATTCAAATAAAATAAATTCTAACTTCAAAATAAAAGCCTCAGAGACAGAAGCAGCTGTATGTAAGCGTTCTACAGGACGGCTTACACAAACCTGATGTTACTGATGTCTCCTAGATAGATCTCATGGACCAAAGGCTCTCTGTGTCATCTTGGCTCCAGCTGAACTAAACTGAGAGTGAATTTGGGCTTTTAGGGAGGGGTGAAAGCAGAGCGCTGTAAAGGAAAGGGCTGTGATTGGTTCATAACACGTCAATGAGAAGAAAGGAAAGCTTCAGAGCAACATGAATGAAACAAAGTGTTTTGATGACGACTGAAAGCCAAAACTGTCCCTGAAATCAGAATCCAGTTCATCTCCAGCCCTGTCAGCAGTTCCAGCTGTAGTGCTGTTACAATAATAGTCATCACTTCTAGTTTCACAGCAGGAAACTGGGAACATTCAGCGTCTCAAAGATTGACCTGTTAGCACCTGCAGACATTGTTGAGCTGGGTCTGCTGATCTTGTCTTCATTTCTCCACTATTTGGAGAAGCTTCAGCAGGATCCACAGTCAGAGTCAAAGTGGAGTTCTAGCATGGACGTAACGCTTCAAGAAGCTTCAGACAGACAGTGTTCTCCAAAAGTTCTGCTCTACAAGGAAGCTTTGAGCTGGCTCTGTCATTGTTGTAGTCAGAAGGATGGAGGCTGGATCTTTGATGAGTGCTTGCACACAGGCTGTCTTTAAGTATTCTGGGACACAGCCAGAGGACAGACAAGTGTTCATTATTGGAAGCAGCCGAGGGGCAGGGACATCCCAAACTTCACTCAGGAACTTTGGAGGAATCATATCTACACAGCTTGATGAGCGTTTCAGTTGTGCCACAGTCCTTCAAAGCTCCTCCACAGAGACTGGCAGAAAAGAAGATCAGAGATTGTGGCTGGGGTCGGGGACATCAAGAAAAGAATCAGGAGCTGCTGTTTTGGATTTCCTCTCATTCATTTGATCCTTCAGAAAGTTTAGAAAGTGAAGACGTTCCTCACTCGATGCCGTAATCTGATGAAAACTTGCAGGATTTCAAAGACGCTCCACTGAGCTCCAAAGAGCTCTGGGCTGTGCTTATTAGAATGAATTAAAGGAGAGAAATAGCCGGCCCTCGCCTCGTTCACCTGTTCATTGAAAGCAGTCGTTCATGCTTTCATTTCTTGATGACGCAGCTGAAGATTCACCTTCTTCCGTCTCCTTTCTGCCCTCTGGCATTGTCTTTTCAGACTGTGAATGTCTTTGTGGATCCAGGGCAGCGAGCGAGCACCACGTTTAGTCCTGATCTTAAAGGTGCAGTTGAATCTAAAGTGGATGTACAAAGGAGGTTCAGATCATTCAGAGTGTTTGTGTGTGTGAGGGAGGAGGAACACCAGTGGTGGTAGAAACACTGATGAACATGTTTCTCCTGCTTCCTCATGAAAAGAGCGTCAGCGTACTGACACAGCTTCTTTTGCCTGATCACTTGGAAAAATGATCTCAAACAGAATCCATCAATGATCAGATAGAAACACATCAGCTCAAAGCCTGGAGTTCATACTGAAGCCCACAGTTATATGTAGGCCAACAACACGCTGTTTGAAACCAATGAATTTACTGTACTGAGGAACTCAAATGAGTCAGTAAGATCATCAACATGGATCTTAAAATCAGCAGCTCAGATCATGTGATCACACATAAGAACCATGGAGCAGGAAACATCTGAGACTTCAGCTCCAACTCTGATGGAGCCTTAGGAGGGCGGAGATACCTGCACAGATAGGAGCTGTTTCACACTTTAACAAGCAGCACCTCCAAACTACACCCTTCATCCACCTTAATAGGGGAGCATTTGAAGTGTCTAAAACGCCCCAGAGCGTCGGGCCGGGAAAAGACAGAGCGTACGCCTCCTTTATTGTGAAATTCCTCACCATGGTAACTGAACACATCAGCTGGTCTGCAGCAGGTTATGTTCAGAGTTTGAGGCTCAAATTGGCTCAAAGTTTCCCATTTTCACTGATTGTTTCCCGACGACATGCTTCAAGTGTGATATGGATCCTCTGCTGAAGGAATCTGCTTTCTATCCACAACCTGTTGATCCGTATCTGACTAACAGCAGCGCAGGAAGCCCTGCAGTTATAGAGAAACTGTCTGAGTCGCATTGTTGCTGCAGTTTACCTGCAACTGCTGATGAAGAAAAAGTCTCAATGTGTTTGTGTTTGGTCCTAATCTGCTGCCAAGTCTGTTTGACATGCTGGATTTCCAGCTGATAGATGACAGATTAGAAACTGATCAGTCTATTGATCACACAATATTCCATCAATAGAATTGATTTGACTTTGATTTGTGTAACAAAGTGATTTCCACGTCTCCTTCATGATGTGACAGTGTCAGAGCTGAATGCACTTGTAGAGTATCATGTTTTTATGGCTCACATTTAAAGTGTTCCAGCTCTAATGTACAGCTGTCATATTAGAAATAGAAGCAGCTCTGATTTTAGTGCTCAAAGAAATCTATGAAGTTATGAATTCACACATGAACAGTTTTCTGCAGCGTTCCTCTCGGCCTTATTTGCAGCTCCACTCTTGTTTTTGCTCTAATAATTATTTCTCTCCATGAGCTGTTTCTCTGCCTGAAGGAGGCGCCACTCCATCGCTTCATTTAGTGCAGAACAAGAGTCACATGATGCTGCTCTGTGAACACCAATCACACTTTGTACAGCTCATGTTGTGTTTGTTGTCCTCTCAGTGTGTCAGGTGGAGGTGGAGGAGGGGGCGGAGTCTGTCCAGCTGCCCTTCAAAACCACACAAAACCTGCCTGAAAATGTTGAGGTGGAGTGGGTACGCTATGACCCTGAATACAGGAAGGTCCACGTGTATAAGAACGGCTCTGACCAGCCTGAAGAACAGCACCAGGATTACAGAGACCGAACGAAGATGAATGAAGACCTGCTGAAAACTGGAGACCTCAGTCTGACCCTGAAACAGCCCACAGAGAGAGACAGTGGGAGATATGAATGTGATGTCTGGAGGAACGGACGGATTAGATTCAAAACAGTGCAGCTCAAAGTCAAAGGTTTGTTTGTCTGTCTGTGTGTGTGTGTGTGTGTGTGTGTGTGTGTGTGTGACTGTCTTGTGTCTCCTCTGCAGGGAGAGTTCAGGTCCAGGATCAAACAGGGGACATCAGGAACAGAAGCAGCTCCATTGATCCGACTCCTCTGATGGCTGATCAATCAGTTTGATCTGTGTGTTCTTTGATTATTGATCAGTGATGTCAGAGTGGAGTCAGTGTGATGTTGTTGTTGTGTGTTTGAGACTTTTAGTGTCCATGAAGGTCTCTGCTGCCGTAGATCCTCTGAACTGTGACAGAGGTCTCACTCTGGAGGAACCTCTCAGCACTTTCCAGCAGCTCCTCCATCATGGAGGACGTTCCCTCACTGTAACAGGTGGAGGAGAGAGGAGAGGAAGCACAGGTGGATCCTCTGAGGAAGAGGAGCGTTCCTGCAAACCACATGATCACATGACCAGAGGACAAGCATGTGTAGAAACACATTAAAGTCAGCCTGTAAATTCATCAGGAAGATGTTTTCTGCTGTAAATGGAGCCGTGTTGTGTTTTCTTTAGAACAAAGGTGAGCACAGTAAGGATCAGATTTGAAAAATTATCACAGGACTGAGACGAACAGATGAGAACTGATGTAGTTATTTTGGACTTCCTGGTGTTGACTCTGACTGAGGTGATGTTTCACAGAACCGAGTGGGCACTAACAGTTTCTGTGTCCTTGATGGAGCTTTCTCATCTTTTCAACATCTCTGCTGGACATAATCAGGAGTCTGTTGGCACATCCTCGCTGCAGGTGTGAAGAAGGAAACCTCACAGACAAAATGATGTAAATGTAAAAAAAGGTTTTGACAAATCTTTAAAACCTATGTTTGCATTAAAAGTGGGAACTAGCACTAGACATGAGGCTGATTAAGCAGTTCCCGGATGCTGTTCAGTGCCCACCCTAAGGCCCATTTTTTTAGCTAAAGATTTAATTTGTTGCTTTTATAAAAAGCTATTCTTGATAATCCCGTATTGTATAACTAACCTGTTGTTACATGTGGGCGTGGTGTTGTCCTCTCCCTCTCCTCTTCCTTCTTTATTGCCCCATCCCTTGTTTCTCTCTGCCCCTGCCTTCTCCTTTAGGACACACCTGCTGCTCATTTGCCCTCGTTGACCACCAACTGCCCTCCGAGGTGATATAAGCTGGAGGAGAGCAGTGTGGAGGTGGGAGAGAGAGAGAGAGACCAGCCCCACCGTGCGTGGCTTGTTGTGGGCAGTGGTTTTGGTTAAGTGACGGCGGCCTCCATTACTTGGTTTGGCCTGCCTGCTTATTTCTATAAGCAGTTGAAGCCTTATAGTTGTTTTTTTTGTTGAAGTGGTCACCATCTCGTTGGGTCGACCTGCCTGATTTATCATTAAAGCAGCGTTGCTGTCTCTTTCTGTTGTTACTGTTTACATGATTAATTGATTATAATAAAGATTTATTTTGTGTTAAACACCTCTGCCTGGCGTCTTTTTCATTTCAACCCAGATCCAACTGTTACTGTCCCCCACCCTCTTCGCCTAGCTTTCATGTGGGGATGTAACAAAGTGGGGACTCGTCCAGGATCGGAATGAAGAGAATTGAGTTAATCACGATTGCGAACAGGTGTTTGTGTGTTGTGTGAGGGTCATTTGACTAGCTGCTGCTCTCCCCGGCTAGCACAGGGGAGTGTCTAGCTGAGCGTTTGCTCTTCCTTTGGACACTTGTTTTTTGTTTTGCCTTTGTTATTTTCGGAGCAAACCCAGGTGGGAATTACTTCTCTGTTGGGGGTATGCTTTTCGGTGCCTTTGGCACTTGATGATTTACCTTCAAAGTGGCCTCGAGCCTGGTACGCTCCAGAAGCTAGGTGAGGCTAGATTCTGAGTAGGCAGGACTGGGGAGAAGGTTGGTAGAATTTTAGTTAATGGTTGACTCGACACAACACATTGTTTCGCATGTTTTTTTTTTTGTTTTTTTTGGTTGTGTAGTGAAGGTGTTCTGTGGCCCTTTAGTGGTTTGCCTGTGTTTTGCGTTTCATGGCCACTTTTGATATTGCTGGGTTTACGGCAAAGCTGTCGCTTACCCTGCTGGATATTTGTAGAAAGAAGGATCTGCATGAGGTGGCAACATATTACGGGATCAGTGTCTCCACTGGTCTACGCAAAGCGGAGCTGAAGGCCGCTCTGGTGTCTGGGTTGTTGGAGAAGGGGGTGGTTGTAATGCAAGAACCCCCGAGCACACCCGGTCCGGCTGGACCAAGTGCAGTGCCTCATGTTCCAAGCCAGGTCGTAGAACCGTCAGTGTTTACACCTGTGGGCCAGGGGCTGCCCGAGGGTGGACAAATGACGCTGCCCCATTTTGATCCGCTCTCCACCCAGTCATCAGAGGGTTCTAAGCAGGATGCTAGGCTCAAAGTCCGTCTGGCTCATCTCCAGCTGGAAAAGGAGGAGCGTGAGAGAGAGTTCCAGCTGAAAAGGGAGATAGAGCTTAGGCGTTTGGATGCGGAACTGGCTATGGCTAGGGAGGTTGAGCTGAAGAAGGTGGAGGCGGAGACTAAGGTCAAGGTGCGACAGCTGGAACTCCAGCAGGCCTCCTTCCCTCCTGTGGCGGCCTCGCTGTCACAGACAGAGGTACAGTTTGATGTAGGAAGGAATAGTCGTCTGGTCCCTGTATTTCGTGACACTGAGGTGGAGATTTATTTTTAATCATTTGAGCGGATAGCGACAGCCTTGCGTTGGCCGCGGGATGCGTGGGCCATCCTGCTGCAGTGCAAGCTGGTTGGCTTGGCACAGGAAGTTTGTTCCTCGTTGTCCGCTGGGTGCAGTTTGGATTACGACAAACTGAAAAGTGCTATCCTGTTAGCCTACGAACTAGTCCCCGAGGCTTATAGGCAGCGATTTCGTGGGTTGAAAAAGGTGCAGGGTCAATCCTTCCTAGATTTCACGAGGGAAAAGAGTGTCCTCTTTGACCAATGGTGTATGGCCTGTAAAGCTGCAGACCTAGTTTTGGTACGGGAGTTAATTCTCATTGAGGAATTTAAAAACTGCATCTCCGAGCGGATGGCAGTATATCTGAATGAACAGAAAGTCTCCACTTTGCAGCAGGCCGCAACACTGGCTGACGAGTTCGCACTCGTCCATAAAGCCAGTATCGTTAAGCATGAGCGACGCGACACACTAGCGAAGGCTAGCGGTGCTAGTGGTGAGCAAGGCACAAGGGGGAGGTGCCTGTGCCTCGTCCCAGGTCAGACTGGAAATGTTTTTACTGTTTTAAATCTGGCCATTTAATAGCGGACTGCGAGGCCTACAGGCGAAGGCAGCCAGCCTCAACACCACATAAGTCAAAAGGGATGGGGCTGATTAAAATCACTTCCCCTGTTAACAGGCCCCTTAGCACGGAGACTCCTGATGAATGTTTTAAACCCTTCATTTTTAAAGGAGCAGTGTCGCTTTCTGGTGAGCCTAAAGATAAGTGTACTGCGACTATTTTACGTGACACAGGTGGTTCACAGTCCCTCATACTGGCCAGTGCACTTGCCTTTGATGAAATGACTGCCAGTGGCACTGATGTTATTGTTAGAGGCGTTGGAATGACTTACGTGCCAGCCCCCCTCCATCGAATTTGGGTGCAGAGTGACCTAGTAAGTGGTATTTTTCCTGTGGCTGTGTGTCCTTGCTTCCCGATTGATGCCGTGGATTTCATAATGGGCAATGACATTGCAGGTGGGAAGGTTTATCCTACCCCAGAGGTCACAAAGACTCCTGACCCAAGGCCTTTGTCAGATGCTTTAAACCGGCAGCACCCGGATGTATTTCCTGTAGGTGTTCTCACCCGGTCACATGCCCATCGGCAGGGAGAAGTGGTTGACTTGTCAGAGTCAGTGGTCGGCTCTATTTTGGAAAAGGATGTGATGCCCTCCAAGGAGGGGGTGGGTCCTGATGCCAAGGAACTGGCTCAAGAAGTAGCTGAGCCTGCTCCTAAACCTGCAGCCCCTACTCTCCTCACACGGAAGGCCCTTATTATCGCTCAGAAAGAGGACCCGTCGTTAGCCAAATATTTTGCCGCCGTAGATGAGAGTGATGGTCCGACAGGAGACCGGAAGCAGACGTTTTTTGTTTGTGATTGATTGTTAATGCCCAGGTGGACCTCAAAGCCAGGGGAGGACTGGAGTGTAGTCCAACAGATAGCGGTCCCAGCTAGTTTGCGTCAGCATGTGGTACAATTAGCCCATGGTCATTCATGGTCAGGACATTTGGGGATAACTAAAACATATGACCGTATTCTGCAGCACTTCTTCTGGCCAGCAATGAAGGCAGATGTTGCAAAGTATTGTAATACTTGTCACACGTGTCAACTGGTGGGCAAACCAAACCAAACTGTGCCCCCCGCCCCACTTTGTCCAATACCTGCCGTTGGTGAGCCATTTGAACACGTTTTGGTCGATTGTGTTGGTCTGTTGCCAAGATCACGGGCAGGTAATCAGTTTTTATTGACCATAATGTGCTTGTCCACGCCGTTCCCCGAAGCAATTCCTCTGCGGAGGATCACCACTGCAAACATTACTAAGCCGCTAATCAAATTTTTTACCACCTTTGGTCTCCCAAAAACAGTGCAAACGGACCAGGGAACTAACTTCTTATCCCGAGCATTTAAACAGACTTTAATCTCCCTAGGCATTTCTCATTCTGTGTCCAGTGCTTACCACCCAGAGTCGCAGGGTGCACTTGAGCGTTGGCACCAAACACTTAAGGCCATGCTGAAAAAGTACTGCCATGACACGGGCAGAGGTTGGGATGAGGGTGTCCCCTTTGTGCTGTTTGCGCCACGCAATGCTAAGCAGGAGTCCTTAGGGTTCAGCCCAGCTACCCTTGTGTTTGGCCGAGATGTGCGGGGCCCGCTAAAGATGTTGAAAGAGAGGTTCCTTAGCGGGGGTGTTCCAAAAGCTGATGTGGCAGAATTTGTGAAGATGTGTAGGGATCGATGGCAACATGCTACCACACTAGCAAAAGAGGCCCTGTGTACATCCCAGGCAAGCATGAAGAAGTGGTATGACAGGAATGCTGTGAAAAGACATTTTCAGCCTGGAGAGAAAGTCCTAGTGTTGCTGCCAGTGCCCGGTTCTGCCCTTTCGGCCCGTTTTGCAGGACTGTATGTTATAGTTAAGGTTTCCGAGACAGATTATGTCCTCAGTACCCCAGAACGCAGGAGGAAATCTCGCCTGTGCCACATCAACATGTTGAAACCCTACCATGATAGGGAAACCCATGAGACTGTTGCCAGCGCAGCAACCCCCAGTTCTGTCTCTGCTGCCGTGCTGAGCGTAGAGGCCAGTGCTGACGACGATCTGCATATGCTTTCTGAGGGACAACAGTGTGGGCGGTTGGCAAATTCAGCTTACTTAGCCGAGGTAACGGCCCACTTGTCTCATCTGTCCCCTTCACAGTTTGAAGATGTGCTTAGCCTGCTGCACTCCTACCGTTCTCTCTTTGGTGATGTGCCCTCGTGTACTAGTGTTTGTGAACATGATATCAATGTTGGTGACGCAACCCCAATCAAACAGCACGCGTACCGCTGCCCCATGGGAAAGCGCGAGGTGATGAAGAAGGAAGTCAGTTACTTAGTAGAGAACGATTTGGCACAACCAAGCCACAGCCCTTGGAGCTCCCCGTGTTTGCTTACGCCCAAGTCTGATGGCACCCCACGTTTCTGCACAGACTACCGGAAGGTAAATGCAGTGACTGTCTCCGATTCTTTTCCACTTCCTCGTATGGAGGATTGCATTGACAATATAGGTCCTGCCAAATTCATTTCCAAACTGGACCTTCTTAAAGGGTATTGGCAGGTGCCTTTGACCCACAGAGACATTTCTGCATTTGTCACACCCGACCATTTCATGCAGTACACCGTGATGGCGTTTGGCATGAAAAATTCTCCGGCCACATTCCAACGTTTAATGCAGCTAGTGTTGGGGGATGTGCCTCGGTGTAATGTGTACTTGGATGATGTAGTGATATACACGGACACATGGGAAGAGCATGTGGCTACCCTACAATCAGTGTTCCAGCGGTTGGCCGAAGCCTCGTTAACTCTAAATCTCGCTAAGTGCAAGTTTGCCAAAGCGACCGTCACCTACCTGGGAAAGCAGGTGGGTTTCGGGCAGGTTCGCCCGATAGAGGCAAAAGTCGAGGCTGTCCTCAGCTACCTGGCCCCAACCACTAGGCGGGAGTTAAAGCGGTTCTTGGGCATGACTGGATACTGTCGCTGTTTTTGTAAGAACTTTGCGGTAGTTGTGGCCCCTTTGACAAAGCTATGTAGCCCCAAAATCCCTTTTGAGTGGTCAGGGAAATGCCAGCATGCATTTGAGGCTGCAAAATCTCTCCTTTGCAGTGCCCCGGTTCTGGCAGCCCCCAACTTCTCTCAGCCTTTCAAACTGGAAGTTGACGCTAGTGCCACCGGAGCTGGTACGGTTCTGTTACAGGATGACGCAGAGGGTGTGTGTCACCCAGTCTGCTACTATTCTGTAAAGTTCAAGCGCCATTAGCTAAACTATTCCACCATAGAAAAAGAAGCTCTGGCACTGCTGATGGCCTTGCAGCACTTCACTGTGTATGTGGGCTCTAGCTCCTTTCCAGCTTCCATCTGTGTATACAGATCACAATCCCCTTACATTCCTCCAAAGTATGTACAACCACAACCAGCGACTCATGCGCTGGGCATTGCTGGTGCAGGATTATGATCTGGTTATCCAACACAAGAAAGGGACTGAAAATCTGGTGGCTGATGCACTCTCCCGCAGCGCATAGTGATGCGTTTGTTCTGTGTTTCGTATAGTGTGAATGTAAGGGGTGGGGGGATGTTACATCCTGTGAGGCTGTGGGAGTGTGTGGGCGTGGTGTTGTCCTCTCCCTCTCCTCCTCCTTCTTTATTGCCCCACCCCTTGTTTCTCTCTGCCCCTGCCTTCTCCTTTAGGACACACCTGCTGCTCATTTGCCCTCGTTGACCACCAATTACCCTCAGAGGTGATATAAGCTGGAGGAGAGCAGTGTGGAGGTGGGAGAGGCTTCTGGTGGATTTCCTCTGTGTTGGTCAGAGAGGCTTCTGGTGGATTTCCTCTGTCTTGGTCAGTGTGTGATTCTGGTCTAGGTGCGGCCTCCATTACTTGGTTTGGCCTGCCTGGTTATTTCTAATAGCAGCGTTGCTGTCTTTTTCTGTTGAAGCCTTATAGTTGTTTTCTTTGTTGAAGTGGTCACCATCTCGTTGGGTTGACCTGCCTGATTTATCATTAAAGCAGCGTTGCTGTCTCTTTCTGTTGTTACTGTTTATATGATTATTGGATTAATTGATTGTAATAAAGATTTATTTCGTGTTAAACACCTCTGCCTGGCATTCTTTTCATTTCAACCCGGATCCGACTGTTACTGTCCCCCACCCTCTTTGCCTAGCTTTCATGTGGGGACGTAACACCTGTTGAATGGAATAAAGTCTGTTCCTTCAAATATATGTTCCAAGTATTCCTTTACAACTCCAATCTGAGAAGTTTTTCCAGCTGTGTGTATGTTTGCATGCAATTACTGGCAGTCATTTTTAGAAACTCCCAGCATGCTGTCAGAGATTTATTATTGCACAGTGCCTGTTATATCCAGCCAGGGCTCATAGAAGATGTTTTAACCATCTGGAGATACTTGTAGACTTTTAATTCATTTGAAAACCTGATACTTAACCTCGTCCACCCCAGCTGTAAAACTCAGAAACCAGTCTTACTTGTTATCATCTATCGTCCACCTGGGCCTTACACAGAGTTTCTGTCTGATTTCTCAGACTTTTTATCTGATTTAGTTCTCAGCTCAGATAAAATAATTATTGTAGGTGATTTTAACATCCATGTAAATGCTAAAAATGACAGCCTCAACATGGCATTTAATCTGTTATTAGACTCAATTGGCTTCTCTCAAAATGTGAAAGAACCCACCCACCACTTTAATCACATTTTAGATCTTGTTTTAACATGTGGCATAGAAACTGAACATGTAACAGTGTTTCCTGAAAACCCTCTCCTGTCTGATCATTTCCTGATAACATTTAAAATAATTGATTACACAGCAGTGGAGAGTAGACTTTATCAAAGTAGATGTCTTTCTGAAACCGCTGTAACTAAGTTTAAGAATATAATCCACCCACTGTTATCATCTTCAATGCCCTGTACTAACATAGAGCAGAGCAGATATCTGAACGCTACCCCAACAGAGGTCGATTATCTTGTTAATAATTTTACCTCCTCACTACGTACGACTCTGGATACTGTAGCTCCAGTGAAAATAAGATCTCAAATCAGAAGTACCTGACTCCATGGTATAATTCTCAAACATGTAACCTAAAGCAGATTAAGCTGGAGAGGAAATGGCGTGTCACAAATTTAGAGGATCATCATTTTGTGATGACTGTGGCAGCAGTCGTGTGGTTTTAGTGAAGAAGGACCCAAAGTCTGGCAAAAGCTGTGATTTGAGTGAGCTTTATTATGGGAGGTGAAAACAACAAAAGCGAGGGTGTCGAGTACAGAACTAAAACATAACCTAAACTGGGAAAACTAGAGAACAAACCTGAAACCATAATATCCCAGGACGAACATGGGATGGAGAATAGAGAAGGCAGAGACACACCGAGTTACACAGACAACGCAACAAGGAACATAAATACACATGAGATAATGAGGGAATGACACACCAGAGGGAAACACAGCTGAACCTAATTAGGCAAGACAAGGAAGTAAAACAGAATACGCTAACATGAGGCGGGACCTTCAAAGGAAAACAGGAAATTCACAAACACAAACTCAGGGACACGAAGAGAGCACAAGGGGAGGACACAGGAAACCAAAACCAGAATAAAGTAGGACATGAGATAATAATATTAAACACAAAACGCTGGGTCAAACGACCCAGGACCATGACACATTTAGCCTGGAGAAATAGTTTGTTGCTTTATAAGAAAGCCCTCCGCAAAGCCAGAACATCCCACTATTCGTCATTGATTGAAGAAAATAAGAACAATCCTAGATTTCTCTTCAGCTCTGTAGCCAGGCTGACAAAAAGTCAGAGCTCTTTTGTGAGAAATCTCACAGATGTAATATTATCTACAGCTACTTTTAGTACCATTGATATTTATTTAGACTCTTTTTCTCCAATTGATCGTTCTGAGTTAACTTCAATAATTACTTCCTCCAAATCATCAACGTGTCTTTTAGACCAAATTCCTACAAAACTGCTCAAAGAAGTCCTGCCATTAATTAATTCTTCGATCTTAAATATAATCAACCTATCTCTAATAATCAGCTATGTACCACAGGCCTTCAAGCTGGCTGTAGTTAAACCTTTACTCAAAAAGCATCTCTAGACCCAGCAGTCTTAGCTAATTATAGGCCAATCTCCAACCTTCCTTTCATATCAAACATCCTTGAAAGAGTAGTTGTCAAACAGCTAACAGATCATCTGCAGAGGAATGGCTTATTTGAAGAGTTTCACTCAGGTTTCAGAGCTCATCACAGCACAGAAACAGCCTGCTAGACCTTAGTGCTGCATTTGATACTGTTGACCATAATATCCTATTAGAGTGATTAAAACATACTGTAGGTATTACAGGTACTGCACTGCAGTGGTCAATTATGGAGTTCCACAGTGTTCGGTGCTAGGACCAATTCTGTTTACATTATACATGCTTCCCTTAGGCAGCATCATTAGAAGACAAAAGCATACATTTTCACAGCTATGCAGATGACACCCAGCTCTATCTGTCCATGAAGCCAGATAACACACACCAATTAGTTAAACTGCAGGAATGTCTTAAAGACATAAAGACCTGGATGGCCGCTAACTTTCTGCTTCTTAATTCAGATAAAACTGAGGTCATTTTACTCGGCCCTGAAAATCTTAGAAATATGGTATCTAACCAGATTCTTACTCTGGATGGCATTACCTTGGCCTCCGGTAACACTGTGAGGAACCTTGGAGTCATTTTTGACCAGGACATGTCCTTCAATGCACATATTAAACAAATACGTAAGACTGCTTTCTTCCATTAGCGCAACATCTCTAAAATTAGAAATATCCTGTCTCAGAGTGATGCTGAAAAACTAGTTCATGCATTTATTACTTCCAGGCTGGACGACTGTAATTCATTATTATCAGGAAGTCCTAAAAACTCCCTGAAAAGAATAGAATAGAATAGAATAGAATAGAATAATCCTTTAATTGTCCCACAAGGGGAAATTTGGGTGTAACAGCAGCAAGAAAAACACATATACAAACAAACAGTACACAAGACACAGAACAGAAACATACACAATTTTTTACATATTTACATAAAGGAAAGTCTTCAGTTAATCCAAAATGCTGCAGCAAGAGTACTGACAGGCCCTCATTGGCGTCCTGTTAAATCCAGAATTGAATTCAAAATCCTGCTCATCACATACAAAGTCTTAAATAATCAGACCCCATCTTATCTTAATGACCATATCACCCCATTAGAGCACAGGATGATTCACGGCTTCCACCTCAGCTCTTTTTCCAAAAAGAAGAGTGCTGTCTGCTGCCGCTCATACAAGTCGACGTCAACTAGGTCCAGTTCGTGTCTTTGCAGCAGGTGTTGTTTTTCTGTCAGTGTACTGTGTGGAAAATGGAGAAAGAGGACCCAAATGCAGGACTTGCAGGCTGGTTAAGAATGAGCATGGTGCTTATAATAAAGACTGGATAAACTTAACTACAAGTCTAAGCTTTGTTTTATATTTTAATACTGTCATTTGTTTTACTTTGGTTGTTGTAAAGTTTTTCCCACATCATAACTGGAAAACTGTTCAATCATACAGTCTGTTCCTGAAAACCTGGGCCTTCTTTGAAAGGCTGTTCCTTTTGAGCTCCATAACCAGTTTCTATAATTTCTCGAAAGTATACTTTTCCAGTGGGTAGGTGAGGTTCAAAGTGTACATTAATCCAAACAGCATTGCAGCTGCTAGGGTATAGTTATCCAAATCCTGCAAGACTCTCTGGCCTTCAAGGACTATCCCAATGTCCTCAGGGCTGCCGCTGGCATCTCTTGACTTTATAATGTAAATTCCCATGGTTGTTTCCATATTAGATCATTGGATAATGGCTTCATCTGTGGCCTAGAAAATGCAGAATTCCAAGATTTAATTCAACAGAACACTGGTCAAAGAACATTATACCAAATTTTGTTTTAATCTGTGTCACTATTCCAAAAAATGTTAACATTAACACATTAGGTGAACAAAAATGGATTCATTACAGCATGTGATTTGAGTCCTCAGAATGCTCAAAAAGGTAATTCATTTCTGAAGTGAAATCTCCATGCAAATAAGAAACAGGGTTCGCAAAATCGCTAGCCCGACGTCCCGGGGCTAGCGATTTTTCCATCTCAGCCCTGCCCGTCGGGCTATCATAGGAAAGAAAGATATGTCAATGCTTTTGCATTCTTTCGCAAATGTAGCTGAGTAACTATGTCATCGGCATCGATGAGCCACTGTCAATATGTGACACATTGAAATCGCGTTTGGATTTGCGCTTGTTTTTTGCTTTCACTTTTACTTTGCGATCGTGCGAACTGTGTGTAGAGAGCGGCAGCACTGATTGGTGAGTGACGATTAATTGCGCACCAATTCCTCTGGCATCGTCTTATCAATCGTTAGCTTACTATCAAACATGACAAGTGAAATCTCCTGCAGCAAGCTTAAACGTGATAGAGGTTGATTGCGCAGAGAATTGCTGATCGTTATGTAAGTATGTGTGTAAGAGCAGATGGATTTATGCAGGTATTTTAGTTCTGCAGAGCCAAACAAGACAGGTCAAGGTGAAGAAGGGGCAGCCAAAGAAAAGCCTACCACAAAACGGAAAAGTTATGACAAATCAGACTATGAGGGAAAAAGAAAGCGCAGCTTTTTTGGTTTCATGGACAAAAGAATTTATGTGGCTGGAATTTGACGAGCTAAATAACATACCTGTAAAATAACAACACCCCAGTAAAAGTCCACATATATAAAGGGTCTACACTCTTTTTCACTGGTGTTTATGCTTTAAAATCTTATTTACCTTCAAGTTTAAAACTCCAGATGGTAGTAGATTTTCCAAAGCGAGAGGGACAGTGCAGCCGATTTTTCCTCCATAACCTTTCCAGGGGGCGGAGCTTGAGGATAAAACACGACTAATTTGTTTCTTCTCAACATGATTTATTCTAAAAGAATGAATATACTTAAAGAATATGTGGAAATTAAAAGACAAAAATATGTTTAGATGTAAAATTTAAATTAGTCATGCTGGATATATGAAGTAATTATATGCAAATTCAACAACCACCCTATTGCATTTTTTTCAGTGTATATTTGCTTCTTCACTGACCCCTGCAGACCTCTTTTACCAGCACATGTGCATCTTCTAAATATAATATTATATTTTAAAGGGTCTTAGACCCCACCTATTTTATAGTGAACCACATTTTGTTGGAATATAAGAAGGAAGATTCACTGTTGGAAGACCCTTATGAAGAGAACATCGAGGGAACAGTTTACCCTGCCCGGGATAGGGTTACCGGGGCCGCGCCCTGGAGCCAGGCCTGGGGAGGGTGCCCGAGGGCGAGTGTCTGGTGGCCGGGCCTTAGTCCATGGGGCCCGGCCGGGCACAGCCCGAAGAGGAGACATGGGCCCATCCTCCCACAGGCCCACCACCCGCAGGAGGCGCGATAGGGGTCGGGTGCATTGTGTGCCGGGCGGCGGCCAGGAGCGGAGGCCCTGGTGGACTGATCCCCGGCTACCAAGACTGGCAATAGGGACATGGAATGTCACCTCTCTGGTGGGGAAGGAGCCTGAGTTGGTGCGTGAGGTTGAGAAGTACCGGCTAGATATAGTCAGGCTCACCTCTACGCATGGCTTGGGCTCTGGAACCAGTCTCCTGGAGAGGGGCTGGACTCAGTCTCAGTCTGGAGTTGCCCCTGGTGAGAGGCGGCGGGTATTCTAATATCCCCTCAGCTTGCTGCCGGTACGTTGGGGTTTTTCCCGGTGGATGAGAGGGTTTGTTCCCTGCGCCTTAGGGTCGGGGAACGGGTCCTGACTGTCATCTGCGCTTATGCGCCGAGTGGCAGTTCAGAGTACCCAGCCTTCTTAGAGTCCCTGGGGGGGTGCTGGAAGGTGCTCCAGGACTCTGTTGTCCTGCTGGGAGACTTCAATTCTCACGTGGGTAACGACAGCGAGACCTGGAGGGGCGTGATTGGGAGGAACGGCCTCCCTGATCTGAACCCGAGCGGTGTTTTGTTATTGGACTTCTGTGCAAATCACAGTTTGGCCATAACGAACACCTTGTTCGAACATGAGAGTGTCCATAAGTCCACGTGCCACAAGGACGCTGTAGGCCGCAGGTCGATGATCGACCTGAATTTTGTAATCGTATCACCAGACCTGCGACCATATGTTCTGGACACTCGGGTAAAGAGAGGGGTCAGCTGTCAACTGATCACCACCTGGTGGTGAGTTGGATCAGGTGGCGGGGGAGGCAAGGCAAGGCAAGGCAAGGCAAGGCAAATTTATTTGTATAGCACAATTCAACAACAAGGTGATTCAAAGTGCTTTACAGAGACATTAGAAACAAAACAAATAAAAAGCATGATTTAAAATTGATTAAAACAAGCAAACAAACAAACTAACTAATTAACAAACAAACAAACAAACAAACAAACAAAACAGTATATAAAATCAAAACAGATAAAATCAGAACAGTAGATAAAATCAGTAGTTAAAATGTTAGTTTTGAAATTTAAGCTTAAAAGTGTGGATTTGGTGCTTTATTCAAATGCAGCTGAGAACAGTTGAGTCTTCAACCTGGATTTAAATAAACTGAGTGTTTCAGCTGATCTGAGGCTTTCTGGGAGTTTGTTCCAGATATAAGGAGCATAAAAGCTGAATGCAGCTTCTCCGTGTCTGGTTCTGACTCTGGGAACTGATAAAAGACCGGATCCAGATGACCTGAGGGATCTGGAAGGTTCATACTGGGTCAGGAGGTCACTTTCTGCTTCTTAATTCAGATAAAACTGAGGTTATTGTACTCGGCCCTGAAAATCTTAGAAATATGGTATCTAACCAGATTCATACTCTGGATGGCATTACCTTGGCCTCCAGTAACGCTGTGAGGAACCTTGGAGTAATTTTTGACCAGGACATGTCCTTCAACGCACATATTAAACAAATATGTAAGACTGCTTTCTTCCATTTGCGCAACATCTCTAAAATTAGAAATATCCTGTCTCAGAGTGACGCTGAAAAACTAGTTCATGCATTTATTACTTCCAGGCTGGACTACTGTAATTCATTATTATTAGGATGTCCAAAAAACTCACTGAAAAGCCTTCAGCTAATCCAAAATGCTGCAGCAAGAGTACTGACAGGGACTAGAAGGAGAGAGCATATTTCTCCTGTTTTGGCTTCCCTTCATTGGCTTCCTGTTAAATCCAGAATTGAATTCAAAATCCTGCTCCTCACATACAAGGTCTTAAATAATCAGGCCCCATCTTATCTTAATGACCTTGTAGTACCATATCACCCTATTAGAGCACTTCGCTCTCGCTCTGCAGGCCTACTTGTTGTTCCTAGAGTATTAAAAAGTAGAATGGGAGGCAGAGCCTTCAGTTTTCAGGCCCCTCTTCTGTGGAACCAGCTTCCAGTTTGGATTCGGGAGACAGAAACTATCTCTACTTTTAAGATTAGGCTTAAAACTTTCCTTTTTGCTAAAGCATATAGTTAGGGCTGGACCAGGTGACCCTGAATCCTCCCTTAGTTATGCTGCAATAGACGTAGGCTGCCGGGGGATTCCCATGATGCATTGAGTTTTTCCTTTCCAGTCACCTTTCTCACTCACTATGTATTAATAGACCTCTCTGCATTGAATCATATCTGTTATTAACCTCTGTCTCTCTTCCACAGCATGTCTTTTATCCTGTCTTCCTTCTCTCACCCCAACCGGTCGCAGCAGATGGCCGCCCCTCCCTGAGCCTGGTTCTGCCGGAGGTTTCTTCCTGTTAAAAGGGAGTTTTTCCTTCCCACTGTCACCAAAGTGCTTGCTCATAGGGGGTCATATGATTGTTGGGTTTTTCTCTGTATCTATGAAGCGCCTTGAGGCGACTTTTGTTGTGATTTGGCGCTATATAAATAAAATTGAATTGAATTGAATTGAATTGAATTGATGTATTTTGGTCCTAAACCATTCAGAGCTTTATAGACCAGCATCAGAACTTTAAAGTCTATCCTCTGATGGACAGGCAGCCAGTGTAAAGACCTCAGAGCTGGACTGATGTGGTCCACTTTTTTGGTCTTAGTGAGGACTCGAGCAGCAGAGTTCTGAATGAGCTGTAGTTGTCTGACTGATTTTTTAGGTAGACCTGTAAAGATGCTGTTACAGTAGTCAAGCCTACTAAAGATGAATGCATGGACTAGTTTTTCCAGGTCCTGTTGAGACATCAGATCTTTTATCCTTGAAATATTCTTGAGGTGATAGTAAGCTGACTTTGTTATTGTCTTAATGTGTTTTTCTAAGTTTAGGTCTGCATCCATCACTACACCCAAATTTCTCGCCTGGTTTGTGGTTTTTAGATGTATAGATTGAAGTTCTCTGGTGACCTGTAATCGTTTTTCTTTGGCGCCAAAGACTATTACCTAAGTTTTGTTTTTGTTTAGCTGGAGAAAATTGTGGCACAACCAGTCATTAATTTCCTCAATGCATTTACCAAGAGCCTGTACAGAGCCTTTGTCTCCTGGTGACATTGTGATATATATTTGTGTGTCATCTGCATAGCTATGATAGTTTATTTTGTTGTTCTTTATAATCTGTGCCAGTGGGAGCATGTAAATGTTAAACAGAAGGGATCCCAAGATGGAACATTGGGGAACTCCACATGTGATACTTGTCTGCTCAGATGTGAAGTTACCTATTGATACAAAGTATTTCCTGTTTTCTAAGTATGTTTTGAACCAGTTTAGTACAGTTCCTGAAAGACCTGCCCAGTTCTCCAGTCGTTTGAGTAATATGTTGTGGTCAACTGTATCAAATGCTGCACTGAGATCCAGTAAAACTAAGAGTGACATTTTTCCACTGTCTGTATTCAGACATATGTCGTTAAACACTTTGGTCAGAGGACGCTGGACAGACCCGGTGCACCTAAACGCGTAGTGAGGGTGTGCTGGGAACGTCTAGCAGAGGCCCCAGTCCACGAGATCTTCAACGCACACCTCCGGCAGAGCTTCAACAGCATTCCGAGGGAGACTGGGGACATTGAGTCCGAATGGACCATGTTCAGCGTCTACATTGCCGAAGCTGCTGCATTGAGCTGCGGCCGCAAGGTGGTTGGTGCCTGCCGTGGTGGTAATCCCCGAACCAAATGGTGTACACCAGAGGTGAAGGGAGCCACCAGGCTGAAGAAGGAGTCCTATCGGGCTTGGTTAGCCTGTGGGACTCCGGAGGCAGCCGACAGGTATCGACAGGCCAAGAGGAATGCGGCTCGGGCAGTGGCTGAAGCAAAAACTCGGGTGTGGGAGGAGTTCGGAGAGGCCATGGAAAAAGACTTTCGGACTGCCTCGAAGAGATTCTGGCAAACCGTCAGGCGTCTCAGGAGGGGAAAGCGGTGCCCTACCTGCACTGTGTATAGTGCTGGCAGAGCGCTGCTGACGTCGACTGAGAAAATTGTCGGGCGGTGGAAGGAATACACTGACACGTCTTCCGAGGAGGAAGTAGAGTCTGGGGATGAGGGGAATGACCCGCCAATTTCCGGGGGCGAGGTCACTGAGGCAGTTAAACAACTCCTTGGTGGCAGAGCCCCTGGTGTTGATGAGGTCCGCTCCAAGTTCCTGAAGGCTCTGGATGTTGTAGGGCTGTCCTGGTTGACACGCCTCTACAATGTTGCGTGGAGATCAGGGGCAGTACCCCTGGACTAGCAGACCGGGGTGGTGGTCCCCATCTTTAAGAAGGGAGACCGGAGGGTGTGTTCCAACTACAGGGGGATCACACTCCTCAGCCTCCCTGCGAAAGTCTATGCCAGGGTGCTGGAAAGGAGAACCTCGGATACAGGAGGAACAATGCGGTTTTCGTCCCGGTCGCGGAACACTGGATCAGCTCTTTATCCTCTCAAGGATACTTGAGGGTGCATGGGAGTTTGCCCAACCAGTCTACATGTGTTTTGTGGACTTGGAGAAGGCATTCGACCGTGTCCCTCGGGGTGTCCTGTGGGAGGTGCTGCGGGAGTATGGGGTGTATGGCCCATTGCTACAGACCATTTGATCCCTATACAACCGTTGCAAGAGCTTGGTTCGCATTGCCGGCAATAAATCGGACTCGTTCCCGGTGGGTGATGGGCTCCGCCAGGGCTGCCCTTTGTCACCGATTCTGTTGATAATTTTTATGGACAGGATTTCTAGGCACAGCCAAGTGGCGGAGGGCTTTCACTTTGGTGGCCTCAGAATCTCATCTCTGCTTTTCGCGGATGATGTGGTTCTGTTGGCTTCATCGGGTGGAGGCCTCCAGCTCACACTGGAACGGTTCGTAGCCGAGTGTGAAGCAGCGGGAATGAGGATCAGCACCTCCAAATCTGAGGCCATGGTTCTCAGCCGGAAAAGGGTGGAGTGCCTACTCCGGGTCGGGGATGAGTTCCTGCCCCAAGTGGAGGAGTTCAAGTATCTCGGGGTCTTGTTCGCGAGTGATGGGAGAAGGGAGCCGGAGATTGACAGACGGATTGGTGCGGTGGCGGGAGTGATGCGGACGCTGCACCAGTCTGTCGTGGTGAAGAGGGAGCTGAGTGTAAAAGCGAAGCTTTCAATTTACCGGTCGATCTATTTCCCTACCCTCACCTATGGTCACAAATTGTGGGTAGTGACCGAAAGAACGAGATCGCGGATACAAGCGGCGGAAATGAGCTTCCTCCGAAGGGTGGCTGGCCTCTCCCTTAGAGATAGGGTGAGAAGTTCGGCCATCCGGGAGGGGCTCAGAGTAGAGCCGCTGCTCCTCCACATCGAAAGGAGCCAGCTGAGGTGGTTCGGGCATCTGACAAGGATGCCTCCTGGGCGCCTCCTGGGGTTGGTGTTCCGGACATGTTCCACCTGGAGGAGGCCCCGGGGCAGACCCAGGACACCCTGGAGAGATTACATCTCTCGGCTGGCCTGGGAACGCCTTGGTGTTCCCCCGGATAAGCTGGAGGAGGTGGCTGGGGAGAGGGAGGTCTGGGCTTCTCTGCTTAGGCTGCTGCCCCCGTGACCTGGCCCCGGATAAAGCGGATGAAGATGGATGGATGGATCTTTTATAAACATTTTAAGCTTCTTCAGTTTTCTGTCTTAAGACATTTCTGTTTGGTGCATTTTTCTTTTTACATGCATTTATTATGTATGGACACTCTATATATTTATGTTTTCTAATATATTGCTTTATTGGGCAGTTTGTGTTATATCATAATGTAAATATTCTAAGGAATTCATCATACACACTGACATCTTGTTTCTGATATATTTCACCCAGTTTTGATTTATTTAATCGTTTTAAAAGCATTTATTGTTTCCTCTGTCCTTACTCGTCTGTGATCTTTATTTCTGTCCAAATTATTAATCTTGTAATTACCTTCACAGACTGTAAAAACTGGAAAATGGTCACTGATGTCACTACTGAGAAGTCCACTTAGTGCCTCATTTATAAACGTGTCTATGAGAGCTGCAGGATGTGATGTGGCTCTGCTACTTTTAGAGATCAGGTTCACACAGTATGTTGCTTTAATACCTGAAGATTAGGTTTCAACTGTTATACATTTAACACGTCATCAATCACTGTTTAGTTTAATTCATATTTTACAGTTGGTCATCCAAGTACTTCAAATTTTTCCCAGTTTCTAATGGTACAGTACTTTTTTTTGGCTATCAGTTGTTTAAAAGTCTTTAGATATGAGATTTTTTTTAGTTTTTAAGAATAAGGGCGATCGTGGCTCAAGAGTTGGCAGTTCGTCTTGTAATCGGAAGGTTGCCGGTTCGAGCCCCAGCTTGGACAGTTTCGGTCGTTATGTCCTTGGGCAAGACACTTCACCTACCACCTACTGGTGTTGGCCAGAGGGGCCGATGGCGCGATATGGCAGCCTCGCTTCTGTCAGTCTGCCCCAGGGCAGCTGTGGCTACAACTGTAGCTGCCTCCACCAGTGTGTGAATGTGAGAGTGAATGAATAGTGGAATTGTACAGTGCTTTGAGGTTCTCGAAAAGCGCTATATAAATGCAATCCATTATTATTATTAATAAATTTACCAGCAATCCAAAATACATACATGTATTTATTAGAATTAAATATAAAGATTGTCGTTATTCACTTTTCTTTTTCCTTTTTCTTTCTATTTTTTGTTTACTTTTACAAAAGTAAAAGAAGTAACAAACAAAGTTATGTCTTTGGAATATGACAAGTGAGTCAAACAGTGCTTCACATCCTCGCTGCAGGTGTGAAGAAGGAAACCTCACAAAACGATGTAAATGTATGAAAATGTTTTGACAAAGCTTAAAATCCTACTGTAGGTTTGGTAAAATTTTAAGTTTAATTTCTACATTTAAATTCTAAATGACAGCAGAAACTTAATTCCTCAGGGCAGCAAACACATGTTACTAGAAGGAGTAACGCTTCTAATAACATGTTGTTTCTCCTCTGAGTTTAATTGTGAAAGTAAAAAAAAGAACAAAAAAGAGTTTTATTTTGAAGAATCTGCAGGAAATTATCAGTGTTCCTCTGTCTAACTTAAGAGGACCAAACTTTTAGTGCATCAGCAGCTGCGTGTTGTTGTTATCAGGACTTTAACTGGAGATGAAGATGTTGCTGCCACTCCTGCTCCTCGTACTCGGTAAGAGCGCTCTTTGAATGCAAACACAACGACACAACTTTTTGTGCTTTTAGACAACATAAAGTCTAACATGAGTTTACTGAATGTAAACTGACTCTACTTGACTTTATTCCTTATAACCCCCTCTGGGACTTCATGCAGGGCGCTCACAGGGTTACAGCTGAGTTCATATCTGTTTAAGACGAACTATCTGTGTGTTCCAGACGTCTCTGTTTCTTACTGATAGAACCACAAACCTGCCAGAGAGTAGTGACGTTTGACAAGATTAACGACTATGGCAAAAAAAAAAAAAGAAGAAAAAAAACTTGTCCAATGATACAGATGAAAATTGGTTGTGTTGCCAGTTGTGTGTAACATTGTCAGTGGTGACACGTTCATGTGTTGTAACACTGAGATGTCTATTTGCTAATAAACTGTTTTGTGTGTGTGTGTGTGTGTGTGTGTGTGTGTGTGTGTGACTGTGTTTCTGCCTCATTTGATGTTGTTGCATGGTGAGGTTACTTGTTAAAAATGAATAGACTGCGGTGTCGTTGTTAGCCCTGCAGGGCTCAGATCTGCTTGTATCTGTGTTCATTTTCAACCAAATGTAGATATAAATAAGAGATGGTTTCCTCCTTTCACCTCAGTGTTGTTCAGTCATCCATCAGTTTTCTTTAACATCTTTGATGTCCTTTCAGTCAGTGTTTGTTGGATTGGAAGAATCCATGTTTGAATACTTTTCATAAAACATGGCTGAGAGTGACGTTACATATTCTGCAACTTTCTGAAACCACTTTATATTCGACTTTATATCAACCCAAGGACAAAATCCACTGCATACACATAATAAGTGTTTTTGTTGTGTGTGCTTGTGTCTCCTTCCAGTTTCCCAGCATGCCCTGGCTCCGGTAGTGGAGGTGTATGAGGGGGAAAAATCTGTCCTGTTGCCTTACGAGTACTCAGGTTTTATACCTGAGGAAAATCCCACAGTGCTGTGGACTCACAATGATCTCAACCCCAAATCTGTCCACCTACGACGAGAGGAAACAGATGATCTTAAAGGGCAAAACCAGCGTTACAGCGGGCGCACATCAATGAGGCCTGATGCTCTGGACAGTTTAGACTTCAGCCTCACTCTGAGAAAACCCCAAATGACTGATAGTGGCAACTACACCTGCTCCATCAGAAATGAAGGGGCAGAACTGAAACTGACCGACGTACAGCTGCATGTCAAAGGTAAGAAACCCAAACAAACAAAAGAAAAATAACACCTTCTATAATCACAAGTCAAAGATCACATGTCAAACTAAAGGTTGATAGAAAAGGAATTTCTTTTGTTGAAAACTGGAAAATGGCATTAACATTTTCCAGATGTATCCAGTCTGCAACCATCAAAATCTCACAGGTAGATTTTTTGGTGTTTCTACTAAATCTGGATGATTTGATTCAGAAGGTTTTACATCCTGTATACGCAAGAAAACCTGCAGCTCACAGGCCTAATAGAGATCGATGTACAACATGTAATGGAGGATGTCATTTTAAGAAGATAAACTTGACCTCCAGAACTATGAATGACAGGATGATAAAGTGCTGCCAGCTGTTCTTTATTACAGAAGAATCCACTTCCAATCAAGTAGCTTTCATTTATTCATTTATTGAACAGGAAGCAGGGTTATGCATTCATAATGTGAGTGTGGAGGTTGTGTAGTAAGGGGGTGTTATACAAGGGCCAACATGAGAAATTAGTGGCGCTCCCTTAATGGCCTCAAGCTGCCACTTGTGGCACGTCTGGAGGAAAGGCAGATAATTTTGAATGTTGTGGATCCAAAACTTGGCACCGCCTCCATCTATGATGGCCCAGGAGCTCCGTTTCTGGGTAGATGACCTGAACATACCAGCATCAGGCCGCTGCATCAACAACATGTTGGGAGTGATTGAATCAAAATCAGCTACGTTTGAGGGGACATAAACACAACCAGGGGCTTGGAGTTGACGATGCCCTCTACTTTGCTGAGTATGGTCCTAAAGACTTCTTCAGTGACATGCTACGAGATGGTGTAGAGCTGACTTGATGGAACAAATCTCCCGTTCCCATGAACCACCGTGTGGCGCGTATGCAGGGTTGAAATGGAGATGCTGGCTGGCCAACTGTTTTCAGAGCAGGGCCGAGATGCGATCCTTGACATGACGATGAACACCAGGTGCTGCCATCTGTACTGTGTATGTACCACATGTAGTGAAATGTATATAAAATTTGAATAGACACTGAGGAGTGGAGGCCTACTGTAGGAGAGCTTTGGCTGGACCCTGCAGAATCCAACCAAGTCGGTACAGTACAGCTGGTCCTCTTCATGGATCCAGATGTGCAGGCTCCACTGGAGTCAGGAAATATGACCAATCATGATCGTGTATGTCTCTATCTTTATTTACACACGTTCTGTTGCTTGTCAAGACTATTTGTATGGATTTTATAGTGTCCAGTTTAGTTACCATTTTAAACAAAAAGAGAGAGAATCATGATATTTATATATTATTAATATGTATTTTTACTGGTAGCAGAGATCAGAGTTCAGTAACATAGATGCTCAGATCAGAGCACATCAATTCTCTCTTTACCATGAGCATGGCTGCTGCTGCTTCTGATATTATGGTTCATTTTCCTCGTAGATCAGCAGGTGGAGGTGAAGGTGGAGGAAGGGTCAGACTCTGTCATCCTGCCCTGCAAAACAAAACCTGACCTGCCTAAAAAGGCCACAGTGGAGTGGACTCGCCCCGACCAAGAACTCACTATGGTCCATTTGTATGTAAACAGAAGTGACCATCCTAAAAATGTAGACAACCTTTACTGTGGCCGCGCAAAGATGAACAAAGACCTGCTGAGAACTGGAGACATCAGTCTGACCCTGAAATACCCCACAGAGAGAGACAGTGGAGGATACATCTGCACCATCTCCAGGGACAAAGACATCCTGAGACAGAAAGTAGTGCTCCAGGTCAAAGGTCAGACATGTAGAAAAACACCAGGTGTCAGTGCAGGAGATTGAGGTTCAACAGTCATGTTGATATTGTTTCATATTTCTCAACAGAACCATTTCCATCCTGGGCCACAGCTCTCCTGGTTCTTCTTGTTCTTTTTCTAGTACTTTTTGCGGGTCTTATATTTCAATTCATTATTTGGTGTCAGGTGAGTGTCTCCTCCTACACTACCCATAATGCCGATGGTTAGCAGAGCTGAAGAGAAACTTCCAAGTTTTTTCCTGAAGTCACAAAACCTCCTTCAGACTCAGTCATTGATCAGTGAACTCAATCAAAACCCTCTGTTCACTTGGAAAAATGTGCTGACAGTAAATAAGCTCAGTCTGTCTGTTCTTCTGCTCTTCATCCAACATGTCTGCAGACTAGTTACCAAAGAACGAGTCAGGAACACATCAGGAGCATGATGGAGACACAGTCTAATACTTGTGTCTCCATCATGCTCCAAAACGTTGTTGCTTTGACTCTCGTCTGCGGGTTTTTATCAAGATGAAGGAATCCAGAAGAAGTGTAATAATAACAATTTTCAAGAACATCAGTGAGGTGCAGATTGTTTGCAATATTTGGTTAAAGGTGCCTTAGTGAGTTGCACTTCAATGAAAAGTACTCATATGAATGGGGATTGAAATTTTTACTCAATAAGACAAAGATGATGTTTTTTATAAGGAAAAGGTAGAAAATGAGGTCAAGCACAAGTTACAAGATCAAGTTAAATGTTATGCGATTTAAACAGTTCAAGTTTGTGGTTTGAAACAATGATGTGGATAATACATTTTAGTAAGGTGTTAAATATGAGATGGTTAATATGAGCAGTAGACAGGATTTCTCTCAGAGCTCTGTAGACTGTGTTGATCCGATGAGTGTTGGACCGTAGATGTGAACTATTTAATTCAGCAGCAGACAGTAGGTTCACATTAATGGAAAAGAAGAGCAAAGATGGAGTTTTAACTTTAAACTCGCATATCATGCAGGCTTACATTTTTTAAGTTCTGTCCAAATCTATAAATAAAAGAATACATGTGATCAAACCAGGTCAGCATTCATTGTTCCAGAGTTTCATGTCAAAGCAGGAAAAGGGTTAAAGATGAATGTTCAGTATACACAGGTCACAGTACTGTTAGCTGCTCAGTGGGTAGAAAATATGAGACCGTTAATTGATTGACTGATAATACTTTATTCATCCCGAGGGAAATCGGGTTAAGGCTGCCAGCCGTGCCAGCGCCATCTTGCCCTCCGACCATACATACATTACACAAACATCACATGGGGTAGACAGGTCAGAGAGGTATAACAATGGAAAATGTACAACATGAGGAAAGACGAGGAGAAAAAAATAACTCCCCCAGACTGAGCTCCAACTGGGAGATCAGGGGGGTGAGTGTAGGTGTGCGTCAGTGTACATGCGTATGTGTGCGTGTTCTGTGTTCAACCGAGAGAAAGTGTCCCTTCACCCGGTTAAGCTAAAGTCAACAATCTTCTTCAATGTGGGCGGCCTTGAATGAGGGGAAAGAGAGTCACAACAAAAAGTCTTATTATCTAAAGGAGAGTTTTGTTATTCCCGTCAGCTTTTGCCTTGAGCATCCAGCTGGTGCCAAGGGGGCCGCATGAGATGAAGATGGTAGTTGTTTTGATTAGGGCGAAAAAAACTGCATCCAGTTTTACAGCTGGTGTAACGTCCGTCACTGGTCACCAGGTCTCTTAATTCCCGTTGTTCTTCTTCAAGATCTTATCCATAATGTGTTCCAAAAACACAGTCTGAGTGCTCACAGCCCATCGTCTATCATGTCGGCCAGCCTTGTGAGATTTTGAACAGCTGTAGCCGCTTCTTGTTCTTCGATAAGCCTGGTCTGAGCCAGCTCCAATCAGCCAGAACTCTGTTACCATAGTTCTGAATTGGTAGACGTCGTTCAGTGTCCTCCATCAAGAGTGTCGCCAGACACACGACGCAACCGACCATCGAGTATCTGGCAGCAAACATCTCCTCAGGACAATCGGGCTCTCCCAATTCCCGGAGAGTGTCAGATTCATTAAGGGACCATAATTCTTCTTTAGGTTTTTAGAGAACAAGTCTGGGAGACTCTCTTAGGGTTAGAGAATAATCGAGACTATACAAAAGACATGAGAAGCCAAGCAGTTTTAAATTTCTCTCAGTGTCAGGATCTCTATCCTGTTCCTCCTGCTCAGATCTGCTTCCGTCCTTCAGTTTTCTCTACACCTCTGAAAACCTGCTGCTGTCTGTGTTTGCTGTTCTTTCAGTGATTCCGGTGGAGGTGGAGGTGGGGGCGGGGGCGGAGTCTGTCCAGCTGCCCTTTAAAACAACAAAAAACCTGTTGGGGGAAATTCAAGTGATATGGGAACGTTATGAGCCGTTCCAGAAGGCTCACGTGTTTCCAAACGGCCCAAACCAATTTGAAGAACAGCACGAGGTTTACAAAGGCCGAACTGTGATGAACAAAGACCTGCTGGAAACTGGAGACCTCAGTCTGACGCTGAAACAGCCCACAGAGAGAGACAGTGGAGAGTACAAGTGTTTGGTCTGGAGGAAGGGAACCTTCATCAGAAAGAAAACCGTGAAGCTCAAAGTCAAAGGTTGGTTTGTCTGTTTGTTTGTTGGCTTGTGTGATTGTGTCTGACTGTCTCGTGTCTCCTCTGCAGGTCCAGGATCAAACAGGGGACATCAGGACCAGAAGCTGCTTCATTGATCTGACTCTCAGTTTTACCCTCACCACTCTGCCTTTTTGTTCATTTAGTGGGTTTTAATGTCACAGCGTGATAATACAGGAACACACGTTTCACTTTTAAGTCCAGTCACATCCTCACTCTGTTTCTGCTGTGTGTGATCAGCTATTGTGTGACGTTCCATATTCCTCATCTGTTTCTCACCATCTTTACAGTCTGTGCTGTTTAACTTTTTTAAGCCATTTTTGGGCTTTTTCTGCTCTTTAATTAAACACTTTTAAATAAAGGTTTTACTTCACTTATCGTTTGGTTTTCTTGTGTCTTTTGTATGCATTATGTTGCACACATAGACTAGTGTTACCTTTGTGTTTATTTTGGGGTTTTGTTTGTTGTCGTTTTAAGCTTTGTGTGTATTTGACTTTTGCAAATTAAAATGAAGAAAATATTTTGGTATTAAGAAAAAGTCTCAAAGTAATTGTTGCGATGCCAACAGAAGGTTGTTATTTTTATATTGTGATGGAAATGGAGAGCGGAACCAACTAAGTGGAACCAGTGGGCTGTGAGGTGTTGCACCTGGCACTCCTAAGGTGAGGGACCCGTGCTCTCCTCAGAGGAAGAGAAATGAGAGGCCTGTGTGTTTGTTCCTCTGACAGCTTCAGCTGTTTTTCACCTGCTTGTCTTGAGGCAACTGTTATCATGATTTATATATAAAACTGAGTTGAACTGTTTGGGTTCACAGTGCACTGAATGCATCATTTGCTACTGTGGTGCGACCAGTGTTCGGACCATGTGACCTGCCCAGAGTGTACAGCTGGAAATGAGCAGCTTAACGACAATCTGACTGGTTTCCATCATTATGTTTCTGATTCATTTACATTAACTCACACTGTCCCTGTTCAATAAAAACAACAGGCTAACCGTTAATCTGATCCAGTGTTGTTCTTCTTCTGTGGTGTTTGTGATGGAGCAGCTGCTCCTGATGTGTTTGATGAAATCAGGGTTTCCCACAGCTTCAGGAAGCTTACCCACTGTGCAAACTTGATATCATGAATTGAGCCTTTTATGAGCCATTTCTGGACGTCCAATGTTGGGTCTTTTTTTCTGAACATTTACTGACTGTTACCTTCATGCACGGGCTGTTTATAGTCCACATGTGTGTTTAACCTCAAACGTAAACTCATTTTAGATCGTTTTCACACTCCGTCCATCGGCTCTGTAGGCCCATGTTTCCAGAGTGTGGAGGACATGTTTTCTGTCTGTTCTCAACTTTCTATGAGCCTCCAGTCATCCTCTGCGACAGAGGAGACAATTAAATGAAGTTAGTGGAAAATATTTTGTAACAGAAAAATGTCCTCCTCCCTCTGTAAAACATGTGTGAAGGACTGCAGAGTGATCAGCGGACATCTCCAACATGGCACAAGTTCATTAGCTAAAACCAAAGTGATGCTTTAAACTTCTTAAACACGATGTACTCCTTTTAAAAATGATTCCAAACATTTTCTTAGTAATTATAATACTTAATTCTTTAAACATTATTAATTTGTGTTTTTTAACACATAAGAACTACAGCAGGAGTGAAAGAGGAAAACTCAAAAAACAAAGTCATGAGCTTGAAGAGTTGAATTTTATTTTTAAAGCTATAAAAACATTTTTCATAGGTTCAAAACTTATTGTCAGTTTTGCAGAACTTCAACATAGAGAGACTAAAACTGACGTCCTCCCTTTCAAACCTTCTTTTCAGCTTCAGATTCCAGCAGAATATAAATCCACATGTTGCTAAAAGCTGTCAGTAGTCTGTGTGAGACATGCTGTAACGCTTCTCCTCCGAGTTTAATGTTGAAAGTATTTTTCTGTAAAGGATTTTATTTTGAAGGAACTCAGGAGGGTCTTCTTATCAGGAAACTTTTCGTCGTGCACCAATGCCTGCAGTGCAGCGAACACCACAGTGATTTCTAACTAAAGGTTTTTCCCAGAGAAGGAGATGCTGCTGCTGTTGTTCGTGCTGCTGGTACTCGGTGAGAGCGCTCTTTGAATGCACACACACACACACACACACACACACACGGTTGTTTAAAATAATTTGAAGTGTGTAACATGTATAACTACTCACCTCAGTTACTTTACTCCTGCTGAAATCTGCAGGCTTCATGCTGTGTGACAGCTGAGCTCATGATCCTGGTATCTGCTCATCTGTTTAAGAAATGTTCCTGTCCTGTCTCACTAATAGTACCACAGTAATGCCTGTAGTGAAGTTTGGCCACATTAAAGGTTATAACAGAAGCCTGGGGCCAGATCTATTGTAGCTTCAGCTAAATAAATGGGAACAGTGTGTTTTTGCAGCAGGTCAGTTGTAACAAAGTGCTCATAATGTCAAATGTATTAGTTGTGTTGTGTAGTCCCCACACTGGTTCATCCTGGTGCCTTTTTAAGCTTCACTGATTCACAGGTCATTGTTAAACTTAACAAACAACATTTAGTTTTTGGTTTATTTGTAACAGTTTGTTCCAAACGCACAAATGTGCTCTGGTCTTTTTAAATTGATGACTTTTGGCTGTCCAGTGTTCCACCAGATGTCTGATATGGAAGACCAAGAGATTCACACACATTGACATAAAGCATTTTTAATTTGGTGTTTAATTGTACAATAAAATACAGATTAGTAAATACATGTAGGAATTTTTTTTTTAAATTTACTTTGGAGACTGACCTGGATTTTTTTCTAAGCTCCTGTTTGAACCATTAGCTCTGCTTTAGCATTACTAACAGGTGTGTGTGCTCGTTTAAAGGACTTTTAGCTCCAGCATTCACACTCTGTGCAACACTGATATATTGAACCTCTTAAACTAATGTGCTAAAACAGCTAATGCTAGCATCAGTGCATGTTTGTGTTACTCTAACCAATCACAGAGCTCCTTTCATCACACTTCATGGCTGATTTATTAACTAATTTCATAGTTATTTTCAAAAACATCTTTAAAAACTGAAAATTGAAAAAGTACTTTTAAATTATTTTTTGCATGGAGAGTTTAGCTTTTTTAAACTTCATCTTCAAATTGAAATACTGGAGTGATAGTAGATCTGGAAATATTTACTATCAATGATTCTTTTTTTTAATTAAATTATCACATAATAATTAACTTTATAAGTGTCCAACTAAATAAAAGAAAAATAATTAGCAGATTCCCACCCTCATTTTCAAGTACATTTTGTGATGAAGACATACACACACTCTCGCTCTCTCTCTCTCACACACACACACCACGATAAGATTTAAGTGGATTTATGTAGCTGTGAATTTTTAGATGTTTGTTTTCCAGATGTTGTACATTTGTTGTTGTTTTTTCTCTTACCAATAGAGCAGTTGGCGATATGCTGTTCATTTCTATTTGTGCTCTAGTCATTTATTACATCTTCCTCAAGTCTCCTCCACCCCATGTTTTCCTCCTGCCTGTCCTGCCTTAGACATCATCATACTGTACACCAGATACATTTTTAATAACTGAAATAACACAAATAGAAATTAAGAAACAAAAAGATAAAAGAAACACATGAACCAGAGGAGACAAAGCTGATGCTGCCTCAGAGGGCAGGATTTAAGAAGGAGAGAAGAAAATTCACGAGTTGATGAATTTACTGATGCACTGTAAGAACGTCCTGAGTTCACTGCATCATCTGGCCTTTCTGTGTGGAGTTTGCATGTTCTCCTCGTGTATGAGTGGGTTCTCTCAGGATTTCCTCCCACAGTCCAAAGACATGCAGTCACTGGGGTTGAGGTTAATCTGTGATTCTAATTTGCCCGTAGGTGTGAATAGTTGTCTGTCTCTGTGTCAGACTAATGGGTCTAATTGCATAATTTGATATCCACTATCTGTGGCTATCCATTAGATAGCTTGAATTCATCTCGTGCAGTCTTTCACCAGTTCATGGGAAACCCAGTTAGCAATTTTCTGTTATCTGAAACGTAGCTCCTGCAGTGCAGCTACACTTTCTACATACACCTGTGTATGTAGGTCAGGGGTCACTGAGCTTACCGAGCCAATAATTAGTTCTAAAGGTTTTAGAATCAATAAAATGACAACAGTGCCCAAATTTATGCACCCGCCTGATTTTGTTTAAACAATTATTGCACACTTTCTGTTAATCCAACAAACTTCATTTCACTTCTCAAGTATCACTGTGTGTGTCTCCTATATGATAAATTTAACTGACATTTTTTATTGTAACAACCAACAATTGTTGGGCAGGAAAATAATGACTATTAACAAGGTTGCCCAAACTTTTGCATCCCACTGTATGGAAAAGCTCTTTTTTAGAGCTTTATCATTTCACACATAAATGATATTAAACCTTTCCACACTTGCTCAGATGTAGGGAGAGAAAAATCAGGGGGATTTCAGTCTCTTTCTATCCTCATTATATGGGCTAATTATAGTTAATTAGTGTTTCTGTTTTTGTGTTTGTGTCTCCTTCCAGTTTCACATCATGTCCTGGCTGTGATGGTGGAGGTGTATGAGGGGGCAAAGTCTGTCCTGCTGCCCTGTCAGTACACAGGTTTTGTAGTTGAGGACCCCACAATGATATGGACTCGCACTGATCTCAACCCCAAATCTGTCCATCTGAGACAAGAAGAAACTGATGATCTGAGCGGACAAAACCAGTGTTACAGCGGGCGCACGTCAATGAGGCCTGATGCTCTGGACACTGGAGACTTCAGCCTCACTCTGAGAAACCCCCGACTGACTGATAGTGGCGACTACACCTGCTCCATCCGCACTGAAAGGGAGGAACTGAAACTGACACACGTACAGCTGCATGTCAAAGGTCAAAAGCCCCAATAACGTCTGTAATTACAAGTCAAAGATGAGTACAGTGCTAACACAGGTCAGAGGTCACAGTAAAAGGTAGTAGAAAGGGTCTTTCTAGTAATCTAAACCTAAAAAATGGCAGAAACATTTTATAAACGCAACCAGTCTGGAAACATAAAAAAAAAACTGGGGAGACAAAGAGACCATGACTGGGGAAATCTGAGGTAAACTAGCATGAGCACACTGAGGACAGGACACAGAGACAGACTGGTCTGACTAAATGAAGTCAGATGCACTAAAAGAATACAAAAGTCATATAAAATAGAATGTAAATACAATAGACAACTCAAATATGAACATTTTATAATTCCAGCTCAAAGACTGGGTCAAAGACACAGGACCATCACAAACACGGATGCTTTGATTATCATCAGTGTGACTGCTGCTGCTGATACTGTGGTTTCTTGTTCTCTCAGACCAGCAGGTGGAGGTGAAGGTGGAGGAAGGCTCAGACTCTGTCATCCTGCCCTGCAACACAACACCTGACCTGCCTGAGGACACCACAGTGAAGTGGACTCACTCTGACCGAGAACTCATGATGGTCCATGGGTGTTCAAATGGAAGCGACCACCAGGACGACCTTTACTGTGGTCGCACAAAGATGAACAAAGACCTGCTGAGAACTGGAGACCTCAGTCTGACCCTGAAATACCCCACAGAGAGAGACAGTGGAGGATACATCTGCACCGTCTACAGGGACAAAGACATCCTGACACAGAAAGTAGTGCTGCAGGTCAAAGGTCAGAGATGTAGCTACAGGTCAGAGGTCAGAGCAGGAGATTGAGTACAGCATTCATCAGTCATGTGATATTGCTTTGTTTGTCCACAGAACCGTTTCCATCCTGGGCCACAGTTCTCCTGGTTTTCCTGCTTCTTCTTGTAGTTGTTTCTGCGAGTCTTTTGTTTCATTTCCGTCATGCCTTGGTGTCAGGTGAGTCTCTCATACTACACTACCCATAATGCATATAGTTAGCAGGTGTCCTCTGGGGTTTCTTGACTTGTTCCGCTAATTTATTCATTAATATGTAAATATTTAATTTGGATATTAATGATCAAAGAACTGCCGTCACAGCCCATTGTTCATCTTACTGCTATCTTACTCCGTACAGTTTTCTATACATATTTCTGTACATTGTTACCTGCATATACAAACTTCAGTTGCTTGTGTAAATAGGACCACTTTGTGTTTTCCTTTTATATTTTATATCCCCTTGCTATAAGAGTTGTGTAACACCCACATTTCTCATTCGTGGGATCATAGTTTTTTGTATTCTTTTCAAATTCCACCAGTAAGATTGGGGAAACCTTTTTCCATTACATTAGCCTGTCCCTGCTGGTGGTGTCGTTCAAACAGAAAACAAGTCTTTGTTAGTCTGTAGATGTTGGAGGAGCTCCTCAGTGGGCAGTTCCTCTCAGAGAGTCTGCAGGACAGTTTGGTCTGAAAGCTCCTCCTGTGTCCTCGAGGATCAGAGTGTAAAATGAGAAGTGAACAAACACCTGCTGAACTTTGATCTCCAGGAGAAAACCTGATAACGTTCCCCCTGTGAGAACAGCGAGATCTGCTCTGAGCTGCTCCGTAAACACAAATCAGACTTTGTGCGTTAGATTGTTTGAACCTCCAGCATTCAGTGAAGCTACAGATGGATGATTCAAACAGGACATGGTATTTCTCTACACCTCTGAAAACCTGCTGCTGTCTGTGTTTGCTGTTCTTTCAGTTATTCCAGTGAAGGTGGAGGAGGGGGCGGAGTCTGTCCAGCTGCCCTTTAAAAGAACAAAAAACCCGTCGGGGGAAATTCAAGTGATATGGGAACGTTACGAGCCGTTCCAGAAGGCTCACGTGTTTCCAAACGGCCCAAACCAATTTGAAGAACAGCACAAAGTTTACAAAGGCCGAACTGTGATGAACAAAGACCTGCTGGAAACTGGAGACCTCAGTCTGACGCTGAAACAGCCCACAGAGAGAGACAGTGGAGAGTACAAGTGTTTGGTCTGGAGGAAGGGAACCTTCATCAGAAAGAAAACCGTGAAGCTCAAAGTCAAAGGTTGGTTTGTCTGTTTGTTTGCTGGCTTGTGTGATTGTGTCTGACTGTCTTGTGTCTCCTCTGCAGGGAGAGTTCAGGTCCAGGATCAAACAGGGGACATCAGGAACAGAAGCAGCTCCATTGATCCGACTCCTCTGACGGCTGATCAATCAGTGTTACGACTGCTGTCGTAATGTTGTCTCTCATGTGCACCCGGAGACGGTGCCTGCAGATTGGCTAACTACATGGAGACAACATATTTACACAGGAGCATGTAGGGGTGGACTGCCTTTGTATTTGATCACTGTTTTCTCCTGTTTTTGTTAGTTTTGGAGGTACGCTGCTGTCATTTGGTTTAATTTCTTTGAGTATGTTGTTTGTATCATTGTCTCAGGGACCAAGCAGTAAAGCATAAAGGACACAGGGGTTTAATTTAAAAAATTGGGTTTTATTGACCCAAAAGTATAAAAAGATATTTAACAAAGCCAAAACTTAAACAGGCAGACCAGCAAAACAGGTCAACTCAATAGACTAAGCTCAAGATAACAATTAACGAAACCTCAAGCAAACATAAGACAAACTGACCTCCTGAAATAACACACGGGGGAACGTTAATACTGGTTTAGCTAAACCACATGACACACACAGAGGAAAACAAAATGGCTGCCATATAACCAACTAATACAAAACAATTAAACAAACTTGAAACACCCTCCAGGCAATGAAACACGACGGTTGTCAGTGGTACTTCAGCTCTCCCAGCCCTTTGCCACACCTTTTGCCAGACCGGAGAGGAACCAAACCCCAGCTGACTCACACACAGGAAGATGTATTAATATAAAACAGAACTTTGACCTTGCAGTGTTCATATGTGTGTGTCAGGCGTTGTGTGGAGGCGAGGAAGAAGGAACCCAAATGCAGGACTGGCAGGTAGGTGAGGTTTATTATAAGGAGTGGGTGAACGGACACTGACTGGCTGGACAACTGAACGGCGGACTGAACTGAGGGAACACACGGGAAGGACAACATAACATCAATGACACGACAGTGAACGAGTAGAAACAGAGGGCTTAAATACACAGACTGATGAGGATGATAATGAGAGACCGGTGAGTACACAGCTGAACATAATCTGGCTAATGACACGAGACGAGCTGACACAGGAAAAGCAGGAAGTGAGAACATGGAAGTGGCAAAATAAACTGAACATGAACAAAACTGAAAACACTGGGTCACCGACCCAGGAACCCTGACAGTGTGCACGCCATATAAACATTGGAGGGTGTAATAAAAACAAATAATAAAGGAACAATATTGGACAATGAGTAGAATATATTTAAAGTAGTGACAGCAAAGCAAACTAAAGTGAAGTAAGCAATGGTGAGGTGTGGCGCTTATCCTGTGCAGCTTGCCATCACACCTTGAGCCCCTTTTGTTGTATTGCCGTTAGTTCCACTCCGAAGCTAAAGTCGCTCCTTTGTATTGAACCCACTCATTGTAAATGAATCACCATCAACTTGTACTAATTATGCGATGTGCTGCTTACGATCACACAGGGATGGATCACCTGTATATTATGGTCTAGACCAGTGGTCCCCAACCCCCGGGCCACGGACCGGTACCGTGATTGATCAGTGATGTCAAACAGCATGATCACAGGTCCATAGTAACGCTTTTTGTTCTCACTCGCCTTTTTTAACTTGTCAATTTGGTTTTGATCTAAAATATTATAATAATTATTGTTCTATGAATTTAACCTCGGTCATAACAATTTAATCTGATCCAGTGTTGTTGTTCTGCTGTGGTGCTTGTAATGGAGCGGCTGCTCCTGACGACAGATGGATGATTCAAACAGGACATGGCACACAGAGAAGAAGGAGTAGAGGAAGAAAGCTGAATGTCTGTAATGATGATCTGCATGGATCAGAGCAACAGTGAGAAAACATGGAGGAACCTTTAAGGAACAATGTCAAGACAGAAAAACAGGAAACACACTGCTGAGCTTCAGATTCAGAGTCTGAAACAGCAACAAAACACTGCCAGTAAACACCATCCAACTATTTAGTGTGCAGTGTATATGTTGAGCTCTGAATGTGTGTAAGAGTCCAGCAGACAGTCTGATCCAGTTTGGCTCTACTGAAGTCTGGATGTAGATCATGGAGGAATTTCTCACTTAGGGCTCTGATCCTGTTCTTACACACTGAGGTTTTGTCTCGTTTTCTTCATCCTGCTAAGCTGTTCATGTTCAACACTACAGAGGGAACAAATCCACTCAGTGATTCAGTTTGGTTGGAGGAAGCAGCTCATCTGAGGTCATTTGATCATCAGGTTGATTTGGATTCATTGAACATGATGGTATTGCTTTTTGAAGTATGATCATATTGATGGTAAGTCATAACACAGACAGCTGCTCTGACTTTCTAGATTTCTTTCTTTCTCTTTATGTACCCCTAAATTACAACAACAGTCATCTCAAGATGCTTTAAACTCTAAGTCGGTGTAGTGTCTCAGTCATCCAGGTCACGGTCATCTAAGCATTTTGGGAACAAATGAACAAACATAGAGTATGCTGTGCAGAGCAGCGAGCAGTTCTCAGACCTCTACACTGGAGACACCAAGCAGCCACTTCATGCTCTCTCTTTCTAGTCCCTGTCAGGACTCTTGCTGCAGCATTTTGGATTAACTGAAGGCTTTATTTCACTGCTCTGTGCTTTAAATCAGCAGGTTAATGATTTGCTGCAGCATTCGTTTTCACAATAGTGTTCTTTTATAGATTTTTAATCCCTATCTGATAATGTGTTTTAGTAGGTGGCGCTCGTAGGGATCATTTTTTGTGGAGTCATGTGATCCATCAAACACCCCCTTTGATTGGTTACATGCTGCCAGCACCGCCTCTTTCATGTGAACGTATGAGCAAACTCTGGGTTAACTTAGTGAGTTGGTAACCAGCCTCGTGTGACTGCTTACTGTCACTTGGATCTACATCCAGATGAATAGAATCAAGTTTTTAGGATGATCATAATGCAACTTTACAGAAATAAAGTAAACTACAGTGAGGGGCTTCATTTAGTAAACTCATGTTACAGAGTTTGTCGTTTGAATGCTTAAACCACTGCGACCACTGCAGAGAACAACAGCAATCTCTCCTCCTCGACCAGGACAGGTTTACTGTCCTCCTCTAAATGTCACACAATAATAAAATGGACTCAAAACCCAAACTGGACAAAAGGGAATCCCAGTGAAAAACAGACTGTTTTCATTGTTACAGTCAGGTTGTACAAACCAACATGTGTGATGAGCAAGACTCACCTCCGTCCCCTCAAACAGATCACTCAGTCATGGACGTGTTCGTACAGCAGCTACTTTCAGCTGCTCCCTCATCACAAGACGCTGTCACAGCACACAGCTCTGCATGTTTTACACCAAATGCAACACAAAGGCGATTATTGTCACCACTGAACATGTTAACCTCTACACTATGGAGCCATAAACCTCTGTTCTTACAGTATAGTATGCTTTCATTAGATGAAAGCACAAACTACCAATATGCTCATATCTGGTTTCTTCACCTGGTCCCGATGCTAATAAACATTATACATGTCCTGAGGGGAGCATGAATATCTGACCCACAATCATCATAATCCATCCTGTAACAAACATGTCTGTGTCGGCTCACAGAACAGAAAACACAAAGCGTCTTTGTTGTGTCGGCTTCTATTTAAAGAAACAGAAACAACAAAAACCTAAAACCAGCAGCAGCAGGGAAATTACACGTCTCCTGTATCATGAGCTGCACAGACTTCGGATAAAAAATGTCTTGGAGAACGGCCATGGTAGGAGAGGGCTGGGACAGGACAACACATTCGTTTTACCAAGTTTCCCGCAGCCACAGGAACACCCCGCTTATAAAGAATAAATGTCAGATTTATTAAAGCCTCTTAAAATGTTGTTTAATGGTCTGAGAGCAAGAATAAACACAAACACAGGATTCAAGTGTAGGACGGTCTGAATTTATATGAAAGCTTATATAGGAACAGATTTGTTGTGACACTGTTCAAGTCTAAAAATCTTTATTACTGAAGCTCAGGGAAACACAAAGACTTCAGACCCTCCCACTGTCTGCACAGAGATCTGCCAGAGATAGTGGTGTTATTCCACAGAACTGATTGGTCAGTAGGTGGTGAGTTCATACCTGCTGATCTCTAATCAGTAATATCCAGAACACAGAGAGTGCTGAGGTCTGACCCAGTAAACTCTGGGTCACATTTGACTGAATGTTTAGAGATTTTCATTGTTTTTCAAAGGTCTCACAGAGGACACAGACTGGGCTGGTGTTTAATTTTCCTAAAAGCTGTTTTATTCATTTCTTTTCTTCCCTTGTGTTTCCTTACTTTGATTTACCAGAGAGGAGATTAGTTTGTAAGAGCGTAGAAGCTCCAGCAGCATTTATAGTATAAACACAGCTGTTTTATTCTGTTTGACACAAAGACTGAAACATTTCACAAAGAGGTCAGAGTGACTTCAGAGTTATTTCTAAAGAAATGAGGATGCAGAGCTGTCTGTACCTGGTCTGTGTCCAGAGGAATGTGTTTGTAACGAACAAACACGACTGCAAGTACTCAGCTTCATACTTTAGAAGGCCACAGTAATGTGGACTCTTCAGCTGATGCCAAATCTGTCCACGAGGAGGAGGAGATGATCTTAGAGGAGAAACACAGCGCTACGATGGTCACACATCACACAGATTCAGTCTCACTCTGAGAAAACCAACAGACTGACAGCAGCAACTACACCTGCTCCATCAGTGATGGGAGAGCAAAGACTGACAAGCGTTCATTTACAGGTCAAAGGTCAGCAACAAACCCCAGCACCTGCTGTAGATACTGATGTCAGTACTGTAGGCAAAGGTCAGAGGTCAAACTGAAGGGAAGATTTCCTAAATAGACTCACCAGTAACATGTAGCTCAGAGCTAAACTCATTGGAAACAGGATGTCTCTGCTTCAACAGCTGCAGTCTTTACTGCAGGTGGAGGGTTACACTCACAACATTTACACACTGTACACAGTGGAGAACAGGTGGACGCACACAGACGTGCAGCAGAAAGAGTTTCATAGTTTTGTCACAGTGTGTGTTCCTGCTGGCAGACAGCTGTAAACAACAACATGAATTCGTCTGTGAGAGTCCAGTCTGGTCACAGGTTCAGCTTCAATGTGAGATTCTCTCCTTCCTCCTGGGTGATAAGAAGACTGTTTCATCTGGGAACGACCTCGGGCAGCACTGCTGCATTATCTTGTTTAGATGTTGGGAAGGCCTCCAAACATGATCCACCCACGAGGCCAAAGAGCACGAAGGGAAAAGAAATGTTTATCAAAGCAGAAAAACAAAACACCATCCTGAGAGTGCAGCCATAATTCTCTGTGTGTGTGTGTGTCTGTGTGTGTGTGTCAGACACCTCCCGCTCAGCTGTTGCTTAGCAGCCGTGTTTACTCTGGCAAAGAAACCAGAAACTGGGTTGTGAGCTGGACTCTTACAAACAGCAGCAGCAGGAGGATGACATCGAACAGCGTCACCATCAGGTTTCCATAATGCAGCAGAAGCACAACACCTAAAGTCTACCTGGAGGTGGTGCAGATTGTTTCTGTTGAGAGCATCCAGCTCAGCAGCTTGTGTTGAATAATGAGAAGGCAGCGTGGCAGCAGTGGTGTCTGCTGCTCCCCGTCTCCAGCAGGCAGCAGGTGTGGCAGGATTTCAAACATGATAACATTTAACAGTGTGACTGTGAAGGTTCTCAGTCATCCAGGTCATCGTAGTCAAAGGAGCTTGCAAAGAAAAGCGTCTGGACTTCTTTAAGTTGCTTGAAGACGTTTCACCTCTCATCCAAGAAGCTTCTTCAGTTCTAAGGTCAAATGGTGGAGAGTCCCAGATATAAACCTAGTGGGAGTTTCCCCCCACAGAGGGACAAAAGGACCCCCTGATGATCCTCTAATCGCCTGAGCCAAGGTGTGAAACTGGGTGTGGGTCCCAATCAGCCAGAGTTTCGGGTGAGCTCTTTGTGAAACCTGGCCCCACCTTATCATGCGAATTCCTGAGGTCAGATGGCCCAGGATGTGAGTGGGCGTTAAGGCGTCTGGGAAGGGATCTCAAAACTGGATTATAGATGGCAGACAGTCGGTGTCGTAAACCACCGCCTCTGTTCAAAGATGGTCGCTCACAGTGGACATAGATGCTTCTTTCACTCCTCTTTCAAACCATCTGTCCTCTCTGTCCAAAATGTGAACATTGGCATCCTTGAAAGAGTGACCTTTATCCTTAAGATGCAGATGGACTGCTGAGTCTTGTCCTGTGGAGGTGGCTCTTCTGTGTTGTGCCATGCGCTTGTGAAGTGGCTGTTTGGTCTCTCCAATGTAGAGGTCTGGGCATTCCTCGCTGCACTGTACAGCATACACCACATTGTTAAGTCTGTGTTTTGGCGTTTTGTCTTTTGGGTGAACCAGTTTTTGTCTGAGTGTGTTGCTGGGTCTGAAATGCACCGGGATGTCGTGCTTGGAGAAAACTCTCCTGACTTTTTCTGATACACCGGCTACTATTTAACAGTGTGTTTGGCAGGACTGTGGTGCATCCATCAGCTCCTACACAGCAGGCCCGTCCTGCTGCAGAGGCTCGAGCTCTGCTGAAAAACAGACCAGGTGTTTGATCCTGTAACAACACAGAAGTTCTGCAGCCATTTTCCTCTCAGCTGTCTGTGTGAGAGGTCTGCTGGGTCAGACAGCTTTAAACCAACAGACCTGCTCAGCCCACATCACATGACTGTAGCTAAGTCGTGTTTTCACAGCAGTGTAGTGAAGGATAAATGAGCCACAGTAGGAGCAGGCTCCTCAAAAACTCAACACTAGCTCCTTTGTTACAGGTGCTGCTATGTTCTTCAGCCCTGAGCTGTGATCACATGACCTAAATGTGACCTGCTGGCTTCCCTTCAGCTTCCCTCAGTGTCAGTTCACATTGTTCTTTATTTGGAATGTAACTTTTTTTAGAGCATGGTAATAACACCAGCTCTGGCTTCAGGATCAGTGAGTATTGCTGCTCCTGAGGCCTATAATCAGATTTGGGGCTCTGCACCTTTAATCAGGCCAACATCGTGTTTACTCTGAGCCCACAGAGTCTTAGGGACTTCCTGTTGTAGCTGCAGCGTCTTCCTCTGATGTTGTGTAAAGTGCTGCCAGCTGAACAAGTGTTTGTGTGTGTGCACAGCAACAGAGAAGCTTTTGTAAAAAGATATTTGTGAGCACCTGAGTGTGGTTTCATCTGTAGTTTGTCAGGCAGTGATAAATCCTCCCTTCCCACTGTGACAGTTACACACGAGGAGCTGATTTTGACACATCTAACATGTGACGGTTTGTGAGTGTTGATGTGTTTAGAACAAACATTCATGCCTGTGCCGCTGTTTGTCAAAGGCATCATCTCCTTCTGTAGATGTGTGTGTGTGTGTGCGTGTGTGTGTGTTTCCAGCTGGCAGTCTGCCCTGATACCACAACGGCTGATTAGAGCCGTTGTGGTATCAGGGCAGACATACATGTGTGGCTGATTAAAGCCACACATGTGAGTGTCAGGATCACTTCCGTCACTTTTAACTACTGCTAGGCTGAAAGTTATTGGGCAACATCTGTAAAGATGTGAAATGGCTTATTTCACAATTGTGTGTACAGGGTGTGAGTGATCACGTGAGCTGGAAGTGTGGTAACTTTAACCTCAAGCATCAGTTGAGTCAGAGCAGCTGTGCATCTCTCCTGTGCCTCCTCCATGCTCATCAGAAAACAGAATGCAGACATCTGTCTTCCTGTCCTTCAGCCAACTCTCCTCTTTCTTGTTTGGCGTCCTATATTATATGTGCTAAACTGTTTGATAATATCGTTTTATCTAGGGATGCACCGATACCGATACTGGTATCGGGTATTGGGGCCGATACTGTAAAATGTGTGTGTACTCATACTCGTAAAAGTTAACCGATACCATGAACCGATACTAACTTATTTCATTAATCAGAGGGTGGCTTGTCATTTCTGTTGTAGTTTTTTAGATTGGCCACTAGGGGGACACACTGCGCTAAACAGGCACAGAGTTAGGCGAGTGAGACTGGTGGCTCCAGATAAAAAAGAGAAACTGGAGGCTGCTGTAGCTAGGCTAAACAAAATCTCAGCAGTGTGGACCGGAACAGCCAACTTTAACTCAGGTTTTAGAAAAGCAATGAAAAATGTCAAGAGAAAATCCACGGGCAGTTAAAATAACGGAGGCTCTGACTCATTTTATCGCTCTGGATGACCAGCCAATGCCGGTCGTGGAAAATCAGGGAGATAATGGCGCCAAAACTTTCTGAAGAGGTAAAGACAAGCAGTGTGTGTGCGATGTCAGTCCTCGGTTTAACGGCACAGTGGACTGATGATCCACGGGCAGATGAGGAGTTTGTTCGTCAACACCGAATACTTTCGTTATTTTGTTTGTTTGTTTACATTATGGACACTCTGCAATGATTTAAAAGTTTATCTTATTCTCAAACCTAATTTGTATTTATTTTATTCCAAACAGAAGTGTTTATTTATTATTCTGAAAGCTCGAGACAGTGCCAATAGTTCAGTGATATTTTGTTAAATTACAATGTGGAGACTCTGCAATAATTTAACAGAAGTGCTTATTTTTCACTTGAAATTTTTTTGTGGTCATTTTTATTAAGATTTTTGTTTTTTTGGGGGAGAGAATAAAATAAAACCTGTCTTCCAATTCATTGCATTTGTGTGTGTGTGTGTGTGTGGTAGAAGTATCTGTTTTTGTACTCTGTATCGGCAAGTACTCAGATCCAAGTATCGGTATCGTATCGGTTTGAAAAAATTGGTATCGTTGCATCCCTAGTTTTATCTCTTTAAGGAAGGATGAAATGAAGGATGAAAGAAATAAAAAAGAAACGGGGGGATCTCCAACTTTCTCTCATGATGGGTAGAGCTGTGGAAATATCCAACAGTTACACTCCAGTGGATGCTCAGAAAACAGCTGAGGGTTATTATCCACCAGCCTTCTGACTAGTAGCTGACCTGCTGCTAAAATCTTGAAAATCTCATTTGCACGAGATTGTCTATCATTTATGATCCAATCAGTTTCTTGTCTGTCGTGTGACATCATCGAACCTGACAAATCTCAAAATCTGATGACAATAAATATACATTAAACTGAATAAGAATTAGTATGAATTATTTAGAAACTTTGTGACAGGACATGACAGGGAAACTATTTTACGCTGATTATTCTTGCAGAAGTGTCCTTCACTGTGTATCCAAGCAGTCACAATAAGGGAGATATGTGAGATGAAAGATGATGAGATAGCCTTTATTTATTTATTTAGCCTTTAAATGTGTAACACAAAAGGATAATAGAGGAATGCACAGATATCAACACACCATAGCACAATAAACACAGACAAGCAACATGGGAAAGAGTTCCAGTGTGTACATCTGATCTGGGACCGCTGCAATCTTTCGACTGCGCCTCCAGCTGACCCGATGTCCACATCAGAGGGGAGGTAAGCGTTGGAGGTGGCGTTGGATCCGGGGTAGGGAGGGTGATGCGTGGGTGAGTGCTTATCAGTATCAGTATATGTATGTGTGTGTGTGTCCATAGTTCAGCTGAGACAGTGTCCTTCGCCCTGCTAGGCTAAGTAAACAGTCTTCCAGCCAACCCAGGTGGCCTTGCATGGAATGGGAAGGAACAGACTCAACACAGTCGTTATCAGGGAGTTTTGTTCAGCTCCGGCCTTGCAGCCGGCGCCAAAGGGGTATCCGCATAAGTGATGGTATTTTTACTTTAGTGCGAACAGCTCATATGAATTTCAAAGCAGTTCTACAGTCCAACACTGGTCTCTCAATCTCCCGTTGGAGAGCCGCGAGCTTCGCCATACTTGCGTTCTGTGATGTTGTCATTTCTTGTGCTCAAGGAGCCAATTTCTGAGAACTCACGGCATGAGAACTCCATGTTTATGACTTCGCTTCACGCCTCCAGACAGATAAAGACCTGATTATAGTTTCCAGTCTGCTGGGCTCCAGGTGACATAGGTTTTATTAACAGAGTGAGTGAGATGGTCTCTGCAGACACCCACAGGCTCAGCGTCATGACCACACTCGCCCATAATGCTGCTCACATGTGCAAATGCTATTTTTTTTTATCCTCCAGCTCCAAAGAGCTTTGCACAGTGCACCCGAAACCAGCAGCAGGTAGTTATTCAGTCTTATATTGAAATCATCACCTGGTGTTTAATTTTTCTCTGATTTCATTAGAAAAGTTTTTTTTCTAAATTCTTCTTTAATTATTACATTTGTACACATCTGTGGAAATGTCTCTGGACTCTCCTCAGCAGTAGATTTACAGCTTTAAACAGAGAAACGTTTATTTCCCCAGAGATTGTTAACAGATCCTTATTCTAAACATTAAGATTTAAGATCTATGGTTCCCATGGTAACAACCTTCACCTCCAAGGGTTGAATAAATGTCTTGGATCCGATCTTTAGAGATAAACACTCAGTCCCCACCAAAAATCTACAGAGTAGAAACTACAATTTAGCTGATGTCAGTATCAGGATGAAACTGAGGCCAGCCTGGAAATTCTTATTTTCATGTCTTTTCATTTAGTTGAACAATATACAGAATCATTTTTAATGATTTAAATGTTGAAATGAATGTAACAGAGAAATAAATGGATGACTAAATGAAAGTGTCCTGTGAACTGAAGCTGTGCTGACACACTGAGGACAGACAGGACTCTGCATGCTGCGTTTACTGTCTGCTCAGGACAGCAGAGCACCGCTGCACACAGAAGGGTTACTGTCTGCTGTATTCATCACAAAACACTTATATCAAAATAATTTGATTGTTCACAGTTTATTTCTAATTTTTGTATATTATCATTTCACAATAACCATTTACTGGCTCTTAAAAATTAAGAAATATAGCTGCAGTTTGAAATCAGATTATACTTATTTTATCAGACATTTGAATATATTTGTCATGTTTTAAATTATAAATAACATTTCTTTAAAAAGGTCCCAGTCAGCTTTCAGAGAGCTCACACTGACTCTGTGCAGCTGAACATGGCAGACTGCCACAGATCACCTCTGAGGAAAGGGGTCGTTCAGCTTCCTCATAGTTTCACACCTAGGTGTGAACCTAGAAATGTGAACCTTCAAGTCATTGACAGATGATTATAGTGTGTCCTGGTGCTCTTCTGTGATTGGCTAAGCCCCAGACCTTCTCTCAGTGTAGCTGATTCCCCTTGCAGAGGCACATTCAGAATTGTTTGGGCAATATGGGGGGGACGAAAAATATTGGGGTGGCACAGAGTAGCCAGCAAAATTTGTGGGGCGGCCAGTCATTTTTGTTACTGATCCATACTGAACACAAGTTTGTGTGTCAGAGGGTGGTGGGAGTCAAAGAGTAGGTACTGGTAAAGATTGATTTCCGGATTCAAACCGATTATAAATTGAATAAAGTGATATCGATTCATTCAATCCTGAATCCATTTTTAAATATAAATGCATTGTGTCAGAAACGCCAGAATCTCAGGTTAAAGCTCAGAAAACAATTTCAACAACCACCAAACAGCTAAAACAGCAAATGAGAGCAGGCAAACAGATTCTGCACATAGACATAAACACAAAGCGTGGATCGTCCACCTGACGGCACGTACACAGACACGCTGCTGTTTTTATCGCCCCAAAAAATGACCTCCGACAAGAAAGCCTAATTTCTGCTCTTCAATAGAGAAGAGATTTAAACTTTCACAAATTATGCCAATTGCAAAGCACTGAGATACACTAGCAGTAAAATGTTGGGACACACCTTCTCATTTAATGTTTTTCTAGGATTTTTACCTCCTCCTCCTCTATGCTTCATGGTGGGAACCATGCATGTAGAAACCATCTGTTCATATTTTCTGTGTCGCACAAAAACACCTGAGTTGATGTGAAGACTGAAGGTTTCTACTGGTTGGGTTTGATTCTCATCCAGGTGTCTCTGGAACAGAAACCTGGGACCCTACAGAGTGCAATGATAGGTTACTACTACTTGCAGCATGCATACAAAATATAGTTAGGTACATACTGCATATGACTCCGTGGTTTCTTAAAGTTCCTGTAGCCATCACTGATTAAACCAAACATAAATGAAAAGCTTTCAGTGTATTTCAGTCTCACATATTGAACAGGTTTGAAAGGTTTTACTCTTCAGTTTTTTTAATCTCGGTTTTGTTTTGTTTTTACATTTCAGATTTAGTGTGTGGAGCCAAACCTCATGGCAGACTGCCAAAGATAACACCTAAGAAAGGGGAGACTGTTGAGTTTCCTCATAGTTTCACACCTGTTGATCAACTTTCTGTGAATCTTCAAATCCCTGCAGCTGTGTCAGCTGATCATATCCTGTCCTGTGATTGGCTGAGCTTCAGGCCTTCTCTCAGTCAAACTGGAAACGGGGATTGAGACAGTGTGAGGGTTTGTGGAGTGCCACAGTGCTGTAATGAATACTGTAGTGGAAGAAGTTCTTTCACACTCTTCATCCTGCTTTATGTCCATGATCTGCATGGAAACACGTCTATGGAGAGGAAATCCAGCTGCTGAGGGTCACATCTGCATCATTGTGTGTGAGATCTTTGATCTGTGATCAAACATGAAGATGTTTGTGGTGTTTGTGATCCTCCTGCACGGTAAGTACACCTTCCTCTCTCTGCTCTCATCATCAGCTTTTCTTTCATCTCTCTCTCTTTAATGTGTTGAAGTGCAGCAGGAGGAGATTTCCATCAAACACTGGATTCTGATTCAGATCAAACTAACAATCCAAAACAGCTCATTTTCAAATCACTGGATTCGTGGCTTTCAGATGAGCTCATGTTACAATCAGCTGCTGTGTGTGTTGTGCAGATCTCTCACCCTGCAGGCAGTCTTTGTCCTTTAAGCCTGGATCCTCTACCAGAGGCCTGGGAGCTTGAGGGTCCTGCGCAGTATCTTAGCTGTTCCTAGGACTGCGCTCTTCTGGACAGAGATCTCAGATGTTGTTCCCGGGATCTGCTTGGGGCCACACACCTAGCTTTGGAGTCACCAGATCTACTCCTTCTATTACCACTGGGACCACTGTTACCTTCACCCTCCACATCTTCTCGAGCTCTTCTCTGAGCCCTTGGTACTTCTCAGGCTTTTCGTGTTCCTTCTTCCTGATGTTGCTGTCATTTGCTATCACTACATCTATCACTATGGCTGTTTTCTTCTGTTTGTCTACCACTACTATGTCTGGTTGGTTAGCCACCGCGATTTTGTCCGTCTGTACCTGGAAGTCCCAGAGGATCTTAGCTTGGTCATTCGCCACCACCCTTGGGGTCGTCTCCCATTTTGACCTCGGGATTTCCAGGCTGTACTCATCACAGATATTTCATCAGCTTGATGTCATCCATGTAGAGGAGGTGCCTGATGATTGCTCCATTCTGTAGTCGGTATCCACAGCCCGTCTTGTGTCTTGTCACTGATCTCACTGAGGGAGTTTAGGCCTTTGCAGAACACCAGTGGACAGAGCGTCTCCTTGGTAGATCCCACACTTGATGGTAACTTGTATTATTTCCTTGAAGTTGGCCTCTCGTGTTGTTTGCCACATTCCCACTGAATTCCTCATAGACTCTTAGGGTCCTGTTAATCTTGTGCAGTTGTAGGCATTCCAGGATCAAAGTGTGGGGCACTGAGTCATAGGCTTTCTTGTCATCAATCCAGGTTTTGCACAGGTTTGTCATTCTGGTGTTACAGTCTCGAATGACTGCTCTATCTTCCAGCTGCTGGTGTTTCAGTCCTCTGGTATTCTTGCCAGTCCCTTTCTGTGGCCCGCTCATGTACTGAGCCATGTGCCTGTTCATCTTAGCCGCTATGATGCCTGACAGGAGCTTCCATGTAGTATGTAGTACTGAGGCAGGTTATTGGCTGGTAGTTGGATGGGACCAGTCCCTTCTGGTGATCCTTGGGGACTGTCTGGCCTTCAGTTAGCCAGCCACTCAGGGAGTGCAGCTTCTTTAGCAAGTCTGCATGAATCATGACAAGGCTTGATGCTCTCTGATTCTTCATGTTGGATAGCCTTTCCTGGTTGCCTGCCACAGTGATGGTTACTTGTCACAGGTATGGGCAGCTTGCTGTATTTCTAAGCCATCCCTTTTTTCATCATGCCCTCCTGCCGCTCAGATAGTTGGCTAACTTCCCTCCTTGCTGCCTGGATCTTGGACTCTACTCTCCTTCTACATGAAGGGTACTGCTACTTTTGGCTGTTCATCTTATAGCTAAAAATCTCATTGATCACTGCCACGTGACATCCAGGCTTCCCCTCTCCACAATCCTTGTGCTCTATCTTACCAGTAGCTGTGATAGCAGTTGCTTCTTCCAGATGTTGGAACGCAGAACTACTGGTTACCTCGTTGTTGGTCTAAATGTTGGCTGTTCCATATGTCCTATATCCTTTTCATATAACCCTTTCCACTGGTTTTACTTGCATAGTAGCATTCCCAAAATCTCTTCTCTTAACTAACTAACTCTCTTAACAAAATCTCATCTCTCGTTCAAAAAAAGTCTATTAGTGTCTGATAAATATTCAAAATCAGTAGTTTATATATCAGCCCTTCTTCACAATTGGTATTACCATACATAGTCAGAGAATAGCATTAGGTTGCAATTGTGCATTAACTGATGTGTGTATGATTAACTGCTTGCTCAGTAAAAAGTAAGTCATTAATTTTAAGAAGAGATTAATGTTTAGCTTAAAGGCAATGAAGTGAAGATGCTGCTGAGTTTACAGAATAATGTAGGCAGACCAGGAACCGAGACCTCTGCCATTTTCTGCAGATAACCCACAGAAAATGGTTGGATGGATACCTGGTCATTTCTTTATGTTTAGGTTGTATTTGAGTGCAACACTTGTCTCTCTGGTGTCTGCAGTTGTGTGTTGGAGACCAGCTTTTGCATGCTGGGGCAAACTTTCTTTTTCCTTGTGTGTCCTTCCAGCTTTCCAGCATGTTTTTGCTGTGGTCGTGGAGGTGAATGAAGGTGCACTTTCTGTCTTGCTGCCTTGCCAGTACACAGGTGTCATGCCTGAGGACCCTATGTTGATGTGGACTCGCAATGATATTGATCCAAAATTTGTCCATGTGCAAGAAGAAGAAGGTCCAAATCTTGAAGAGCGAAACCAGCGTTACAGTGGACGTACATCAGTGAGGCCTGATGGTCTGGAAATGAAAGACTTCAGCCTCACTTTGACAAAACCCAAACTGACTGATAGTGGCAACTACACCTGCTCCATCAGTAATGGAAGGAATGAACGAAAACTGACAGACGTACAGCTGCATGTCAAAGGTCAGCAGTCCAGTCTAACATCTTAAATAATAAAGCTGAATTATTTCTTCAGAATCTGAGAAGTAGCAGCAGAAATATGCAAAAAACTAAGAAACCAGGAAGGCGGGAAAAAGTGTTTGGAGATGTCCAACGGCTTTATACTTCATACTGTTAAAAATAATTTTCATACAGTTGTGCTTCTTTTTACAGTTATGTTATTCTTTCCAGTTATTTTTTAAGCCTCTTAAATGTTTGAGTATGTATAAAAATGACTTATTTATAAACAGTTAATGAAAATGTTGTTAAATTCCTGTAAAGGCTGTAGACTCCAATTACTCCATCATATTTATTACAAAACTTTAAAATATGATTTTTGTCTAACAGATGATGGAACTCACTGTAGATATCCAGAGCAGATGACTGTTATCAGTACTAACAGTATCACTGCTGCTGCTTCTCTAGTTTATACTGCTATCTACTGTCCTTTCAGACCAGCAGGTGGAGGTGAAGGTGGAGGAAAGGTCAGAGTCTGTTCTCCTGCCCTGCAAAACAACACCTGACCTGCCTGAGAATGTAGCAGTGGAGTGGACTCGCTCTGACCGTGAACTCATGATGGTCCATGTGTATGTAAACAGAAGTGACCATCTTACAAAACAGGACGACCTTTACTGTGGTCGCACAAAGATGAACGAAGACCTGCTGAGAACTGGAGACCACAGTCTGACCCTGAAATACCCCACAGAGAGAGACAGTGGAGGATACATCTGCACCATCTACAGGGACAAAGACATCCTGAGACAGAAAGTAGTGCTCCAGGTCAAAGGTCAGTGTTGTAGATAAACAACAGAGGTCCGTGGTAAAAAATTATAATTCAAAAGTCAAATCTTTCTTTTCTTTTTTTCTTTACCTTTGTTTATTTCTCCACAGAACAATTTCCACCTTGGGCAGCAGCTGTCCTGGTCCTCCTGGTTCTCCTTCTTCTCCTGATTCTTGTTGTTGTTTCTGGAGGTCTTTTATTTCATTTCCGGCACTATTTCATGCCAGGTGAGCTTCGGATGTTCAGAGCAGACACATGAGATCTTCATGGTTTCTGTGCTGATGTGTGTGAGACATGGCCGACTGTGGAGGCTCAGTCTGTCTGTTCTTCTGCTCTTCATCCAACATGTCTGCAGCACTTTACAGGACGCTGCAGACTAGTTACCAAAGAACGAGTCAGGAACACATCAGGAACAAACTGAGACACAATCTGACTGAGACTAGGAGACAAGGAGGGGACAGGGAGGTCATGTGACCATCACAGCTGGTGCTGACCATGTTGTGTCTTGTTTTCCTCTCAGATTACAAGGTGGAGGTGGATTCAGGGGTGGAGTCTGTCCTGCTGCCCTGCAAAACCACAGTTCGCCTGACTGAAGACACCAAAGTTGAGTGGACAAATATTAGTGGGAAGGTCCACGTGTACCAAAGCGGCTCTGACTGGCCTGAAGAACAGAACAGTTGTTATCGAGACCGCACGAAAATGAAGAAAAATCTGCTGAAACCTGGAGACCTCTGACCCTGAAACACCCCACAGACAAAGACTCAAACACCTACACCTGCACCGTCTACAGCAGGGAGGGAAGCATCCTGATGAGGAAACAAGTGGTGCTCCGTGTCAGAGGTCAGCCTCATCACAATGATGGGTTCGTTAGCAGTGAGGCAGCTATGTCAGTTAAAATATCAGTAGAAATTTTTTTTTAATCATTTATAATCAATCATAATTTAATCGCAATAACTAAAACACGCTTCATGCAGAACTATTAAAATCTCCACAAATTTCCTTCATTTTTCATGTGTAACATTTCAGAACCTCTGTCGTCAACCAAAACATCTACAAGGTATTATTTTAGTCACTTCTATGACCAAAAAGCAGGATGGCAGCTCCCCATAGATGGGGAGTAGTAGTAGTACTAGTAGTACTAGTAGTACTAGTAGTAGTAGTAGCAGTAGTAATATTTAAAAGTAAAATAGGAAACAACCAGCCTCTACTTTCAAGATTAGGCTTAAACCTTTCCTTTCTGATAACCCTGGATCAGGTGACCCTGAATCCCTCCTTCGTCCTGGTTTGTGGGGGAATTCATCTGATGTGCTTAGAACTTTTCCACTTGTTTCACTCCTACTGGAATCAGTCAAATATGTTTTCACTATAAGTATTTCACTTCATCTGATTAAAGACGATGTGCTCAGTGCTGCTGCTGTCTGTTCGGCTCATGCTGTGTTTGTTGTTCTCTCAGTCCTGCAGGTGGAGGTCGAATCAGGGGTGGAGTCTGTCCAGCTGCCCTGCAAAACTACAGCTCATCTGCCTGAAAATTGTAAAGTGGAGTGGATGGATGGTGATGAAGATGAGGTCCATGTGTATGAGAACGGCTCTGACCAACCTGAACAACAGAACAAGGTTTACAGAGACCGAACGAAGATGAATGAAGACCTGCTGAAAACTGGAGACCTCAGTCTGACCCTGAAATACCCCACAGATGAAGACAGAGGCATCTACACCTGCACCGTCTACAGCAGGGAGGGAAACATCCTGCTGAAGAAACAAGTGGAGCTGAAAGTCAGAGGTCAGTGCTGTACATACAGTTAGCAAACTAGCTAACCCTCTGATGACAGGGAAGGAGGGTGGGGTGACCTTTCTCTCCTGCCACTCATCCAGGGGTACACTGAAGTACTCCCAAGCAAGCTCTTCCCAATAGGACTCGTGCACAATACCTGACTTTGGAGCTACCATCACAGCCAAATCAACAGCTTTGCTTTCACACTCAGCTCTCTCTTTATCACAACTGCCTGATACAGTGTCCACATCACTCCAGATGTGGCACCAGTCAGTCTGTTCCTATTTCTCTCATGAACAGAACCCACAAATACAATTCATCCCTGACCCACAGTGGGTACTCCACCATTATCCAGGTGGGAATCGTCTCAGCTTGTACACAGTGTTAACAGAGCACCACTGTGCCCTCTGGGGTCACCTAATGATTTGCCAGAGTCCCACTGTGGTAAGGACCCGACACTGGATTTCATGCACTATAGGTTAATTTTTATTTTTCGTTTTCGCAACTGTGGTTTAAAGTTCCGACACCAGTCACGTAGGAACAGCTGCTTGGAATGAGTTTCTGTATTTACCCGAGAAATCTGCCAACTTATCTAACTTTACCAAGCAGTAGTAGTGGAGAAGGAGGCATGCTGCAGCTCAGAATGATGCCCCCACACTGATGAAAAGAGTCTATCCCAGTTACCATAGCCTGAAACGCAGGCTACACCCTCTAGATATCTTTAATAAATATATATTTTTTGTTTATGTAAACTTTTTGTGTGGACTCAGCACATTGTGCCAGTTCGTGACATGCCAGGGAATTGAAGGCTGTCAGTATCAGTCGAACAATGACAGCTCGGTGAATGGCTGGACGGGCCCCGTGGGTCAAGGCCTGACCAGGTTAAGTGTTCTCAGATGAGCAGTGGTATGCCTCATTCAGTCCAGGTTTCTGGACTTCTGCTATCATCAATATGCATATTGTGGAGATCAGGGAAATATTTTACTGCTACTATTCATAACCATCATCATTACCATTACATTAATTATCATTTCATCAAAGCATTTATTCAATAGATTGCACATGTTCTTAGTTAAGATTATTACACCTATCACAGAGAGCTTCTGTCTGGTAAAAGGCCAGAAGCGTCAACGGGCGGGGTGAGTGCGTTGGAGGTTGAGACACACACACACAAACAGTAGTTAGACTCATGTTTAGGTAAGAGTTCAAATAATAGTTGCAAAAGCTGGTGATTGCAAAATTGTGTCTGCCTAAGGGACAGTTTGCTCTGGGAGATAAGCAGAGTTAGAAGATTACCGGGAAGCGCCTGGCCTCCAGACGGAGAAGATGTCCTTTTAAATGTGTCAAAAGTCGTCAACAGAATGTGTGTGTTTTTGAAACTCATGTATCTTCTTGACGCATGAGGGGGCGTCATTAAAATGCCCTGATGTTATAAAACAGTTTATTGTGCAGTTTTGGGGTGAGATTGATGCTGATGGTGCAGTGTTCATCTCCCCACGCGTGTGTTCATTAAAATCATTGTTTGACCGAAGCTCTTCTGGACCATTATTGTTTTTGTACTCTCCCTCAATATTTGAACCCGTTTTTAACAATATCTTATAAACTGCTCTTAGTCTGGCCCCTCACCCAGTACCAGTCTCTCTTAGTTTCCCTGAACCACCTTCCTTGGTTCAAGAAAACATTACATTACATTACATTTAACATTTCCTGCAATGGACACCTTGACTCACCTTCAAAGAAAGCTTTGACTCTGACCAGTTGACAGTCACACTGTTCTTTAAGAAGCAGCCAGATCTGCTCAGGATTAAACAGACAGAAAATGACAATTCTGTCTCCATCATATTTTAAACAAGAACCACTCAAACGTGCTCTCATTGCAAATATTTCATGTCATCTGTTACTGTCTGTGCAGCTCATGTTGTGTTTATTGTCCTCTTAGTCTGTCAGGTGGAGGTGGAATCAGGGGTGGAGTCTGTCCAGTTACTTTGCAAAACCACACTTCACATGCCTGAAGATGCTAAAGCGGAGTGGATGGACAGTGATACCGATAAGGTCCACGTATATGAGAACGGCTCTGACCAGCCTGAAGAACAGAGCCAGGTTTACAGAGACCGAACGAAGATGAATGAAGACCTGCTGAAAACTGGAGACCTCAGTCTGACCCTGAAACAGCCCACAGAGAGAGACAGTCGGAGATACAGCTGTGTGGTTAGAAGGAAGGGAAACATCCACAGAGGCAAAACTGTGCTGCTGAAAATCAAAGGTTTGTTGGTTTGTTTGTTTATTTATTTATTTGTCCTTGTCTGACTGTCTTGTGTCTCCCCTGCAGGGAGAGTTCAGGTCCAGGATCAAACAGGGGACATCAGGAACAGAAGCAGCTCCATTGATCCGACTCCTCTGATGGCTGATCAATCAGTTTGATCTGTGTGTTCTTTGATTATTGATCAGTGATGTCAGAGTGGAGTCAGTGTGATGTTGTTGTTGTGTGTTTGAGACTTTTAGTGTCCATGAAGGTCTCTGCTGCCGTAGATCCTCTGAACTGTGACAGAGGTCTCACTCTGGAGGAAACTCTCAGCACTTTCCAGCAGCTCCTCCATCATGGAGGACGTTCCCTCACTGTAACAGGTGGAGGAGAGAGGAGAGGAAGCACAGGTGGATCCTCTGAGGAAGAGGAGCGTTCCTACAAACCACATGATCACATGACCAGAGGGGCGTGGCCTTCAGTGGTAGTAATAAAGGAACAGTCCACATGTTCCACTTCGAAGGCTCATCTCCAACAAAGCAGACCTGTGATCACTTTGACTCAGTATGATGGATTGTTTGGATTGTTTGTAAGGACGGGAACTGATGAGAATTTAGTGATTCAAATTCCTTATCGATTCTCATTGGCTCCACTTTGAGAGTCGCCACCATGTCAAAGCAGCTTATCAAAGACATTACATTCATGCATATTAAATACATGGTCAAATGTTTGTGCATGTTGGAGGTGTTTCCCATCTTTGTCGTGATGAGTGTTTACTCAAAAAAAGTAAATTAAAAACATTATTACACATAATACACAGAAGACTTTTCTTGAAAGTAACACAGTACGTTACTTAATTACTCTAAGGTAAAACAGCAACAGTTTGGGTTTTCCTCCTTTGACACAGAAACTAAAACTGAAATCAAGAACTGATAAGGTCCAATTGGACTACTGGGACTCTCGATTCCCATCCCTAAGCATTTGTAGGGATGGAGTGGGGGAACTGTAGGCCCCACAGAGTGGTACTTTACCTTTAGTGTGCCATTAGACTGGACTCCTATCAGCTCTAACTGCATGTTCACAGGTGCTTTTTCCATTTCTGTTACGGAGCAGTTCAAAACTAGCCATGAGAAGATCAACAGGACGATATGAAACAACAAGGCAAAGGAGAATTATTTGTCATGGTCCTGGGTCATTTAGACCCAGTGTTCTCTGATTTCTTGTGTTTCTGTATCGTGTTAAGTTCATTTGTTATTCTAGGAGTTATTCTATGGTTCATAAGTTGTTCAGTTGAGTTTACTGGATTTCCCCTCGTGTCTTTACGCCCTGTGTCTCCCTGTGTGTATTAGAGTTCTGGTGCCTGTTTACCCTCCTTGTGTTTTATTCCATGTTTCCTCAGCCCGTCATGTCTGAGCTCTCCCTGATGCTACTCAGTGTTCTCTCTCCCCTCCAGTCTGCGTCTCTGTGTATTTCCTGTTTTACTTTGAAGGTCTGTGTCTTACCTTAGTGTATTCTGCTTTGCTTCCTTGTCTCGTCATGCCCAATCAGTTCCAGCTGTGTTGGCACCTGTTGCACGTTTCCTCACGTTTCTATCTGTGTTTTTATAGTGTGTGTCATCTCGTGCTTGTTGCTGGTTCGTCCGTCACCACCTTATGAATAAAACTCACTTGTATCTCAGCCGTGCCTGCATCTTGGGTCCTAACTCTCAACCTCCATGACATTATTAGAAGAAAAGAATGGTGACAGCAGAGGCTGATCCCTATCAGTCCAACGAATGGTCACTTTATTTTCAGGACTTAGGGTTAGGGTTACGATTTACTCAAAGCATGTTTGTAGGGCGGTGCTCACATTCAGACGCTGTCAGACTCGGAGCCATGGCTCTGTGGTACATGCACACACCTCTGCCATTCAAAGATTCTTTGTATAGAGCTTATTTCATTCAACACTCAACTGTAAATTTGGTCTTTTTCAATGTTGCATTCAGTTTATATTTTTACGTCTCACAGCGCTGCATTCACACCTGTAAAGGGTAACAATGTAACAGATGTGTAACAGTGAGCTGTGCCTGTGGTGTGATGACATCACACCCTGAAATCTTTTCTTCTTTTTTTTTGGAAACAGAAGTATAAAGCTCGTCTTTGATTCCAGCTGTGCTGCCATGTAATTACAGCAGAGATGTCTGCGATATGTAATCTGTGTAAGTTACCAGCAGCCCTACAACGTGGAACTACAGTAGTTACATATGCTGGAATTATTACTTTCTGGTATGCAGTGCTGAGACCACACCATCATATTTTCTAATGTTGTTTTTTCTTCCAGCTGCTACCAAAGCCATCAGCTCCTTGTTGCTGCTTCCAAGCTTTTAAAGCACAAAACTCCGAGTGCATCCAGTAAAATGCTTCCATTCAGGCACGTTTTATTTTTTTATTTTCACTTGCTAGATACGGAACAGACTTGAATGAGGAAAAGAAAAGGGAGAAAGGAAGAGGGGGAAAAAACAGCGGAGAAGAGAGACGGGGATAAAGGGCAAAAAAACCAAAAACCAACTAAATAAGCAGACAAAAAAAAATACATATATCAATCACCTGGATCACCTGTTGAGAAAGAAAAAAGAAAACAAGCAGAAGAAAACGAGAGCAATACAATAAACAACATCACAATGATCTATGTGAATATAACAGTAAATACTAAATGTTAAACATTATTGTGCAGCACGTAAGATCGACAGCGCACAGTGTGCTTTGAGGTAGGAGCCAAAAAGGGTGTAGTTTGTGTGTGTGAGCACCCGTGTGTACACCTGTGAGCATGGACGCGCTTGTATTTAAAAGGTTCCTTCATGTAATGATCTGCTAGAGGGTGTGGGGGGGCCACAGCTCCGTCCTCCAGGGCATGAAGCAGGTATGGAGGAGATCAAGACTCCAGACATCCAGAGGCCCTCAGAACACAAGAGACCAAGGAAGACCAACAGAGGGGCAGCCGCGCCACTGTCCCAGAAAGAGCTGAGGAGAGTCCCAGATGAGGGGTCACTCAGCAGCCGCGGAGCAGAAGCCAGGGGGGGGGTGCAGTGACGTGCCCGTGACCTCCGCCGGCAGCCAGCTGCGCCCGAGAGGCCGAGTCCCAGGCCGAGAGGCCGAGGGCACCCCACCCCCGAAGTGGCCCGAGCGAGCCCCAGGCTCCAGGCCCCGATAAGCAGCCACCAAGGAGTGAGCCGGTGTGTACCTGGACGCCCATCCCCGGACACAAAGAACCACCAACGCACCGATGTCTGAGGGCGTCTGCCACCGGCAGGGGAAGTGGTGGGGGGAGATAGGCCTCCAAACCTTGGAGGGCCTGAGATGTCCCCAGAGAGGTGGCGTCTGATACCCAACCTGACATATAGACACAGACATACAGGCACACACAGATACAAACATCCATTCCCACCCTCATGCTCTCATATGCAATTACTCAACACTCAACCAACATGGAGACAGACATAGAAAGACACTGTACACACAATCACACTCCCCAAGCGTACTCTAAGAACCGGGTCTAGGTACCCTTGCCCCTGGAGGGGGAAACTGCACCCAGATCCAGGTGGTGTTACCCTTTTCCCTGCGGTGGGGAGAAGCAGACCGCCGCAGCAGCAGGGAGGCCCCACATTCCAGACCCCAGTCGGACGGCCAACTCCTCCTCCTGGCCCCCCGCTCCAGCAGGTCGCAGAGAACGGGGGTGTGAGAAGACTCCAAACCTCCCTCCGCCCGCTCATTGTAGTGTTGATGCATGTGTGTTCTAAGGTGCATTTAAAACCCAGGAGGACATGGAGCACTCTTCATCTCCTCTGCTCTCTCCTCTGTCCTGGTTACATTTAAGTAAGCAGCATGTATAAATGTGTATATATTTATGTATAAATATGTATGTATGTATGTGTGTGTGTGTGTGTGTGTGTGTGTATATATATATATATATATATATATATGTATATGTATATATATATATGTATATATATATATATATATATATATATATATATACACATATACAAGAAACACAGACTCAGAGATTTTACATATACATGGACGATGCCCCATCACAGAGGGAATCGCGCCGGGGCTCCCAGTACATTCTTTATTTATACTCAAACAAGCTTTCACAGCAATAGGTGTGGCATGTACAGAACTCAATAACATCTCCTTAAAAGGAGAGACCGTTAACTTATCTGTTGAAACAGGAGGTAGCTTTTTGGCTGACACAGCACATTTTTCTGCACACAATGTCTCACTCCCCTTTCCTGCAATTGTCCAATTCACAAGCTCTTCTTCCTTTAAACGAAGCTACAAATAAACATAACACAAAACTCAAAATCTTTCAACATATGTATATATATATATGTATATGAATGACACAACTGTGAAGTAATATATATATATATATATATATATATTACTTCACAGTTGTGTCACTTCCACTTTTATGTTTCCCATAATTTTGTTATTACTCTCCACTTACACAGTTTCTGTGATTGTGCTGTATTTAAATATACTTGATTTATTTCAAAATAGTCTGAGATCAGTTCGTAGTGTCTTCAAATGTCCACTAGATATCACTAATAGTCAGGTGTTCCATCACTTTCATGATCACAGGTGTGTAAAATCAGCATGCAGACTGCCTCTACAAACGTTTGTGAAAGAATGGCTTGCCCTCGGGAACACCGTGAATGCCAGCGTGGTACCGTGACGGGTCATGAAACAGAAATTTTAAGCTAGAATGAGACAGTTGTGTGTCGGTGCTGCCTCCTCAGTGTGCGTCTGGATCGTGTTTAGTTCTCGTCTTGTTTGGCTGGTGCTATTTAAGTTGTTTTCTGTTTTACTTTAGTTTGATTTCTCTGACTGTCAGAAACCTTCATCTATTTCTGATCTGAAGTCCAGAGTTCAGAGTGTTTGATTTCATGTGTAGTTAATCATTTCTTCTTCCTGCTGGGATCCTTTGTCCTTTATTACTCTGTTGTTCCTGATTGTAGAGCTGAGATAAACATAAAGCACCACTTCTGTTTCCCTTCTTTCATTTGCAGAAGGACGTGTCTGCATGTGTTTCTGAGTAAAGTGTGCAGTGATACAAACAGCCTGGTTTACATGTGAACACATTAATGACAGATTTAGAGCTCAGTGCATGAATCTGAAATAATAACACACATGTACATTTCAGCCTTTGTGCAAACACACAGTTGCAGTGAGTTTTGTTGGTCTTTGAAACAAAAATGGTCTCTCAGATTAATCACATCCATATATATCAGACGCTGTTTGGTTTCTTAGTGCAGCTGTTTGTGTTGGTGGAGGTCAAAGGTGTGTTTAGTGTTTCCACAAAAACTCACAGGAGTCTGTGACATGTCATAAAAAGGTTCTGGCTCAGGCTGAAATCAACACATTACCACCACAAGCTTCATGTTGGTGTGTGTGTGCAGTGTGTAGCATCCATGCTAACATAAACTCACTGAAGCACCAAAGCTTCATGTTTCCGTTTTATTGTGTTTGACTCATAAAGTTGCTCTGGGCTGGTTGTAAATGATGGTCATGTGACAGGACTTTGAGCTTTCTGTGTGTCGCTGTGAACCTGGAGCAGTCACACTACGAGGAGGCTGAACGTCCTCCTCTTTCCTCAGAAGTGATCTGTGGCCAGCCGGACTTTCACAGTTGTGCTTTAACAAAGTGTGAAGCTGAACTCTGAGCTGTGACAGTGTGAGCAGTGTGAGAGTGTCAGTAGATGATCAGCAGAGGAAAGTGAAGCTGCTGTGAGCTGATGTCCTGAAGGGCTTTTAAAGAGTCTGAGTTTGACAGGAACATGAAGATGTTTGTGGTGTTTGTGATCCTCCTGCACGGTAAGTACACCTTCCTCTCTCTGCTCTCATCATTAGCTTTTCTTTCATCTCTCTCTCTTTAATGTGTTGAAGTGCAGCAGGAGGAGATTTCCATCAAACACTGGATTCTGATTCAGATCAAACTAACAATCTAAAGCAGCAACTTTCAAATCACTGGATTCTTCTTGGTGGCTTTCAGATGAACTCCTGTTACAATCAGCTGCTGTGTGTGTTGTTGTTGCTCCAGCAAATGTCAAATTTTACAAGAAGTGGAAATACCACATAAACTTATGAGTTAATATCTGAAGCTGTGAGTGTTATAGATGCTAGTATGACTGACATCTGTAACATTCATGATGAGATCAGAAAAATACATAGTCCTGATATTGAAATGCACAGAAGATGTGATGTGTGCATGGCTATCAGTGAAACTGCCAGCGCAAAAGCTCGGTGCGTTTTAGAAGAAGATGGTGATCCAAATAGTATACCCTGGCCTGATTCAGTGTCTGTGTTTGACCGTGTTCATCCAGTGCTTCTTCAAGGATCACATATAGGTCAAGGTCTATCTCTGGGGTGTCAAAGCAATAATCTCTGGTCACATTACAACAAAGACAAGAAGCTGCAGCTGAAGTAGCAGCTACGGAAGAAGTCATTAAGATAATGAAAACAGCATCAGTGTGAGGAGGAAATCAGAGAACTTGAAGTTGAAGGTGCAAGGAAAAGAGCTCAATTTCTAACAGAGAGCACCTCAATAAAGACAAGGTCAGAAGAAAAGAGAAAGGAAGTGGAACTATTGAAAGAATTGCAAAAGCATAATGCAGCACAAGCAAGATTGAAGGTGTATGCTGAAAATGTGAAAAGTGAGAAAGAAGAAAAATCTTCTGTTCATTCCCAAGTAAGACAAGATATTTCCTTCCTGCAACCAAGCTTTCCAAATGTGAACTTGAAACCATTCATCCCCGCTCAAGTTAGCGCTCTGCAACAAACTACACCTCTCCAAGCCTCTGTTCCTCAAACAGCAATTCCTAGTGCAAATGAAACGCCCTCCACTGACCTTGTGAGGATGCTTGCTGAAGCTGTCACTGCAAACAGAATCCCAATCCCATTCTTCACAGGTGATCTGCTGCAGTATAATGACTGGAAGTTGCCTTTTCAAACATTAGTTGACCACAAGAATCTGCCAATTCAAGAAAAGCTCTTCTTCCTGAGAAAGTATGTTGGAGGTCCAGCTAAGAAAGCTATTGAAGGACATTTTCTGGTTGGAACAGACACCGCTTATTATGCTGCCTGGGAAATATTCAACAACAGGTTTGGAGATCCCTTTGTAATAGGCAAATCATACCGTGACAAGATTCAGTCATGGCCAAAAATGAACAACAAAGACACTAAAGATCTACGTGAGTTTGCAGATTTTCTAAACAGTGTTGAGTCAGCCATACCTTATGTTCCAGTTTTGCATGATTGCGTGGAAAATCAGAGGATAGCTGCAAAGCTGCCTGATTGGCTAACTGCACTATGGAACAGAACGGCGACAGAGTTTCAAGGTGAACACAAAATGTTCCCAGATTTTAGTCATTGTGTCAAATTCCTGAATAAAGAAGCAAGAATTGCATGTAATCCTATCACTCCTCTGCCTGCAATAAAGCCAACTGAACAAGACAAGTATGCATTCAAAGACAAGCCCAAAAGAAACTACATGCTGAATGCTAAAGCACTTAGTACAAGCTCTAGTGAAAGGACAAATGTCACATGCCTCTCTTTTGTAAGAAACCTGGTCACACGCTTCAGAAATGTTGCAGGATAATGGACAAGTCAGTTGAAGAGATAGTAAAGTTTGTGCAGTCTACAAAAACTGTGCTTTAGTTGCCTCAAGACTGGTCATAACTCTAAGAACTGTACTTCCAGAAATGTGTATGACAAATGCCAAAAGCCTCACCCAACGTGTCTACATCAAGACAGAGAGAAAAGAGACAAGGAACAAAGAAAGAATAGCCAACAACAATCAAAGACTAATCAGGAAACAGAGGTTTCTGAAGTACAATAGCAAGTATCTAACAAAGTTACATCCAACAGAGTTGTGCAACAAACGTCAAAAGGTTGTACTTCCTCAGTTATCCCAGTTTATGTATCAACTGTGGATGAACCAGAGAATGAAAAGTTAGTGTATGCTTTGCTCGATACTCAAAGCGACACCACTTTCATCTTGAAAGACACAGCTCAGTTGCTCAACGCCATGTTAGAGCCAGTTAAACTCAAGATTTCCACTATAACGTCCAAAACAAAAATTGTTTTAAGCAGCAAGTTAAAGGACTTACAAGTAAGAGGCATTTACTCTGAAACGAGAATCAAACTACCAACAAGCTATACCAGAGACTACATTCCTGCTAACCAATCACATATTCCCACAAACAAAACAGCAGAGAACTGGTCACATGTGAAACATTTATCAAAAGAGATGGCGCCCAAGCTTGATTGTAAAGTTGGATTACTGATCGGATATAACTGTCCTCAAGCTTTGCTCCCTCTAGCGGTGGTCAGTGGTGACAGAGACCAGCCATTTGCACAGAAATCTCTGCTTGGTGGGAGCATCATTGTCTGCAGCGACTCTGAAGGTTATTGGGAAGATGAAATAGGAGTAAGCCATCGTGTTATTGTTAGACAAGTCTTGCCAGCTGTAGAACCCACTCACAAGCTCAAAACAGAATTTCACTTTGTAAGCAGAAACAAAGTTAAAGAAATACTTACTCCAGCCGAGATACTTAATGTGCTAGAAATGGGCTTTGTTGATAAAAGTGTTGAAGAAGAGTCAATGTCACAAGAAGTTTCTATTGTTTCTAGCCAAAGTAAAAGAAGGCATGCGACAAAAGCAAGATGGCCACTTTGAAATGCCACTATCCTTCAAACAAGAAAGACCTGACTTGCCAAACAACAAACAGAACACAGACTGAAGTCTCTAGAAAGGCGCTTGAGAAGAGACGATCGCTACTACAAGCATTACGTGGCTTTCATGCAAGACCTCATAAAGAGAGGTGATGCAGGGAAAGTGCCAGAGGCTGAGCTAAATAATCAACCAGCGTGGTACATTCCTCACCATGGCGTCTACCATCCTCAGAAGCCAGACAGATTCGTTGTCTTTGATTGCTCTGCAAAGTACCAGAATACATCGCTCAACAAGCATCTCCTGTCAGGACCTGACCTCACAAATACTCTTGTTGGAGTTCTGTGTTTTTTCAGGAAAGGACATGTAGCTGTCATGTGCGATGTGGAGCGCATGTTCCACCAGTTTCATGTTGCCCCACAATTTCTATGGTGGGAGGATGGTAACATGGAAAAGTCCACATCAGTGTTCCGCATGAGAGTCCACTTGTTTGGTGCAGCATGTTCACCGGGATGCGCAAACTTTGGATTCAAGCATGTTGCTGCTCAAGGTGAGAATAAGTTCAGTGTAGCCATGGCAAAGTTCATACAACGCAACTTCTACGTGGACGATTGTTTGACGAGCGTGGATTCAGTGCAAGAAGCTATTCAACTTGTAAAGGAAGCTAGAGAACTGTGTGCCACAGGTAACCTGCACCTGCACAAGTTCATTAGCAACAGCAAGGAAGTGATTGCTACTGTCCCAAAGGATGTGTACACAGGAATGTGTAGCAGGAGCAACAGACCTGGATCTGGCACTAGGAGAGCCAAAGATAGAAAGGGCCTTAGGGGTCCAATGGTGTGTAAGCTCAGACACCTTTCAATTCAGAGTGGTTGTAAAGAATAACCCCTTCACTAGAAGAGGAGTGCTCTCGACAGTAGCCTCAATATTTGACCCACTTGGATTCATCGCTCCATTCATTTTAGTTGGTAAGAAACCCCTCCAAAGAACGTGTCAGGAAAAGCTTGTCTGGGACGAGCCACTTCCAGAAGATCTCTAGCCTCAATTGGAAGCTTGGCTCAGAGACCTCCAGAACCTGTCCTCCATAAAGATATCACGTTGTTATGTCCCATCAACATTCAACCAAGTGAAGCAGAATGAGTTACACAGCTTTTCTGATGACAGTGTAACCGGTTATGGTGTGTACTCATACTTGAGAACAGTGACTGAGTTTGGAGAAGTAAAGTGCACTCTTGTGATGGGGAAAGCAAGAGTCGCTCCTACTAAAGTGACAACTATCCCAGGTTTGGACCTTATTGCGGCTGTAGAAGCTACGAGAATAGCTGACTTTCTAAAGAGAGAATTGGATATCAAAAATATTCAGGAGTACTGCTGGACTGATTCCAAAGTTGTACTTGGTTATATTAACAACGAAGCAAGGCGATTTCATGTATTTGTTGCGAACAGAATACAGAGAATCCGATCAAGTACAGAACCAAGTCAATGGCGAAACGTTGACTCTGAACAAAATCGTGCAGATCACGCATCACGTGGAGTCATGACAAAAGAACTAGTACAGTCCAACTGGTTCACAGGACCAAGTTTTAATGGCAAAAGGAACTACCAAAGGAAGATGCTAAAGTGGAAGAGATCAACATCAAAGATCCAAAACTCAAAGTCACAACAGTATTCGCAGTTAAGGCAAAAGAAGAAAAATCCATTTTGGAACGGCTGGAAAAATTCTCAGATTGGATGAGAGTTGTGAAAGCAATAGCAAGATTAAGACGACGTGTAAAGTATGTAAAGAACCCAAAATAAATGTCCAATGAAAGTACTACATTGGAAGAAAGGAAAGAAGTGGTGGGAGGAAGACTTACAAAAGTGTCACTCCATCCCAACATCAAACATCCAGCCATTCTGCCAAAGAAACATCATGTGTCGCACCTACTCATTAAACATTTTCATGAGAAGACGCATCATCAAGGCCGAGGGATGACCGTAAATGAGCTAAGGTCCAATGGCATATGGGTAATTGGCTGCAGTACTGAAGTATCGTCATTCATATACAAATGTGTCAAATGTAGAAAGTACAGGAAAGGCAATCAAGAGCAAAGGATGGGTGACCTGCCACCAGAAAGACTGGAAGCTACCCCTCCATTTACATACAGCGGTATGGACTGCTTCGGACCATTCTGTGTAAAAGAAGGGAGGAAAGACTTAAAGAGATATGGACTCTTGTTTACATGTATGTGCTTGAGAGCTATACATATAGAAGTCCTAGATGATCTCAGTACAGACTGTTTTCTCAATGCACTCTGTTGTTTCATAACAGTACGTGGCAACGTAGGTCAGCTGCATTGTGATCAAGGCACCAATTTTATCAGTGCAAGAAACGAAAGCTTCAAACACAAGCGACTCCTAACGTAAGTGACTCAAGAGAAGGTCAAAGAGCTGGGAATAACTTTCGTTTTCAATCCACCTGCTTCTAGCCACATGGGAGGAGTCTGGGAGAGGCAGATTTGGACAATAAGAAATATTCTGAAATCCATTCTTGACCAGTCAGCTTCAAGATTAGACACTTCATCATTGAGAACGTTCATGTATGAAGCCATGGCAATAGTGAATAGTCAACCACTAACTGTAGAGTCTATCAACGACCCTGTAGAACCGGAGCCGTTGACACCCAACCATGTTTTGACGATGAAATCAGCAGTGATCTCATCACCACCTGGAGAATTCGCTAAAGAAGAGCTCTACCTCCAGAAAAGATGGAGACCAGTACAGTATTTGGCAAATGTATTTTGGACTAGGTGGAGAAAGGAATATCTGTTAAACCTGCAACAGAGAAGCAAATGGAATAAAACCAGAAGAAATGCAAAAGTAAATGACATTGTGTTATTACAAGAAGACTGTCTTCCAAGAAACCAATGGAAACTCGCTAAAGTCGTGGAAGTCCAGGAACTCCAGGAGCTGACGGCAGAGTCAGAAAAGTTAAGCTACTCATCGTTGACTCTACTAGAGACAATAAGGGGAAGCACACAACTAAGACGATTTTAGAGAGACCCATACACAAGACTATACTTTTACTTGAAGCAGAGTAAAGACTCAACATTATGTTTATTGGTTAACCTTTATAAAGTTCATTGTTGGGTTAAATTCCTTTAGGAACACACATGCTGCTGCGATAGCGTGATGGTGGGGGTGTAACAGCTGTTGAAATGTTAGTATTTGACCACTAGGCAGAGCTCTTGTAATGATAATGTAATTAACGCATTTTATTTTGTATGTTTTATTTTTATATTGAGCATGTTAACATTTTCCTATTGCATACCGGATTGGTGTACTGATAATTTGATACATGGAAAATAACCGGTTAATTTTGTAAGTTTAAAGTAAGGGCAGAGGTCACTTCCTGTTTTTAGAAAAAAGGCCAGAGAAGCTGCTCATGGTGACGGTCTAGCCGTGTGAATGTCAAAGACGAAAAAACAAGTCCTAAGTTCCAAATACACCAGTTTGTCCACTTGCAGGCCAAAGCGGTATGTTTGTTTATATTTTGTGAATTTTATATTGCCATATGTTTTAATGCTGAAATACAATTTCCTTGTACATTTGTACAGGGAGTGCAGAATTATTAGGCAAGTTGTATTTTTGAGGAATAATTTTATTATTGAACAACAACCATGTTCTCAATGAACCCAAAAAACTCATTAATATCAAAGCTGAATGTTTTTGGAAGTAGTTTTTAGTTTGTTTTTAGTTTTAGCTATTTTAGGGGGATATCTGTGTGTGCAGGTGACTATTACTGTGCATAATTATTAGGCAACTTAACAAAAAACAAATATATACCCATTTCAATGATTTATTTTTAGCAGTGAAACCAATATAACATCTCCACATTCACAAATATACATTTCTGACATTCAAAAACAAAACAAAAACAAATCAGCGACCAATATAGCCACCTTTCTTTGCAAGGACACTCAAAAGCCTGCCATCCATGGATTCTGTCAGTGTTTTGATCTGTTCACCATCAACATTGCGTGCAGCAGCAACCACAGCCTCCCAGACACTGTTCAGAGAGGTGTACTGTTTTCCCTCCTTGTAAATCTCACATTTGATGATGGACCACAGGTTCTCAATGGGGTTCAGATCAGGTGAACAAGGAGACCATGTCATTAGTTTGTCTTCTTTTATACCCTTTCTTGCCAGCCACGCTGTGGAGTACTTGGACGCGTGTGATGGAGCATTGTCCTGCATGAAAATCATGTTTTTCTTGAAGGATGCAGACTTCTTCCTGTACCACTGCTTGAAGAAGGTGTCTTCCAGAAACTGGCAGTAGGACTGGGAGTTGAGCTTGACTCCATCCTCAACCCAAAAAGGCCCCACAAGCTCATCTTTGATGATACCAGCCCAAACCAGTACTCCACCTCCACCTTGCTGGCGTCTGAGTCGGACTGGAGCTCTCTGCCCTTTACCAATCCAGCCACGGGCCCATCCATCTGGCCCATCAAGACTCACTCTCATTTCATCAGTCCATAAAACCTTAGAAAAATCAGTCTTGAGATATTTCTTGGCCCAGTCTTGACGTTTCAGCTTGTGTGTCTTGTTCAGTGGTGGTCGTCTTTCAGCCTTTCTTACCTTGGCCATGTCTCTGAGTATTGCACACCTTGTGCTTTTGGGCACTCCAGTGATGTTGCAGCTCTGAAATATGGCCAAACTGGTGGCAAGTGGCATCTTGGAAGCTGCACGCTTGACTTTTCTCAGTTCATGGGCAGTTATTTTGCGCCTTGGTTTTTCCACACGCTTCTTGCGACCCTGTTGACTATTTTGAATGAAACGCTTGATTTTTCGATGATCACGCTTCAGAAGCTTTACAATTTTGAGACTGCTGCATCCCTCTGCAAGATATCTCACTATTTTTGACTTTTCTGAGCCTGTCAAGTCCTTCTTTTGACCCATTTTGCCAAAGGAAAGGACGTTGCCTAATAATTATGCACACCTGATATAGGGTGTTGATGTCATTAGACCACACCCCTTCTCATTACAGAGATGCACATCACCTAATATGCTTAATTGGTAGTAGGCTTTCGAGCCTATACAGCTTGGAGTAAGACAACATGCATGAAGAGGATGATGTGGACAAAATACTCATTTGCCTAATAATTCTGCACTCCCTGTATTCACCAGTTCTACAGTGTACCTGTGTACGTTAAGAGAAGCACAGTAAACATCAGTAAAGAAGAACTCTCGTGTGTCTCATGTATGTGTACATGCTGGCATAATGCAAATGTACTGTTTATAAGATTGGGGAAACCTGCAGTCAGCTGAGACTGAAGAAGTCACTTGGATGAGTGATGAAAGGTTTCTCTCACTGAAAACGCTACGTCCAGATGAACAGAATCAACTTTTGAGGTCTAAACTTGATCTTTACCTCAAAGTCACATATGGAGTCTCTGTCTGTCCTCAGTTTCCCAGCATGCCTCAGCTGCTTTGGAGATGTATGAGGGGGACTCATTCCACCTGCCCTGTGAATATGACACTTTCGATTTGAGTGACCCCACAGTGGTGTGGAGTCGCTCCGACCTCAGTCCTTCAACCGTCCACCAGCGTCAGCTTCAAGGAGACGAACTGAAAGATCAAAACCAGCGTTACAGCGGCCGAACATCCATGAAGACTGACGCTCTGGAAACTGGAGACCTCAGCCTGACCCTGACCAACCTCCAACTGTCTGACAGCGCCACCTACACCTGCTCCATCAGAGACCCTATATTTGGCTACGAGAGACTAGGAGATGTGCAGCTGCAGGTCAAAGGTCAACAACAAACACATGCTTTAGATAAATCTGACATCACTCAGATAAAACTTTATTACTTTAAAACTTTACTTTAATAAGAAATAACCATGTTACTCTAGGCTCTTTCACACAAGTATAGGCCTATTCAGTAAATTCACTAATTACATTCCATCAAAGGTCAAAAGTCTTACTTGTCTTTCTGTTTCTCCACAGAACGGTTTCCAACCTGGGCCAAAGCTCTCCTGGTTCTCCTGGTTCTTCTTGTGGTTTCTGGAGGTCTTTTATTTCATTTCCGGCACCATTTTAAGTCAGGTCAGTCTTTCCTACAACAACTACCCATAACCCTTTTGGCCAAACCAAAAGAGTGAGTGATCGGAGGCTGTGATCACCACACACTTATGATCCCAGAACTGCAATGAGTCCAAGGCTTAACTGAAAAAAATGGGCGCATCAAAGTGTTAGATGTTGTTTTATGCAATAGTCAATTAAAAGCTTGAGCTCTAGAACAAGTCTCCTGGAGAGGGGCTCAACTTTGTCTCAGTCTGAAGTTGCCCTTGGTGAGAGGTGGCAGGCTGAGGTGGGTAACTTAGCATTCCGTCAGCTTGCTGCCTGTATGTTGGAGTTTTTCCCAGTGGATGAGAGAGGTTTTTTTTCCCTGCGCCTTTGGGTCAGGGATTGGGACCTGACTGTCGTCTGCACTTAAGTGCCAAACGACAGATCAGAGTACCCGGCCTTCTTAGAGTCTTTAACTGCCATAAATGTAAATTATGTCAATTTGTTAATTTATTGTGTTATGTATGTTATTTCTTTCTTTCGCCTTTAAGTGACAAAAAAGGAGGTTAAGAAAATGTGCAAAGAAGCTAAGAGAAGCCGTAAGATAAATAAGTCATAAGGAAGATTAAATAAGTTGTTTCATAGTGAAAGGGAGCTGTAAAGAAGATAAAGAAGAAATTGGGAATTGTTTTTTGTTAAGTTTTTGTTTCTAAAGCAGATTCCTTCCCTCACAGTTATGTGCAGCCAGCGTGGTACATTTAACTGTGTTCTGTTTATTGCACATTTGTTAACTTTATTTTAAATGTTTGTTTGTTATATTTATTTTTGATCATTCTGCGCATTTATGTAATGACAGTTTGACGGTGGATTTTATAGTGAATTGATGGAGAAGTGTGACGGAAGAATAAATCCATCTGTAAACGAAGGACTGTGGTTTCATGTATTACCTGAGTCAGACTTGGTTCACCTAAACATATAGTGAGTGTGCACAGGGAATGCCTGGCAGAGGCCGCAGTCAACAAGATCTTCAACTCTCACCTCCGGCAGAGCTTCAAGAGCACTCCAAGGGAGACTGGGGACATTAAGTCCAAATGGACTGGATGTTCAGCACCTGCATTGCTGAAGCTGTTGCACTGACCTGCAGCCACAAGGTAGCTGGTGCCTATCATGGTGGCAACCCCAAAACCAGATGGTGAACACCAGAGGTGAAGGGAACCATCAGGCTGAAGGAGTGCTATCAGGCTTGGTCAGCCTGTTGGACTGGGATCAGCCAATAGGTATGGACAGGCCAAGGAGAACAGTGATCAGGCAGGGGCTGAAGCAAAAACCTGGGTTTGGGAAGAGTTCGGAGAGGCCATCGAAAAAGACTGGAGGGTGTGGTCACACTCTTCAGCCTTCCTCGGAAAGTCTATGCCAGGGTGCTGAAAAGGAGAATCCGTCCATTAGTCCAACAATGGTCCTCAGCTGGAAAAGGGTGGAGTGCCCACGGCACTATTCAGAGAAAGTGGAGAAATTAGCTTTCTCTGAATGGTGGCTGGTCTCTACCTTAGAGAGAGGGTGAGGAGTAGAGCCACTACTACTCCACATTAAAAGGAGCCAGTTGAGTTCCTGGGGGAGACCCATGGCATGCCAGAGAAATTATATCTTTTGGCTGGGCAGTAATATTTAGTGACATCACTAAACATTAACTTAGGCTGTCTTAAAGAGACACCACACATTTGTTATTGTTACACTGAGGAGAGGGAGGCATAGGCTTCTCTGCTTAGCCTGCTGCCACCACAACCTGGTCCTGAATAAGCAGAAGAAAATGGATGGATGGAACGATGGATGGCACCAAACTACAACAACAGTAACCTCAAAGGGCTTTATATTGTAAGGCAAATTATCCCAGCGAGTCTCCTCTGCCAGAATCCACAAACTCAGCCACATTACTCCTCCTCTGTCAGAGTGTCAGCAGTTTTGTGAGCAAGTCAGTGCTAGAGTATTTATCAAAAACCTGATTTAATTTTTCCAGAAAATCCAGAAAAGTTATATTCATGTTACCAGCCAACATCTCCTTGGCCACATGAGCACCCTTCCTCTGATCAGGTTCACAAGGAAAAATAATTTAGGATTAATGAGTAAGCACTAGATGACATTGAGTGTGTTAGGGTGCCTGAGTCGTTCAGTCAATGTTTTGTTTTTATAATATTTTAAGTCTTGTTTATTTATTTTTGTTTTCTCTGTGCTGTGTGACTTGTTCCTATGTAGTTATCTGTATTTCTAGTTTAGGTTGTCTGGTGTTTGATCCTGTTCATGCCTGGTCTCGTCTTGGTCCTGCATCTGTGTGTCCTGCCCTGTTAGGTCCGTCTTGTCTTTGTTTCTGCCCCTTCCACCAGTCACGTCTCTGTGTTGCTCCCTTGCCTTCTCTTCCCTTGTTCCCCAGTAGTGTCTCTGTCGCTCCTGCCTTTGCCTGTACATAGTCGGCCTGTGTCTCTGTGTGTTTTGCAGCTTTTAGAGCTGTGCTTCCCCTGTCTTGTCAGTTGCTTATGTTCAGCCGTCTTCCCCAGACGTTTCCTCCCTGCCCTTAATCCCTCTCATATATTTAGAGTCTGCATCTCCCTCTGTCTGGCATTGTGTTCTCCCTCATTCCTGGCTGTTCCTTGGCGCTCCGTGGCTGGAGAGATCCCTCTTCACAGGATCTGTGCCTGCTGCATTCATTGCTGCATTGTTCTTTTCTGCCTTGAAATAGTCTCCTGAGCTGGTCCAATATCTGCTTATCCAATATGCGGTTTAGGGCACTCGGCGATGTAAGTGGCTAAAGGAGTGGATACACTAATGAACAGTGCTAAAAAAATTAAAAGACCTTGTTTATCATTTAAATGTGAGCTTGTTCACCTCTGAAAGATGAAGCAGAACTGAAACACACATAGAGCAGGAAAGAGGGAATGGGAGACAGAGAGAAAGACACAAAAGCAAGTCAAGCCAGAAAGGGAAGGGAAGCATGTGACAAGGAAGATGAGGTCATGTGACCATCACAGCTACTGCTGATTTTTTCATGTTGTGCTTTGTTGTCCTTTCAGTTTACAAGGTGGAGGTGGATTCAGGGGTGGAGTCTGTCCAGCTGCCCTGCAAGACCGCAGTTTGTCTGCCCAAAGACGCTAAAGTGGAGTGGACTGATGGTTACAGGAAAGTCCACGTCTATGAGAATGGTTCTGACCAGCCTGAAGAACAGCATCCATTTTACAGAGACCTAATCACAATGAAGAGAAACTTGCTGAAAATTAGAGACCTCAGTCTGACCCTGAAATACCCCACAGTCACAAACACCTACACCTGCACCATCTACAGCCGGGAGGGAAACATCCTGCTGAAGAAAGAAGTGCTGCTCAGTGTCAGAGGTCAGTGCTGTAGATACAGGTCAGCCCTGCGATCTGAGAGAGAGTATCCTGAGAGAAAAGGCTCAATGCAATAGCTATGTGTACAGGTGTTATAAGAGGGTTTGAATATGTGACTTACTGAAATTTTGCTTGCTCAGACTGTTTTTTTGTTTTTTTTTAATTTTTCTGTGTTTGTGTCAGGGGTGTATGTGCATTGTCTTATTTTTGTGTTAATGTCTAAAACGCAATAAAAAAGTGATTATTAAAAAAATCTGCACACCCTGCACAGATTACGGCTGCAGTGATGGGGATGCTTTACCAGTCCATCATGGTGAAGAGAGAGCTGAGTATGAAAGGGAAGCTGTTGACTTACAGGTCACTCTACATACCTACCCTCACCTTTGGTCACAAGCTCTGTGTTGTGACAGAAAGAATAACATTTCCACGTCTCCTTCATGATGTGACAGTGTCAGAGCTGAATGCACTTGTAGAGTATCATGTTTTTATGGCTCACATTTAAAGTGTTCCAGCTCTAATGTACAGCTGTCATATTAGAAATAGAAGCAGCTCTGATTTTAGTGCTCAAAGAAATCTATGAAGTTATGAATTCACACATGAACAGTTTTCTGCAGCGTTCCTCTCGGCCTTATTTGCAGCTCCACTCTTGTTTTTGCTCTAATAATTATTTCTCTCCATGAGCTGTTTCTCTGCCTGAAGGAGGCGCCACTCCATCGCTTCATTTAGTGCAGAACAAGAGTCACATGATGCTGCTCTGTGAACACCAATCACACTTTGTACAGCTCATGTTGTGTTTGTTGTCCTCTCAGTCTGTCAGGTGGAGGTGGAGGAGGGGGCGGAGTCTGTCCAGCTGCCCTTCAGAACCACACAAAACCTGCCTGAAGATGCTGAAGTGGAGTGGAAATACTATGAGCCTGGTGAAGTCTTTAGCAAAATCATTCATGTGTATGAGAACGGCTCTGACCAGCCTGAAGAACAGCACCAGGTTTACAGAGACCGAACGAAGATGAATGAAGACCTGCTGAAAACTGGAGACCTCAGTCTGACCCTGAAACACCCCACAGAGAGAGACAGTGGGAGATACAGGTGTAGAGTCTACAGTGAGAGGATCTCCAGATTCAAAACAGTGCTGCTCAAGGTCAAAGGTTTGTTTCTCTCTCTCTCTCTCTCTCTCTCTCTCTCTGTGTGTGTGTTTATGTGTGTGTGTGTGTGTGTGTGTGTGTGTGTGTGTGTGTCTGACTGTCTTGTGTCTCCTCTGCAGGGAGAGTTCAGGTCCAGGATCAAACAGGGGACATCAGGAACAGAAGCAGCTCCATTGATCCGACTCCTCTGATGGCTGATCAATCAGTTTGATCTGTGTGTTCTTTGATTATTGATCAGTGATGTCAGAGTGGAGTCAGTGTGATGTTGTTGTTGTGTGTTTGAGACTTTTAGTGTCCATGAAGGTCTCTGCTGCCGTAGATCCTCTGAACTGTGACAGAGGTCTCACTCTGGAAGAAACTCTCAGCACTTTCCAGCAGCTCCTCCATCATGGAGGACGTTCCCTCACTGTAACAGGTGGAGGAGAGAGGAGAGGAAGCACAGGTGGATCCTCTGAGGAAGAGGAGCGTTCCTACAAACCACATGATCACATGACCAGAGGACAAGCATGTGTAAAAACACATTAAAGTCAGCCTGTAAACACGTTTGTGTAAATTCCAGTCGTGTTTTTCTGTTACATTCAAATAAAAGCAGAGAAAGCAGAACAAATGCTGAAGCTGTCTGTGTGAAATAAAGGAGTTAAAGTACTTCCTTGCTGCACTGTGCTCTCCTCACACACACACACACACACACACACACACATACACAGTAGGGGTGGGTTTTAATAATCGATTTTTCAATTAAAATAGATTTTAACTGGAATAAACTGATATCAATTCATTAAATCTGGAAATCGGTGCTCACACAGACAAGTAAATTTTGCCACGTTTGAAACGTCAAAGCGTCAAAGCGGTTAACAGAAGGTAACCATCATGGCTACTTTTCTCTGTATCTATGAAGCGCCTTGAGGCGACTTTTGTTGTGATTTGGCGCTATATAAATAAAATTGAATTGAACTGAACGGGACATTTTGATATTTTCAGGGTCTTCATAGTTTTATTTTTGAGATACACCAATTTTTATACTGCATGAAAAATTTTAATAAATATAATGCAAATTTGCAAAAAAAACCCAAAAAACAGCATGTGCATCAAAATACACTATTACAAGCAGTGCAATATGAGTTCTGAGCATATACAGAAAACCTTAAAGTCAAACATGACTTTTACAAACACCAGTATATGCTTATAAGACCCCCCCCCCCCCACCACCACCAACCCCCCCCCCCCTTACCAAACCCCCCCCCAAAAAAAAAAAAAAAAACAAAACCAAAAAAACTACATTTTCTGTGAAAATGACGCCAATTCCATACTGGACATGGTGGACATGCGATAGTTCATGCTGATGGCTATTCCAACGTAGGAAGTGTTACGAACAACTGATAGGACGGGCAAGGTGTGTTGGGACGACCGTGGCTCAGGGGGTTTGGAACCGCATCTGTAACCGGAAGGTCGCTGGTTCGATCCTCGGGCTCTCTGTCCTGATCGTTGTGTCCTTAGGTAAGACACTTCACCTGCTGGTGTTGGCCAGGTGTTGGCTGATGGTACGATATGGCAGCCTCGCTTCTGTCAGTCTGCCCCAGGGCAGCTGTGGCTACAACTGTAGCTGCCTCCACCAGTGTGTGAATGTGAGAGTGAATGAATAGTGGCATTGAAAAGCGCTATATAAATCCAATTCATTATTATTATTTCTAGAATATTACCGTATTTTTTGGACCATAAGGTGCACTGGACTATAACGCGCACTGTCGATGAACGGGTCTGTTTTCCTACATAAGGTGCACCGGGTTTCTATGAGGAGCTCCTTAATGAAAGAAAACAGTCGGATAAGTCACGCTTTACTCAACTCATTCCTCTTGCTTCCTCCACTTCTGTAACATTGATTTATTAATGTTGAATTCTCTTGCAGATGCTCTATTCCCATGTTGTTGTGGTATATGTTGTTCCGGCATTTTTCAAAATTTTGCTATGTAACTTTGCATCTGTTTTCATGGATGCCTGGATGTTAAACTGAACTGTTACACCTGGTAAAGCAGCAACGCTGATCATTTTATTGACGATGAAAGAATTCAGACCGTTTTTAACTCTCAGTGTGCCGCAGTGTTTGTTTCACCCATAATACTCCAACAATCCATCAAGCGGTGCGGCTTCGTAGCTTACGATAGTCGTACTAAAACATTTTTGACAGATTTTTGGAATGTAAGGTGCACTGGTTCACAGATGCAAGATGGCGCCTGTGTTTGGCTGTGCCGCTGCCTCTGTCCATCTGTTTGTTTACTTTTCATGTTGTGCTAGTGTCTTTTCTACACTTTTGTCCAGCATCATCTCCCTCCGGATTTATGATCGCCATGTGTTATTGCGATAGCATTAAATCTGCTATGGATAATTTTCAGAGTCAACGAAACAAGGGTGTTTTCCCACCGGCGCTTGAGCGCGGCGCAGCACCCGGTTTACCTCCATTCTTGCCGGTCAGCTCTTTTTTGCTTCCCAGGCCTCATCGGAGGTAATGGGGGAAGAGAGCGGGCTTTTTTGTGCTGCTTCGTCGGCTTAGCAGAGAACTGGATCTTCAGGGGCTTTACCCTTGGGCTGCTGCCAATAAGATACGCCTGAGACTTGTTGGAGCTGGATTATTCCCCACAACTCCCTGTGTTAACCACCCGGGCTGTCACCTGAAAGCATGGAAAGCCACAGCTCATCGCAGTAGGAACCCTGATTTACCGTGTGGCTCACCACATTGTGCGGACTCTGTTCCTGGGCGTTAAGGCATCCGTTAAGGATCTCAAAACTGGATTATAGATGGCAGACAGTTGGCGTCGTAAACCACACCTCTGTTCAAGGATGGTCGCTCACAATGGACATAAATGGCTTCTTTTGCTCCTCTTTCAAACCATCTGCCCTCTCTGTCCAAAATGTGAACATTGGCATCCTTGAAAGAGTGACCTTTGACCTTTAGATGCAGATGGAGTGCTGAGTCTTGTCCTGTGGAGGTGGCTCTTCTATGTTGTGCCATGCGCTTGTGAAGTGGCTGTTTGGTCTGGGCATTCCTCGCTGCACTGTACAGCATACACCACATTGTTAAGTTTGTGTTTTGGAGTTTTGTCTTTCGGGTGAACCAGTTTTTGTCTGAGTGTGTTGCTGGGTCTGAAATGCACCGGGATGTCATGCTTGGAGAAAACTCTCCTGAGTTTCTCTGATGCACCGGCTACATAGGGGATGACAATGTTGTTGCGTCTGTCTTTCTTATCCTCCCTCGCTGGTGTCTCATCTTCTTTTCTGTGCCTCTTTGCTGACTTTATGAACGCCCAATTAGGATAACCGCATGTTTTAAGTGCTTCCTTTACATGCGTGTGTTCGGAAGGGAAAAAGAAGGAACTCAAGACAGACGCAACAACATTGTCACCCCACTTTGCAGTTATTTATTTGTAAAAAATGTTTGGAATCATGTATGATTTTCGTTCCACTTCTCACGTGTACACCACTTTGTGTTGGTCTTTCACGTGGAATTCCAATAAAATTGATTCATGTTTGTGGGGGCCGAATACTTTTGCAAGCCACTGTATATGCAGGGGCGGATCTAGAGAAATTTTCTTAGGGTGTGTGGACAAGAGATATTTTATTTTGTATCCAGGTGAAGAGATTGTGATCGACTTCACTGACATGATTGATCCAGGGCCAGGAGGAGTTCGATATCTACTGGTAAGTGTAGATGCTCTGACGGGATGGCCCGAAGCGTGGCCAACAAAGAGGGAGGATGCAAAAAGTGTGATTAAGTGTTTAATCAATCATTACATCCCCCGGCATGGTTTTCCTAAGAGAATTAGGTCAGACAATGGGACTCATTTCAAAAACAAAGATTTGGCAGAGGTAGAACAGAAGCTGGGGTTGCAACACAGATTTGGCACTGTATATCATCCCCAGTCGCAGGGGAAAGTAGAAAGAATGAATCTAAACCTGAAAAATAAAATCGCTAAAATTTCTGCTCAGACGGGGCTAAATTGGGTGGCAGCCCTGCCAATTGCATTGATGATAATAAGATGTGGAGTTAATCAATCCACAGGTTTCACACCATATGAGCTGTTGACAGGACGACAGTTTCCAGGTCCTTGGACAACAGTCCCGGCGGAAGAAAGTATAAAAAGTAACAGAAACCATACTGAATGTTGGAAAGAATTAAAAGCTCTTGTGTCTAGTTTCACACAACAGGTTGGAGAGGGGGTGAATGCGGAGGACAGGTCCGTACCCGACGCCAAGGCGGTGTGGCTGAAGGTCATTAAGCGAAAGTGGAGAGATCCAAGGTGGACGGGGCCATTCGAGGTGACGGCTCGCACTACCAGTGCGGTTCGGCTGAAGGGAAAGGGTGAGACCTGGTTCCATTGGTCTCAATGTGCCGTGGCCGATGAGAGCTTACTCGAGATAAGCTCCACCCCAAGTAACACAGGGGGGAACATAGAGGCAGAATAATCCTCTCCCCCTGTGCCGCGGTTCTCCCCAGCAGTCTACCTGGGGAGACGAAGAAAGAAGAGGAGCGTCACATGCCAAGCATTAATTCATTCCCGGCTCCTAATAGGCTAGGGCTCTAGTCTAAAGTATTTGATAGTTTAAAGGAGTCGTAATAGTTTTGTACGATAATCGCATACTTTTATACTCATAACGTTATACTCTTATCACGAAGTTTAAAGTAACAGTAAAACGAGCCTGGGAACAGTGATCATGAAGTTGTGGGAAAATTGGAAAATAACGGGGATGTTGGGGATAATAAGTATTATAATGTGTTTGTTTGTTTATTGGCAGACAGGTGAATTGCCCAGACGCAGAGGTCTATCCGCTCCAGAGTCCAAACCGATCGAGTCGTCGAGGAAATTCAAGCGCGAGGTTGGCTCAGGTGGGAACAATTAGGTCCGACGTCTTTGATGGGAGTCCAAAATCGAATGGCTCTGGACATGTTGTTGGCTGAGAAAGGTGGAGTATGTGCAATGTTTGGTGACATGTGCTGCACCTTTATTCCCAACAATACTGCTCCGGACGGAACGGTCACTCGGGCGCTTGAGAATCTGAAAACGTTATCTAGAACCATGCATGAGCAATCAGGCGTGAACACGGGGCTGGGAGACTGGATCACGTCTGTCTTTGGGCAATGGAAGGGTGTGTTTATGTCTGTCATGTTTTCTCTTATAGTTTTTCTAGGTATATTGATGATCGGCTGTTGTCTCATTCCTCTGGTAAGGCGAGTGTTGGTAAAACTGGTAAGCAGGGCCCTAGACTCTGGTTCAGCTGGTTCAGCTGGTCCGGGGTATATGATGCCATTGCGAGAAGCCGCCTGGACGGAGGAGTGAAACAAATTCTGGTAAAGGTTGGCCGATGGCCAAAGAGGAGGAGTGTGGACAAGAGATATTTTATTTTGTATTCTTATGGTGACGATTTATAATCAGAACTATCATTGATCAATCATTCATCATTGTCGAATCTGCTGACAGAATAATCTCTGAATTATATCTATGGTAATCTGATCACTTTAATTAGTCTATTGTTGTTCTCTATCATTCTTTCTATCTGCTTAAGCTGTTGCAAATGGTATCCATATCATTGTATTCACACCTCTCGAAGCTGTGGGTCCAGTAGGGCCTTCTACATTCACTTACACACATATTCAGGCCTACACCAACATGCACATAGAGAGTCATGGAAAATACGCACGTTCACACCCACACGTATTAAGAACAGGGAGGTCGTCTCAGGACAGTCTCTCGGTTGGACACACAGTCTCACAAAATTGCACAACATATCACACACTTGTTTGTCTCTAAAGTAGTATCGGATGTCTATATAAGGAGAATCTTTTTGAACTGTTATCATTTCCAGTAAGATCTAACTGTGATGTCATCAGGGTAATATAAGGATGGGGAGCGGTCTGCTCGTTGAAGATTGTAAGATTGTTGTTGCAAGTTTCTTCCCACACTCTGCGCAAGTGTGTAAATAAAGATCACTATTTTTGGCACCTACCTGGATTCAGTCTGCTTACTTCTCTTACCCAAATCGAACAAGTTTCAACAGGTGGCATGAGGGTGGCAAAGAAATCAAATGAGGTGGCAAAATCAAAACCTGTTTTTCAAACACATATGCAGGTGGTTACATGTGGTTAAAATAATTCAAATGCAGTAAGTATACACGTTTTTCATATAAATATAGTTTATAACTTAATTATTGTCTGTAGTCCGCATAATTACACACTTTAGTTACATAAAACATGTGAGTTTTGATTTTATGTACTGTATAGCCTGTATAATAAATACACATGTAGCCCAATGAGTATAAAACCCACAAATTATATGTGCCAGGAAAAAACAATGTTTGTCCACCAAAAGACAGAGGAGAGCAGCACAGGGATAAACCTGCAGGCCTGACAGCAGGAGGTGTATCACTCTGCTGGTTTTCTACTTAGTGACACTGTTTACACTGCAAATGTGCCTTTGTGACATTCATCAGTGCCCTCACTGACACACAAAACAACTACACAACAGAACAACTACACGAGACAACACAACACACTAACTATACACTCCACACCAAACGTCACAAATCTCCCACATCTAGAAACTGTCTCTCTCTCTCTCACCAACAACCAAATCCCACTTAATTAATTGGTTGACATGGTACATTTTTCCATTGGGCTTTTTTTTTCTATTATTGTTCGATCTACTGTACAATATAAAGCACATTGAGGCGACTTCTGTTGTGATTTGGCGCTATATGAATAAAATTGAATTGAATTGAATTGGTCAAAAATGACTCCAAGGTTCCTCACAGTGTTACTGAAGGCCAAGGCAATGCCATCCAGAGAAAGAATCTGCTTAGATACCATATTTCTATGATGTTTAGGGACGAGTACAATAACCTCAGTTTTATTTGTACAAGATCACTTTGACATGCTGCTGCGAGGAGTCAGGAGATGACTTGCTCTACCTGCTGAGCCACCCGTGGAACCCTCAGGGTGTAGTCATTCTTTTTAAACTGAACCTTTGTTCTGCTTGTTTTTTGACACACAAACAGCACTGTTGGAATGTGCCACACACAGAGTGTGCGCTCACATTACGTGGCATATTTGTGTGTATTGAGCCATCAGCTCTGACACAGACAGTATGAACAGCACATATAAAGTCCACAGTGTGGACACCAAGCAGGGAGTGAACAGGCTCAGGCAGCAGCAGTGCTGATATATGCCTGGCTTCCATTCATCTCATTAAAGCTGCCCGAGCCGCCAAACAACAACAACATTCACACATGTGACCCTCACAAATATCACCGACAACCAAACGTCCCATTTTTATATTGCTGTCAGCATTATTCCATCATGAAGCAACGATAGAAACACATCTTCATTTCATCTCTGTTGGAGCTTTTTGTTCAGTGAAAGGACAAAAAGCTGTCAGTAAATCAGATTCACTCTGCTGCACTGAAACACTGTGGACACAGTCTGGAGACACGGAGACTTTAAACTTTATTTGCATGATTTGAAAAGAAACCACATCATAAATGTGATCATGTGGGACTTTAGAAACAGAGGATCGCCGTGATCAGAGAACCCGGCCTCTTTAATAACCTGTACTGATCTTTTCACATCTGCATCATTGTTGCGACAGCGGAAGGGATGTTTCAGTGTCAGGACTGAAGGTGGAGCTTTGTGCGTGTCAGGGTGAGGCCGCAGCAGCCGCCTCCAACCGGAGCGCTTGGGCGTGAAACTAGGAGGGAAGCCGACGTCCTCTTTTCTCAGAAGTGATCTGTGGCTGCTGGACTTCAGTCCTCAAATTAACAAAGTGTGAAGCTGAACTCTGAGCTGTGACAGTGTGAGCAGTGTGAGAGTGTCAGTAGATGATCAGCAGAGGAAAGTGAAGCTGCTGTGAGCTGATGTCCTGAAGGGCTTTTAAAGAGTCTCTGAGTTTGACAGGAACATGAAGATGTTTGTGGTGTTTGTGATCCTCCTGCACGGTAAGTACACCTTCCTCTCTCTGCTCTCATCATCAGCTTTTCTTTCATCTCTCTCTCTTTAATGTGTTGAAGTGCAGCAGGAGGAGATTTCCATCAAACACTGGATTCTGATTCAGATCAAACTAACAATCCAAAGCAGCAACTTTCAAATCACTGGATTCTTTTTGGTGGTTTCCAGATGAGCTACATATTTAAGTAAAGTACAGATACCTTAAAACTGTACTTAAGTACTTACTGTCATGGTCCTGGGTCATTTTGACGCTGCCTTCTCTGTTTTCTTGTGTTTCTATATCATGTTGAGTTCATTTGTTGTTCTAGGAGTTATTCTATAGGTCCAAAGTTGTTCAGTGTAGTTTATTGGATTTCCCCTCGTGTCTTTACCCCCAGTGTCTCCCTGTGTGTATTAGAGTTCTGGTGCCTTGTTTCCCCTCCTTATGTTTTATTCCATGTTTCCCAGCCTGTCTGTCTGAAACCTGCACAGACATGCTGGGACGGCATGTCTGTGCAGAATTTGCATACTAATGATTAAGGAACTGACCTCCCAGCCCATTGTTGCTTCAGTGAGCTGGTTTCAGTCATTGTGCAAATGTACTGTTTATAAGGTTGGGGAAACCTGCAGTCAGCTGAGACTGAAGAAGTCACTTGGATGAGTGACGAAACACTTCTCTCACAAAACGCTACGTCCAGATGACCAGAATCAATTTTTTGGGATAATCTGAAAATACTGTGTTATGTCCACTGTTGCGTGGATGATATACAGCTGTACGTTGCACTAATTGCAGCAACACAAATGTATTCTGAATCTGTTGCTCTGATGTAAAACGCTTCCATCAGCTTAGTGATTTCAGATCTGGATTCCTCTTAGTCACTCCCAAACCTTTAATTTGTAAAAAGACTTGAAAATCTGTCCTCCAACATCAGGCCTTCCACTCACAGTCTATTTGTGCTGTTTGACCCTGACTTTTTTTTTTGGACACACAGATCACATCAGTCACACATTCTCATCTGACACAGACTTGAAGAAAATCTCCATCCCCTCATCATGTTTGGACTGTTATCTCTACTCGGCACTCAGCCAAACATGTTCCCACTTTAGCTCATCCACAACTCAGGTTACAGATTTTTTTACAAACTGAAAGACAACAATCCTTATCATTCTCATGCAAATTGAACTGCACCAGCTGCCTGTTAGATACAGAACTAACTTTTAAAGCCTCACATCAGCTCGTTCCTCCACTTCCTCTAAACTTCCGGCCTCTTCCTTTTTTATCTGTGAGTTGTGAAAATGTTGAATGTTTCTGTCGTTCTGTCTCCTGGTTTCTGTAAATGTGTCTAAACTTGATCTTTATCTTAAAGTGACTCATGGAGTCTCTTTCTGTGTGTCCTCAGTTTCCCAGCATGCCTCAGCTGTGGAATCATATGAGGGGGCATCATTTGTAGTGCTGCCCTGTGAGTTTGACACTTTCAACCTAAGAAATGCCTCAGTGGTGTGGAGTCGCTCCGACCTCAGTCCTCCAACCGTCCACCAGCGTCAGCTTCAAGGAGACAAACTGAAAGATCAAAACCAGCGTTACAGCGGCCGAACATCCATGAAGACTGACGCTCTGGAAACTGGAGACCTCAGCCTGACCCTGACCAACCTCCAACTGTCTGACAGCGCCACCTACACCTGCTCCATCAGAGATTTTGGACGTGAACTGAGTTGGAGTGAAGTACAGCTGCAGGTCAAAGGTGCTGCAGGTCAGCAACAAACACCTGCTGTAGACACATCGGACATCACTCAGATAAAACTTATCAGAGCAATCATATTGGCTCTTTGATTGAAATGTAGGCCTATTAGGTCAGTCAGATGTCAAAGGTCATGCTGTTCTTTTTGTTTCTCCACAGAACAGTTTCCATCCTGGGCCAAAGCTCTCCTGGTTCTCCTGGTTGTTCTTGGGGTTTCTGGAGGTCTTTTATTCTATTTCCGGCACTATTTCATGTCAGGTGAGTGTCTCCTCCTACACTACCCATAATGCCGATGGTTAGCAGGTGTCCTCTGGTGGCTCCTTGACTGTGGCTCACACAAACTTGTTCCAGAAGCTGAAAGAGTTGAGAGTTACAAACAGCTGATACAGAGAGCTGAAGAGAAACTTCCAGGTTTGTTCCAGAAGTCAGAAAACCTCCTTCAGACTCAGTCATTGATCAGTGAAACAGCTCCACAACATGACTTTACTAAACAGTGTGTGTGCTTCACTGCATTGATCTGACACAGAGGCTGCATGTGGACAAGCTGTCCTTTCATTATTTGCAATTTAACCAGTTTTACTTTTTACCAAAAGTTTCACTGCGATTGGTCATGAGTTAGCAGAGGTTACAAAAAAACCCCAACTTATACTCGAGAACACAGACATGTGAATAATATGTAATAACTTTACAATACAATCGCGATCGTGGCTCACGAGGTTGCAGTTCATCTTGTAATCGGAAGGTTGCCGATTCGAGCCCTCCGACAGTCTTAGCCATTGTGTCCTTGGGCAAGACACTTCACCTACTGGTGGTGGTGGTCAGAGGGCCCGGTGGCGCCAGTGTCCGGCAGCCTCGCCTCTGTCAGTGCGCCCCAGGGTGGCTGTGGCTACAATGTAGCTGCCATCACCAGTGTGTGAATGTGTGTGTGAATGGGTGGATGACTGGTTGTGTAAAGCGCTTTGGGGTCCTCAGGGACTAGAAAAGCGCTATACAAATACAGGCCATTTACCATTTACAGTGCAATGTACACCAGATCACTGTAATCAAATAAAGGTTTTTTAAAAAAAAACAACGTTAAAGAGATCTCCATGATAAGATTTTATTATACATTTATTTTATTATACTGTCATTAATATTTATTATTTTCACACAGTGGTCACTGACATCTAATATGTGTGTGTTGGTTATAGTTATATAAAGGTTCAGGATCAATGTGATGAATTTAGAAGCAGAAAAATAAAAAAAATAAAAATCAAATGCATAGCATATGCATGGTAATCAAATAAATGTATGAATAATTTTTGTGTGTGAAGGAAACTCCTCATTTACATGAACAAACTGGAATCTATCAGATATGATTCAAACCACTGCAGTGAATTTCCTTTAATAACTCTGGTGTGTTCTAGTGTTTGTAGTAAAATGTTGTGGTCTACACTGAGGTCTAACAGGACAAGCACAGAAATAAGTCCTCTGTAACAGGTCATAAGAAGACCATTAGTAACCTTCACTACAGCTCATGTTGTGCTTTGTTGTCCTCTCAGTCCCCCGGGTGGAGGTGGATTCAGGGGTGGAGTCTGTCCAGCTGATCTGCAAAACCACAGTTTGTCTGCCTAAAGATGCTAAAGTGGAGTGGAAGGATGCAAACAACAGGAAGGTCCACGTGTATGAGAACGGCTCTGACCAGCCTGAAGAACAGGACGATAAATACAAGAACCGAACAAAGATGAAGAGAAACTTACTGGAACCTGGAGACCTCAGTCTGACCCTGAAATGCCCCACAGATGGAGACAACTCCAGCTACACCTGCACCGTCTACAGCAGAGAGGGAAACATCCTGATGGAGAAACAAGTGAATCTCACTGTCAGAGGTCAGTGCTGTAGATACAGGTCAGAGGTCAGACTCATGATGGTGGTTCAGTCTCAGTGGCTCCATCCAATAATGTTACAGTGTTAGCATGTCTGATGTTTGTGGCTGTTTTGGTTTTTATTTGATTTCCAGCCAAATGTAAAAGCTTCAGCAGATGAACTGTAGGAGCAAAGTTCATGTGTGAGACTTCATCTGAAAGGTAACATCTTCTAGTTTCTGAACATGTGTTTGTTTAGCATGTGGCTAAAACACAGGCTAAGCTAAGTCAGCTCAAATCTCAGTAAAAACCTTCTTTGGTCCTCATCTATAATCAGTCATATCTGAGTCACAATAACTAGAAGATGATTTCTAGCAGAAGTGTGAAAATCTCCACATCCTTTCTCCATGTTATCATCCAAAGCTGTGTGAAGTTTCAGAGCTCTGCAGCTAACAGAGACTTTCAGTTTGCTGCTCTCTTCCTCTGACAGCTCCATTCTTAGGGAGCGTTAGTTCTCTGTTTCACTTTATTCCACTTATTCAGTCTGATGTTCTCTGATCTGTTTCTCTTGTTTAGTGTCTTAAATGCTGCCAGAGCCTCTCGTTGCTTTAACCAACCTTTCTCTTTATTTCTGAGCTTTTTAAGGACTTTAACTGATGCATCAACCTTTGAAAATGGAAAGAAATCAGTCAGATTCATGGCTGCATCACAGTGTCACATGTAGTTCTCCCACATCAGCTGGATTATATCTATAGCAGCAAACAGCAGCTGATGCACAAATCTTTGTCTGTGTTAATAAAGTTGGATCAGTTCGAATAGTTTGTTGCTCTGCACTTGAAAGCAGCTTGTACAGTTTCCTAACTAATACTGTAATTCTGTACATGAGATTTTATTGGCTGTTAGTGAGCCAATCAAGAACATTCAGACCAATCAGGAGACTGTGGGGGAGGGATGTGGAGTTGACCTTTTGGCATTTAACCACGAGCTGTAAACATGGATAAGGTTAGCAGAGAATAATGTCTGTTAGTGAGGTGGATGTAGAGTTTAGCAACGATCGAGTTGGGTGTCATCTCCACAGCTCATAACGTATGCTATGCCTTCTGATGATACTGCCTAAATGAAGCATGTATAATGTAAACAGAATGGTCCTAGCACTGAACCCTGTGGAACACCATAATTGACCTTAGTGTGTGAGGAGGACTCTCCATTTACATAAACAAATTGGAGTCTATTAGATAGATATGATACAAACCACTGCAGTGCAGTACCCATAATACCTACAGCATGTTCTAATCGCTCTAATAGAATATTTTGATATGAATGGAAGGTTGAAGATTGGCCTATAATTAGCTAAGACCACTGGGTCTAGAGATGCTTTTTAAGTAACGCTTTACCTACTGTCACCTTGAAGGCCTGTGGTACATAATTATTAGATATAGGTTGATCATATGATTTGAAGCGTGAATTAATGTCAGGACTTCTTTGAGCAGTTTTGTATGAATGGGGTAGTGAGTCCAGCTGTGATTGTTGATTTTCTATTGAATGGACTTTTTCAAATCCAGCTGTAGGCCTGTGTTTGTGAGCTCATTAACAGCTGTTTATTTAGAGATACGTGGTCCTCACAGGACAGCCACTACAAACATATGATGTTATAGAATATGATGCATTACTGCAGATTCAACACAATAGAAAGGATTTGAAATGAGCTCAGCCTTAAACATGTGCAGCAGTAATGTTGATCCATAGACACTGATGGGAACATTTTTCTGCACAATAAGTACTTTGACTTTTCATACTTTATGTACAATTTGCCAGTACTGCAGTTTTGTGTGTAGTGAGGTGTTTTCATGGTGTTTTCTTGGTGCTTTTACTAAAGGAACGCTTCTATCAAATTCTTCCAAATGTTGTCAAACTGAGCTGTGTGATGAAGCGAGTGTGACAGAAACACTCAGACTGTGTTTCTTACTTTGTTGTCCTCTCAGTCCCCCAGGTGGAGGTGGATTCAGGGGTGGAGTCTGTCCAGCTGCCCTTCAAAACCACACTTCACCTGCCTGAAGACGCTAAAGTTGAGTGGAAGGACAACAATGATAATAAGGTCCATGTGTTTGAGAACGGCTCTGACCAGCCTGAAAAACAGAGCGAGTTTTATAGAGACAACACGAAGATGAATGAAAACCTGAAAACTGGAGACCTCAGTCTGACCCTGAAATACCCCTCAGACTATGATAACAGGATGTACACCTGCACCGTCTACAACAGAGAGGGAAATATCCTGCTGAAGAGAATGGTGGAGCTGAAAGTCCGAGGTCAGTGCTGTAGATACAGGTCAAAATGTGGATTCAAGTTTTTTCTGTTTCTATTTTGATATTTGGTGGATTTTCATGTGTTTATTTAAACTGGATGAAAGCAGCTGTGAGTCATTGCAGCAGCTCTACACCTGTGCCAACAACCAACCAACACCTGGGTGGAGTCCCAGCTGAAGCTGAGAGATACTCAGAGATCAGAGACAGAAGCAGCTGTATGTAAGCGTTCTACAGGACGGCTTACACAAACCTGATGTTACTGATGTCTCCTAGATAGATCTCATGGACCAAAGGCTCTCTGTGTCATCTTGGCTCCAGCTGAACTAAACTGAGAGTGAATTTGGGCTTTTAGGGAGGGGTGAAAGCAGAGCGCTGTAAAGGAAAGGGCTGTGATTGGTTCATAACACGTCAATGAGAAGAAAGGAAAGCTTCAGAGCAACATGAATGAAACAAAGTGTTTTGATGACGACTGAAAGCCAAAACTGTAACTGAAATCAGAATTCAGGGGCACAGCCAGAAGACAGAGAACCGTGGAAATAGTGGTCAGATGGAGTGTTTCCTGCTTGCTGGACTCCATATGATATGTTAGCAGAGAGTGTCTGGCTCTTGATTGGTTGAAGTGGAGAACATCTGCTGCAGAAAGATGCCTCCTGGTCCATGGTGGACATAGATGGTTTCTTTCACCCCTTTCTCAAACCGTCCGCCCTCTCTGTCCAGAATGTGAACCTTTGCATCCTCAAAAGTGTGATCTTTGTCCTTGAGATTCAGATGTACAGCTCAGTCTTGTCCTGTCTAGGTGGCTCTTTTATGTTTTCCAATGTAGACGTCTGAACATTTCTGGCTGTTAGCACGAATGCTCACACCAAATCTGGGACTGTCCACCAATTGCTCTTAGAACTGTAGAAGCTTCTCGGATGAGAGGTGAAATGTCTTCAAGAAACTTAAAGAAGTCCAGAAGCTTTTCTTTCAAAGTTCCTTAGACTTTTGGACTTTTGTGCCCACGTGGATAAGGATGGTGTCGGCCTCTGCACAGGATCGTATTCTGCCCAGAAACTTTTCTAAAAGGTTGCAGAGTATGGGCAAAGACAGAGTGCATGTGTTCTGGAATAGCAGTGTTATGAATAGTTTCTTAGCAGCCAACAAGATGGTGTATTGGTCAGAATACAGGAAGGACGACAAGAGGGTTCCACTTTGCTTAACTGTTGAAGTCAGCTGGTTTTTTGTCACCTTAATAGACAGCGTTGCCTGCAGTCTGATATAACAAATAAGCTGCCATTAGGGCAACTATATTACAGCAACAGTGGTTAAGCTAACATAAACTCAAAGATGTCTTATAAAGAATATTTAAACATCCATCTTTGCATATACATATCAACAACATAATGAACAATAACTGGTGTACTGCATTCATTGTCAATCACTTGAAAATGATCCCCAACATTTCTGGTGCTGTCTTCCTTGGGAGTTGGGAGTTCGCCTTGTAATCGGAAGGTTGCCGGTTCGAGCCCCGGCTTGGACAGTCCCGGTCGTTGTGTCCTTGGGCAAGACACTTCACCTGTTGCCTACTGGTGGTGGTCAGAGAGCCCGGTGGCGCCAGTGTCCGGCAGCCTCGCCTCTGTCAGTGCGCCCCAGGGTGGCTGTGGCTACAATGTAGCTTGCCATCACCAGTGTGTGAATGGGTGGATGACTGGATGTGTAAAGCGCTTTGGGGTCCTTAGGGACTAGTAAAGCACTATACAAATACAGGCCATTTACCATCTTATGAGCTGCTATAAGGGCTGCTCCATTCTCATTCTAAATTGGATTATTGAAGCAGTTCCTCTCGGCCTTATTTGCAGCTCCACTCTTGTTTTTGCTCTAATAATTATTTCTCTCCATGAGCTGTTTCTCTGCCTGAAGCAGGCGCCACTCCATGGCTTCATTTAGTGCAGAACAAGAGTCACATGTTGCTGCTCCGTGAACACCAATCACACTTTGTACAGCTCATGTTGTGTTTGTTGTCCTCTCAGTGTGTCAGGTGGAGGTGGAGGAGGGGGCGGAGTCTGTCCAGCTGCCCTTCAGAACCACACAAAACCTGCCTGAAGATGCTACGGTAGAGTGGGTACGCTATGACCCTGAACCAGTAACAGATGTCCACGTGTATAAGAACTGCTCTGACCAGCATGAAGAACAGCACCAGGTTTACAGAGACCGAACAAAGATGAATAAAGACCCGCTGAAAACTGGAGATCTCAGTCTGTCCCTGAAACACCCCACAGAGAGAGACAGTGGGAAATACATCTGTGGAGTTCAGAGCAAGAACATCTGGATAAGATTCAAAACAGTGCAGTTCAAAGTTAAAGGTTTGTGCTTGTGTGTGTGTGTGTGTGTGTGTGTGTGTGTGTGTGTGTATGTGTGTGTCTGACTGTCTTGTGTCTCCTCTGCAGGGAGAGTTCAGGTCCAGGATCAAATCAGGAACAGAAGCAGCTCCATTGATCCGACTCCTCTGATGGCTGATCAATCAGTTTGATCTGTGTGTTCTTTGATTATTGATCAGTGATGTCAGAGTGGAGTCAGTGTGATGTTGTTGTTGTGTGTTTGAGACTTTTAGTGTCCATGAAGGTCTCTGCTGCCGTAGATCCTCTGAACTGTGACAGAGGTCTCACTCTGGAGGAAACTCTCAGCACTTTCCAGCAGCTCCTCCATCATGGAGGACGTTCCCTCACTGTAACAGGTGGAGGAGAGAGGAGAGGAAGCACAGGTGGATCCTCTGAGGAAGAGGAGCGTTCCTACAAACCACATGATCACATGACCAGAGGGGCGTGGCCTTCAGTGGTAGTAATAAAGGAACAGTCCACATGTTCCACTTCGAAGGCTCATCTCCAACAAAGCAGACCTGTGATCACTTTGACTCAGTATGATGGATCGTTTGGATTTGTCTTTGTTTCTCTGGCTTTTCTTGTGTGTCTGTGTGTCTTTGTATGTTGGATAGAGTCATGTGACCTGCCCATGGACTACACATGGAAATGAGCAGTTTAGCTCAAATCTGGCAGGTTTCCATCTTCTGTTTTTATCCTGATGTCCATGAACATGAACACTGTCCCTGTCAAATAAATCCAGATACAAAGATCAGATCTACTGAGCATCATCAGCATGTCAGCTGCTAACTGCATTGTGTATTTTTATACTGATGTACATCTCCTACACTGAAGTACTCTGTTATAAACTTGGTGCTCAGTGACTGAATCTCATCATCATAAACTAAAATTCATATGAATCTCTGCTACACTTAATGCAACATAAATCTGCCCATGAGGCCACAGACACTGTGCACCGCAGTCACACACTGTTCTGTACTGTGAATGCACCACATTAATGCAGACTTAACAGTTTATCCTGCACAAAAGTACCCAGTATTTTCATGCAACATTCGAACAACAAACACAAAGTAAGTATAACTTAGTTTGTTTTGCAGGACGTTACATTATATGAAAAATACATAATTTAACACAACACAGAGAGTCACCACCATCTCTAAACAACTTATCAAAGATATTACATTCATGCACATTAAATACATGCTGTGGGTCAAATGTTTTTCCATGTTTGAGATGTTTCCATGTTTGTTGTGATTAGGGATGGGTATCGTTTAGGTTTTAAACGGTGCTCGAACCGGTGCTCGAACCGGTGCTTAAAGAATGGAGAACACACAATTGGTCCAAAAACCTCTCATGTTCAGCTGTTTTTTGTAAAAAGAAACAATGTTAGCCTTTTCTGCAGCTATAGGGCATATATGGTATCACTCTTGGCTGGAAGCAGTGCTTAATCAATGGAAAAAAAACACAAACTTTGTCCAAAAACCTCTCATATTTAGCTGTTTTCCACTTTTTCTTTGCCTTTTTGGCCAGGGTGAAGGGAGTATCTGCCATCAAACAAGAAGACAGCCGCATGTAACTATGACGGCGCTTGCTAGTTCACCTTACTGCATTAATGTAATAACGTGGTTAGGGTACTCAACGTAAATTACACACGAACAACATTAAGCTACTCACGCAGAGAAGAACGGCTGCTGCTGCCATCATCATCCTCATCATTTCTGCTACACTGGCAGGGCTAGGGGCCAGGACTCTCCTCTTCGGGTTCTTGGGGGATGTTGCTAACTCCGGGTCTGATAACAGGCACCACACCCGCAGTAGATGTGCACGGTGTGAAGTCTCGCAGCAAGCTATCAAATACAGCGCATTTCTCGGCTTTTAACAAAATGCTATGCGTCGCCAGGTGTTTCATCAGATTTGAGGAGTTACCTCCTTTGCACAGTATCACCTTAAAGCACTTGTTGCAGGCTGCTGAGTTTGCATCTTTTGCTGTGAAGTACAGCCAGACCTTTGACCGCTTCGCCTTGGGCATTTTTAATCTGTAGCTCTGCTCTAAAAGAATGTACGTACCTGTAATGTGCGCTGCTTTTCGGTCTGGCAAAATGTGCGCTGCTTTTCGGTCTGGTTACTACCGTTTATGTCAGATACCGGTACCCATCCCTAGTTGTGATTAGTGTTTACTCAAAACAGTAAAGTAAAAAAGTTATGACACATATTACACAGAAGACTTTTCTTAAAAGTAATGCAGTACGTTACTTAAAAGGAGACTTTTGTGTCAAGGCTGAAGTGGATCAGTGTCACACTGGAAAAACACCAGGCGAGGCTTTTCTGCAGCCAGGTGAGCCAGATGAACAGGTTAAATAGATGTGTGGTGGGCGTGGCTTTTTTAAAAGGAAAAACTAAAATAAATATGTTTTCATTGGGGTTATTCCTTGTGACTAACACTAATTAGTATAATAAACGTATGTCTTTACTTTAGAAGTACAGATCCTAGTGTTAAAAATACTCCAGTAAAAGTTGAAGTACTGATTCAACTTCTTTACTCAAGTAAAAGTAAAAAAGTAGAGGCTCTGAAATACTCAAAGAAAGAAAGTAAAAGTAGCTCTTTGGAGGACATTTGTGCAAAGCTAACCGAATCTTGTGCTTTATTAACATAATGATAAGATTATATAAGTAGATGGAAATACAAAGATTTATTTCAGTCTAAAATTGAATTGTAACCAATCAGTTAAGCTTGAATCAGTTAAGTATGAGCATGAGCAGGAAAAGTAAGGAAAATAAAACAAAAAAATAAAAAATAAAATAAAATAAAACATCTCTATTTCCTACATTGTAGAGGGTGACTTTGCCTCTAAACAATAAATGTGTGCAGTCGGGGTAATGTGGATTCAACAGGTGGGGGAACCTAAAATTAGCTGTAATGTCTCAGTGGAAAAGAAATTAAACTCACAATAATTTCTATTGAGAGCTTCAGTAGATTTTCTTAGTGTTCATGAGTTGTTCTGTCCGTTTACTGGCTGCACACCGTTTATGCTGTCTTTTTTCTAGATGGTATAAAGTTGCTATGAAGGGGGAATTCAGTCAGGGAATCATCATCAGCTAAAGTTCATATCAATCTCTGCTACATTTGATGTAAGCTAACTGTGACCATTAATTCATAGCCACTCTGCACCAGTCACACACTGTTTTTACTGTAAATCCTGTGATGGATTTACATCACAGTAAACACGAGTAAACTAACCTGTTTATCCTGCCCTAGCCTGCAGAGGATTTTACATGAAGTCTTTAAATAACCCAGTTACTCTTCCTCAGTTTGTTTAGCAGCAGGTTTCACAATGTGGAAAAACATAATGTCACATGTACAGATCCAATATTTGATTAGGGAACATGAGGACTTACATGTAAGCTTTAAATAAGCATCCTTCCATTTAAATTTAAGCTCTCTTCTTCCTCTCCTGTCCTCTTTCTTGTTCTTTTCACTCACTGATAGAACATTAAATACACTCATGAGTCACCTGATACACACCTGTGTTTGTGTAGTTTTGAGACTCTTCGCTTTGTCAGTTTTCCTCATAGTTTCACACCTGCATGAAGCAGCCTCACCCTGACAGCTTCAAATCACTGTGTCAGCTGATCACTTCCTGTCCTGTGATTGGCTGAGCTTCAGGCCTTCTCTCAGTCAAACTGGAAACAGGGATTGAGACAGTGTGAGGGTTTGTGGAGTGCCACAGTGCTGTAATGAAAACTGTAGTGGAAGAAGTTCTTTCACACTCTTCATCCTGGAGCTGCTTTATGTCCATGATCTGCATGGAAACACATCTATGGAGAGGAAATCCAGCTGCTGAGGGTCACATCAGCATCTGCATCATTGTAGCTACAGTGGATGTTTCAGTGTCAAGACTGAAGGTGGAGCTTTGTGCGTGTCAGGGTGAGGCCGCAGCAGCCGCCTCCAACCGCAGCGCTCGGGCGTGAAACTAGAAGAAGGGAAGTGATCTGTGGCCGGCCAGACTTCATTCCACAGATGTGCTTTAACAAAGTGTGAAGCTGAACTCTGAGCTGTGACAGTGTGAGCAGTGTGAGAGTGTCAGTAGATGATCAGCAGAGGAAAGTGAAGCTGCTGTGAGCTGATGTCCTGAAGGGCTTTTAAAGAGTCTCTGAGTTTGACAGGAACATGAAGATGTTTGTGGTGTTTGTGATCCTCCTGCACGGTAAGTACACCTTCCTCTCTCTGCTCTCATCATCAGCTTTTCTTTCATCTCTCTCTCTTTAATGTGTTGAAGTGTATGGCAATGTAAAACAGGAAACACACGACACTGAACTAAACCTACAGTAAACACGAGGGCAAAAGAACAAAACCTAAGAACTAAACTCATAACCAGAATTAAGCTGAAACATTGAATAAAGATAATCCGAACAGCACAACTAGAAAAACTGAACATAAATCATGTAAAATAATACAAAACACAAGAAACTGAAAATCCTGGGAGCAGAACCAAAGCAGAAGACCGACCCGGGGTGGCAAGTCAGTGGCAATGACAGAGCAGATCAGGAGCCCCACCGCGGGTCAAGTGGCACTGGCCACATAGGTGAGAAGGCCATCCATGACGGCAAAGATCCTTAGCTGATGGCTGGAAAAGTGGCCGGCGATGGTGTGCCGGGTTTGGACGAGCACGGCATGCTGGATGTGGACGTGGGCAAGCAGGCCGTGCTAGATTTTGACGAGACGGCGGTGTGAGAGCCGCGGGACCAGATGAGGCAGAACGAGATTGCGGTGTGGCAGCCGCAGGACCAGACGAGGCAGGACAAGACGGTGGTGGACCAGGCAAGGCAGGACCAGGCGAAGGTGGAGCAGCCTCGGGCAGCTGAAAGGCCGGGGACATGGCTGCTGCAGGTAGCGGAAGTGGTGGTGCTGATGGCGGCGCTGATGGCTGGACCGGCTCAGAGCCTCCAAAGGAGACAGGTGGCTGAAGCAACCCCTTGGGACCTCCAGTGGAGACAGAAGATCGTTGGATGGACAAGTCGGGCCCTGGTGTGTGTAGCAAAAAGTGCTACAAAAGTTGGTGAAGCGCACTCGGTAACCAGGAGAGACCAGAATCCAGGCATTGTAGCCATTTATCTACAGCTCACTAAAACTCCTTTTCAGAATGATCCAGCCACAGGTCAGATAACTTATTCACAGAGTAAATAATATCCTCCTGGAGCTCCTCAGACGGCAAGAGTGCTGCTGGGTCGGTTGTTTGGTTGGGTCGTTCTGTCATGACGTGCTGTGCGGCAGGGAGGATTAGACCCAAATGCAGGATCTCAAAAATGTGACTTAAACCCATAATGTAGCTTGTATTGTGGGAAAAACTCTTCATGAAAATAAACACTTACTAAAACCAACCAAAACCTCACACTTGAAACTAGAAACTAAACATTAGCAAACTAACAGGAGCACGAAACAAACACACAGCATAGCGACAACATGACGCAATCCAGGGAAAGGAAAACATGGGGATTAAATACACAGTGGAGTAATCAGGGAATTTGAGACAGGTCCAGATGTTAGGTGTGCTTTGACATCTGGACCACCAAACACCTATCAGATCTGTAACTGAGTCATAAATGGGAAGATTAGGTCCCTGGGCTGTAACAGAAATCATTGTGTAGAGACTATTGTGGTGCTGTGGGCGGAGCCTGAATACTGTTAGCTGGTTTCAGTTGTGCATGTGTCAGAAAGATATTTTCTTTAAACAAACCTTGATCCGCGCCTGACACACTGTCATGGTTTTTGTTATTTATGGTTGTAATCCTGAGCTTTTTGAGACGAACAGTTACAGGATAGAGACAAAGTTTGTGTTCGCAGGTTTGACCCACCAGTTACCAACAAATGCTGAGAACATCTCGCCCTGTCTTTCCAAATAAGTCACCAAATACATAAGAACTACAACAAGCAACTATCACATGGCGTACACAGTAGTTAGGAAAAGAACGTAGGAGGTAATGTTCTGGACTATTAGAACATACCCCCAGTCTTTGTTGGGTTGTTGTTAGAACTTCTCACTGTTTCAGACTTTGGACTTAGTTTGACATTTTTATGTGATGGACTTCCTGCCTCTGATCTGTGCTGTGTTCTCTTTAATGAGTTGTTAAAATGTTGAATGTTTCTGTCGTTCTGTCTCCTGGTTTCTGTAAATGTGTCTAAACTTGATCTTCACCTCAAAGTGACTCATGGAGTCTCTTTCTGTGTGTCCTCAGTTTTCCAGCATGCCTCAGCTGTGGAGCTGTATGAGGGGGATGCCTTCATCCTGCCCTGTCATGTCGACACTTTTAATCTGACTAAATCCACAGTGGTGTGGAGTCGCTCCAACCTCAGTCCTCCAACTGTCCACCAGCGTCAGCTTCAAGGAGACGAACTGAAAGATCAAAACCAGCGTTACAGCGGCCGGACATCCATGAAGACTGACGCTCTGGAAACTGGAGACCTCAGCCTGAACCTGACCAACCTCCAACTGTCTGACAGCGCCACCTACACCTGCTCTGTCAGAGACTTTGGACGTGAACTGAGTCGGAGTGATATACAGCTACAGGTCAAAGGTCAGCAACAAACATCTGCTGTAGATACATCTGACATCACTCAGATAAAACTTTACTATTTTATTGCTGCATAAATATGTTCACTCAAAAAATATTAGCTTGAGGTATGTTCAATAAAATATATCACCACATTCAGTCAGAGGTCAAAGGTCATGTTTTTCTTTTCTCCACAGAACGGTTTCCATCCTGGGCCAAAGCTCTCCTGATTCTCCTGATTTTTCTTTTGGTTTCTGGAAGTCTCATATTTTATTTCCGTCAATATTATAAATCAGGTGAGTGTCCCGTACTATACACAAGTAGAGCTCACACAAACTTGTTCCAGAAGCTGAAAGAGTTGAGAGTTACAAACAGCTGATACAGAGCGCTGAAGGGTAATTTCCAGGTTTGTTCCAGAAGTTAGAAAACCTCCTTCAGACTCAGTCATTGATCAGTGAAACAGCTCCACAACATGACTTTACTAAACAGTGTGTGTGCTTCACTGCATTGATCTGACAGAGGCTGCATGTGGACAAGCCTTTCTTTCATTATTTGCAGTTAATCCAGACAAAATACTCGTTTCTCGTATTTCCAAGAGAGACCAGCAGGGGGCAGAAGATGTTACAACAAATACCACTAATAACAATATAACAAGTAAAGAACCAATATTCATTCAGAATGTTCAAATACTATATTCTGTAGAGACCAGTGAACACAAATGTATGAGTTGTGTGCAATAACAGATCAAAACAAGAACACTGACCAAAAGAGCTGTTCTCTCGCTCCAAAATGAACTTCAGCTCCTCCATCGTAGCCGTTTCTGACAATTTTAGCTCAATTTGTAGATTATTCCAGGAAACCTTATATCCTAAAGCCTTTTTTTTTACGGTGGCCCTGAGAGGCCAAACGGACTGCAACTTCAGAAAACACTTGCAAAAAGAAAAATGCTGCAAAAAGAAAAACGCTGCAAAAAGAAAAATGCTGCAAAAAGAAAAACGCTGCAAAAAGAAAAACACTTGCAAAAAGAAAAATGCTGCAAAAAGAAAAATGCTGCAAAAAGAAAAACACCTGCAAAAAGAAAAACACTTGCAAAAAGAAAAATGCTGCAAAAAGAAAAACACCTGCAAAAAGAAAAACACTTGCAAAAAGAAAAATGCTGCAAAAAGAAAAATGCTGCAAAAAGAAAAACACTTGCAAAAAGAAAAATGCTGCAAAAAGAAACACACTTGCAAAAAGAAAAATGCTGCAAAAAGAAAAACCCTGCAAAAAGAAAAATGCTGCAAAAAGAAAAACGCTGTAAAAAGAAAAATGCTGCAAAAAGAAAAACACTTGCAAAAAGAAAAATGCTGCAAAAAGAAAAATGCTGCAAAAAGAAAAACACCTGCAAAAAGAAAAACACTTGCAAAAAGAAAAATGCTGCAAAAAGAAACACACTTGCAAAAAGAAAAATGCTGCAAAAAGAAAAATGCTGCAAAAAGAAAAACACTTGCAAAAAGAAAAATGCTGCAAAAAGAAACACACTTGCAAAAAGAAAAATGCTGCAAAAAGAAAAACCCTGCAAAAAGAAAAATGCTGCAAAAAGAAAAACGCTGTAAAAAGAAAAATGCTGCAAAAAGAAAAACACTTGCAAAAAGAAAAATGCTGCAAAAAGAAAAATGCTGCAAAAAGAAAAACACCTGCAAAAAGAAAAACACTTGCAAAAAGAAAAATGCTGCAAAAAGAAACACACTTGCAAAAAGAAAAATGCTGCAAAAAGAAAAATGCTGCAAAAAGAAAAACGCTGCAAAAAGAAAAACGCTGCAAAAGCACACACAACACAACGGAAATGTTTCTGGGGAGACAATAACCAGACAGACCAGTTGCATCAACCAAAACATGCTAACAAGTGGACTGGGACTGGGAGGCACTTCAAAGAAGTGGAAGCGGAGCGGCCAAAGAGTAAACTTTCAAAAGTAAGTTCTGAATATTATGTCACTTATTTATGTGCAAATGTTTAATAATGAAGAACATTAAAACATTACTGTTGGCCACATGCCGGCAAAGTTATGTGACATTAGCGATGTTTGTACTTTCAGCGTTTACTTTGTTTTAAAGCCTTTACTTTAATCTTACAGAGAATGTGATGATTTTATGGATAATTAAAGTCAGTCATATATCCACAAACACAACAAGCTGAAAGTCAGTGATGCTGCTCGGTTTGCAGTCCTGAATATCACGGCACAAGCAGGATTCACTGCACTGTTAATGTTAGCTATGTTATATTGCTGCCTCTGTTCGGTGGTGTCGAGCCAAACGGACTTTAACGTGTGTTTGAACGAGCTGACGGTTCACTCGTTAAGCTGAAAGAAAGATGCTTTAATCACAGGAGTCACACATGTGTCCACTGTACCATCTGGGAACTCTTCTTGTTTACACTCGTAATAACACAAACACTAAATCCTCCTTCTCTTGTGCTGTTTTGTAGCAGTGTATACACCTGAGACTGTCACCTGTCTGTCTGTCCTGCACTCTCTCTCTGTTTCTTTCTCTCTGATTGTGGAATAAAAGTATGAACATGTATTTATAAGTTACACTTGTGTTTGAATCCTGCAGCTTATCACCAGAGATGGGCAGTAACGCGTTACTTGTAACGCGTTACTGTAATCCGATTACTTTTTTCAAGTAACGAGTAAAGTAAGGGATTACTATTGCAAAAACGGTAATTAGATTACCGTTACTTTCCCGTAGGAACGCTGCGTTACTGCGTTACTAAAACCGTGATTTTTTTGGAGACAGTGACGTAAGCGAGTGCGACGTTCGTGACAACAGCTGTGTGCAGATCAACAGTGGATCATATATCCAGTGCGGGAGAGAGTATGAGCGTGCAGCGTTTAAAACGTGGAAGTACTGACCTTATTTTGAGTTTGATTCCATAAAAAGTGACAAAAACATTAGTGTCCGTTGTGCGTGGGAAGAAAACTTCTTTTTACAGCGAAAAAACCCCTAAACTTCCAAGCAAGCACCGAGTGCGCTACCACGTAATGGGAAACTCACAGAGAAACTCACGGATTCTTCCACTGACCGCTGCGCCACACCTGCACCAGGGTAAACCTCCGCCCACTCCTGCTTTACAGGTGAAAATAGAGCAAAAGGACCGCTAGTCTTTGACTTTATTTATTTTCTGCTATGTTTTACTTGCATCTGAAAGACTGAGTGTAAACACAAAATATATATATATATATATATATTTTATGTGCTGGAATGTGCAGAAAATAGGTTTAAATATTAAACAAATTTCTTCCAGACAGAGAATGTTGCATATAATTAAATTTTTTGCTTGATGCACAAAGTTAAAAGATTAAAACTGATAAAACAAGTTTTAAAAAGGGACTTTTCAATTTGATTACATTTTGTATGATGGATTATGTAGAAAAAGTAGAATTGGGCTTAAAGATCTATCGCTTTATCACCTATTCAGGTTGTAAATTGTGTTTTTAAAAAGTAACTAAGTAACTAAGTAATTAATTACTTTTGAAAATAAGTAATCAGTAAAGTAACGGGATTACTTTTTTGGGGAAGTAATCAGTAATTAGTTACTGATTACTTTTTTCAAGTAACTTGACCAACACTGCTTATCACACATTTGATTTCCATGTGTGACAACTGCAAGTGTCCAGAGTGAGGACAGACTGAGGGACCCACTGCTGCACATCATCTGTGAGGCTTTGCACCCCTGATGATCCACCAGGACAAACTCAGCAGTGTGTGAGGAAGAGGAGGAGGAAGAGCCAGCAGCAGTTGACAGATGGAGAGAATAGACAGACTGTTCCCTGTTTGTGAAGGACTGCTAGGAAAGTTTAAATAACTAATTGTCTGTCCTGAATCAGTCTTATTAGGCAATGTTCAAATAATTTTATCATCCCAGTGTTTTCAGTGTGGGAGAAAGTACTCAGGGACTTCAAGTTACACACTATGAAAGGCAGCAACAAGTTTAATATTCAGAAACCTAAAGTATGTATCAGCAGCAGAATGGAGCTAAAAATAAATGTTTGTTTCAGTTCTATGAAGCTTTGAGTATTTTGGATTAGTAGTACTGCTGTGTTTGTTGCATCATATTGCTGTAATTGTTTATATGCTTTATATATTCTGAGGTAAGTTGATCTATAGTGTTACATCATATTCTATAAGGATGTTATGTGTTTATAGACTTTTTGCCCAGTTTGACCCATTTAGCAGAAGTCAGCCTGTTTAAGGCTCTGATATCTATTCTGTATGACTTAAAGCAGTTATGACATGGTCTGATTTTCTCACCCAATAAAGGAATTTTTAATATATCAGTCTACTCTTCATTCTATCAGACACAGTTATCACAGCTTGTACATTTTCTTTTTATAAATATATGTAAGCAATGAGCCAAATTTAGTAACCAACATACTGAAGGAACAACATTTGTCTCTTATATATGATGCACCTATATATGCACTGTCAAAGATACTTGTCTTTGAGTGAAGATTTAAGGTGATAAGACATATAAATAACTGCAACTTGAATCTGTACTGAGGCTCAGTATTTGACACAGAGTTCATGTTCACTGCTGTAATAGCTAATAATGATTAATATAATAACTATAATATTGGCCATATTATATTTAGATTACCAAAGTGATATGACTTTAGTCTCATGAACAGCATTAGCTAATTGTTATTTACTAACTAATCTTAAATGACTGTTCAGTACAGAAATGAAGCCCAAAAATCATGTTTTACTGTCCTGTGGTCTCAGCCTCAGATACTTATCAAATCACACAAAGCTCTTGTAGAAACAAACAAACAAATTAACAAATATGTTCTCCTTCATTTCTGTCAAAGTTGTATGACACGTTTCCAGCGGTTAGTATCATGGTTGCTAGGCAACCTGGGAAGCGAGACGGAGACTAGACCGTCCCATACAGACAAACTTGCCGTTTATTTTGCAAATCGAGCTCAACACTGCCCCTAGCGTCCTGGAGCACTTCCGTTGTGTTTTGGAATTTGCATGTGTTTTGGGGTTTGCATGTGTTTTGGATTTTGCAAGTGTTTTGGAATTTGTACGTGCTTTGTCTCTAGGGGCCACCGTAGATAGGCCACGTAAAACCAGATTCATGATAAACAATATACTGTCACGTTTACTGTCTAAGGACAGCGCTAGCAAGCACTCTCTGCTTATGACCAAAAAAACCAAACAAAAAAAACCAGCCCGTTCGTCTTGGTGGAAAAATGCACCATGTCAACAGGTATCAGGCTGTGATGTTCTCCTTTATAGTGGACAGAAATTATTTTTTTTGGAGTGGCACAAATAATTTGTGGCATCTTATTGAATGCAGAACAGCTGATTGTTCTGTAAATAGTTTGAAATGGTTATTTAAAAAAGGGGTAAAAGGTAAATGGCTGCAAATAACTGTTGTTTGCAAAACTTGTACATATGATTTTAAAACTGACAATTTATATTTGCATTTAAAGTTATGAAATAGGATTCATTAAACATGTTTGTGGTTGTTACAGTAAAAAATATAACTTTTTCTACTCTGATTTTATATTTTTTGTTTGATTTTAGATCAATTGTGTTAATACAGTATGTCAAAATGAAAACCTGACTGTAAATTCAGACACGTGAGGTTGTGCTGAAAAGGATGATACCAAACAAGGCAAAGAAAATAGTTTTTAAGGGTGAAATGTAGAGGTCAAATCAAAAGTAGTTAAAAATGGCCAATTATACCCTGGACCCCAGAGGGTTAAACATTTTTTTTAAAGTAACACAATAGTTACTTTTCAAGTAATTAATTACTTTTAGAATATTGTAACTCAGTTACTTTTTTTTAAGAGGTAACTAGTAACTATAATTAGTTACGTTTTCAAAGTAACTCGCCCAACACTGGTAGTTAGTAACATCTGAATTATCACCTCCGTTCAGCAAAGGAAAATACACAGATTTCCATATTTCAGGGATTTCACTGTTTAAAGGCTAAAATTAAAAATACAGGTTAGTGGTTCTGCCAGATATCAGCAATCACACATTGGTCACTGATATTTGCAAAAATACCAATATGGACATGTTAGTGAAAAATAAGTCAGTAGGATTTAATTTTACATAAAGGTCAAGTATGTAAAGAATTTAGAAGAAGGAAATTAGATGTCCTCCAGGCCTTTATCTTCTTAAGACATGCCTGTAACTGATTGATTTAAATGATATCAGAAATAAAAATCAAATGCATAGCATATGCATGGTAATCAAATAAATGTATGAATAATTTTTGTGTGCAAAGAAAACTCCTCATTTACATGAACAAACTGGAATCTATCAGATGTGATTCAAATCACTGTAGTAAATTTCCTTTAATAACTCTGGTGTGTTCTAGTGTTTGTAGTAAAATGTTGTGGTCTACACTGAGGTCTAACAGGACAAGCACAGAAATAAGTCCTCTGTAACAGGTCATAAGGAGACCATTAGTAACCTTCACTACAGCTCATGCTGTGCTTTGTTGTCCTCTCAGTCCGCTGGGTGAAGGTGAATTCAGAGGTGGAGTCTGTCCAGCTGATCTGCAAAACCACAGTTTGCCTGCCTAAAGATGCTAAAGTGGAGTGGAAGGATGCAAACAACAGGAAGGTCCACATGTATGAGAACGGCTCTGACCAGCCTGAAGAACAGGACGATAAATACAAGAACCGAACAAAGATGAAGAGAAACTTACTGGAACCTGGAGACCTCAGTCTGACCTTGAAATACCCCACAGATGGAGACAACTCCAGCTACACCTGCACCGCCTACAGCAGGGAGAGACACATCCTGATGGAGAAACAAGTGAATCTCACTGTCAGAGGTCAGTGCTGTAGATACAGGTCAAAGGTCAGAGGTCAGACTCATGATGGTGGTTCAGTCTCAGTGGCTCCATCCAATAATGTTACAGTGTTAGCATGTCTGATGTTTGTGGCTGTTTTGATTTTTATTTGATTTCCAGCCAAATGTAAAAGCTTCATCAGATGAACTGTAGGAGCAAAGTTCATGTGTGAGACTTCATCTGAAAGGTAACATCTTCTAGTTTCTGAACATGTGTTTGTTTAGCATGTGGCTAAAACACAGGCTAAGCTAATCTCAGTAAAAACCTTCTTTGGTCCTCATCTATAATCAGTCATATCTGAGTCACAATAACTAGAAGATGATTTCTAGCAGAAGTGTGAAAATCTCCACATCCTTTCTCCATGTTATCATCCAAAGCTGTGTGAAGTTTCAGAGCTCTGCAGCTAACAGAGACTTTCAGTTTGCTGCTCTCTTCCTCTGACAGCTCCATTCTTAGGGAGCGTTAGTTCTCTGTTTCACTTTATTCCACTTATTCAGTCTGAAGTTCTCTGATCTGTTTCTCTTGTTTAGTGTCTTCAATGCTGCCAGTGCCTCTCTTTGCTTTAACCAACCTTTCTCTTTATTTCTGAGCTTTTTAAGGACTTTAACTGATGCATCAACCTTTGAAAATGGAAAGAAATCAGATTGATTCATGGCTGCATCAAAGTGTCACATGTAGTTCTCCCACATCAGCTGGATTATATCTATAGCAGCAAACAGCAGCTGATACACAAATCTTTGTCACTGTTAATAAAGTTGGATCAGTTCAAATACAGTGGAACCCTGACTTACAAAATTAATTCGTTCCCGAGGGTCTTTCGTAAGTCGAAACTTTTCGTAAGTCGAAGCACCCACTGCGCCTTTTGAGTGAACAATAGGCTATAGGCTAATTGCTAACTGCAACAACAATACGTTGTTCAAGTGGAACAGTGTAGCGCAAGTACAAAAGCAAAGGGGTTGTCACATGATTCAGAAGGCATTCTGGGCATTCTGGGCTCAGCCAATCAGAGCCAGCGGATTTCGTTACGTGGGCATTTTGCCGTAATGCAGGCAGAGATATTGCGGTCAAGTGCCTTCGTAACTTGAATTTTTCATTAAATGGGGTATTCGCAAGTCAGGGTTCCACTGTAGTTTTTTGCTCTGCACTTGAAAGCAGCATGTACAGTTCACGAGCAAACCGCACAGAGCTTCAGACTGTCTAATGCTCTGTTCGCTAAGGTTAGCAAGTTTAATGACAAGTAAAGGACATTTAAAGACTTCCGTGAGGGAAATACTTGTTTTTGATTAATCTGAAGTGTTTTGATAGGTCTCAGTGAGTTAAAAAGTAGGGTTAGCATGTAAGCCTGCTAAAAGTGTTAGCACATGTTTCTATTATCAATACTGTATGAGATTTAATTTTGGTTGAGGCTTTTGTTGATATTTTGATTAATATTCTTGATTAATGATGATCAATATCCCTGATATAAGATAAGATAAGATAAGATAAGATAAGATAAGATAAGATAAGATGACCTTTATTAGTCCCACAGGTGAGAAATTTGTTTTGTTACAGCAAAAGTGCAAAGTTATGTAGCAGAAATTAGAAAACACTGGAATGCAATAAAATAAAATAAAATAAAATACTATATACAATAGAATAAAATAGAAATACAAATGCTATATACAACTGAGTAAGAAAATACAAAAGTACAACTTCGTCAGAAGAAGAATTGTACAAGAATTGCACATATAGCAGTCTTATTGCACGTGTGAGGGTTTGATCAGCTGCAAAAGTCTTTGTTGTGGAGTCTGACAGCAGTGGGGAGGAAAGACCTGCAAAATCTCTCCGTCACACACCGTGGGTGCCGCAGTCTCCCACTGAAGGAGCTGCTCAGTGCTGTCAGAGTCTCTTGCATGGGGTGGGAGATGTTGTCCAACAGGGATGACAGCTTAGCCGCCATTCTCCTGTCACTCACCACCTCCACTGGGTCCAGAGGGCATCCTAGAACAGAGCTGGCCCTTCGGATCAGCCTGTTCAGTTTCTTCCTGTCCCCAGCAGAGATGCTGCCACCCCAGCAGACCACACCATAGAAGATGGCTGAGGCCACCACAGAGTCATAGAAGGAGTGGGCCCTCTACTCCAAACGACCTGAGTCTCCGCAGCAGGTACAGCCTGCTCTGCCCTTTCCTGTAGAGGGCATCTGAATTATGAGTCCAGTCCAGTTTGTTGTTCAGATGAACACCAAGGTACCTGTAGCTGTCCACAGCCTCAATGTCCATACCTTGGATGTTCAGTGGTTGTAGTGGAGGATGCTTGTGCCTGCGGAAGTCTACCACCAGCTCCTTGGTTTTACTGGCATTGATCTGGAGGTAGTTCAGCTGGCACCAGTCCACAAAGTCCTGAGTCAGTCCTCTGTACTCCTTGTCGTCCCCATCAGTGATGAGGCCGACTATTATGATATTTAACAAGGGGTAAATACTTGGTCTTTTATTCTATCATTTTAATAATTTTACACGCTGCTTAAAACAAAGTATAACATCCACCCACTGTGAATGGTATAACAAATTTAACAAATCCACCCAAAGCAATTAATAATAATCTTACCTTTACAATGACATCTGGAAGGCTGGCTGTCATTCTAGAGAGGTCATCTTTCAGGGCAAGCGTCTTTGACATCAGGCTTGTGAGTGTTGGTAGTAAAGCCCCATAGGTGCACTCATCCTCTTGTAAGATGTCGAGAGCCACTGTCAGGGGCTTCATCACCGTACAGTACTCTTTCAAGAACTGGTACTCCCTTTCATTAAGGCACTTGATTCCCAGTTTTACACACAGGGGATTAAAATCATTCAAGGGAATTGTGATGATTCTAGAAATGGCCTCATACAGGGAATTCCACCTTGTGGATGTCGGTACCATTAGTTTCCTCCGGCTGACTTCCTCCACCTGTTCAGAGGCTAATGTTGATCAACTTGCTTTAGTCCAAAGAGCAGAACATTTTGCAATGCTACTCCTGTATACAGCTTTGGTGTCTCCATAGGAATTTAGATGTTTGTCAACATCGCTTGTTAAAATCAAGTTAATTGTGTGCGATGCACATCTGTAGTGTGGAGGGAGGCCAAACTGTGCATCACCACATGCGGTTGAAAGAGCTTCCTTGACATCAGTAAAGGTCGGTTCCTCGTCATCACCTTCTTCATTTTCAGATTCAGACTCCAAATGACAGGGCTGACATACTCTGAATGCTTTGGCAAAATTGGATGCATTATCCATTACAGTGGCAATAACTTTGCCTTGTATTCCATATGATGAATGGATTTCTTCAATCTCTGCTCCAATTACATCATAGGTATGGCTGCCTCTAATTCTCTTGTATGCTAGGGCGGCCTTGTTGCATTGTAATATGGAATTAATCCAGTGAACTGTTACACCCATAAAACGTTTATTATTTACCGTCCAGATGTCAGCAGTGGTGGAAACAAACTCCACCTCTTCGAGTGTAGCCTTCAAGTTAGAGTTCATTTTGTCATATTCTCTCTCAAGGTATCCTACAATTGACTTTCTCTGGGGCAGCTTGACACCACCTTTAGTTGGTATTTTTTCTACGATGCGTCGGAATGATTCAGAGTCTACAGTGGAAATTGGCAACATGTCCTCGACGATATAGGCAGCGACGAGCTTCTTCAGTTCAGCGGCACTAAGTCCTGTCGCTCTTACGTCTAGTTTAACCTGTTTAGCAGGAGTGGGTCCATCTAAGGTTTGCCCGGTGGAAGTAGATGTGGTAGCCACAGCGGTCATGTCAGTGGGGGGATCCTGGGGGTTTTCTGTTAATTTAACATTCTTGTGGCAGCGTGCTAGGTGCTTGCTCAGGTTGGAAGTGGAATTTTTCGATGTAGAAAGAAGTTTTCTTCCGATGCAGAGTGTACAACGTACGCTTATGTTTTTGTCGCTTTTTAAACAGTCAAATTGAAAGCAATGTCGGTATTTCCAAGTATTAAATGCTGCACGATCGAACTCTATCCCTCGCTCCATGTTTTCTATTGTTGATTTACAGACGTGCTACCACAGCCGTCGCACCCGCTTGCGTCATTGTCAGGAGACACTCTCACAAACAAAATCATTGTTTAGTAATGCAGTAACGCAGTGTGCTTACAGGAAAGTAAGTATAATCTAATTACTTTTTTACAATTGTAATCCCTTACTTTACTCGTTACTTGAAAAAAGTAATCAGATTACAATCGGATTACAGTAACGCGTTACTTGTAACGTGTTACTGCCCATCTCTGGTGATAGAAACACTCAGACTTTGTTTCTCTGCTTCATCAAGTCAAATCTGGTCCTCAGAGACTGAATAAAGTCCTGTCCCACTAACAGCAGCTCCAACAGTCTGTTCACTAGGGATGGGTACTGGTATCTGACATAAACGGTAGTAACCAGACCGAAAAGCAGTGCACATTTGGGTGCTTTATTTCGGTGCTTTTTTTCCTGAGCTGTGATACACTTTAGATTCTAGCCAATCATTTTACGTTTCCGAGGATAGTAGGCGGGCCCAGGTACATACGTTCTTTTAGAGCAGAGCTACAGATTAAAATGCCCAAGGCGAAGCGGTCAAAAGTCTGGCTGTACTTCACAGCAAAAGATGCAAACTCAGCAGCCTGCAACAAGTGCTTTAAGCTAATACTGTGATACTGTCAAAGGAGGTAACACCTCAAATCCGATGAAACACCTGGCGACGCATAGCGTTTTTTTTTTAAAGCCGAGAAATGCGCCGTATTTGATAGCTTGCTGCGAGACCTCACACCGTGCACATCTACTGCGGGTGTGGTGCCTGTTATCGGACCCGGAGTTAGCAACATCCCCCAAAAACCCGAAGAGTAGAGTCCTGGCCCCTAGCCCTGCCAGTGTAGCAGAAATGATGACGGATGATGATGCAGCAGCAGCCGTTCTTCTCTGGGCGAGTAGCTTAATGTTGTTCGTGTGTAATTTACGTTGAGTAGGCTAACCACGTTATTACATTAATGCAGTAAGGTGAACTAGCAAACATCATCATAGCTACATGCGGCTGTCTTCTTGTTTGATGGCAGATACTCCCTTCTCCCTGGCCAAAAAGGCTAAAATGACCAAAGGTTTTTGGACAAAGTTTGTGTTTTTTCCATTGTTTAAGCACTGCTTCCAGCCAAGAGTGATGCCATATATGCCCCATAGCTGCAGAAAAGGCTAACATTGTTATCTTTTTACAAAAAAACAGCTGAACATGAGAGGTTTTTGGACCAATTTTGTGTTCTCCATTCTTTAAGCACCAGTTTGAGCACCGTTTAAGCACCGGCACGTTTCAAAAGTACCGGTTTGGCACCGGTATCGGATAAAACCTAAACGATACCCATCCCTACTGTTCACTGCTTTCTTCCTGTCAGTCTTCATCTTTCTGCTGCGTCTCCTCTTCACACTGACTACTTTCTATCTAACAGTGAGGTCCCAGTGAAGCAGCAGCATTCAACCTGTTAGAGTCAACACAAATGTCTCCATCCAAGCTCATCTTGTGCTTTGTTGTCCTCTCAGTCACCCGGGTAGTGGTGGATTCAGGGGTGGAGTCTGTCCAGCTGCCCTTCAATACCACACTTCACCTGCCTGACGATGCTAAAGTGGAGTGGATGGACAGAGGCAGCAGGATGGTCTATGTTTATCATAACGGCTCTGACCAGCCTGAAGAACAGCACCAGGTTTACAGAGACCAAACGAAGATGAATGAAGACCTGCTGAAAACTGGAGACCTCAGTCTGACCCTGAAATATCCCACAGGCTGGAATACAGACAGCTACACCTGCACCGTCTACAGCAGGGAGGGAAACATCCTGCTGAAGAAACAGGTGGAGCTGAAAGTCAGAGGTCAGTGCTGTAGATACAGGTCAAAGGTCAGAGGTCATGCAAGAGTTTATTCTCTAAACATTTTAAGTTTGAATCTTTTTTCAGTTCATTCAAATAATATAAATTCTTTGATGCCGTTGTCTAAAAGCCAAAACTTTTAGGGGAAGCAACTGTACGTTTAATTGAACAGACTAAGACTAAGAGTCCCCACAGTGGGAGTCCATGATGGCTCAAAGTCTCTGATCCTAACTGTTCCTGAGCCTCTCCCCCTGCCTCCTCTTTGGATCTTCTCCTCCTCTGTAACATGAGGAAACATGCAGAAATGATTGAGTCAGCATGCTATTCATCACATGCTTCACCATATTTTTCTGTCTTCGGGTTGGAAGGAAGTTGGTTTGGAAACATATTCAGCGATGCTTCATCTCCTGCTTTGTGTTTGTGTGGGCGCCTTTCTACAGAGAACACAGTGTTGTGGCATCCTGATGACATCCAGTTTGTGCTCCACTGGGTGATGAGAGTCAAACCTTATACAATGAACCATATGTGGTGGTTTATGGTACATATCGACTTTTAAATGTCCCCCATTACTGATGGACATCTCACAGTCTAAGAAGGCTAACCTGCTACTTTTTATATCCTCCCTGGTGAATTTGTGTAGGTCCACCAGGTTAATATAATCAGTGAATTGTGGTACATCCTCAGGTTTAGATTTTACCTAGATGTTATTCACGTACCTCAACTAATCACTTGGTGTTGTTCCAGGGCAGTATAATAAACCCCCCTTTTCCACTTCTTCCATGTACAAGTTGGACACAATGGATGAAAATGAAGAACCCATGGTATACCCATGTTTCTGCCAGTAGTACTGACCCTTGTATGTGAAATAGGTGGAATTAAGACAGTTCCAAGAGCAAACACACTTGGTCAGTAATGAGAGTGATTCTGTTGATGGTATTGGGGTCATCCTGTAATCTTTTATGAACTACCTCCAACGCTTCAGTAATTGGAACACAAGTGAAGAGAGATGTACCATCCCAATGGTACATCTTTCAATGCTGTGATTGCAGCCAATCCCCAACTCTCTGTGAATAGTATTCATGGTCATTGATGAGTAGTTATTGATCAATGGTCGTAGATCAGTGGTCATGACAATTTGCATATTAATGGTCAAAAACTGACACACACACACACACACACAATCCCTCCTCCCCCCCCAGCCTATTGGCAGCACGGTGGCACGGTGGTTGCCGCACAGCAAGAAGGTCCTGAGTTCAATTCCACCATCAGGCTGGGGTCTTTCTGTGTGGAGTTTGCATGTTCTCCCCGTGTTTGCGTGGGTTTCCCCCCGGCTACTCCGGCTTCCTCCCACCGTCCAAAGACATGCAGCTTGTGGGGATAGGTTAATTGGATAATCCAAATTGTCACTAGGTGTGAATGTGCGAATGAATGTGAGTGCGAATGGTTGTCTGTCCCTGTGTGTTGGCCCTGCGACAGACTGGCGACCTGTCCAGGGTGTACCCTGCCTCTCGCCCTATGACAGCTGGGATAGGCTCCAGCGCCCCCCGCGACCCTGAAAAAGGATAAGCGGAAGCGAATGGATGGATGGATGGATGATGAGTAGTCATTGATCAATGGTCGTAGATCAGTGGTCATGACAATTTGCATATTAATGGTCAAAAACTGACACACACACCCCCCCCAGCCTATTGTTCATTCAGTGGTGCTAGTTTCAGTCATTGTGCAAAGGTACTCTCGATGGGGAAAACTGCAGTCAGCTGAGAAGACACTTGGATGACTGACAAAACATTTCTCCCACTGGAAACCCTATGTCCAGATGAACACGACCAACTTTTTGTGATTTCCTCCTTTCGATGTGGAGGAGTAGCGTCTCTACTCTGAGCACTCCAAATATCAACACTTCACCGAGTTCTTTTAATTCCTCAGAGGCATCCGATGGAAGACAAAACACTGCTCAGTAGACCATTTAACACTTTATTTTCTCTTTCACATTACTTCTAGAGGGAGATGCGTCCTGCATGACACGTTGCCGCAGATCTCAAAATGGTGACGCGCACCTGACAGTTTTATTCCCGGGCACCCCATTCTAGTCTAAACAACAGCATTTCAGTAACTTTCGACTACAAGATGGTTCCCTCTTATCTACTGCTCTACAGGCAAATATGGGTGAGAGCCTACGACTGAAGGACACCTATTCTAATGCCTTTATTATTCAGGGTTGTGTCCACTCAACACTACTTCTATATGATCATATGGCAGTTTTGAATAATATGAGATTAATAAAAGGCACAGTAATAAAGCACTTCAGGTAACATCATTCCAACATCCCCTCTTTTGGTCTCCCCCCATGGTAGACCAACACTACTGCAAGTCATCAAACATAATATCAGCGGATTGACCCTTCCTGGTTCTCAAAAGTGGCATCATGTGGTCTGCCTCGGCATCAGAACCTCCCACAGCCTCTATGGTCTCCGCCATACCCTCCTCTGCCTCAGGTCTGTGACGGTATTGCGGACGCCAAATCGGGACTTCCTTCTCCAACTCAGAAGTCACAGAGGAGCACGTGGTTAAGCTGAGCAACCAGCCACCCTTTAGAGCAGGGGTCGTCAACTTCAGGCCTCGAGGGCCGGTGTCCTGCAGTTTTTACACGTGTCCGTGATCCAACACAGCTGATTCAAATGGCTAAATTACCTCCTAAATATGTCTTGCAGTTCGCCAGAGGCCTGGTAATGAACTAATCATTTGATTCAGGTGTGTAGACCCAGGGTGAAGGCAACATCGTAGACATAGAGGACAGCTACAAGTACCTGGTGATCCCACAGGCACACCAACAGTGTGATTAATAAAGAAATGTTTGAACCGTGCTTTCTCAGTCTGCGCCTGAGTCCAAAGATTGTCCAAAGAATCCAAATTATCCTTGTATGTGTGACGTCTGTGAGATGTCTTCTCTCTTTGTTTCTAAATGAATGTTTTGGAGTGGTTCAGCAGTTTATTCCACATTTGTATTCAAGACAATGGATAACAGTGAAAAGCTCATCTGGTTATCACTTTTCATTTTGTGTTTGATGTCCTCTCAGTCCCCCAAGTGGAGGTGGAGGACGGGGTGGACTCTCTCCAGCTGCCCTTCAATACCACAGGTCTGCCTGAAGACGCTATAGTGGTCTGGAAGGACGGGAAATCCAGAATGGTCCACATGTATCAGAACGGCTCTGACCAGCTTGAAGAACAGCACCAGGTTTACAGAGACCGAACGAAGATGAATGAAGACCTGCTGAAAACTGGAGACCTCAGTCTGACCCTGGAACACCCCACGGACTGTGACGGTGGAGCTTTCATCTGTGAAGTTTGGAGGAATGGAGACATTTTCAGAGCAAAACCACTGCTGCTTAAGCCCAAAGGTTTGATCCATTGTTTACTTTTTTCCTTGTATGTCACTAAGAACAAACTGCCCTGACATCAATGCAAAAAAATTTGCTTTGATGCTCCATTTAATGCATGACTCTCTGTTATTTATCACAATGGAAATTACAAACGTTTCAACTACATTCAAGACTAAAAACAGACCTGCAATAGAAATGTGTTTGGGAGCATTAAGCTCATCAGGAAGCCTGTTCCGTAGAAGAGGGGCCTGAAAACTGAAGACTCTTCTATTTTTAAATACTCTAGGAACAACAAGTAAGTCTGCGGTGCGAGAGTGAAGTGCTCTAATAGGGTGATATGATACTACAAAGTCATTAAGATAAGATGGGGCCTGATTATTTAAGACCTTGTATGTGAGGAGCAGGATTTTGAATTCAATTCTGGATTTAACAGGAAGCCAATGAAGGGAAGCCAAAACAGGAGAAATCTGCTCTCTCTTTCTAGTCCCTGTCAGGACTCTTGCTGCAGCATTTTCGATTAACTGAAGCTGAGTGCAGCCATCTTATTTTACATAGAAGCAACAAATAAACAAACAAGAATATCAAGAATGAATATCAAGGGGTTTTACTTGCTTTTGAACACAATAGCAACAATGCATAAAATACAAACATAAAAAACTTCGAGCAAGTATATTACATCTACAAAGACTTATCACAGAAGTCCAAATCAGACCTTTGGGCCTTTGTCTGTACTGCAAAGCCTCAACCTCAGCAGATATCTTGATACACGTTCAATCTGTCAGTTTTTGTTGTTGTTGTGACTTAAAGAATCTTCATGACTGGAATATCCAAAATGTCTCCAGAGGCTCCGAGTCCAGCTGAACATGTATTAGTGTTTAGAGTGGAACTGAGGTGGGGCCGGAGATACAAACTCTATGGTGGGCTTGTTTCACAGCCTCACAAAGACACACAAAGTCCAGTTTGAGGAAGTGGGAGCGCTGTTTGGAATCCGGTTGGTACCCATGTGGATAAGGATGGTGTCGGCCTCCGGACGGGATCGTATTCTGCCAGGAAACTTGTCTAAAATGTCCCAGAGCGTCGGGCCGGGAAAAGACAGAGCGTACGCCTCCTTTATTGTGAAATTCCTCACCATGGTAACTGAACACATCAGCTGGTCTGCAGCAGGTTATGTTCAGAGTTTGAGGCTCAAATTGGCTCAAAGTGTCCCATTTTCACTGATTGTTTCCCGACGACATGCTTCAAGTGTGATATGGATCCTCTGCTGAAGGAATCTGCTTTCTATCCACAACCTGTTGATCCGTATCTGACTAACAGCAGCGCAGGAAGCCCTGCAGTTATAGAGAAACTGTCTGAGTCGCATTGTTGCTGCAGTTTACCTGCAACTGCTGATGAAGAAAAAGTCTCAATGTGTTTGTGTTTGGTCCTAATCTGCTGCCAAGTCTGTTTGACACTGCTGGATTTCCAGCTGATAGATGACAGATTAGAAACTGATCAGTCTATTGATCACACAATATTCCATCAATAGAATTGATTTGACTTTGATTTGTGTAACAAAGTGATTTCCACGTCTCCTTCATGATGTGACAGTGTCAGAGCTGAATGCACTTGTAGAGTATCATGTTTTTATGGCTCACATTTAAAGTGTTCCAGCTCTAATGTACAGCTGTCATATTAGAAATAGAAGCAGCTCTGATTTTAGTGCTCAAAGGAATCTATGAAGTTATGAATTCACACATGAACAGTTTTCTGCAGCGTTCCTCTCGGCCTTATTTGCAGCTCCACTCTTGTTTTTGCTCTAATAATTATTTCTCTCCATGAGCTGTTTCTCTGCCTGAAGGAGGCGCCACTCCATCGCTTCATTTAGTGCAGAACAAGAGTCACATGATGCTGCTCTGTGAGCACCAATCACACTTTGTACAGCTCATGTTGTGTTTGTTGTCCTCTCAGTCTGTCAGGTGGAGGTGGAGGAGGGGGCGGAGTCTGTCCAGCTGCCCTTCAGAACCACACAAAACCTGCCTGAAGATGCTACGGTGGTTTGGAAGGACCAAATCAATAACAAGGTCCATGTGTATGAGAACGGCTCTGACCAGCCTGAAGAACAGCACCAGGTTTACAGAGACCGAACAAAGATGAATGAAGACCTGCTGAAAACTGGAGACCTCAGTCTGACCCTGAAACAGCCCACAGAATGGGACAGTGGGAGATACGAGTGTGGTATCAACAGCAAGGACGTCTGGATCAGAGTGAAAACTCTGCTGCTGAAAGTCAGAGGTATCTGTCTGTCTCTCTCTCTCTTCATGTTCACGTCTGTATTTCCCTGAGTGACTGTCTTGTGTCTCCTCTGCAGGGAGAGTTCAGGTCCAGGATCAAACAGGGGACATCAGGAACAGAAGCAGCTCCATTGATCCGACTCCTCTGATGGCTGATCAATCAGTTTGATCTGTGTGTTCTTTGATTATTGATCAGTGATGTCAGAGTGGAGTCAGTGTGATGTTGTTGTTGTGTGTTTGAGACTTTTAGTGTCCATGAAGGTCTCTGCTGCCGTAGATCCTCTGAACTGTGACAGAGGTCTCACTCTGGAGGAACCTCTCAGCACTTTCCAGCAGCTCCTCCATCATGGAGGACGTTCCCTCACTGTAACAGGTGGAGGAGAGAGGAGAGGAAGCACAGGTGGATCCTGTGGAAATGGAAATGAGCAGTTTAGCTCAAATCTGGCAGGTTTCCATCTTCTGTTTTTATCCTGATGTCCATGAACATGAACACTGTCCCTGTCAAATAAATCCCGAAAAAAAAAAAATATACAAAGATCAGATTTACTGAGCATCATCAGCGTGTCAGCAGCTAACTGCATCTTCAAATAAATAAATGTTTCTAATGAGTGGTGATAAGAGGAGAAATGGTGAGCGAGTGGAAAAATGAGACATTTGGCCTTCATTTGTTTGAATTTCAGACTTTTAACTGAGCAGCAATAAGTAAGCAAATAGAGCAAATTAATGCTGATGTTTATCAGCATTAATTCAGTGGAGTTTTCATCTTCTTTTGCTGCTGGTTCAGTAAATTTTGGTCAAAGAGTTACAAAACTTGCAGCATCAGAATCTGTGAGATGTCGGCTTTCAGCCCCGACGGCGTGTCCATGGCGTTAGGTGAACAATACGCACTTTATGTTTAAATGTTTGTGCAGAATCCAGTTACCTCCTTTCATTTGCTGTTTTAGCTGTTTGATGGTGTGGAAATAATTTTGTGAGCTTTAAGGTGAGATTCTCAAGTTTCTGGCAAAAATACATTTATATTTAGAAATCAATTCAGGATTTAATAAATCAATATTGCATTATTCAAGCTATAATCGATTTCCGTCCATCCTCTTCAGGGTGACAGGGGGGCTGGAGTCTATCCCAGCTGTCTTAGGGGAAGAGGCAGAGTACACCCTGTACAGTTCCAGTCTGTCGCAGAGCTAACACATAGACAACCATTCACACCAGAGTTTCCACTTACTTAGTCCCACTAACTGAATGTCTTTCAACTGTGGGAGGAAGCTGAAGTACCTGTAGAGAACCCAACTCCACACAGAAAGACCCTGATGGTGGAACTCAGGACATTCTCGCTGTGAGTGTGTGAGGCAACAGTGCTAACCACCGAACCGCCTGAAAATTCATTTTTCAAAAACTCACCCCTATTTATTAGTTCTGGATAATCCAAAATATCTAGAACTAGTAACCATCTTTATTCCATGGGCTAAAATAAGCGCAAACATCTTTACTCATCTTTAGTAGTCATCTTTGACATTTCTTAGGTTTAGGAATCAGTGTACTTTACCCTTGATTTATGATGGTGGGTAGCTGTTAATTTTCTTAACCTTTTGTGAAGACTTAATTAAGAAAATGCGACAGCTCATTGGAGCCCCAAAGAGCCCGGGGAGGTCATGCAGTTTTTGAATTTTACCAACACGCCGGCCTGTTTCCCTCGCCTTCTGTGGCATTTCCTCCTGGAGAGAGGTGGATCACAGCAGAGGAACAATGGAAGTCATACACCAGAAGAGTAGAGACATTTTTGAAGAAAATACATGTAAACAAAGCTACCACAAACAAAACAGGTAACAGCTGACGGCAAGCCATCTTGACACACCAAATCATATAAAAGAAAACAAAAAACAAACAAACACTGGTAGCAGATGCAGCTTTTATTTTCTCTGCTACTGGAGAAGGCCTCTGTCTGGAAGATCTTCTCTGTCCAGACACAACTTGAATTCTGTTGTGGCATCAACTTTTGTTTAAGGAAACTCTTACATCTTCCATGCTAAAAAAGAAAAACAAAGGTAGAAAACATCATAAACATGATTATTTAGGATTATCAAATCTGAAACAATCATGTTCAGATTAAAAGAGCAAAAGCAAATTAAATGTGCTTATAAATTACTGCAGCATGTTCTGTGCAGCAACCATTAACCCTTTAAAGCCGGGCACGCTCTGTTTTGCGTAACTATTTTTAAATCCCAGTAGCACTGCAACCACGTAAGCTAGCGCAATAATTTTTTTTGCATATGAAACCGGAGGAGTTGTACTTACATCTTATGCCATCAGCTTGTCCTAGGTCAGTTTCCTTCCACATATAGCTTTGCAAAACGGCATAAAAAGCACTTGCAGCAACAAAAACATAATATTCCAGAAACACGCTTTGCCGATCCGATCAGCTGTTCATAACACTTCCTACGTCCATCAGCACGAACTATCGCATGTCCGCCATGTCCTACCCGAAACCGGAAGTGACGTCATTTTGCGGAAATGTAGTTTTTTTTACCATCAGGGCCTCATGAGCCTATACTGGTGTTTTTAAAAGTTATGTTTGACTTTATGACTTTCTGTGTCGTTTCTGGGATGCTTAGGACTCATATTGCACTGCTGGAAATAGTTTATTTTGATGCATTTTTTTTTTGCAAATTTGCATTATAATATTTATTTTTGTTTTTCCTGCAGTACATAAAAATTGGTGTATTTCAAAAATAAAACTATGAAGACACTCAAAATAAATTTCCTGTGGTAGGAAACTATTTTGTGCAACTTTTTTGTATTTACAGTTTTGAGGGATAAGCCTCTTAAATTTCTCTAACTAGAAATATATGTTAAAAAAACAAAAACGATTTTCAATTTTTTTGTAGTTTATTGCACTTTTTTGCAATTTATGTAATTACTATGCACTTAATGCATACATATTATTAAAATTTGGGCTATAATGGTTGTATTGATGTATAGCAACTTGAAATGCTCCCAAAAATGGCACTACAACATGTAAAAATATAATATAAGCTCTGGCGGACTTGGTTCTATGGTAGGTCTTAAAGGGTTAAAGATAATTTAAAGTAGTGTGGTCACAAAATGTTTTACAGTTACAGTTATTGTGTAAATTATCTTACACATAATTTTAACAAATGGTCCTGCATAATAGTGTGTATATGAACTATAACACAGAATAAAGTACCTGTCTGTGTGCATACTGAGCTGCGCTGTGTGGAGTTTTATCATTTGCAGCAGGCACCATGCATTTGAAGCTGTTGATGAAACAAACTTAAAAAAAAAAGAAACTAATTATGTTTACGTGGACTGTAACTGAAGCACAGTTTTTCAGAAACATCTGAAAAGAGATTATATATCCACAAACAAACTAGCATGGACTGTGGTCTCCTCCTTATTACTGTGAAGTCCTTAATTTCAGGTAATTGGACGAATTAGCTAAAATGTGAAAGAGGGTTGCATGTTACGCAACAGGTCGTTACTGATCCAAAATTACTTGTAGTTACTTTGGATTCTAGTAATGTGCTAGGTTTACCTTTTAGGTAATCTCTTTTAGGTAATTTCTAGGTTTACCTTGCATTTTCTATTTACAATGGATAACTTGGATTCCTGCAGATTTAGAAAACAGCAAGTGTTATACCATATTTTTTTGTTTTTACATCAAAATCAGTAATTGCATCTCACCTCTTCATAAGTCTCACGTCTTGATGTGTACTGCATCTGCAGAGGCATTGCTTCATTTCACTGGTAACAAATCTTCATTGAAGGATCAAATCCTTCTTCCTGAAGGGTTTGAGGCCATGTTGTTAAGCAACAAAGATACCAGATTTCTGACTGCTGACTCAACTGCACCATTGCCATAAAACAGATTTAAATGATTTAGTTAAAACTGCAACAATCAGTCATGAAAGGAGTCACATGATTAGAAACTCATGAACTTCCTCCATAAGAAAACTATGCTGGTAATTTACCATAGGTTAACTTAAACTTTACAGCTGCATCTGTAACTACAATTTCACAACATATTTAATGAAAGGAACTGCAAGAGCAAACATCTGAACTGACCTGATGCTGTGGTGCAGTATTTTTGGAGCAATTCTTTCATTCTGTTATGTCTTCTTTAGCTGCAGAGGAAATCCAAATCACTCCTTGTGGAAGAAGCTAGGCTGAGGAGGAAACATCCCTTTAGGACTGATTCCTTCAACATCTGTTTCTCGACAATGCGATAGCACCACACCAATGATGGTCTTAAAAAAATCTATATCTTGAAATAAAAGAATTAAACACACTAACCAAACATGTTTTTTGATTTAGTTTAAACCAAAACACTCCACTGGATTTAGCAACATTGTGTTTCCACAATACTGATTGGAGACCAAAACAGCCAATCAGAATTTTTGCAATTGCAATTTTTGCAAGGGTTCACTGAAAAATATGTATTAACTCTTAAACTATTTTATTCGACAAGTTGAGAATTTCAATTAAAATAAGAATTTTGGTTCACCAGTGTAGTTTTGAAGTGCTGAACATTTTCTGTGATAATGTCAGTAAATATGGAGTCAAATGCCCAACTCAAAAACAGGCCAGCAGAAACATCACAGGGTTTTCTGCTCAAGAGAAGAGGACTTGTTAGAGTCGGCTGAGTGAATGATAGCTGTAACTGTTAGAGGTGGTGTGGAGTCTTGGATTGATGCATATTTGGTTGCTTTTCTTTAACAGGCTGCAGGAAGCAGCCAGCTGATGACAAACAGCCACACTAGCCAGAGCCCAGGAAAACTGGAGATCAAGCCTGCCACCTGAGAGGAAAGAGAGAGGGAAGGAGACACAGAGAGGAAGCAGAGGAAGAAAAGAAGGAAAACAAACCTGACCTGCCAGGACCATCACGAGTTTCTATCTGCTCTGAAAAGGTGGTGCAAAAATACCCCATCAGTGTTGTTTCAAACAGTCCAGCTTAAATTACAAAACTTAAAACTAATCTAAGACTAAACTTTAAAATAATTCTGACACATTATTTATTAAACACAGTCAACTCTGTGTTATCAGTGAGGGCACTGATGAGCCCTACACTTACATAGATAATATATCACAAACATAGAGACAAGCTGAAGGTTTGGGTTATTAAACTTACGCTTTTTAAGCATGGCAACACTTTTTTATTGTTCTTTATTCAAATGACATTTAATACATGTCAGTCTGCTGATGAGCCTTGTGTCAGCACTGAGGTGGAAGTTGTGGGCTGTAAAGAGGATTTTTCACAGTGGACAGTTTCATGTCACATGACTGACTTCCTCTTAAAAACAAAAGTGACACTTTCCTTGTGTGCTTTCAGTTGGAGAGAAATTGCTGAGTGTTTGTTTCTTTGTTCAGTCAGCAGCAGATTTAAAGGACTTTGTGTTTGTTTGAGCTTTTTACAGGAGGATGAAGACGTTGCTGGTGATCCTGCTCCTCATAAATGGTAAGAAACTGAATGCAGATCAATCTGCACTCACACCACAGTTTAAGGCAGATAATCTCACTGTGTGCTGTTTATGTGATGATTTTAATTCATTGCTACAAAATACAAATGTAATGATGTGTGCTCTGTGAGAGTCGAGAGAAGCTTCTGTCCAAGACAGAAGTAACAGAGAAGTAAGAACGACTTTACATTTACAGAGTAAAGATTCATGTTTTATGCTTTATTACATTTGACTTTGACTGTACTTGACAAATTACATATTTTTGCAATGAAGAAAATGTTTTCTTTAAAACTCGTAAACATGCAAATACAATGATGGGTTTAGTTGGGTTTTAGTTCAACTTTAAAATACTGAAAGTTCCAAAACAGAAACCAGTTATTCTGAAACACCTGTGATTCTTCACTTTTGAAGATTTATTATTTATCATTAATCAGACAAAAGCATTTTACAATAATTGACAGATGACTAAGTTTCTAAAATAACAAATGGCTGCAGTTTTAGATGAGTGGTGTACTGAGTGTCCTCTCTGTTAGGCTGCATCAAAAACCACACAGGGTGACCCCTCGGAATAAAGAGCTTATGAATCCAGAAATATTTGCTTCATCTATCTCCCAAAAAATCTAAAACCCAAGTCCAACATAACAGGTATTATAAGTATTAAGGTGACTTGATACTTTGAGGCGACTTTTGTTGTGATTTGGCGCTATATAAATAAAATTGAATTGAATTGAATTGAATTGGAACGTCGCCCATGGACCATATGGTACAAAAACCTTACAACACACTTTCAGGATTGTAGGATTGTGGTGCTTTGTGGATGGTTGTGGTCAGGGTGGAGCTGCCAACAGATAGTGTGTCACTTTTAACTCTTTATGTCATGACCCTGTACCTTACATTTATTGACTTATTGTTACATAAAACCTCTCAGTGTTGAGTGAAATAAGGAGCAGCAGAGGATTGGACCTAAGACTAATATCATTTTTATGCATGTTTAAAAAACAATATTTTTAAAAAATGGTGTATGTACAATAAGCAAACTGGAGTGGGTCCATCAGTTGGGGTCAGTTGCTCTTACGATGTGCTGTTTTATGATCTTCTCCATGGCCTTCATCACCAGGGAGCTGAGGGACACAGGACGAAGATCATTCAGAGACTTTGGGTTGTTTCTTTTGGGGATGGGGATGACTGTGGAGTGTTTCCACAGCTGGGGACGGTGTGACTGTCAATTGAGTGTTGAAATGGAGTCTGGAACACACTTCCTAGTTGCCCTGCACAGTGCCTCAGAACTCGACTGCTGATGTTGTCAGGGCTGGGTGAGCTCCTCTCCCTGGTCCTCCTGAGGGCTCTCACCACGTCCTCAGTCCTGAAGGTGAGTGCAGAGCTGCCAGCTTTGAGTGAGGATCTGGACTCCTCAAGCTGGGCCATGTTGTCCGTCTCACACCTGGTGTAGAAAGCGTTGAGGTCGTCAGGGAGGGAGGAGGGGTTGCTGCTCTCTACCTGGGGGTGGTGACTGCAGTATTCACAGAGGCCATGGTTTGAGGCCCTGCCAGGCTGAGCGGAGGTCCCCTGTGGTGAATTTTTTTCCAACTGTGTTTTTGTACTCCAGTTTAGCAGTTTTTATGGCCCTCTTGACGTCCCTGTTGACCTCCTTTTTATCCAGAGCAGAGCCGGTGAAGAAAATCCTCCTTGTAGTGTGAGGATACTTTCCGCTGTCCACTGCATGATGTCTTTGGTGACCTTTTTAATCCTCTTGATGACTGGGGTGTAAGCAGGGGCCAGCAGGATGGTGTGGTGGTCTGCTGAGCTGAGAGGAGGGAGGGGTAGGGCTTTAAATGCATCTGGTACAGAGCCATAGCTTTTATCCAGAGTCTTCCCCTGATGTGTGCTGCATGTAACATACTGTTGGTATCCTTTAAGATAAGATAAGATAAGATAACCTTTATTAGTCCCACATGTGGGAAATTTGTTTGGTCACAGCAGAAAGTGGACAGTGCAAAGTTATATAGCAAAAATTAGAGAACACTGGAATACAATAAGAATAATATACTGTGCACAACTGTACAGAATAGAAAAGAATAAACTAAAATACTATATACAATAGAATAAAATAAAATATACAATGGGATAAAAATAGAATACAAATGCTTTATACAACTAAGTAAAAATACAACTTTGCACTTAGTCTTATTGCACATGTGTGGGTTTGTGTGGTAAATGGTAAATGGCCTGTATTTGTATAGCGCTTTACTAGTCCCTAAGGACCCCAAAGCGCTTTACACATTCAGTCACACACACAGTCACACACTTGTGAATGTGTGTTTGATCAGTTAAAGTCTTTGTTGTGGAGTCTGACAGCAGTGGGGAGGAAAGACCTGCGAAATCTCTCCGTCCCACACCGTGGGTGCTGCAGCCACTGAAGGAGCTGCTCAGTGCTGTCAGAGTCTCCTGCATGGGGTGGGAGATGTTGTCCAACAGGGATGACAGCTTAGCCGCCATTCTCCTGTCACTCATCGCCTCCACTGGGTCCAGAGGGCATCCTAGAACAGAGCTGGCCCTTCTGATCAGCCTGTTCAGTCTCTTCCTGTCCCCAGCAGAGATGCTGCCACCCCAGCAGACCAGACTTTAAGTGACTTGTCAGGTGAACAGGTTAAAATCACCCAGGATGAACTTGGGAGAGTCCGGTGATAATTGTTCCAGTTTGTACAGATTGTTGGTGAAGTACTCTGCGGCTTTAGCTGCATCAGCTCTGGGGTTGATGTAAACCAAGATGATGAAAAGCTGTGGGAATTCTCGGGTGAGGTAGTAGGGTGCAGAGAAACAGCCAGAAGCTTGATGTCTGTAGTGTACAGTTTCTCCCTCACAGTGACTGTAGAGGACCAGCTGTTGTTTAAATACAGACACATGCTGCCACCTGTCCAGACGAAGAAGTGGTGAAAAGCCATCAATGTTCAGGAAAAGCCGGAGGCCGGGCTGCAGCTGCAGCCGCAGCTAGATGAGGGAGTCCCTGGTGTAGGTGAGCCTTGGGGTCGTGTCGAGTGTCGAAAACAAAAATTAGGAAAAGGAAAATAATACAAATATACTGAGTAGACGGTGAAAAACAACAACGAAAACAGCATTAAAAGAACGCAAAACTGCTCAGCTGACTGGCTGGTCGACGGCAAGAGCAGCGACCCAAAACCGAGACAGTCTGACCTCCTTAACTAACTCAAAACAGGAGAAAACTGGTGATCAAAAGAAACAGCAGCTCACCCTTACCCACTCCAATCCTCATCTCTGTTTTCGTACTTTTTATTTAGACTTTTTGTTTAGACTATTTAGACTATTCGGGTTTCCCTTAAAGCAGGGCTCTAGACTATCTTTTTGACATAGGCGCACCGGTACGCCTAACTTTAAAAAGTTAGGCGTACCGGCACAAAAGTTAGGCGTACTCAAATTTATTAACCGCATCGCTTAACACCGCAGTTTTACATGTGCACTTTCTTTGGGGGGGAAGTCCATACAGACAATATTCATTTCTAAATTATTAACTAACAATCTTGTGCTTAAAGTGCTTTGTCAATATTGCAGAAAATGTTAAACTTAATCATCATCTCGGCTCCTCTGACGACCTGTTTGCTGCTGTCTGCTGCTGAAAGGCAGTGGGGAGAGGGGACACTTGGGCAGTGCATTTATTGCAGCATATAATGTGTTTCCTGGATACACTGTGCTTTTTCAGCATTCAAAGATTGATGGCACCATGTCAGAGCACTGGCTATGAATTTCAGACAGATCAGGCCTTAACTTAACAAAAAAGTTATCAATAGTTCTTTTCATCTTTTCTCATTACCCACAGCTACATCCACTTCTCTCAGGCCTAGGCTGCTCACTAGGGCTGAGTATCATCACTGATTTCTATAACTCATTCAATTCCGGTTCTCAAAGTCCTGATTTGATTCAATTTAGCCTCAGACAGTTAGAAATATTATAATTCTGATCATTTATCAGTATTGATACACATGAGACTTCATCAGAATTGTGAACATCACAGCAGATGCCTTTGTGTGAAAGTAACTGAGAATAAAACACAGAAAAACATGAAGGAGATTTTCCTGGTCTGGCTTTTTATAGCAGATAACCTTAAAATATTCTGCAATTTTGCATAATTTTAAGAAGTTTAAATTTCTTCAGTATTGAACAGCAGAAATTAGGCTTTCTTGTCCGAGGTCATTTAAGTGAAAAAAGAAAAAGACCGCTGTAAACAACGGTAGACTGGTGGGTAATAAGCGAATGAATAATGCAGGAAACAGAGATTTGAGACGGGAAACTGTTCTTGAAGTACAGAGAGAGAGAGAGAGAGAGCTGTGCAGGAAGTGTGATTTTTATTGTGGTGGAAGCAAAACAGCAAAAGTCAGAGGGAATTCATGACGACATTGATCAAATGTGAAGCGCAGTTTGCTGCTTCTGTTGCTGCTGGCTCGGCGGACTTTGGTTGGAGAGACAAAACCTGCAGCTCAGAATCAGCGCAAAAAGACGTAAACACAGCGGACCCGACGCATCAGAATCGCTAAGCTCCGACAGCGTGTCCGTGTTCGGGCCGTCGGGTGAGAAAGCCGAGAAAGACAAAGCTGATTCTGATGCGTCGGGTCCGCTCCTCGTTTACGTCTTTGTGTGGAATCCGTTAATGAATTGATATCGCTTTATTCAAGCTACTCACCTCTCTCTTCCACCTGCACTTTCAACTGGACCACGGCCAATCAGAGAGGTCCCGCCCCTGACTATTTCTGATTGGTTTAGTCCATGATAGGGGCATAATGTGTGTCTGTTGTTGACCACACAGAGAGTTGCGGAGATTTTTTTTTTTGTTACCCGAACAAATTGGTCGCACTCTAGAGCCCTGAACAGGCACCTCCACTCTCTAACAGACTGTTGCCCTATCAGTAGTGGTAATTCCTCTGCGATTTCCATTCACCTCCCATGGCCGGTCATCCTTCAAACTGCTCAGCCATTGCTGGATCTGCCCTATTGGACTTCATTTTTATCCGACCTTTCCAGTTGTGTACTCGCCGCTTCGGACCTGGATTGGAACCTCTGAGACTCCTAAGCAAGCTGAGACGCGCCTCTGTCATGGATGAGGTGGCTAAGAGCCGGATGGCATTGTTTAACTCAAGATCGCTGGCGAATAAAACCTTCATCCTAAATGATCTTTTCCTCACCCTGCAGCTGGATGTTTTGCTCCAGACCAAAACTTGGATTCACCCCGGTGAGCTTCCTTCTCTGAACTCCTTCCCCCTGACTGTTTTTTTTTTCCAGCTCACCGAGACTTCCAGGGAAGGTTGGAGGCCAAGCCACAGTTTTCGACTGCTTCGAAGGCTGCTTTCGAGGCTCAATTATTTGAACTCACTGGCCCCCCTGTGACTCTCTGTGCTGTGATTTATCAGCCACCCAAATACAATAAGTATTTTATTTCTGAATTTGCAGATTTTCCAGCTTCTCTTTTATAAAATTATGACCGTGTTCATATTTCTGGTGATTTTAATATACATATCTGCTGCAAGAGGGACTCCTTTATGGAGGACCACAAGAGTCGTGCGCATTGAAATAAAGTATTCTGTGCTTAAATAATGAATTGTAGAATAAATTCTGCATTTGTAAATTCATTTTTGAATTCCACTTTAATAAAGTGATTTTCAAAATGCTTTTTAAAATGGTGATTCCACTCCTCATTTCAAAATCCATTTCCCTTTCCTGTTTGCTCAGGGATTAACATTTGGATTAGCTACTTCATTTTAAAAATCCTGCTGCAATGCAAATTAGCCACACCGTGGGATGTAAGGAGCTCTCTCATTGGTTGGACCAATGACTGTAGAAAGTCACTGGGTTGGACAGACACAGGCTGCCAGCCTGGATTTTTCTAGCTCATAGCTTCGCCCTGCTAAGAAGCGTGTGTGCTTGTGCAAAGGCCGTTCAGCCTCGGGATTTACACTCGGCTCGACACGGAAATGTGAAGAATGAAGGGACCCTGCAGCGAAACGGAGAGCTCAACCTCTGACTGTGTGCCTGTTTATGCAGTCTGACCACCTGTTGAAGGTAACATGGCTAACGCTAGCATCACCGCACGTAGCCCCGTTATTTTAAGGTCATCTTAGTTTATGAAAGTTTTACGTCACAGCTGTACGAGCTAGCTACATGTTTTGTAAGCTGCTGTGCTCTTCACAAGCAAAGCTGGAAGCAGCTCAGACTGTTAGAACCAGCACTGAGGCCTGTTACATTTATAGTGTTAGAGCAACGGCTGCAGCCTACAGCCTTTAAACTAGCGATTAAAATGCTGACAGTAAACTCGTCAGTCCAGATGTTACCACATTACTTTGTGATACTTGGAGTTAAAACAACTGAGACAGGCTGATTAAAATAACAGCTGTCAGTTCTCTCATTCCTAATAGCAAGATCACACTACTGTTTTCAGTTCATTTAATATGTGAGTGCACAGATTCATTCTCAACTGGACATAAATGATGATCAAAGGATTCATCATTTATGATGAATAAAGAATTCACCAAATCCCAGCCTCTAACACAGTGCGCTGAATCTTAGCATTGGATGTCCAGTATATTCTAATCAGTACAATTTAAACATTCACTGCACCTACAGTATCTTCACTTGTGAGGTGCTACAACATGCTGGTCCTGCAGGGACCAAACGTCCCCTGAAAAACATCCATAGAAAAGAATCTTTGACTGTCTGAGCTCATTGTCATATTCTCCACACTGCTGTGACCTGCTATATGTTTGTATTCAGCTTTCAGGGCACGCTTATATCACATTCATGTTTTGGGGCGTGAGCGAGTGTGATGGAGCGAGCCGCTCAGACGTGAGAACACAGCGGCCATTTTGGGAAAAAGTGTCTTTGATTTAACCAAAAATGCACAAATATCCAACAGGAAGTGACACAGAGCCTCAGAGAGGTCAGCTGATCAGAACTAAACTCAAACAACTTCACTCCAAACTAACTGCTCAACACAATCAAAGTGAGCCGACCCACAAGAAACAAAGAGGACTTAAATACTGGCTGATCAGAGCAGTGTGAGACATGAGGACAACACAAATACCAACAATCATCTAACAACAACACAAACATGGGCCCCCAATGAGAGGGCTGTGCTGGGTTTGGTGCAATCAGCACTTCCTGTATAGAACTACCAGCAGCCCTCAGCAGTCACATGGAGCCTTCAGCAGCAGGAAAACAAAGAAATGTGACAAAGACAGAATTTAACTGTGTTGTGCAAAAGCTCACTAAATGCTCCAAATAGAACTAATGGATTTCACCAAAGTCCAAATGAATGAGTGAGATATATGAACAAGGAGTGTGTGTCATTATATTTGTGTGTGCAGTGTGTGTGAAACTAACACAACTCATACTGCATCAAAGTGTTGCTGCACGGGGGTCACTCACTGCATAGTTGTGTGTCTGCAGATGCGCCCGTCACACCAAACATCTTTTGCTGTGTCTGTTCCACAGCTGCAGATCCAGGATGAATAATCTGCCCGGCAACGGGTTCTGATAGGCCCGTTTAAACAGTCTGACCGCAGACACGTGATGGTGTCCTACTGTATTGTGCAGCTTTTTAAAGCTCTGAACTCGAGCCTGTGCTGGACTGTTTATAAATCCCACTCCTGCTGAGTTTCTGACCATTACCACCCACTTCTGCTGTTTTTGTGTGTGACCCCACCCACACCTGCAGATATACTATATGATGAAATAAGTTTCTATGCACAGAATGAGTTATTTCAGTAGAACAAGAAGAGAATCAATAAAAACACAAAAGTCTCTGAGCTTTTGATCACAAATACACAGCAACAATAATCACAATAATAATCAGAAAACCCTGAGACACATTTCAAAGAAACACATTCAAACTTGCTGAACATCACAGTGAACACGATGGCTCTCAGGACCCGCTGTCTATTTTTAGTTCCCGCCTGCAGCTCTTGTAAGATTGGCGTTGGGTCCCAGTCCCAATGCAGGGCTCTACTCTGAACATCCAAAGTGTTTGTAGTGACCAACAGAGCCATCATAGTCTCTGCTGTTACACAGCATCTGTATGTGGAGTTATCAGAAAGCAGCACAAAGCAGAGCTTCAGTCAGACAGATCACTGTGTGCTGTGTAGAGACTGTTGCGGTGCAGTGGGTGGAGCCTGAATACTGTTAGCTGGTTTCAACTGTGCACCTGTCAGCTGGAAGGGGCTGATGGGAAATCCAAAAATCCCTTTCAGCAATAAAAAAAGAAAAAAATTGTTTAATGATTTTAATGTTTAATGATGGAGGACCAAACCACTGTGAAGGACATGAGTGATTGAAAACTTTTTTTGTTGTTTTCCTGCTATAATTAAATAACTTTCTGTGAATTCACTCAGTTATTGTCACGGGTTGCTCTGAGGATCCACACGCAGGACTCCGGAGTTGCGATTTAACAGAGAAAGTTTATTTACAATTTCTTCACCAAGTGTATTTACAGGCTGTGCAAGGACTGTGCTATTTACAAGACGTGAGGGGCAGGGCTCCAGGGAAAAAGGGGAATCACACACGTCCACTCCGACCTCTCTCTTTCCACTAGTGACCAGTCGCTCCTTCCACACTTCACATGGGGAAACACGGGGACAGGTCCGGGGAGTGAGAGTCTTCACAACAGTCCAGCGCCGAACAGCAGACCTCCTAGCTCTTAAATACAAGCTGGTCTGATGAGGCCCAGGTGTTCCCAATCCGGGAAGGCGTGGGCCAAGGGTGTGAACCCACCATGAGTTCTGCCCCGGCCAAACAGGAGAGAGAAAGATTAAATAACTTTCTATGAATTCACTCAGTTATGTTCTCACAGTGAGGAAATAACTTATTGTAACTCCGAAATGACAACACAGGCACGGCTACTTCAAGACGGGCGCTTTGCTGCATTTATTGAACGCCGTGAAAACTACAAACATAAAACACAAAGGCTTTAAGCGCGTCAGTCTATCAAAAGTAACACTTGTGTTTTAACAACAACAAAAATTACCTCGTGGCCGCCTGCCACTTCGGAGGTCCTAGAACAATAACTTTACAGTCCTGTGCATTCTAATTGAAAACATAAAATAATTAGAACACCATACATTACAAATTTTCACAATATTACAATACAGTTATATCAAATACCTTGAACAGCTGGTAGACTAACCAGGCCTTTGCAGATAGCTCGCTGAACTCCTTAGCGTGATTATTAAACGTGGGCTCACAGCCTATATTATCATGCCCAAACCTCGCGATAATAGCGGTGTAACAAAACTTGTTCTTTGTGACAAGATAAACACACCTTTACAATATTGTCCACAGAAATGTACAAGCAAGAACATTTTAACTGCTGGAGCCATCTATTAAACTTCTTTATACATAAGCCATTTCTGTGACACTTACACTTATAACAGCAGGACCTGGTTATCTCACCTGTGCCTGCACTGATATTATAACTGAGTACTCATGATGAACTCAGTGATTCAGGGTTTTCCCACACACGGAGCTCAGTTACAAACCTGAATAAGGTTGTTGACATGGCACAACAGGCCATCTTCAAGAAGCTTTAAAAAACAAATAAAAACAATGAGTTTCAATATGTATGATTGTTTTTTGGCTTTTTTCAACACGTAAATGCTAAAATCATCATCATCATCATCATTTATTTATTTATATAGCACTTTAAAAACACACCTTGTAGACCAAAGTGCTGTACAATACTAATATGCACATAGTAATAAAACCAGAGATAGCAATAAAATAAAAAAAATAAAATAATAAATAATAAAAAAAATAATAATAATAAAATCAGTTACCCACAGAGTTAAAAGCCAGGGAATAAAAATAGGTTTTTAATAAAGACTTAAAAACTGGCACTGATATAGCCTGTCTAATATGGAGAGGAAGGTTATTCCAAAGCATCCAAAGCGCAGCAACAGAGAAAATCAACACTTGAATATTTATTAAACCTTTGCAATTAAAAAAAAAAGAACTTAAAAAAGAGAAGAATATAAATATCCTTTACTGTCCCTCACTGGGTGAGTGTTCCAGCAGCACAGTGACAGGTGTAGGTGGTCTGGCCTGACACTCTGATTGCTGTGTTCTCTGTGTTTTGTTATGCGAATGATGAGACGAGTTGACTCTCGCTTTGCCAGCTGAGGCAGGTTTATCCTCCCAAAACTGTTCAAATAAAAACAAATTCAGTGCAGCAACTTCATATGACTGGACGTCTGCATGCACACCTCTCCCCAGCAGGGACTCTAGACGACTGAGGTGTGACATCACAACAAACCTCATTATAAATCAAGCTGCTAAAATAATGAAATATACATATAAACATATATAACAACAACAAATTAAAATGCACTGCATCGTGACCATATAGTAACAGTGTGAGACAAAATGCACAAGTGGAACAAACAATATTTGAATGACTTCAATTACTTTAACTGTGTTTAATCGCTCTGTAACCGGAACAGGAAGTGACTCTGTGGGACGTCAAAGGTCACACAAAGAAAATAAAAGCTCCCAAAATATAAATACAGAAAATAAATATATATACATATGCATGTCCATAAACAAAACTGACAAATGAAAATAACCCCACACGATGGATCTTTGGCGAAATACAAATGATCTTTTTAATACACCTGTTACACATGCATGGAGCATGCAGATTCACAGAAAAGTAAAGAATCTAAAAATAAAAAATAAGAAGTGAGAGACTGTACAGAAAGTAAAGGAAAGAAAAACACAAATATCTACCTGGTGTATCTTTAGCCCAAAGTGACTCATGGAGCCTCTGTCTGTGTGTCCTCAGTTTCCCAGCATGCCTCAGCTGTGGAGCTGTATGAGGGAGACTCGTTCATCCTGCCCTGTCAGTATAACACTTTCGCTCTGACTGACCCCACAGTGGTGTGGAGTCGCTCCGACCTCAGTCCTCCAACCGTCCACCAGCGTCAGCTTCAAGGAGACAAACTGAAAGATCAAAACCAGCGTTACAGCGGCCGAACATCCATGAAGACTGACGCTCTGGAAACTGGAGACCTCAGCCTGAACCTGACCAACCTCCAACTGTCTGACAGCGCCACCTACACCTGCTCCGTCAGAGACCTTAGATATGGCTACATGAAACTGGGAGACGTACAGGTGCAGGTCAAAGGTCAGCAACAAACACGCGGATCACTCGGTTTTATCATTCAGATAAAACTTTATTATTTTACTGCTGAAAACACATGTTGACTACAAGTATTTTGGCTTGAGGTATATTCAGTAAAATATATCATTACATTCAGTCAGAGGTCAAAGGTCATGTTGTTCTTTGTGTTTCTCCACAGAACAGTTTCCTCCTTGGGCCACAGCTCTCCTGGTTCTCCTGGTTCTTCTTGTGGTTTCTGGAGGTCTTTTATTTCATTTCTGTCAGTATTTGATGTCAGGTGAGTGTCTCCTACTACACTACCCATAATGCCGATGGTTAGCAGGTGTCCTCTGGTGGCTCCTTGACTGTGGCTCACACAAACTTGTTCCAGAAGCTGAAAGAGTTGAGAGTTACAAACAGCTGATACAGAGAGCTGAAGAGAAACTTCCAGGTTTGTTCCAGAAGTCAGAAAACCTCCTTCAGACTCAGTCATTGATCAGTGAAACAGCTCCACAACATGACTTTACTAAACAGTGTGTGTGCTTCACTGCATTGATCTGACACAGAGGCTGCATGTGGACAAGCTGTTCTTCTTCTGTGGTGGGAAACAGCAGGCTGACATGGAAACGTGCTGACAGTAAATGTTCCTCCTTTTGTGTCAGTCATTGATCCCCCTGTTTCTCAGGTTTTAATGGTCGAGTAGAAGAACCTAAATTATGTATGAATTTTAAAAAAAAACTGGAGGTCATCAAGGTTGTTGACTTTAAGACATGCTGGTAGTTTAACTCTTATCTTTTGTCATAGATTAATAAAGCTGGGTTTCATCTGCATATCAGTGAAAATGTTTACAGTGTTTTCTTATATTATAAGAGAAAGATTTATAATGTGAAAAGAACTGGTCCCAGTACAGAACCTTTTGGAACTCCATGACTAACGTTTGTAACTGAGGAAGAATCCTCATGAATCTATGAGATGGATATGACAGAAACCACAGCAGCAGCATAATTACTTTACTGTCAACGTTTTCTGGTGTGTCAAATGCAGCACTGAGGCGCAGTACAGAGGTAAGTTTACTGTAAGGAGGCCATCAGATGATTATTAAAAAATGTTACTACAGCTCATGTTGTGCTTTGTTGTTTTTTGTTGTCCTCTCAGTCCCCTGGGTGGAGGTGGATTCAGGGGTGGATTCAGCTGTCCAGCTGATCTGCAAAACCACAGTTTGTCTGCCTAAAGATGCTAAAGTGGAGTGGATGGACAATTACAACAGGAAGGTCCACATGTATGAGAACGGCTCTGACCAGCCTGAAGAACAGGACAAGAATTACAACGGTCTAACGAAGATGAAGAGAAACTTACTGGAACCTGGAGACCTCAGTCTGACCCTGAAATACCCCACAGATGGAGACAACTCCACCTACACCTGCACTGCCTACAGCAGGGAGGGAAACATCCTGATGAAGAAACAAGTGGAGCTGAAAGGCAGAGGTCAGTGCTGTAGATACAGCTGACAGACTCATGATGGTGGTTCAGTCTCAGTGGCTCCATCCATTAATGTTACAGTATTAGCATGTCTGATGTTTGTGGCTGTTTTGGTTTTTATTTGATTTCCAGCCAAAACATTTGGGTTTGGGTGGAAAAGTGTTCCAGCTCTAATGTACAGCTGTCATATTAGAAATAGAAGCAGCTCTGATTTTAGTGCTCAAAGAAATCTATGAAGTTATGAATTCACACATGAACAGTTTTCTGCAGCGTTCCTCTCGGCCTTATTTGCAGCTCCACTCTTGTTTTTGCTCTAATAATTATTTCTCTCCATGAGCTGTTTCTCTGCCTGAAGGAGGCGCCACTCCATCGCTTCATTTAGTGCAGAACAAGAGTCACATGATGCTGCTCTGTGAACACCAATCACACTTTGTACAGCTCATGTTGTGTTTGTTGTCCTCTCAGTGTGTCAGGTGGAGGTGGAGGAGGGGGCGGAGTCTGTCCAGCTGCCCTTCAAAACCACACAAAACCTGCCTGAAGATACTGAAGTGGAGTGGGAACGCTATGAACCTGAATACAGGACGGTCCACGTGTATGAGAACGGCTCTGACAAACCCGAAGAACAGCACCGGGATTACAGAAACCGAACGAAGATGAATGAAGACCTGCTGAAAACTGGAGACCTCAGTGTGACCCTGAAACACCCCACAGAGAGAGACAGTGGAGAATACAGATGTGATGTCTACAAATTGCAGTTTTTTGGGAATATTCATGCCTATCGCATCCTGCTAAGGAAGAAAACAGCAGTCTTGTTAGGTTGCAGATCATTTTGGCAATCTTTTCGCGTGCAGTCAGCACATCGACAAAGTGCGTGTAGGCTAGCCGCTGCCTTCTGCTCCAGACGGTATGTTCTGTACAACAGAGTTGTGCTTTGTCCTCGCCTGAACGGCCACAGTGCTGTTATGCGATACTACAGCTCCGACTCAAAGGATGAGCTGCGTGTTAGATACCTGGACGGAGAAGACAGCGGTATTGTCGTCGTTGGAATAAATCGACCAAAAGCCAAAAATGCCATAAACAAAAATCTTGTGAAAATGATGTTTGAAGCTGTGGAGGACATCAAGAAGAATAAAAAAGTGCGCAGTGTAATTTTATGTAGTTTGGTTCCTGGTATATTTTGTGCAGGTGCAGATCTGAAGGAGAGGGCCAAGATGCACCAGAGTGAAGTGGGACCATTTGTATCCAAAGCACGAGCCCTCATTACAGAGCTAGGAAACCTGCCAGTACCAACAATTGCTGCAATTGATGGTGCTGCCTTAGGAGGAGGCTTGGAAATGGCCCTTGCTTGTGACATCAGAATTTCCTCCAATACTGCCAAAATGGGACTAGTTGAGACTAGACTTGCAATTATTCCTGGAGCAGGTGGTACACAACGTCTCCCTAGGGTGATTGGCGTCTCTCTTGCCAAGGAGCTCATCTTTGCTGCACGAGTGGTTGATGGAACACAGGCGCAACAAATGGGTCTTGTCAGTCATTCTGTGGAGCAGAATAACAGTGGAGATGCTGCCTACCTGAGGGCTCTGGAGCTTGCACGGGAGATTAACCCCCAGGGCCCAATTGCAATAAGGATGGCAAAGTTGGCAATTAACCAGGGGATAGAGGTGGATTTATCTACAGGTCTGGCAATAGAAGAGGCTTGTTATTCCCAGGTGATACCAACCAAAGACCGTTTGGAAGGCTTGTCTGCTTTCAAGGAGAAGAGGCAGCCTCAGTACAAAGGGGAATGAAGTCATCGTTCCAGAATCGATCAGTTCTGCCTTCAGCTCTGCTACTGTTCCACTACTTCCAACATAAATTATGGGTCAGACTAAACTCGTCAACACATTAGCCCTTACATCAGCTGGACCTTAGGGGTCGTTGTGGGCTGGCGTTTCAGGCTAAAGCACTTTCTGGCTTTGATAATTCTATTCACGTTTATTTATATAGTGACAATTTATGACAGCAGTCACCACAAGGTGCTTTAAATTGTAAAGTAAAGAATTTACAACTAATCACATTAAGATTTGGAGAAACAAAGCAAACTAACCCAGCTAAGTTAAATGTGTCCTGCTGTGTTCATGTCTGCATAAAACAGTTTTTGATTCCCTTTACCAAAGTGAAGTGAATGGAGATGGTTTGATTTCTTACTTTTGGGGCCTCAATGTGCTAGTAAGAAAAAAATCCTTCAGATTAACTGGTTAAAAATCATTAATTGTTATTTTCCTACAAGTCAGTTTTTGGTGCCAAATTAATCTGAATAAAAACTTATCTCAACTCTATAATTTACCAAAAAAAGATCTGAGCGACTTGATTACTGGCCAGAGCTTGACACTTTTCCCCATAGCAAATAGCAAACATAAGCTAAACTATTTTGTTTACATGTCATCTTTACTTGCTGCCCAATTTTGTTACTTACTTAAGACAACATCATATTAAAGTGTTTTTTTGTTTTGTTTTTTTAATATAAACATTCTTGAAAAATATGAGGGGTGCTTAAAGCTTACATCGCCTGAAACGATCTGAAATCGGCTTGTCTTCCTTTACAGCAACTTTGTTCCGATTGGCTATCCCTTGAACAGCACAACAGTGTGTTGTACTTCTCTGTTGACGGCCAGAGCCACACCTGAGATAACGATATTAAGGATATCAGTTCTGACATACAAGGCTAAGAGTGTCACGGTCTGTGTGCCAGACCGTGGGGATGTGAGGAATGAGGACCCAAAGTGCAGGACTTTATGATGAAGGCAGTGCGTTTATTTACAGTGGTGTAATGATCCAAACAACAATAAATCCCCAGTGCAATCCCAACTCCCGTTCCGTGTCTTCTTCTCAGTGCCCGTGCTCCGTGTCTGCACTCCCGTGAAACTTGTGCTCGCTGCTCTCCCATTCCTGCACTACTGCTGGAAATCCACAAAGGCTGCCCATGGAAGACCTCCGGCTCGCTGAGGTCTCTCCGTCTTCAGTTAACAAACAAAAAGACGGAGTGGGTAAAGACAAATGCCCGGTATGCCCGATGGCCAGTCCAGCTATGCACATGGAAATGAGCAGTTTAGCTCAAATCTGGCAGGTTTCCATCTTCTGTTTTTATCCTGATGTCCATGAACATGAACACTGTCCCTGTCAAATAAATCCAGATACAAAGATCAGATCTACTGAGCATCATCAGCGTGTCAGCCGCTAACTGCATCTTCAAATAAATAAATGTGTCTGATCAGCGGTGATAAGAGGAGAGACGCTGAGTGAGTGAGTGAATTCTTCTTGGCTTCATTTTTCCTTCCAGTCTGAAAAAACTTCCATTTAATGATTTTGGAAAAATATGAGACATTTGAAGACCTTCGTTTATTTGAATATCAGAGTTTTTAATGAGCCACAGCAGCCCTGAATAAACACTTGAATTACTGTCTGAGCTGCTGCTGTTTCCTGCTGCGTCCACTGGGTGTCAGTAAAGCTGCAGGTGTCTCACCTGTGAGTCCACCTGTGGGGAAACATCCAGCTGCTGGTTCTGCCTCCAGCTGAGGAAACACTTCATTCCTTTTATTGCTGATCTCTCTTTCTGAATCCACCTGAACTCGTCTGATCCTGGAAACCTTTCACTTTCCTTCCTTGCTGTCTCCGTCTGTCTTTCACTTTCACATTGGTTGGTTCCTCTCTGAATCTCTCCTCTTATCTGTGAACATTCATGAGGAAAAAGCAGAATCAGTTCAGGCTTCGCTCTCACAGGATTTTAATGTTTGTGCTCAGAGTCTTTTCAATGAGCTCCATCTTTTTCCTGGAATCACCTCCAGAAGGAGCTGAAAGGATCCGTGTTACACAACGTGGCCACTTTAAGTCCATTAAAAGGATCCAGGAAATAGTCAGAGCCCAAAAACCATCAGGGGGAAGTGAAAGGTGTGTTTTCTTTGATGACGTCACCAAAATGAGAGCTTTGTACAAACAGGAGAAAGAAATGTGCCAGTTTATTAAACACGTCTCATTTCAACTTCCCGATGAAAGTGTCGCTTTGAAGCCAAAATCTGAATCCAAGACTGAGGTGTGTTTTTGTTTCTGCAAAGTTCTTCCACAAACTCAGGTTTTCAAACAGCTGTGACAGCTGCCTCTGTGTCAGTAAGTCTTTGAGCTTCTTTATCATAATATCAGCAGCCTTAAAAATAAAGACGGACTGATGTGGACGATTATCAGTAATCAATGAGACCGATCACTGATAACTGGAGCTGACACAGATTTAGAAACAAATCAAATCCAGCAAAGAAAATGTATTTTCTGTTGTGGCAGAAACGGTTGGTTTCAAACATCTGATGATGTTTAAGTGTTCATGCTGCTGTTACACATCTGTACTCACAGCCAGCTGTAGTGCTCAGGCCTGCTTAGCCTCTAATCTGCTGGCAGAGAGCTAATAATCTACTAATAATCTCACTCATACGTTACAGGATGGCTGACAGTGAACATCACAGCAGTTCTGTTACTGAGGTATAACAGGGCAGCACTAACCATGAATGTGCATCAGACCAACTCACCAGAGGAGTTTGTGTGATCACAAATAACTCCTGGACACAGCTTCAAAGTGACTCCTCACTCTGACAGCACATTACACTCATCAGTTTCACTCACACACATGTTTATAAACTCATCATAACTACTTTGAAACAAAGTTCCAGCACACAGGAAAATCCACAACTGCAGTGTGTGGCTGCCACGCCCACATCAACATCACCGTGGCGTGTTCACTGACCATTAAACAGTAGGAAATGTCACTCAGCAATGAGAGCTGGGTCACGCTGACATCATGGTTGTGTTCTGTGTCCATGTGAGTTTGATTCTTCTTCAGTGAGGAGAACATCACAGTCCACGCTTCCTTCAAACAGTCCACAGACCCGTCAGGTCTGAGCGTCGGGACATTTCACGCTTTTTGAAATCAGCTCTCAGGATTACAGCAGCTCATGGATGTCATCAGTTTCCTGTTCTGGTGACTTCACAGCAAACAAAGTTCCTCCTCGTGTTCCTCTGTGAATCCAGTCGTGCTGGAATATTTGACAGTATTCCCACAGTAATGATGTCATTTCTACAGGAATTGGTTTTATAGAAAAATCCTGATATCTGACAGCTCATGGGAAGGACCAAAGGGAGGAGGCCAGATATGATAGCTTAGCAAAAATGTTACATAACAAAAGTAAAATAAGCAAACTCATGTAGCTCAGTGAAGTCAGCGGGATGTGCAGTGTCTGGATCTGTGACATGGACTGAAAGAAACCATAACACAAACCCAACAGCCAAAATCAAACTCCAAGTAGAGACAGAAATCCTGCTGCCACCATTCATTTCTGTTTGGAAGCAGACATAAAGTACTCGTGCTGTCGAATCCAGAACCACTCGAGCCTTTTGGACCCGTTTACATCTGTGAAAAAGGTGGAAACATGTCAAACATGTGAGGAAAAGCAGCAGCAGCTCACACGTTTACCACAACCACACACAGTCCTCTGAGAGCAGCGTGGCCTCCATCTTTGAAACACACAAAGTTCACAGTGAAAATCAAACAAACTCGCTGATGGATTATTGATTGATTCATTGATTGATTTTCAGAGATGATGTCATATCGGGGCTGCTCAGGGTGCTGTGGCTGTAAAACGCCAATCATATCCACTCAGAGAGCCTCACTAAGCCCCACCCCTCTTCATACACCTGCTCAGCCCGGTCGGGCTCACGGGGGCGGCGGTCTTAGCGCACACGCACACACCTCTTTCCACGTCCTCCAGCTCTTCTGGGACGCTGAGGCGTTCCCCGATGAGTCGACAGACAGAATCTCTCCAACGTGTCCTGGGTCCGCCCCGGGGTCTCCTCCCAGTCAGACGCCTCACCCAGACGCCCTTCAGAGGAAGCTCACGGATGGCGTTCGTACCTTCAGCCTGATCCTTTCAGTCACAGCTCGTGCAGTCACAACACTGCTGCCAATAAAGTGAAACAAAGCATCTTAAAGCCATTTCAATAAACGCACACACAGAGTTATCACAGCACTCATGAAACATGCACACTGGGCACAAACTAACTTCTAACATGTTGAACTTTGCTCCAGTTTGTTCTGATTGGCTGAAGCTTGGTAGTCACATGGCTGCCTGTGAGTGTGTTTAAACACAGAGAAGCTGAAGCTTCACATGTTGTGTTCCTCACACAGTCGGATCAAACGTGTAAACTTTGTGACACAGCCTGGTCTTCATGTGTGTGTGTGCACTGTCTGAGGAGCTCTGGAGTAAGAGCACATTTGAGATGAAAACAAGGAGCACAGGCTGTATGTAGAAGATGGATGAAGCCTCCAGTGACTCACACAGTCCCATCTTAAAGCCTCCAGCCTGGTGTTTTGAAACTGGCGAGAGGGAAGCGAGGGGACGCTGACGCAGCAGTAACGTGTGGCTACAGCATGAACATTGTTGTGTTGGAGACCAGAAACCCATCCATCTCTCACCAGATTGGGCTTGTTTATTTAGAGGTGCAGTTACTGCAACGCTAAGGAAACACTGCCTCCGTCTTTTACACAAAGCCTGGAGTTCCCTGCGTGAGAGCAGGCATGGATAGACCTGACTGTTGGGAACATATCCACCGACTTCTGAGCGTTGAAGTGTTGACCGGTCTGCAGGCTCAGGCAGCGGCTGACTGTTAGCCTGATGCTGGAGAGGAAGCTGTCAGCAGCTCCCACAGAGCCTGACTGACTGTGAGAGGTTTCATTCAGCCTGCTGTCCCACAGCTTCCCCTGCAGTGTGATGCTCAGTCTTTCAGCTTTTCCCTCTTAACTGGAGTCCTGTGCTCAAGTCAGTGCTAAATCAGCTGTTGCCCTCCTTTGGTCAGTTACTGGGTGTTATAGACCATCAGCCTGCCCCCTTAGGAGCACCAAATGAACACAGACATTTTACCTTTTAAACATCATCCAGTGTTTCTTTTAATCATTAAAAGCCTGAGTATGCAAATAAGAAATATACATTTAGCCCTTCCTGCCTCTCAACACCTGGGGGCTCCAACTTACAGTGGGGCAAAAAGGTATTTAGTCAGCCACCAACTGTGCACGTTAAAAAGATGAGACTTTTAATCATAGGTGTACCTCAACTATGAGAGACAAAATGATTTGGTCAATAACAAAAGTTCATCAAAATACTTTGTTATATACCCTTTGTTGGCAATGACAGACATCAAATGTTTTCTGTAAGTCTTCACAAGGTTTTCACACACTGTTTAATTAACTTTGCTTAATGATTGGTTTTAGCCTTGACAACCCACATTGCTGGCATTGCTTCTTTCAACGTGTTTGTGGGTCGATTTGAATGCACCAGATGTAAGTGCAGCCACTCAGCCTCTACTGCGGCTGTGTCACAAGTTAATCTAGTAGTAGGCTATGGCACTTGGCCACAGATGGCAGTAGTGAACTAACCTCCTTTTGAGACTGCTCCAGCTGCTGTGTGATAGCAGATCTACTACAACTTGAAGATCATATGCAAGTTTTGGAAATTACATTATAAATATTCCTAACTTAGCTTTAAAAATTCTTGCTCTCCCCCAAAACTCAAAAACAGACGACAAACCAACTGACACACTTGAGTCACTCACTTCCTTCCACTCACTCTCACTGGCTCTGTTTATTACTAATCATCTCCTTACAAATGTTTATTATATTAACCACACTTATACAGACTGTATATGACTATCAACTCTCTCCAGCCATGAATTACTTATATTGGCTGGAAATGTTCATTTCCAGAGAAAAGACACAGGCAGACTATGCTTACAGGATGTGATGTTACAACACTAGTGAAATATGAATGTGTCATATATTTGTTCGAGACGTATTTCTTTGTCATGGGAAGAAATACTGAAATCATCATGAATGAGTGGGGATTTCTATAACTTTGTGTATATAATTTGGCATTTCTTACTGATGTAGGCCAAAAAGAAATATATAATACAATTTCATTTACTTTAAAGTTTTATTTGCAAGACACAAAAACAGAAAAAATAGAAAGTTCCAAATATATTGTGCATGAAACAAATTCAAACGTGGTGCAGATGTGTTTCAAGAGTTAATCTGCCTGTAGTCTATGGCCACAGGTGGCGCTAGTTGACTCGACTCTATTTGAGTGCACACAAAGTAAACTGCACGCTTTAGTTGTGCAGCAAAAGCGCTGAAATTGGAGAAATAAAACGTGCGAGGGGAACGATAACGAAGACAAGATTCTCCCGATCGTTTACTCTTGCTGTCCTGTGAACAGCATCGGCGTGGTGTTAATTGTTTGCTTTTTTCGCGATCGCCTCCTGCATGGGAATATCACCAGGTAAACTCTCAACGTTTTTAAACATTTTGTTGTTCAAGAGCCACAAGACTGATGGAGTGTGTTTGAGGAAACCTCAAAAATATCACACATGGAATATTTGGTGTTTATTTCCTGTTTTGTCGTAGCGGCTCCTGAAAAGCAAGTCTACCACACATCTGTTCGACCGATGCCAGTTGATCTGCAACGCCAGTTAATCTGGAATTCAATTATCCATGTGATTAGCTAGGTACAGTGGAACCCCGACTTACGAAATTAATCCGTTCCCGAGGGTCTTTCGTAAGTCGAAAATTTTCACAAGTCGAAGCACCCATTGCGCGTTTTGAGTGAGCTGATGCTGAACGATAGGCTATAGGCTAATTGCTAACTAGAACAACAATACGTCGTTCAAGTGGAACAGCGAAGCGCAAGTACGGAAGCCAAGGGGTTGTCACATGATTCGGAAGGCATTGTGGGCATTGTAGGCTCAGCCAATCAGAGACAGCGGATTTCATTACTAGGGCATGTTGCCGTAACACGGGCAGAAATATTGCCGTTCAGTGCCTTCATAACTTGAATTTTTCGTGAAACGGGGTTCACTGTAATTCCTAAATGCGTGTAGATTAAAGGAAATTATTTTACCTGGATATGATTGTCTCTGATGAGCCTAAGGTACAAAACATGTGGGCAACGACGATAAGGTTTTTTTAGCTCATCAAGAATTAAAAATGTACAAGAAAACGGAGCGACATTTCTGGGTCCATGTGGTAGGACTTGACTTAAGCGGTCAAAGAAGTGCAGGAGACTGATGCTGTCCAGTGTAGCAAGTGATTTATTCACCATTTTGTGACCCAAACAATATTTACAAAGAAACAAATAAGAAACTCAACTCTATAATTAACTCAGTTCAAATAAACATAACTGAACTTAAATCAACAGAAATTAAGGTCAAACTGCACAGAGCTACACTGACCTGAACCTTTTTGCCCGAAACACCTGAGTTCTTCTGTTTAAATAGTCCACTTAACCAAACAATTTCTCCTCTGGACTATTCCATTCAGTAGGTAGGTAAGATGAACATGATTATATTCAAACCTCTACTACTCCTCTTTACTGGCAACATAAACTCTGTGGTGTAATCAATACATATTACAACAAAAATCTATTTCTTCATAAACCCTCTAAAATCAACTTTATTAAATTATAAGAGTTCTTCCCCTTCTGCACTTGGTCTCTTCCTGTGACCTCAGATGAACCCAGAAGGTATAAAGCAGGAAGTAAAACTACATTTCCTCCTTTTGTTTCTGGAAGACAGGTAGGTAAGGTAAGTTCTAAACAATACAAATTAACAGTTGAAATAAAGAACATGTTAACTTAACAAACTTGTAGGAATTGATTTAAACCAAGATGTTATATTATATAATCTGTAAAAGTGCAAAACATAAACAAACCCGGGATAGTAGATGTTTGCCTATTGCAGATTACATGTGAAATATGGTTAAATCAAAACAAGAATGTTAAGAATATAGACAAATGGTCTTCTTACCCACTTTGTCACAGTCCATTTTAAAGTTTTCGCGCTATGGCGTTAGCGACTGGAAAAACAAAGTAGAGGAAGTAAGGGCAGACTTGAACAAAGGCTAGAAAGCTATCCACAGCCCACCTGTTATGTTGTATACTCACTGTTTGTTCAATAAAGTTTCTATTTAAAAAAAGGCTGTCCACAGCCGCTCACTTCCTGACAACCTGTCAGTTGAAGGACATTACTACTAAGGACACTATCTACACGTAGGTAGTGTCCTTTCGAAGGATTAGAAATAAGCTTGTGCAGGGATCATAAGGGGTGCGGCTCAGATTTATGTGAACCTGAGATTTTTGCCAGGACGTGATGTAGGTAGTGTCCTTTGGAGCATCCTTCCCCTGAATTCGGACACGGCATTAGTGTGTGCAGCCATGATGGCAGACTGCCACAGATCACTTCTGAGGAAAGAGGAGGCGTTCAGCTTCCTCATAGTTTCACACCCTGACAGCTCAACCTTCAAAATACTGTGTCAGCTGATCACTTCCTGTCCTGGGATTGGCTGGCTGTACTTCATCCCACAGATCTGCTTTCAGGGATTTGAACACTGCTTTTGGAGGATTAGAAATAAGCTTGTGCAGGGATCATAAGTGTTGTGGCTCAGAATTATGTGAACCTGAGATTTTTACCAGGTTAAGTTTTAATGATGAAATTATAGACAGAGATTAAATAAACATATTTTCACAGTTTGTCAGAAAAATTAAAACAGGAAATAAAATGAAAAAGCTCCAGTGAGTCCAGGGCCCTTCTTGTGCTGGTCTGAATCCCGAAGAACTATAATACAAATGAAACCTGGTAGATGGGACGGATGTGTTGGGCCTTCCATTAGATAGAAACACGGAGTAAACATGTGACAAGCTTGGTGAAGCTTTTCAACACTGTGGATTTCCCACTCTGTGTCACTGTGAGTAATTGATTGTTCTGAACCACAGGGTTTGGTTTGTGCTCTTTGAACTGATATTGAACAGATATTTATTTCCTGAGTGAATTTAATGTTTGATGTAGATTGCACACAAAATCAATTTGGATCATCTGCAGAAATAACACATGTGAACAAACCAGCAACATCACAAACATCATGAATATAAAGCAGAAAAAGCTGTGGACCAATCAGAGGTCCCGGGCTAGCACATGTGACCTCTCTAAATCCTGACACAGTGTCGTTAATCTGCTCACATTGTCGTGTATTTTCCAAACGGCTGATCCCACACTTCTCCACTGTGGTCAATAACTGACTGTGATCGATGGGATCAAAGCTTTCTGTAGATCAATAGAAAAACAACAACACTCATCATTTTCAACGGCTTCTCTTATTCCTCCAACCGTCTCCATCACCGCATCAGTCGTAGTTCTATTTCTCCTCCAACCACACTGCTGTTCATCCAATCATTTATATTGATCAATAAACAGATCACATTGTTTCACAGATCATTTCTCTGATATTTGTGAACATTGATGAAGGAGGGATCCTGCTGCATTCACTGTCTCTGCTTCTCTGCAGTAAAAACTGCTTCTAAAGTGGATTTTTCTTCCTGCGTGTCCTCTGCAGACCTTTAGACATCCACAGCTTTTCTTTCTCCTCATCTTTAAGCAACATTTCCCAACAGGACAGAGTTTATGATGTGATTCTAAGGATGGATTTCAGATACACTGTATGCCCAATCAGGAACGTGTATCCGGTTTTTCCTGTGCTTTCCCAGGATGACTGATTGTTCTTGCTAAATTTGGTCCAGTTGAATACAACTGAAATGCTGTGGGGTGACCTTAAAAAGGTGGTTTATCCCTGAAAAGCCTCCAACTCTCCAAAGATGAGTGGGCCAAAATTCCTCTGTAAAACACTCAGTTATCACAAACGCCTGATTGCAGTTGTTGTTGGTAAGGGTCCCCCAACCAGGTATTAAGTTTAGGGGGCGATCACTTTTCACACAGGGCCGTGTAGGTTTGGATTATTTCTCCCTTAATAATAAATACCTTCATTTGGAAACCGCATTTTGTGTTTATTTGTGTTATCTTTATCTAATAAGTCGGTGTTGTGGTAAGCTCTCAGAGGAGTTTTACCCTACTTATCTGCAGGGAAAAACATGAAAATACAGTTAAAGGTCAAAAATGTCTGATTTTGTTTAAACAAGTAAGAATTGTATTCATCATTATTCATTATAATTATAAATGGTTTTATGTCTGTGAAGGCTCTCAGTCATCCAGGTCATCGTAGTCTAACGAGCTTGGAAAGAAAAGCGTCTGAAAGTCCAGACGATTTTCTTTCCAAGCTCCTTAGACCATAAATGGCTTTAAGCTGCACATTCAGGCTCTGTGCTACATACGCACATTTCTGCATCTCTGCCATTCAAACACACTGTATATAGTTTATCTGATGTCACATGTGAGGCTTAAGGATGATAAAATGAACAGTTAAATAAAATAAAATTAATCACAGATGATCAATGTTTCATTACATCATTAATATGTGTATTTAAAGATTTGGCCTCTGTTACTTAGCTTGCTTATATCACTGAGACTTTTACTGCTTAAATATAGTAAAAGTATGTAGTAAGTAGTGTAAAATGGAAACTCAGACATCAAACAAAACTTCAACTTCTACATTTAAAAAAGTTCTTTATCATAAGCAGAGTGCTTACAAATCTGCACCTGATGGTCCATGTTTGGAAAACTTATTTTCTGTAACTCTAAAAAGCAGCAGTTTTTCTGAACAACATTCTCCTTCCTTCAGTTTTGCAGGAGGTCCTCTCATGGATGATCTACAGTGACACCAAAGATCAGGACAGAAATCACAATAATCCTCATGGAGAAAGAATTGTGTAGAAGTATTTAACATCAGTGCTAGAAGATGGCTGTGAGGCCACATCAATGTGCAGCTGAAGCATGATTTCAAACAGATATAAAGATTCAAAAGTGACCCTTAAACACAGAATGAGATCACAGGATAGCAAACTTTTTCTTTAATTTCAAGCCCCACTGTGGGTTGTGGAGTTTGACATGGACTAGGACTGCCACGATTAGTCGACTAGTCACGATTACGTCGACTATCAAAATCGTCGACAACTAATTTAATAGTCGACACGTCGTTTGAAGCTTTGTAAGATCTCAAAAGACGCAGGAATAAGTAGTAGGATTTAAGAGTGTAATAACGGACTGAAACAGAAGATGGCAGCACTGCATGCACAAGGATGCCAGCTGCCGTTAAACCCCGAAGAAGAAGAAGCTGTGTCCCAGAATTCATAGCGTGACCCATCGCGGCCCTGCTCAGTTTCCAACAATGGCGGCAGCTAGTTAGTTTTAATGTTACTTGTATTATTCTTTCTGGGTCACAAAATAAACGTTTAAGATATTTTCAGGCGGGAATGTTGCTGTGTAAACTTCAAATATATTCCCAGTTTATCAAGACACCACATATTTTCAAAAGCGCTCCGACGTTTTCGGAGACGTTTGTTACCCACCGGCTCGATAGCTAGCTGGGGGCAAGGCTAACTAGAGCCCGTGAGAACACCGGACTCCCGGCAAATCGTTTTCAAACCCACCGCCGTCTTTCGCTACTCAGGTTAAACATGATATATAAGTCACTTAGATAACTTAAAAATGTTATTGTTTGGCTTTTTTCAGTATTTTATTTGTTCCTGAGTAAATCGGTTTGGCTGAGATGAAAGTTATAGTTTTTACACAGCTGAATAAACGTCAAGCAGACAACTGATTATCAGAAGTGTGAGATGCTCGAGAATATACTCCGATGTCCTGTTATATTTTAGATAGCAAGGAGCAGACGAGACTGAGTTTATTAAACTCCACCGAAACAATGTACAAATTTCATTAAAATTTAATAAACTATCATCTTGTCTTTATTTTTAGTTAGCACATACCTTAAACACGTAAAGCTGTAAGCATGCTGGTGCAATAAGCTGTACGTTTTACGTTCAGTGGATGCATGATCTGATTAGTCGACTAATCGCAAAAATAATCGGTGACTAGTCGACTATCAAAATAATCGTTTGTGGCAGCCCTAACACGGACACACAGGTCAGAGCGGCTGCTGCCCTCTTTAATGCTTCTTATTTGGACTGTTTCACACATCAGTGTCAGAACTCCAGAAATAGTCAAGCAACTTCAAGAAGTCCAGATGCTTTTCTTTATTTCCAAGCTTCCAAGGTTATGTCAGATCTCAGATTTATGAAGGTTATGACTTAAATGAAAGTTAATGACAGGTTATGATATTAGTGTAATTTGTTAAGGCTATGCCATAACTCTCATTATGTTTATGTATCTAATTAATAAATATTTAGTTATTATTAATCTGTGGCAGATCTTGTTACTGCCACATGAATCAGATTTTAACAGGATGTGTTCAGTTTAAATCTCTCACCAACATAAAGGCTGAAGCTTTGAATTATAATAATATAATATAATAATAAGTATAATAATCATTTTTTATAAAGCATATTTTAAATAGAAACGCTTTTATAATTTCACCATAACAAAGTTCACTTCCTGCATGAAGGTGATCCACAGCTCCATGAACTATTCACACAAACATCACTGAGCCTCAGACTTTCTTTAACAGGCCTGTCAGACCACAATGATCCAGCTGTTTGTGTTCATGTGCCACATTTATACGTTTCATTTCAAATCTACTTCACACACATTTTATTATCTGATATCTGCGACACACGGAGACTTCCTGTTAAACAGAAAGTAAACTTTGTGCGTGGGCGTGTTTGTGAGCTGCAGTGTCCAGCTGTGGGTTCGTTGGGTCAGCAGAGGATTTAACGGGACTTTGTGTCGGTTTGAGTTGTTTTTAAAGGAGGATGAAGACGCTGGTGGTGTTCCTGCTCCTCATGAACGGTAAGAAAGTCTCTGTTTAACCTGCAGCAGCTCCGCAGACAGTCCTCTGTGAGCAGAAGTGCTACACTCAGGCGCAGCTCGCGCCTCTGACGTCATGGAAATTCACACAGTGTTGGAAATACAGATTTAATGATGAGGCTTTAATAGTAAAAGTATGAGGGAAGGTTAGAAACAGACCAGACTAACAGACTGTGGACTTTGTAGTCACAGATTGGACACTTCCGGTATGGCAGAGCTAGCTAACCATGCTAAAGTAGCCTCGTGTCTGCGCTGTTTCCGGTCTGAGCCGAGCTCATTCAGCCCTCTGAGCTCCGCTTCTCCGCGCTAAAAACAGCACAGGTGTGTGTTTAGCGCTGTTTATGAAAATAATTTGTTACCTGGAATAGACCCTGTGCACAAGAAAATCGTAACTTCCTGTTTTTAGACCGGATGGAAGGTTGTACATTTCCGGTAGCTTTATTTTGCAGTCAATTGCTACTGCGAAGGTGGACTAAAAAATCATGTCCAAAATACGAAAACGGAAAGATTACGTTAGGTTACAAAGAGCAGACTGTGGGAACACTCATCATGGCTGTGTCATAAAAAATCTAATGGTCAATTTTGATGTTTGAAGTGCCGTAGATCGATTGTTTGTTTACATCACTCAACATAAGCATGGAGAAGACACATTGTCCACATTCAGAAGCACATCTCTGTATAGTGACAGTTCTTATGATTTAAACAGGCCAATGTCCAGAAAAAAAGGGTCCTCATTTTTGTTAGGACAATATTGGAAAATTCACAATACATCACTTAATAAGACATACTCTGTTGAACAAACTTAACTCCTTGTAGAGATCTGCTGTATTTGGGCTTGACCAACAGAATAGTCAAGTAAGTGACACTTCACCTAAAACAATGACTAAATGGAAAGATGATATGGCATTTATGGGAAATGGTTCTTAAACCCACGTCTAAGATGGCAGGATCCTTATTTGAGTGCGTGTCAGCAGCCAGAATTAAGGTATGGCACGGTGTCGCTCCCAGCTTCTTAAACTCTGATGGTTACAGCCAGACTAATTAGCCACTGTAGCCATAACTATCACGAATAACACAAACACTATAGACCCTGTGCACGAGAAAATGCTAACCTCCTGTTTTAAGACTGGATGTAGAGTACGTGAAGGTGGACTCAAAAATCATGTCCAAAATACAAAAACGGAAAGATCACGTTAGGTTACAAAGAGCAGAAGGTGGGAACACTCACCATTGCTGTGTCATAAAAAAATAAAATAAATAAAATGATCAGTTTTGACGTTTGAAGAGTGTAGATCAAACTGCATTACAAAATCAGAAGACACATCGTCCACATTCAGAAGCACATCTCTGTATAGTGAATAGTTCTTATGATTTAAACAGGCAAATGTTCAGCATTCAAACTACAGGTGAACAATAGTCAAAGCCAGATGTTTCCCCCGTTATGTCGATATCAGCTAGTCAAGAACACACCTACACAGCATGTCAACAAACCGTGAAAAAAAGCCACAGGATATAAAAACATACATGAGTGATTGCGGGTAAGGGTCTCTATATGTTAGTATTTACGAAGGGTATGTTGTGACTTACCTTCATAATTACAGTGGTCCCTCGCTATAACGCGGTTCACCTTTTGCAGCCTCGCTGTTTCGCAGATTCTTTCAGTGCAATTTTGCATGCTTTTTGTTCTGTTTTTTTTGTTTTTTTTAAAGTGCATTGTGTTCTGCGTCCCGATTGGCTGTAGATTGGGACGCAGAACACAATGTCGATCTCCTCCGTGCCGTGCCGTGCTCTCCTGTACAGTACAGAATCGCTACATCGATCACTAGCAGTGTGACTGCTGTACTGTATGTTTGTAAGTTTTCTCCCCAACAAACAACAATATCGACGAAACATTTTGCACCGTCAAAAGCACCTGCGGTAGCACCCAAAAGGCAGAGGAAGATCCTAACCATCGCACAAAAAGTCGGACTTCTGGACATGCTAAAGGAAGGTAGACGTTACCATATTTTTTTTAACCATACTGCGCACCGGATTATAAGGTGCATTAAGCTTAAATTAAGCAATTAATCTTAAAGTTAAATTCATTAGTTCTAAAATCTGTCATTATAATTTATAGAAAAACAAATATGCTGTAGGTTTATTTCTCAAATAAATGTTTGGGACTGAAAACAGGTTTTGATCTTTGGTTTCATTCTATAATGGACTTTTCTCTTTGTTTATGAAGGTTTGAACTTGAACAAGAGAGAAAAGTGTGAAGATGTTCATGCCTGTCTGAGAAAAGTGTATAAAGTGTGTAGTGACGGGTTTTACAGCCTTAAAACATCTAAAATAATTGTAAAAAATAAAGCTGGCTACTTCGCAGATTTCACCTATCGCTGGTTATTTTTAAAACATAACATCCGCGATAAACGAGGGAACTCTATACTGAGAAATTTCAATCCCTTCTCTCTTTTGCTCTGAGGTGCGAGGGAAAAATATCGACAAGTCCACCAACATCATCTACAGATATATTTGGCAAATGCCCAAGACATCTTGAGAAATGTAAATTGCTGCTTGATTCATTCATTTGGTTGACTTTTTAAAGACGCGAATATCACACCGGAAACAAAGCACTCCTACGGGAGTTTCCCCGCCGGAAGTAGCATATGCTAAGGTGCACTTAGTCTATTCAGTCTGTGCTGCTCAGAGATCAGAGTTCATGTTCAGTTACCACACTGACAGCAAGAGGAGGAAACGATTGGTTTAATTTAACAGAACAGTCTGAGCTGTGAATTAAAACAATAAAAATATATAAGTGAGTCTCACATCAAACACAGACCAGACCATTAAGTGTAATAAGAAGCAGGTGAAGGTTGAAAAACATGAGTGTGAGGGTTACTCACTTGGACAGGTAAACACATCAGGAGATGAGGAGAGTTGGCAAAGTACAGACATTCAGTACTTAAGTACAACTACAAATACTACTATTAGAAATACTCCAGTAAAGCTGAAGAACTGTTTCCACTTCTTTACTCAAGTAAAAGTCAAAAAGTAGAGGCTCTGAAATGTAATCAGAGTAAGAAAGTAAAAACAGCTCTTTGGAGGACGTTTGTGCAAAGCTAACTGAACCTCGTGCTTTATTAACATAATAATAACATAATGTTTGTAGATGGGAAACAAACTTTAGTTTATTTTTTTTACTCTAATCATACCCGGCTTGAATAAGTAGAAAACAAAAGAAAATAAAACTATATTTCTATTTCTTGTTGCTACATTGTAGAGGGTGACTTTGCCTCTAAACAGTAAAATGTGTACAGTCAGTGGTTAAAGTGGATTCAGCAGGTGGAGGAACTTTAAAACTGGTTGTAATGTCTCAGTGTGGGGAAAAGAATCAAACTTACAATAATTTCTATTCAGAGCTCCAGTAGATTTTCTTAGTGTGCAGGGTGTGATCAGCTGACCTGGTGCTCTTTGTAGATGTACAAAACTGAATTCAACCAGATGTGAGCAGATGTTTCATGAGTTGTCCTGGCTGATTTCATTCTCTACACTGACAGTACACCGTTTATTCTGTCTGTTTACTAGATGGTATAAAGTTGGTATGAAGGTGGAATTCAGTCAGTGAATCTCAGCATCATCAACTAAAATTCAAATGAATCTCTGCTACACTTGATGTAAGCTAACTTTGACTATGAATCCACAGCCACTGTGGATCAGTCACACACTGTTCTTTACTTTAAATCCATCACAGTACAGCAAACTAACCTGTTTATCCTGCACTTTTCAGTGAGTCACATTTAGTGTGAGCAGCCAAACATGATGGCAGACTGCCACAGATCACTTCTGAGGAAAGAGGAGGCGTTCAGCTTCCTCATAGTTTCACACCTGCATGAAGCAGCCTCACCCTGATCACTTCCTGTCCTGTGATTGGCTGAGCTTCAGGCCTTCTCTCAGTCAAACTGGAAACAGGGATTGAGACAGTGTGAGGGTTTGTGGAGTGCCACAGTGCTGTAATGAATACTGTAGTGGAAGAAGTTCTTTCACACTCTTCATCCTGGAGCTGCTTTATGTCCATGATCTGCATCGAAACTGGATGGATTGACTGCAAAGTTCTGTTTAGAAGGATCAGCTGGTCTTTTTTCTCGTAATTCTTACCTACATGGCACAGCTGATGTTTCTGTGTTACCCTGTTAAGATCCATCCTCAGTCAGAAATGTGTTCCACTGAGAACCTTCTGGTCCATGTTCTATCATGTTCTACAGCTGCAGTGTTTCTCCACTCACAGCTGGATATGCTGCAAAAAACAATGAGTCTTTGACTGCTTATCCTTTCCCAGCTACCACAGGGAGAGAGGCAGGGTACACCCTGTCTAGGTTACCAGCCTGACGCTGGACTAACACAGAGAGACAGACAACCGTTCACACTCAGACCTAAGGGCAATTTAGAATTCAGCAATTAACCTAAGGGAAAGATAAAATACAAGCATTAAAAAGATCATAGCCTTAAACAGATTTGTTTACTCAGTTTTCTTTTTTCACTTTTTGCTTTTCAGTTTAAATCCTGTTTTCTTTTACTGTGTGTGAGAGGGGCTGAGAGGCGGGGCTTCTCTGCTGAGTCTTGAATGTCATTTGCATATAATCTGCATCCCACTGACACTAACATCTGCAAGTGATAACAAGACAAAGCAAATTAAAACCCTCACATAAACTCCAAACATCAGTTAAGATGAGCAGCTAGTTTCATCAGTGGGATACAAGTATGATAAAGGTAACATAAAGAGAGAGGACACATCTCATTAGAGTCACTTTATTAAACTTTATTAATTATTTATAGGTATAAATCAGTTGGAGCACAGAGAGGAGGGGTCAGGATCTCCTGAGCTGTCACAGACTCAGTTTGACAGACTGATTATTTCTGCCATGGATGTTTATCATAAAGAGTGAGTGAGACCTCTCTGAACATTAATGACTATGAAACCATGGTAACAGCGATCATATCCATTAATTACTGTGTGGTTAAACTTCCTGTCAGATACACGCTGTTGTCTCTGCCTCTGGTCTGTTTAAAGGACCAGTTCATCTAGATTAACCACAGCTGACTGTATCCTGAACACTGACAGGCTCCCGATTGCCCACAGAGACGGTTTTATGTGTGTCCTTGTTTTACTGCTTAATTTTACACTGACCATAACAGAGTGGAGCAACAAACTAATGTAAAAGTTTTCAGTTCAGCTCTAATAACAAATACGAAGAGAGGATCTCATTGTGAACTGAGGGCAGGGTGTAGCTGAAGGTTATTATCTTCACAGTAGTGATGGGAGTTTTGGCTCTTTTTAGAGAACCGGCTCTTTCGGCTCCCATACAGGTTGTTTTGTTGCTTTAATCAATTTATTATTAACAACAATATAAAATTATGCATAAAATGAATTACTAATGTTAAAAAAACGTGTTTTTTATTTATATAATAAATGAAAAATTATATAATATGCTTTTATTTATTCACTCTACATAAAATGTTAAAAAATTATAAAATACATAAAACAACTATTTACAATTCAATTTCTGCAAAAACTGTCTAACAGAGCTCTAAGTTGGTTTAGGTGGTTGTGGTGGTGGTATACTACATGATGCTGTAGACACTGCATATAACGACATTACGTTATATTGAGTAGCAGCTGCCCACGTTAAGCTGTGGCTATCACCAGGCAAAGTAGGCGCGTTTCCTGAATCAGCAGGTGTTAAACAACTGACAGGTTAACAGGATGCATGCAGGTAAACTGAGGGTCTGTGGAGCTGATCGCTGGGGTTGTGAGGAAAATGTTGGCTCGTTATTTATAGAAACACAGAGACACAATACCACGCGGAATTTTAATTAAAATAATTACATTGTTGTATGAAGATAATATTGATGCGTGCATGCAAAGGTAGGAGCTGGGGTAAACAAATCTAAACATTATGTTACAATGTAACATATCAAAAATATCACACTATTATATTGAGCATGAGGCTTTATCTTATAATTTAAATAATAATATAATTTTTAAAAAATAAGAATTGACATCTTTGCATCAAGAACACAGCTTATTTTATAAAAACATTTTTTGTTAAATGTATTATTTACAGTTCATTGTTTTTAGTTTACTGTAGGATGGGGCTGGCAAACTCAGAAACTGCATTTTCCCCGACCTGCTGAGTCAGGCAATCTAAGACAAAAAACTGAAAAAAAGAGAGGCTCAATTAGAGTTTTAAATTGGAATAACAGCTTGTCAGAAGTCTTTAGCAGTTAGAAAGCCTACAAACTACTAGGCTGATAAACACAAAAGTCACAAGGCAGAAATCAGCAAACTGCTGCTTCATTTTGTTCCCCTGTGCACGATATTCCATGATCTGGTTGGATGCAGGACCAAACATGTAGCCTGGAATTACAGGCAGTGTCCTAAGCATTGTAGAGCTGCAAAATCCCAAAAGCGCTGTTGAAACTCACCCAGAGAAGAGATGCCTGCTGCATACCTCCTCATTTGCGCACTGACATTGGTCTGTGGAAAACTGGTGATTATTTCCTGTAGAATAGAATAGAATGCCTTTATTGTCACTATACAGTTGTACAATGAGATACAGAGCATCTCCTACTCAGTGTAAACATGCTGGGGGGGGTACAGTTCTGCAGCGCTATGTACATATGGACAGTATTAACATAGGGAAAAACATATATATATATATAAAATGTACAATATACAAGCCGTAAGTAATATGTAATAAATAGTGTTATGTATATACAGTTGAGTTATTGCACATGGAATTGGTATAAATAGAGTTATGTATATACAGTTGAGTTATTGCACATAGAATTGGTATAAATAGTGTTATGTATATACAGTTGAGTTGTTGCACATAGAATTGGTATAAATAGTGTTATGTATATACAGTTGAGTTGTTGCACATAGAATTGGTATTGCACAGTGGTGGTCCATAGAGGAAGTGGGAAGTGGGGGGGCTGTGTTATCTGTGCATGTGTGAGTTCAGGGTGGTTATCGCTTTGGGGAAGAAACTGTTTTTTAGTCTGTGGGTTTTTGTGTTGATGCACCTGTAGCGCTTCCCTGAGGGAAGCAGGCTGAACATGTTGAAGCCAGGGTGGGAGCTGTCCTTGATAATGTTTGCTGCTCTGGTGAGGCAGCGGGAGGAATAAATGTCCATCAGGGAGGGGAGAGGGCAGCCGATGATCTTTTGTGCTGTCTTGACCACACTCTGAAGCCTCACTCTATCTGCTTTGGTGCAGCTGCCGTACCATACCGTGATGCAATGGGAAATGTGTGGTATTGGTCTGCGTTTGTGACAGGTATCTTTGGAAAAGTAGCAGTTTAGTCCCAAAGGCTTTGATGGGTGAATACAGTTGGCTTACCACTGCATTTTGCCCCTGAATGCTTGTGTTCAGCGGGTTCAGATGTTGTGTTATGTCCACTAAAAATCCCAAATCAGCCAGCCAAACATGATCGGATAGTTCTGGCATCGGTTGTCCCTTTTTTGCCAAGAATTGTCCGATTTCCTCCCTAAGAGAGTAGAAGTGCTGCAGTTCAGACCCCCCGACTGAGCCATCTCACATCCTTATGATACACATCTCCATATTCAGCCTGGATGTTGAGTAGAAACTGTTTAAACTGGCAGTGGCACAGGGCTTTGGAGCGAATATAATTAATAATCACCAGTTTCATAACATGGTCATATTTTAAATGTTTAGCACAGAGTACATGTTGGTGAATAATACAGTGGAGTTTTATAGCTTTACCTCCTTCTTTGCTGACTTTGTTACAGACTAGGGTTGTTAATCCATTTCTCTCCCCAGCCATGGCAGGTGTGCCATCCGTAATAATACCAGCGACTTTATTCCACGGTAGTTTCATGTCATCTATAGCGGAACAAACAGTAGCAAATAAATCCTCTTGTTTGGTTCTTAAGGCTCTGGGGGTCAAGTATCTCTTCACTCACGTTCATTTCATTGTCCACTCCTCTCAAAAAATTTATATTATTGAGCAATGTCTGTGAAGGTTCTCAGTCACCCAGGTCATCGTAGTCTAAGGAGCTTGGAAAGAAAAATGAAGACGTTTCACCTCTCATCCGAGAAGCTTCTTCAGTTCTAAGGTCAAATGGTGGAGAGTCCCAGATTTAAACCCAGTGGGAGTTTCCCCCCAAAGAGGGACAAAGGACCCCCTGATGATCCTCTAACTAATCACATGAGCCAAGGTGTGAAAGCGGGTGTGGGTCACAATCAGCCAGGGTTTTGGGTGAGCTCATTGTGAAACCTAGCCCCACCCTATCATGTGATTTCCTGAGGTCAGATGGCCCAGGATGTGAGTGGGCGTTAAGGCGTCTGGGAAGGCCCACTCACATCCTGGGCCATCTGACCTCAGGAAATCATGAGGTGGGAAACTATTTTGTGCAACTTTTTTGTATTTACAGTTTTGAGTGATAAGCCTCTTAAATTTCTCTAACTAGAAATATATGTTAAAAAAACAAAAACGATTTTCAATTTTTTTGTAGTTTATTGCACTTTTTTGCAATTTATGTAATTACTATGCACTTAATGCATACATATTATTAAAATTTGGGCTATAAGGGTTGTATTGATGTATAGCAATTTGAAATGCTCCCAAAAATGGCACTACAGCATGTAAAAATATAATATAAGCTCTGGCGGACTTGGTTCTATGGTAGGTCTTAAAGGGTTAATATTTCTTGAAAATAGCCACAGTCTCTTGGCAGATTAGGCCGACAGTTGTTTTGTATTTCAGTGAAAAAGTACAACAATTTCCACATATCCTGGAAGTGACAGCCCTCGCTGCCAGCTTTCCTTTTTTTAGTTACACTTGCCATTTTAGAAATGGGCTTAAAAAGGATAAGCACAAGGGTCACGCCTAGATAGTGTGGCTATAAGTCTACTGCCAACTTCAGGTGAAATATAAAATAGCGTTATTGTAAGTCTGTATTTTATACTGTGATCAACAGTGCTGACAGGCCACGTATTATTGATTTTATGACAGAGGCTGCGGGCCAGTGGAAATTTGCATACGGACCGCATTTGACCTGCGGGCCGGACTTTGGATGTGCCTGTTCTAGCAGGTGCACCGAGGGCCCTCGCACCTCACTTTTAGTGTATATGTGCGTGATAGAATTTAGAAAAAACATGATGTCTGGTGCTTTTGTGTTTGTTGGTTTGTTTTTATTTCGCGAGCTGGTTATTAGATGCTGCTCTAGCCAGCCAGAGAATCATGTGTAGCCCCGCCCCTCTCCTCCCTGTGCGGCAAGCACAGAGAGGAATTTCTCTATGGGGATTAGTAAAGTATACATTTTCTCATTACCCAAAGCTACATCCACTTCTATCGGGCCTAGGCTACTCACCTCTCTCTATCTACCCACACTTTCAAACGTACACACTTGTAGGCCTACAGGAATATCAGCCAATCAGAAAGGTCCCGCCCCTAACTATGTCTGATTGGTTTAGATCAGGATATGGGCATAATGTGTGTCTGTTGTTGACCACATGGAGACTTTCAGAGTTGCGGAGACTTTTTTTTTTTTTATCGAACGGCTAGTTGCACCGGTGTGACCTAAGATTTTTTTTTTAGTCGCACCACTGAGAAGTTAGGTCGCATGTGTGACCAAATTGGGGCCCTGCAGTGTCCTGGAACAAGTTGGGGAAGTGGTTTACAGGGTGCAGTTGACTCCTAGAGGGAGGAAGTTGTCCTGCACAGAGACTGAACGGCCCCTTATAGAGGACATTCTCTTGTTCCTTTCATGAGGGATGTGTGCAAGCCCCCATACCCCCTGCACAGATCAACTCAGCAGGAATGGTCTTCCCCTCCTTCAAGTTCTTCCCTTGAAATCCCTATAGCTATTTCTTTCACCTACGGACTCAGAAGACCAAGGAGGCGATGCAGACTGCCTCTGAGACTGTGTTGTTCCCTCGAGGATGAGGAACTTATTGTTGGGGGGGCAGTGTAATGATCTATAAGGAGATTCTGTTATGATACGTTCACCGTTTCTGTTGCACTGTTACCGTTTCTTTAAGAGACATGTTTTGGCTGTACTGCATGAAAAATATTGAGTGGTCAGTGGGGGTGGAGTTAGTTTATGGGGCTGCAGAGTGAGTTCTTCAGGAAGACTCTTCCTGAGAGTAACCCTCTCAAGGCAGGCGTTGCAGATTTGCAACAGTTAAAAACTAACAACCTGATTACCCCACATACATATTTTATGAGTTTTTTTTACTCAGAAGTACCACTGGAGGACTTGGTTGTGCAATAGCAACTAAAACTTAATTTGAGCCTGAGAGGGTTAACTATAACCTCAATAAACGGTAGGTAGAGCAAAGTGCCTGTTGCTTGAGAGTCTATGCCAGGGGTGGGGCACGTCCACCCCCCCGGATACGATTACGGCCCATGAGACTATTTCAGTCGGACTGCAAATTTATGTTTATATACGTACTTATAGCATGTAGGGATGTAAGAAAATAGCGATACATCGAAATATCGTGATATTTCGTGTAATGATACTGAATGGATATTCAAAATCAGTGTTATCGATTTTTTTAATTGAAAAATTACATGCATTTACTGTGTATTTCTTTTGTATGTTGCAATTCAAACTCTAGCCACTTGTTTGCAGTTTTTACCGCCTTTACATTGACGGAAAAACAAGGTCTCGCGATAACTGTAGAAGCGTCTAGTTTGCCAAAACCAACGAAGTAAAACAGTGGATGTGTGGCCAGTTGTGCTAGCTAACTGATGACTGAAGAGGAGAGGATACAGCCGGCCCCAACAGCTTTCAAAGCTGATATGTGGACTTATTTTGGAATTAGGATAAAAGAAGGTAGTAAAGACTATGAGCAAGAGCAACGCACCCGTAAAATCTGCACCGCCAGAGTCAAATATTCAGGTAATACAACAAATTTACGAACACACGTGTCTAGACACCATAACGACGAAGTGTCAAATGCTAATTTTAAAACGAAACGAGGTGATCCCATTCAACGGACAATTGAAGAAGTTAACTTTTTGAAACTACCAGCAACTTCAACTTGTGCATCAAAAATAACGTAGTCAGTACTTGTTTTTATTTGCAAAGACATGTGCCCTCTGAGTGTTGTGGAGAATAAAGGATTTCGTAATATGATTAAAACTTTGGATTCCCGTTGTTACGGATTCAAATATTGGGGATGGATACAAGAGGAAAAGTCACAATAACAACACTGGTCCGGCCGGGTTGAGTCAAACGATGATTTTAATGATCACACGCGTGGGAGATGGACACCGTACGCAGACAGCATCAGATCTCACCCCAAAAATCACATCACAATAGTTTTATGAAATCAGGGTATTAGAACGCCCCCTCATGCGTACGACAGGTGCAATACAATCAATGTTGACAGTTTTATTTAACACAGCAAAAGAACATTTTCTCCTTCCCGAGGACAGGCACTGACTCCCGCCTATCTCCTGGAGCCAACTGTCCCCTGCGGAGACACAACATTGCAGCTACAAGGATTTCCAGATTGGTTAAGGTGATCAGTGTGTAATGCTCTAAATCAAGTATGTAATATTAAATGAATATTGTTTAATCAATTGCCACTACTAAAACATAACAAAAGATATAACTAAACACAGAATCACAAAGAATAACTTGATATCAGTGTTGTGTAAGCGCGTGCGGCCTTCTATGCTCAAAGCCTTTCCCTTCCATAGATCAGCCAGACATTCGCGCTGACTGTAGCTTTTAACCCTTATTAATTTGAGCACAACTCTATAATGAGCAACAAACAGCAATATGTATGAGATGATCATGGTAACACCTGCAATGAAAGAGCATATGATTATTCTGGCACTCGTAAATGGAAAATCAACCTAAGGTTATAACCATCACTGTAATACAAATGTCAATGTAATGTCAAAAGCTTTAATCAAAGGTTAATTCAAGGCTGCTTATATGATTCTTATATGATTATGATTATATGATTCTGAGGTTTCAATAATGCCGATGATAAAATAACAAAATAATAAAAGAAAAGAAAAAAAAACACCCCTTTTATCCCACACCGTTACACCGTTCCTTCCCGAAAACACATCACGGACATCGCTTTGCCAAAGTTGTACCAAGAAGTCAAAGCGACAGTGCTGGACTCTCTCAGCTCGTCGGAGACAGTTGCATTGACATGCGATGCTTAGACTTCGAGAGCCACTGAATCGTACGTAACTGTTACAGCACGTCACATAATGGACCAGTGGAAACTTCAGTCTCATGTACTACAAACACGAGCCATGCATGACAGTAACACAGGTGAAAACATTGCAGCGTTACTAACTGACACTGTGATTGAATAGGGATTGAACGCAAAGGACCTTGTTGTTGTTACCGATAATGCACCAAACATGGCTGTCGCTGCTAGACTTGCAGGCATGATGCACATACAATGTTTTGCACACAGTCTGAATCATGCCTCACAGAAAGCACTGAAAATACAATCCGTGGTGCGACTTCTCGGGAGGATCTGATGTGTAACAGCCTTTTTCAGGCGCAGCACCACAGCCAGCAACCAGTTGAAGCAGAAACAGTGCCTCCTTCAGCTACCAGCTCACAGATTGATCATGGACATAATTATAAGACGGAACAGCTCCTATGATATGATAGAATGATTTTTAGAACAGCAACCAGCCATCTGTGCAGCTCTGCTTTCTGCAGAAGTTAGGAAGAGTGAAAAAGAAATTTTCACATTAAGTGAGTCTGACATCACATGTGCAGAAGAAGTTGTCAGGGCACTCAAGCCTATGAAGGACGCCACCCTGGTGATGTCAGAGGAGAGCATGCCAACCCTGTCCATGATTGCTCCTCTTCATGCCAAGCTTGTGATGGGTGCACAAGAAAGTGTTGATGATACACCGACAGTAAGGGAAATTAAGACTGCCATAGCAGAAGATCTGTGAAAGAGATATGTAACTGAGAGGGAGACACTATGCATAAGATAACATAAGATAAGATAACCTTTATTAGTCCCACGTGTGGGAAATTTGATTTGTTACAGCAGTGGACAGTGCAAAGGTACATAGAAAAACACTGGAATAAGATATCAATAAGATACTGTACACAATAGAATAGAATAAAATAAAATACTATATACAATCGAATAAAATAGAATACAAATGCTATATACAATATGAGTATAATATAACGATGCCAGAAAGAGTATTGCATTTAGTGTTATTGCTTTTGAACATGTATGGATGTGTGTGTTTGATCAGTTGAAGTCTTTGTTGTGGAGTCTGACAGCAGTGGGGAGGAAAGACCTGCGAAATCTCTCCGTCCCACACCGTGGGTGCCGCAGCCACTGAAGGAGCTGCTCAGTGCTGTCAGAGTCTCCTGCATGGGGTGGGAGATGTTGTCCAACAGGGATGACAGCTTAGCCACCATTCTCCTGTCACTCACCACCTCCACTGGGTCCAGAGGGCATCCTAGAACAGAGCTGGCCCTTCGGATCAGCCTGTTCAGTCTCTTTCTGTCCCCAGCAGAGATGCTGCCGCCCCAGCAGACCACACCGTTAAAGATAGCTGAGACCACCACAGAGTCATAGAAGGTCTTCAGGAGTGGGCCCTTTACTCCAAAAGACCTCAGTCTGCGCAGCAGGTACAGCCTGCTCTGCCCTTTCCTGTAGAGGGCTTCTGAGTTATGAGTCCAGTCCAGTTTATTGTTTAGATGAACACCAAGGTACCTGTAGCTGTCCACAGTCTCAATGTCCATACCTTGGATGTTCACTGGTTGCAGTGGAGGACGTTTGTGCCTGCGGAAGTCTACCACCAGCTCCTTGGTTTTACTGGCATTGATCTGGAGGTGGTTCTGCTGGCACCAGTCCACAAAGCGTTGTGTCAGTTCTCTGTACTCCTTGTCGTCCCCATCAGTGATGAGGCCGACTATTGCAGAGTCGTCAGAGAACTTCTGCAGGAAGCACTGGGTGGAGTTGTGGAAGAAGTCTGCAGTGTAGATGGTGAAGTGGAACGGAGCCAGAACCGTTCCCTGTGGGGCCCCCGTACTGCAGACGACCCTGTCCGACACACAGCCCTGACTGAGTTCTCACATACTGTGGTCGGTCAGTGAGGTAGTCCAAAATCCAGGTAGTGAGGTGATGGTCCACTCCAGAGTTCTCCAGCTTGTCCTTCAGGGCCGTGGGAAGAATGGTGTTGAAGGCACTGGAGAAATCAAAGAACATGATTCTCACAGTGGTGAGCACTGGTACAACACAGGAGGTTTTCCAGAGCTGTGGGACTCTCCCCAGCCTCAGGCTCAGGTTGAAGAGGTGCTCCATCACCCTACACAGTTGGTCTGTGCAGGACCTGACGACCCTTGAGCTGATGCCATCTGGACCTGCAACTTTCCTGGCTTTAATCCTCCTCAGTTCCCTCCTAACCTGGGTGGTTGAGAGAGACAGGCTGGAGCCTTGTGTTGAGTGTGTATTGGATGCTGTCGTTGGGGGTGGGGAGGAGTGAGCAGGGTGAGTAGAGGAGGTGTGAAGTGTCTGAGGTGTCAAAAGTGGAACAGCAGCAGTAGGGGTGGGTGAGTCTGGAGCTGATGTCGGAGACTGCCTCATGGATGAATCAAACCTATTAAAGAAATGATTCAGTTCATTTGCCCACCTCACATCCCTCCCAGGCAGAGAGTTCTTTGTGGCCCAAGATGGTTCTAAGGCCTCTCCAGACTTCCTTGTTTTGTTGAAGCTGGTTCTCCATCTTCTGCCTGTAGCTGTCCTTCCCATTCCTTATCAGTCCCCTCAGCTCTCTCTGCACCCTTTTCAGCTCCTCCTTGTCTCTAGATTTGAAGGCCCTCCTCTTCTGCTTGAGGACAGCTTTAATTTCTGGGGTAATCCAAGGTTTGTTGTTGGAGAAACACTGCACAGTCCTGGAGGGTGCGGTGTTATCCACACAGAAGTTAATATAGTCCATATTGCATGTCACCAGGCTGTCAGTGTCCTCTCCGTGGTCATCACAGATCACCTCCCACACAGTAGACTCAAAACAGTGGCATCAACTGTTGATCCTCGGTTTAAGGACCTGCCCTTCTTGTCTGAAGCAGAGACCAGTGAGGCCTGTTCCAGACTGCTGAACACTGTGGTGGCTGTGATAAAGAAGGAAAAAAATGTAAGTAAATAAATGAATGAATTTCATTCCCCTCTGCAGGAGACATAGTAAATGCACAGAGAAGTGTCCTGAGAGCTGACTGTGTCAACCAGCTTGTATTCCTGCACAAAAATCTGGAAATTGAAAAATAAGCACTGAGAAAACACTATAACATGTAAAATGTCAGATTTGAGGATTATGGCTGACTTTTAAAAGAAGGAGGCGTTGCTGTCTTTGCAAGCCATGCATGGCACTACTAAAGGTGAGGATTTGTTGTTGTGGCATTGAACAAGTTTAAACTGCCATTTAAAAACTTGAGCGGGCTCACCACTGATGGAGCACCCACAATGGTTGGCACGCAGAAAGGATTGTCTGCATTAACCAAAAAAGAAATGACCTGTCTGAGTCTGGATGCAAGTAATTTAGTTGTATGCCACTCATACATCAAGAGAGTCTGTGTGCACATTCCCTGAAGCTTAACACTGATGAAAACCGTTGTGTCTACCACAAACTTCATCACAAGCAGAGGGCTGAATAACCATCAGTTCAAGGAGCTACTCAGTGAGCTGAGTACAACGGATCTGGTTTATCAATGCAAAGCCTGGCAGAAAAGAAAAAAAAGTTCTCCTGTTTTATTCCCAGCTTCATAGAATGTGCAGTCATTTGAGTTTTTAAGCTTTAATCTCAGCAATTACTTCCATATGGATACATTATTCTTATATGATTTGCTTAGCCTTTGCTGGAGCAGGGAATTGTAAATAATCACATCTTATTTTTTTTTTACAATCCTGAGAGAAGAATCTTTGAACAGTATAACTTCTCTTTAAGGAGGAAGCAATATTCTTTGGTAATTAAGAATTTATTATTCCATTTGTTATCAGAGATGTGGTAATTATGACTAAAGAGTGTCTATAATCCAGGTATAGCTACTGAATAAAATAAAGATTCTTTAATTGCAATGATGAGAATTTTTAAATTTATAACACAGGTGAATATAATAGGATGCTGAGGAGTAGTAGACGGTATTTTCAGAATATAGTGATGTCTGGTTTTCTGATTAATCTTTGATTAATTTATCTGCGATGTCCAAAGAATGCGATCAAGGAGTGAAAGACATTCATTTCAGATAAGAGAATTCTTCTAAATACAGATACTGTAGGTTCAACATAGTTTTATCCAGAGGCAGGAAGTAACGAAGTACAAATACTCTGTTACTGTACCTAAGTACAATTTTCAGGTATGTGTACTTGAGTATTTTTTTTTTCTGACTGCTTTTTACTTTTACTCTCTACATTATTAAACAAATATCTGCATTTTTCTACTCCTTGCATTTTCAAAACAGGCTTGTTACGTTTGGTTTTTAGGGGAGTTATTATTTCGTCACTGCAAGCCTCCAAACATGAAACCGATTTGAGCCTAAACAGAAACACATGAAAGGAAACCCTGTTCATTTATTAATCAGAGGATGTAACTTAGAGAGATGACGTGTGCAAAATTCAGGTGTTAAAAGTGGGCCTGTTTTTTTGTTTTTTTTTGGGGGGGGGGTTGCCACAACACCTGAACGACTGCAGATATCCATAAGTTGTGATTGTGGTACTTTAGCATCTAGCTAGCCATACCAGGGTTCTACAGTGCAACCAATTTGGTCACATATGGGACCTAATTTCTCAATGGTGTTACTCAATTGTGTTAAAAAAATCCTGGGTCACACTGGGGCGACCAGCCGTTCAGTACAAAAAAAGTCTCTGCAATTCTGAAAGTGTCTGTTTGGTCAACAACGGACAATCTTTAGGGGTGTCCAAATTCATAGGCTGCATCCTTCGGAGGACCCGGCCTTTGCGGTCTACCTGGGCTGGGTCCTCAGGAGGCCGGGTAGGCCGGAAGTGAGTGGCTGTGAAATAGGATGGTCTAGCCCAGCGGTCCCCAACCTTTTTTGCGCCACGGACCGGTTTATGCCCGACAATATTTTCACGGACCGGCCTTTAGGGTGTCGCGGATAAATACAACAAAATAAAACTAGTACCGGTACCGAAAAAATGAAGATTTATTCATAACACACGTGAAAAGACCCAGGAAAATCGAGTTAATGATAAAAACAATAACAAAATAACGCTGAAAACCCTGAAAACCATACATTTCACACCTGAGCCTCAACTCGCGCGGCCCGGTACCAAACGACTCACGGACCGGTACCGGTCCGAGGCCCGGGGGTTGGGGACCACTGGTCTAGCCTTCAGATTTGCGTCACCAGCTGTCTCGGTGGAGTTTAATAAACTCGGCCGTCTGCTCCTTGCTATCTAAAATATAACAGGACATTGGAGCATAGATAGCACAGACGTTAAGGCTGCGAGGCCTGATTGCGGGTGCCGCTCAGGTGCGTCCCCTAAGCGGCACTGCAGACGACGCCCCGCCACACACATTAACCAGGTAAAATACATATTTAGTAGGGGTGCAACAATACTCGTATCGATATTGAACCGTTCGATACAGTGGTTTCGGTTTGGTACGCATATGTATCAAACAATACAAATTTTTTTTATTTATTTTATCAACTTTTCTTCTGACGATGCTTTCTCTGCTGAGCGCTCAGTGGATCTGCGTTCGACTACTCTGCCTAGGCTGCACTGTCGAGTGCAGATCCACTGAGCGCAGCGCAAGCTAGCAAGACAGAAATTAAACTCGTTGCAACATGGCAAATTGAACCTCCCCCACCCTCATTCAGATCTGGCGTTTGGAACTATCTTGGTGTTCATGTGAGCATGACCCTGATAGTAAGCGCGTCATGGACAAAAGTAAACCAGTATGTCGGATGTGCCACGCAATGCTCAATTGGTGGGAACTAGTGCGTTAGCGCAGTTAGCTTGTTAACGTGTTGACGCCGTCCAGCCCCACACACGGGGCGATCCGCGGTAACTCGTTAACGGAGATTTGCCACATTATGGCGTTAATGCCATTTTAACGAGATTAACGCTGACAGCACTAGTGGGAACACAACGAATATAACTGCACATTTACGCCGACGTCATCCTAGTGCAAAGACAAGTGGAAGCAGACAAAAACAACAAGCACGCATGCTACAAACTTTACCCGAGTCATTTAGACAGCCCAGGATTCTCCTTATGGGGACCTGGTATGTTTAATATGCAGCTGAGAATATAGCCCAGAAGAAGCGTATAGTATAGCTTTTATTTTGGAAAGAGCCATTTCTCTGTAATAAACTCTCTTTTCCAAAGATGAGTGATTTCTCGATCTGATAGATTTTTTTTATTATTATTTTGTTATTTCAGCAACATTAAATTTAAAAACTGTACTTTTGAGTTAAAATATATATTTATAATTTTAATAAATGACAAATTAAAAAAGCATGAACATTTTTTGTATCGAAAAAATATCGAACCGTGACACCAAAGTATCGAACCGAACCGAACCGTGAATTTTGTGTATCGTTGCACCCCTAATATTTAGGCAGAATTTTGCAAATATCTATTTTTCATTTTTAGCAGCATAGTGCCTTTTTTCCAATTATTTTTTAAAAGTCAGGTCAAGGATCCAAAAGCCCAAAGGCGATATGAGGGTGGCGGCTCACAACAGTTTTTGTTTGCTACATGGATCATTTTAGTTCAGCTGGGTGTCTTTCCTTTTGTTATATTTCTTTAGGAGTTCAAAATGTGTTAATTACATAAATAACATGTAATTTTCTCTGTAGCACTTCATGGATTTCATAAGCAACACACCTTAGTTGTTCACACAAAGCATAAAGGTAAAAAACAATACATACAATGTTATCTTCATTTTAGATGTCAAAAAGTATTTGTGGCTCCCAGTGTTTTCTTTTGCGTGGAAGCCGGGTCCAAATGGCTCTTTGGGTCTTAAAGGTTGCAGACCCCTGGTCTAGTGTCTTAGTTTGGCTTTCTTGTATTCTCTTTAGTTTTCTGAGTATTTAGTTAGCCGCCCTCTGTGTCTCCCTGTTATTGTTCTGTGTTTCTTAGTTGCTCTGTCTCCCCTAGTCAAGTCTGCGTCTATGTTACATTTCCTGTTTTACTTTGAAGGTCTGTGTCCTACGTGAATGTATTGAGTTTCGCTTCCCTTGGGTCTCGTTATGTCCGATTTCTCCCAGCTGTGCTCCCCTTCTGTGTCTCATTCAGCCGAAACATGACACCGAGCTTCCCTCGGGTCCTCTTAATTGTTGTGACGCGTGTTAGAAACGCAGAGAGGTGCGCTCAATTTGCCATACGGAGCAGCGCGAGTAAAGCACGAGGGAGGTGCTAATAATCGGCTCAGTCATTTTTAATGATTGTTGAAAGCCCAGATCGTAATTTAGATAGCCAGATAACACACATAAATTAGTTAAACTGCAGCAATGTCTTAAAGACATAAAGATCTGGATGGCCGCTAACTTTCTGCTTCTTAATTCAGATAAAACTGAGGTTATTGCACTCAGCCCTGAAAATCTTAGAAATATGGTATCTAAGCAGATTCTTACTCTGGATGGCATTACCTTGGCCTCCAGTAACGCTGTGAGGAACCTTGGAGTGATTTTTGACCAGGACATGTCCTTCAATGCACATATTAAACAAATCTGTAGGACTGCTTTCTTCCATTTGCGCTACATCTCTAAAATAAGAAATATCCTGTCTCAGACTGACACTGAAAAACTAGTTCATGCATTTTTTACTTCTAGGCTGGACTACTGTCATTCATTATTATCCTAAAAACTGGATGTCCTAAAAACTCCCTGAAAAGCCTTCAGTTAATCCAAAATGCTGCAGCAAGAGTACTGACAGGGACTAGAAAGAGAGAGCATATTTCTCCTGTTTTGGCTTCCCTTCATTGGCTTCCTGTTAAATCCAGAATTGAATTCAAAATCCTGCTCCTCACATACAAGGTCTTAAATAATCAGGCCCCATCTTTATCTTAATGACCTTGTAGTACCATATCACCCTATTAGAGCACTTTGCTCTCGCTCTGCAGGCCTACTTGTTGTTCCTAGAGTATTTAAAAGTAGAATGGGAGGCAGAGCCTTCAGTTTTCAGGCCCCTCTTCTGTGGAACCAGCTTCCAGTTTGGATTCGGGAGACAGACACTATCTCTACTTTTAAGATTAGGCTTAAAACTTTCCTTTTTGCTAAAGCATATAGTTAGGGCTGGACCAGGTGACCCTGAATCCTCCCTTAGTTATGCTGCAATAGACGTAGGCTGCCGGGGATTCCCATGATGCATTGAGTTTTTCCTTTCCAGTCACCTTTCTCACTCACTATGTGTTAATAGACCTCTCTGCATTGAATCATATCTGTTATTAATCTCTGTCTCTCTTCCACAGCATGTCTTTTATCCTGTCTTCCTTCTCTCACCCCAACCGGTCACAGCAGATTGTCGCGCTTCCATGAGCCTGGTCCTCCATGAACTCTGGCAGAACCAGGCTCAGGGAGGGGCGGCCATCTGCTGCGACCGGTTGTGCAGGTCCAACTTAGTGAAAAGGGTGACCCCCTGAAAGAGTTCAAAGGCAGATGTTAGCAAAGGCAGCGGGTACTTATTTCTCAAAGTGATCTCATTAAGATACCGATAGTCTATACAAGGCCTTAAACTCTTGTCTTTCTTTTCTACAAAGAAAAACACAGCAGCAAGAGGTGAGGAAGAGGGCCGGATAATTCCAGCGGCGAGAGATTCGGTGATGTATTTTTCCATTGCCTCACGTTCAGGTTGAGAAATACTCTATGAACGGCTCGTCGGAAGGGGAGCGCCGGGGAGGAGGTTAGTTCCACAGTCATAAGGTCTGTGTGGGGACAGCGATAACGTGCAGTCTTTACTAAACACCCCCCGGAGATCATCATAGATGGGAGGGATGGAGGAAAGATCACAAGAATCAGGGACGGAGCCTGGATCTGAAGAACTGATAGGCGGTGTAGCGGCATTTAAGCAGGTCATGTGATACCCCTTCCCCCACCCCAAAACCTTAGCTGTCTTCCAATCTAGTGTGGGATTATGTTGTTGCAACCAGGGAAATCCTAATACCAATGGCGTGAGCGGAGCTTTAAACACAAACAAGTGTAAGGTCTCAGAATGATTGCCGGAGAGAGTTAAAGAAATAGGCTCAGTGATATGGAGTTCATAGCGATATGGTATTTGCGGCCGCAATAAGCACACTCTCCAGCCTCCCAGCGGCGGTGTCACACCTCTGGAGTTAATTTTGAGCGTCCTTGTTCCATGGGCTCCTCGCGTTTCCCCGAATCCTCTGATTCGCGACGGACTCCGCTTCCAGATGCTCCTCCTCCAGCTGCCATTGCACTTTGCTGCGGAGCTGTAGTTCCACGTGCTGCAGTTAGCCCGAAGGTGATTGTCAACCTTAATACATAAAGACATAACTTCATCCAAAGAATCGGGCAATTTTCTCATCTTCTTTTCTGTGCCTCTTTGCTGACTTTAAGAACGCCCATTTAGGATAGCCGCACGTTTTGAGTGCTTCCTTTACATGTGTGTGTTCCTTCTTTTTTCCTTCAGGCTTAGAGGGAACATGTTCTGCCCGGTGGTGTAGGGTCCTAATTACTCCAAGTTTGTGTTCCAGAGGGTGATGGAAGTCAAAGAGGAGGTGCTGGTCCGTGTGTGTGGGCTTCCGGTAAACTTCAATGTTGAGGTTGCCATTCTCTTCAATGTGCACAGCGCAGTCCAGGAAAGGCAAACAGTCGTCCTTTGTGTCTTCCCTGGTGAACTTGATATTTTTATCCACAGCGTTAATGTGAACAGTGAAGGATTCCACTTCTTGTGTCTTGATTTTGACCCAGGTGTCGTCTACATATCTGTACCAGTGGCTGGGTACTCTTCCTTTGAAAGAGCCAAGAGCCTTCCTTTCCACTTCCTCCATGTAAAGGTTGGCTACAATAGGTGACACGGGGGAGCCCATGGCACAGCCATGTTTTTGTCTGTAGAAGCCTTCATTGTATTTGAAGTATGTTGTGGTAAGGCAGAGGTCTAACAGTGTGCAGATCTGATCGGGTGTGGAGTTGGTCCTGTCTTCCAAGGAGCTGTCTTCTTGTAGTCGTTTTCTGACAGTCTCCACTGCCTCCGTGGTGGGTATGCAAGTGAAGAGAGAGACTACATCAAAGGACACCATGGTTTCATCTGGATCCAGGGTAAGTTTCTGGACCTTGTCAGTGAAGTCGGTGGAGTTCTTGATGTGGTGTGGGGTGTTCCCCACGAGACGAGCAAGGATGGTAGCAAGGTGTTTTGCAATGTTATAAGTGGCTGAGTTTATGCTACTGACTATGGGTCTGAGTGGGACAGCTTCCTTGTGGATTTTAGGAAGTCCGTAAATGCAGGGTATGGAATCCCCTGGGTAAAGGCGGTGATATGTGAGGCGGTCAATGATTTTGTCCTTTTCAAAGTCTTGAAGGCAAGCTATAACTTTCTTTTTGTAGCTGCCTGTGGGGTCTCGCTTTAAGTATAGATACCCCCCCCCCCCCCCCCCTCCCAAAATGCTTTGTTCCAGCTCCACTCTCCCCTACTCTGGCTCTAGCGCTGTTGCTGCCAGAGCACTGGTGGCTGAGACGCAGCGGAGTGGAGGTGTAAGTGCCTGACTTAAAACAGGACATATTAGCTGCATTTAACCTTCAGTTACTCTTTATATAGTTAGGTAGGAGTCAGACCATGTTTCTTTTTAGCTGAAAAACATTACACCAGGTAACCTGGGTGTAAAAAAAACTTGTTTTCCGGTGATGTTTGCTACCCTACAATTCGTCCTACACTGCAGTAAAATCAGCGACATTTGACTGTCCCGTTGCTCCCATTGAAATTTATACAGCCTATTTAAAATCTAAAACTTAAAATTGTCCATAGCCTGCTGTTGTTACCACCCTGTTTTAAATCGATACTAACTAGCTAACTGACCCAATGCCCATTAACCTTATAACTCCTGTTGTGTGTGTGTGTGTTTTGGGGCCACCCTGGGGCGCACACATGTCAGTGCACCCCAGGGTGGCTGTGGCTACAATGTAGCTTGCCAGCACCAGTGTGTGAATGGGTGGATGACTGGATGTGTAAAGCGTTTTGGGGTCCTTAGGGACTAGTAAAGCGCTATATAAATACAGGCCATTTACCAGTTTTTTTTGTACAGACAGACAGCCAGGTTCATAATGGATATAAGGAAGTTGGTTTTTTTTTTTTTTTTAAAAAAGGAGCCACGTTCAGGTAAAAGTGTAAAATCAAATGATCCGTCAATCAAGAATAATGTTGGATCAGTGTTTCAATATTTATATCTTTTATTAGATGTTCATGTGGTTTGGTTATTTGCTTGTTGGTTGAAAGTACACTGAGAGAGGACTTTTTGTTAGTGATCTTAATAGAATTTTTTCATATTAATGTAATTTATCATCTAATTGAATACAATCTATTTGTGTATGATTGTCAGTCCGAAGAGGGAGAGAGGAAAGAGGGGAATGTGAGGAGAAAGTACAAGGTCAGGAAGAACCAGGTAAGAAAACAGACAGGGAACAGTGACAGGCAAAACAGAAACTGTTAAACTGGCAAAGAAAAAAACCTGATTTTACTCACAATCTGGAAGTTGTGTTCTTCCTATATTAAAGCTGCTGTACAGAATCTGCAAAACAAACTGGGTTGAAACATTTTTGACCCTCTTTAACAACATTCCAACATAACATTATCATTGATTGGGGAGATTAAAATTAATGATATATTTTTATGTGGTTCAGCCACAACTCTACTAAAACCTCAGCCAGTAATAGGTAGGCCAACTTTTGGACCGTCCAGTTGTCTGTATGACTGCTGCAGTACGTGCATCACATTTGCACACTATCAAAAAGTGCCAAACAGCCCTGGTGGAGTGAGGAGCTGTAAAGAGAAGCAGATGCTCTGTTTATATTCTACAAATGTTTTAAGCTTGTTTCAAAGACTCTGTACAGCAGCTTTAAATGTTTTCCAAAAGCACACATACACTTATCAGTGTTTCTCAAACTTTTTACAGTGTGGACCACCTGATAAAAATGTCAAGCTCTCCTAAGGACCACTATGAAAGCATGAAACTCATAAATCTCACAACACAAAATTAGTATTATTAAATTAGTAAAATTAGTGTCTGCAGTAAAGATTTTTATTTGTAATAATTGATTCTGTTTTGGGAGTGTTTTAATGCATCTGTATTATATTATACATACACATTAAAAGTGAATCTCTGTCCAAAAAATGCACTCAGTTTACTTTTTACTCACTATGAGCATCATTCATTATTCTCCCCCAGTAATTAAGGTTAGGATATGTATTTTTTTATTCCAATCCATTTTTCTTTTGCAGCATTTAAATAACCTTTATCAGATTTGATGGTTTTGTTACAGACTTTTCAAAAAAGTGTTTTGCTTTTCTTTCACAAATGTGGGATTCAATTGTTAAAATGTACAAAACAGTGATGTCATGTTTTGAGACGAGGACCCAGGCACAGAGAGACTTGATGAATTTAAGATTCTTATGATTTATCTTGCCTGGCTGGGCAGCTCTCTGGGTGCTCAGCACCCCCAAAGCTCTAAATCTAGAATCGCCCTTGCCATCCACAATACGAGGTTAGTCATTAATATACTGAACATGGGAATAGAGGTAATGGTGCAGAAGTGGAGGAAGCAAGAAGAATGAGTTGAGTAAAGTTTGACTTATCTGTTTTGTTTTGCTTAATGCACCTTATAATCCAGTCCGCCTTATGTATGAAAACAGACCCCTTCATCGACAGTTCGCCTTATAATCCAACAAATACAGTATTTTTTAACAGTAGTATTTGTACTTCTACTTAACTACAGAATGTGTGTACTTTTGCCACCTATAGTTTTACCAAAATATGCTCAAAATTAAACTGTTTTCCATCTTTGGAGATCAGGATCCTGGGTATTTATGTGCATTTCTTGATCCCTTTTCTCCTGCCTGTCTCTTTGAACTATCTTAAGCCGTGAGTACTGATATTTCCATGTGCCTTTTATTTTATTGTGTGTTTACAAATGAAGTGGCCATTTGGTTTTAGGCCACAGCGCATGTGTCTGTCATGATCCAAGCAGGCAACCAGGGTTTTATTTTCAGATCATTAGAGACTGTTGTAATTAAGGTGTGCATGGATGAGAGTGAGTGTGGGCCCACCATAGTGTTTAATTATCTAGTTTTATTTGGTATTAGAAATTGTAGTGAATGAACAGTAATGAATACCACTTCATCAGTGGTACATATTAAAATAACACTAAAACCAATTGAATTAACTTATTTCCTTTATTTTGTCCTGAAATACGCCAACTAAAGTCAAACTGATGCATTTCAGATGAAATCCTTGTCTTGTGGTTTATGTACATAGTTCATATTTTGGGTTCTGAGCAGGTAATATCATGAGTAACCTAAACTGTAGAGACCCAGGCCCCGCTCACAATTACATGAGATGGGTGTGACACTTTTTATTTAGAGAACTGGAACCGCTTTAATTATGGTTGCAATACAGATATGACCGGGTCACGTCTCTCAGTGAAGAATTATCCTGAGCAAAATAGGATTTTTGGAGCACACCAACAGACTGGACAGTGTGGAGTCACCTGACAGCACACACAGTACTCTGCTCTAAAGGGAACAGTACATACTGGGGAAGCATTAACAGAATTAAAACACTAAAATAAAATAACTGACAGACCTTTCTGCTCCTGGTGGAATAGTTTTGCAGTTGCAGCCTTTTAGCCTTCGCCTCTTAGTAAATCTGTCTCTGAATAAGGGAATATTTCAGAAGAACAGTGCTCATCCCTCCTCACAGAAACAATGCTGAGCAGCAGTGAAGCTGATCTGGAGGCTCACAGAATCCCAACACCTTACTGAGACGCTTCATTCTGGGTTTTAAGTTCATTTATCACCAGTCCGTGTTTTCTCTTTTAAATGGTTTGTGTTAGCTGCAGTTTTTTGTATTTGTGATGAAAAACATGTTGGCTGTGTTCATGTGACTCATTCTGCCAGTTGGGGGTTTAGTTTGGTCTGTCTCAGAGAGATGGATCATGAGAGTACATTCAGTTCAAAGGGAACATGAGGTTTCAGTACAGCTCATCGTGATGGCAGGCTGTCACAGTGAACTCTTCAGAGGGAGCAGAAAACCTTCAGGTCCTCCAAAACATTTAACAAAGATGAAGATACAGCAGAGTTTAAAGGAAGTGCTTAGAAAATAAAGCAAAGACCAGGAAGAGTCACATTTTCCAACATTTTCTGTAAACTCAGTAAAATGCACCAAACTGAGGCTGGTTCATGAACACAGACACACTCAGTTTAATCTGTCAGGTGTTCACAGATTAAATGTTCAGATTTAATAAATAAATACATTAAATTTGAGTGTCTGACTGTAAAACTGGTCTCTCTGTCCTGCTGATAAATGTGGACTCTGAGACAAACCCACTGCATGCAGTTAATTTGTGTTTATGTGTCCTCAGTTTCCCAGCATGCCCTGGCTGTGGTGGTGGAGGTGAATGAGGGGGAAAGATCTGTCCTGCTGCCCTGTCAGTACTCAGGTTTTATACCTGAAGACCCCACAGTGATGTGGACTCGCTCTGATCTTGATCCCAAATCTGTCCATGTACGACGAGAAGGAGGAGACGATCTTACAGGGCAAAACCAGCGTTACAGCGGGCGCACATCAATGAGGTCTGATGCTCTGGACACTGGAGACTTCAGCCTCACTCTGAGAAAACCAACAAAGACTGACAGCGGCAACTACACCTGCTCTATCAGCGATGGGAGAGAAGAACTGAGACTGAGACATATACAGCTGCAGGTCAAAGGTCAGTCAGAACTCTGGGTGGGTTAGAGACTCCACATGGAGCCTGTTATCTATGTGACATCTCAGAGTAAGAGGTCAAACTGAAGGGAACGTTTTGTAAATTGTTGTGACTAACCTGAAAAACCAGCAGCAACATGTAGCTCAGAGCTAACCTCAGTGGAAACAGGATGTCTCTGCTACAACAGCTGCAGTCTTTACTGCATGTGCAGGGTTACACTCACAACATTTACACACTGTACACAGTGGAGAACATGAGCTCTCTAAGCCTCACTGCAGCTCACAGAGCAGCAGGAAGTGTCCTGATGTCGTACAGAGTCAGACTGGAGGAGCTGCTATGAAACGCAGACAGAGCAGAGATGGTTCATCATGTTTCATCCAGCTGGTCCTGATGTCACTGAGACTCTCAGGTTAATAACTGCTGTTTTAGGATATGTAGTGTAAATCATAGCAGGGTTCAGGTAACAGTGAGGGGACTGCAGACTTAATGGCATAAAACTGTAGGACTGATGTTTATATGTTGATATTGTTCTGCTTAAGATTTTATCTGTTACATTTCTCAACCATCATCTCAGACAGCTGCTGCCTGACGGAAACACTTGAAATAGTTTCGATAGACTAGACTTTCCTGTAAGTTCATTATACACAAACAAAGCATTTACTCATTTGAGAGACATTTGTAAAAAACTAAATAGAAAGCATCTTTTTCAGTGGACTGGCTGTCCCAGAGAAAAATCCAGTGAATATTTTATGAAACCATTCAAGAGTAAAAGCAAAAGATCCCAGACACCCTCTCTACTTCTAAGGTTAGACTCCAAACTTTCCTTTTTTGATAGCGATTATAGTTTTTACGCTTATAGGGCTATAGATAGAAACAATATGAATTTGGCCAACGGTAGAGATTTTGACTATAGCTCAATGCCAACTAAAGAGTCAAGTATAAGTCAATTAAGTACTGTATCTACATTTCTTTCATATATGCTGTCCAATAGAGGCTGAACCGTTTGAAGTCCGGCATCACTTGTGTCACTGCTCTGACTGCTGGTGGTTGAGACAGACAATGTATCTGTTAGACTTGGAGAGGAGGACTCTTCCACGTGTTGCTTCAGGACAGTCAAATCTGAGGGTGACAAATAAAAATATTAGAATATAAGGTATATACAATCAAAAACACAACAAAGATACCATTTATGCACACAGGGCCAGTAAACTGCACGCTTTGATTAAAGTACACTTTCTCCCAGGAGAACAGATGGTTATTTTGTATTTTATTATGGTAATATACAATTTACATACCACAAGGTGTGAGTGTCACATAGTGTATTAGGTCTGAGCAGTCGCGCAGCTTCCTGGATGATTGTGTTTCCAGGATGTCTGAAATGCATGTGATAAATCCAACTTACTGTTGAGCCATGAAAACAGCATTTTGTGATTGTTACCACAGGATGTTAGACAAATTAAAAATGTTTATTTAAGAGTAACTGTACAAATCAAATCCTTCAAAATCTATCAGAGCATATATTTACTTACCTTCAGCTGTATAGGTGACAAAACACACCTCTTTGACTGTTGCAAGTTCAGGAAAGACATCCTCATCCACCTCTATACCCTGCTCATCTGTGACTTTCAGTGCTGCATTTTCTGGTATGAGAAACTTCTGCTGCACTGAAGTAAAATCATCACTCAGTTACTAACAACATTATCATTTCCTCTTTAATGACTTAGCACAAACCATAACTTACCTGCTCTCACAAAATCTGTGTAGCTGACTTCTTCCAATTTTGCATATTTCTTTGTCTCTCTGTGTTTTACTTTTATCAACATCTTCGCCACCCACGGAAAAAACTACCTTTACTAATGTGAAACACAACACAAGAAGAAAAGGTTGTTTATGGTAACTTTATGTAAACTGTGTATAACTTAATCAATAAACACTTTCTTACATTGAGTTAGCCTGTCCACACTAAATATTGCTTAAAATCTATTTAGCTAGGCTAGGTTTAGCAGACAATGTGACCGCATGTTTGCCGTGTCCTTGTCTTTACAGTTCTGGAGACAGGGTTGTGTGCATATTTCAGTGTGCAGCAGGACTAACTAACTGATGTTAATGGTACCTCAACATCTCATCAGTGCAGGCTGCACCTCTCTTTGGTTAAATACGGCCATTACCATGAGTCTAAACAGAATATTACTGTAGTTAGCTAACGTTAAATTAAACGTTAGTGTTAAAATTAAGAAATAGAAATAAACGTTTTCATTGACAACGTGAAATGTGTATCTTAAAATACAGTAAGATAAGTTAGTTAGCTAACTTTTGACTAGCGTTAGCCTAGCTGCTATCTCCAAATCAGCATAACATACAGAAAACACATTTAGTGCTAGTTAGTTAACTTTATATTTTACTTATGCATACATGCAACCAAATATATACAAATAACATCACTACACTCTCAGAAAATCCCAAAGTAAATAAAGTATTTTTACCTCCTACATGTCGGAGTCCAAGAAAGAAACACAGATAGGCGCGGTAACGGTCGACAGACAAACAACACCAGCAATGTGTTGAATTAGACTCCTTAGCACCCAGTGAATGAACACCTAAATATTACACCGCTTTAGAGTACTCCCCAACACTGACTGTAGTATAAGGTGAAAAATAAACTCCAGGATATTTAACTCCAGAGATTTGCTGTGTAGATACTCAGCCGTGCTTCAGTTACCATCAGTGTGACTGCTGCTGCTTCTACACCTGATACTGTGGTTTATTGTCCTCTCAGACCACCAGGTGGAGGTGGAGGTGGAGGAAGGCTCAGAGTCTGTCATTCTGCCTTGCAAAACTACAGCTGACCTGCCTCAGGACACCAGAGTGGAGTGGACTCACTCTGACCCTGAACTGATGGTGGTTCATGTGTATCCAAACAAAAGTAACCACCTGGATGACCAGGACAGTTTTTACAGAGACCGAACAAAGATGAACAAAGACCTGCTGAGAACTGGAGACCTCAGTCTGACCCTGAAATACCCCACAGAGAGAGACAGTGGAGGATACATCTGCACCATCTACAGGGACAAAGACATCCTGAGACAGAAAGTAGTGCTGCAGGTCAAAGGTCAGAGATGTAGAAAAACACCAGGTGTTAGTGGAGGAAATTGAGGTCAATGTTCAGCAGTCATGTTGATATTGTTTTATGTTTCTCCACAGAACCATTTCCATCCTGGGCCACAGCTCTCCTGGTTCTCCTTGTTCTTCTTGGGGTTTCTGGAGGTCTTTTATTTTATTTCCGGCACTATTTCATGTCAGGTGAGTGTCTCCTACTACACTACCCATAATGCCGATGGTCAGCAGGTGTCCTCTGGTGGCTCCTTGACTGTGGCTCACACAAACTTGTTCCAGAAGCTGAAAGAGTTGAGAGTTACAAACAGCTGATACAGAGAGCTGAAGAGAAACTTCCAGGTTTGTTCCAGAAGTCAGAAAACCTCCTTCAGACTCAGTCATTGATCAGTGAAACAGCTCCACAACATGACTTTACTAAACAGTGTGTGTGCTTCACTGCATTGATCTGACACAGAGGCTGCACGTGTACTTTATTTATGCACGTAAAAGTCTCACTGGGATTAAAATCTCTTTTACAAGAGAGACCAGCGGAGGGCAGCAGAAGTTACAATGAAAACAACCAATACAAGTGAACAGAAACGTGAATAATGTATAATAACTTTACATTATGTTGTAGAAAACCAAGTATAATGTCAGCAGAAATGGTGACCTTTCTGTGAAAGTCCATGCCTAAGTTTTCTATGTGAAGAAAACTCCTCATTTACACCAACAAACTGGAATCTATCAGATATGATTCAAAGCATTGTAATAAATTTCCTTTAATAACTCTGGTGTGTTCTAGTGTTTGCAGTAAAATGTTGTGGTCTACACTGAGGTCTAACAGGACAAGCACAGAAATAAGTCCTCTGTAACAGGTCATAAGGAGAACATTAGTAACCTTCACTACAGCTCATGTTGTGCTTTGTTGTCCTCTCAGTCCGCTGGGTGGAGGTGGATTCAGGGGTGGAGTCTGTCCAGCTGATCTGCAAAACCACAGTTTGCCTGCCTAAAGATGCTAAAGTGGAGTGGAAGGACAAAAACAACAGGAAGGTCCACATGTATGAGAACGGCTCTGACCAGCCTGAAGAACAGGACGATAAATACAAGAACCGAACAAAGATGAAGAGAAACTTACTGGAACCTGGAGACCTCAGTCTAACCCTGAAATACCCCACAGATGGAGACAACTCCACCTACACCTGCACCGTCTACAGCAGGGAGGGAAACATCCTGATGGAGAAACAAGTGAATCTCACTGTCAGAGGTCAGTGCTGTAGATACAGGTCAAAGGTCAGAGGTCAGACTCATGATGGTGGTTCAGTCTCAGTGGCTCCATCCAATAATGTTACAGTGTTAGCATGTCTGATGTTTGTGGCTGTTTTGGTTTTTATTTGATTTCCAGCCAAATGTAAAAGCTTCATCAGATGAACTGTAGGAGCAAAGTTCATGTGTGAGACTTCATCTGAAAAGTAACATCTTCTAGTTTCTGAACATGTGTTTGTTTAGCATGTGGCTAAAACACAGGCTAAGCTAAGTCAGTTCAATTATCAGCAAAAACCTTCTTTGGTCCTCATCTATAATCAGTCATATCTGAGTCACAATAACTAGAAGATGATTTCTAGCAGAAGTGTGAAAATCTCCACATCCTTTCTCCATGTTATCATCCAAAGCTGTGTGAAGTTTCAGAGCTCTGCAGCTAACAGAGACTTTCAGTTTCAGAAGTGACATCATCCCACCTGAGGCTTTGATTCAAACAATAAAAGAACTAAACTGCTGAGTAGAGAAAAGATGGGTTTACTAAAACAGAGTATCAGATGTCAGGTCAGGTAATGTCTTCATTTAATCCAGTAACAAACCAAAGGTTCCAGATTTGAGCTTCTTGAAGTCCTGTTATTAAGTCTGTTCATCATTTTCATTTCATTTGATAACTTCTACCAATAACAACCAATTATTTTCAAGCTGAGAGATTTAGTGTGAAAACCAGAAGAAGGAAATGATGCTGTGCAGTATATTTGTGGAAAACAATGACGAGGCTAAAATCAAAATCACACACACGTGAAAATAAACACAACATTTGTGGGTAAATACACCAGGTGGAACATTTATTTGATGCTTTAGCTGCTACTTGTGATACTAAATGTTTGCAGTCGTGCTTCATGGTTACTGAACGTAAAACAACACAAACACTGCTGATTGTTGGTTTGTGTGTTATTTGTGTTGTGTTCAGGTGACTATAGAAAGACTAATAACACAAATATTATGGATGAACACGTTTCCTGGGCTGTTTCAGGTTTTCCATACAAACACTTGATGTTTGGTAGTTCCAGGTTCAACATGGTGCATCGATATATCCAGCGTCCCTCTTCTGCACGTTTGCTGTTCATCAGTCTCAGCCTTCCTCTCTATCTTTGTCCTGTAGACTCCTCAGCCTGAGCTGTCCCTGTCACCCACTCATTTCCATCCTTTCTATTCTGCTCACTTGTTCAAATCTTCTACTCTGCCACCTCCAGGTCGCCTCCTGTCTTTGTGTCATGTCTCCATCATCACAGCCTCACTAGGCTGTAAAGCTTCATGTTGACTTTAGCTGCTGTCCTCATGTCACAGATCACACCTGATACATGTGTGCACCCACTCCATCCTGCTATACTGTCACTTCACCTCTTTTGGACTTTGCTGCTTTGTATGGAGGACTTCATGTATTTAAACTGATCCACCATCACCACCTCGACTCCTTCATCTTCACTGTCGTATCTCCAGCTTCTTCACACACACTCTTCTCTTCAGAGCATACCTCCACCTCTCCAGGCTCTCTTCCACCCACCTGCTTCCTGCTCTCACTACAGATCACAATGTCCTCAGCAAACAGAGCTGCTGAGACTCCTGCCTGAGCTCATCTGCCAGCCTGTCCATCAGCACTGCTAACAAGAAGGGGCTCAGAGTGGATTTCTGATGTAATCCCAGCCCCAGCAGGAACCCATCTTTCCCTGCTACTGCAAACCTTCCCACTGTCTCTCTGTCCTCATACATGTACTGCACCAACCATTGTTTCCATGCACACAGAAACAGTGCAGCTCCTCCTGACCTTCTCGGTACATCTGAAGTGCTTGTTCTTGTCATGAAGCTGCTGCTCACACGTCACTCTTCCACCTTCTCAACACACTCTTTACATGTCAGTACATTTACACCTCTATCTGTCATCACACTAACCTGCTGTAATCCTTTCAGCTGGAGCTTCTTTGTAGACACGTCCCTACATTGCAGCCTGATTACAATGCAGACAGTCGGCTACAGTGTGGCTGGATTTCCTTTCTTAGCGTCCTTTGCTATAAAATACCAGGATGTTAGGCTGAGGCTGAGTCGCTCCATAATATGAGCCGCGGCCCGGAAAGTACAAAGATGGAATATTGTTTGTTGCTCTGGAAATTTCCCATGAAATAACCCAGCACTTAAAATGACTGACGCTGTACTTAAATGTACTTACAGTGTAGTTATTTTATTCTTTCTGTACAAAACCTACTTGTTACACAAACTTACAGGTAACTACAGGCTACTTGAGCCTTATTTGCAGTAGGGCTGCCACAAACGATTATTTTGATAGTCGACTAGTCACCGATTATTTTTGCGATTAGTCAACTAATCAGATCATCATCCATTGTACGTAAAACGTACAGCTTATTGCACCAGCAGCATCTGCTCTTATATAACTATCATTAGCTTACAGCTTTAAGTGTTTAAGGTATGTGCTAACTAAAAATAAAGGCAAGATGATAGTTTATTAAATTTTAATGAAATCTGCAGATTGTTTGGTGAAGTTTAATAAACTCCTTGCTATCTAAAATATAACAGGACACCGGAGTAAATTCTCGAGCATCTCACACTTCTGATAATCAGTTGTCTGCTTGACGTTTATTCAGCTGTGTAAAAACTATAACTTTAATCTCAGCCAAACCGATTTACTCAGGAACAAATAAAATACTAAAAAAAAGCCAAACAATAACATTTTTAAGTTATCTAAGTGACTCATATATGTTTAACCTGAGTAGCGAAAGACGGCGGTGGGTTTGAAAACAATTTGCCGGGAGTCCGGTGTTCTCACGGCTGTAGTGAGCCTTGCTCCCGGCTAACTATCGAGCTAGTGGGTAACAGACGTCTCCGAAAACGTCGGAGCGCTTTTGAAAATATGTGGTGTCTTGATAAACTGAGCAGATATTTGAGGTTTACACAGCTACATTCTCGCCTGAAAATATATTAAACGTTTATTTTGTGACCCAGAAAGAATAATAAGAGTAATATTAAAACTAACTAGTTGCCGCCATTGTTGGAAACTGAGCTGGTCTGCGCTATGAATTCTGGGACAGAGCTACTTCTTCTTCGGGGTTTAACGGCAGCTGGCATCCTTGTACATGCAGTGCTGCCATCTTCTGTTTCAGTCCGTTATTACACTCTTAAATCCTACTACTTATTCCTGCGTCTTTTGGGATCTTACAAAGCTTCAAACGACGTGTCGACTATTAAATCAGTCGTCGACGATTTTGATAGTCGACGTAATCGTGACTAGTCGACTAATCGTGGCAGCCCTAATTTGCAGGTGGTGTTATAAAGTGTTACTGAAACAGCTGCTGACCAAAGTGATGCACATTTAAATGAGTCAAAGTCCTGAAATAATTCAACAGATTAAAAACAAACATAAAATGAGAAACCATGAGTGAAACAAACAGTATGGTGGTGCTGATCATTGTTGCCTCACAGCAACAAGTTCCTGAGGTCATTTCCACCACCTGAGTGGGGCCTTTCCCCCGACACTCCTCTCTGTGTGCTGTGAGTGTCTCTCTGTGTTAGCTGGGATAAGGAGAAGAGGAAGAGGATGGAGGGTGTTGAAGGTCTCTAATGTTGCGTGGGTCTTTGTTCCACAGTTTAGGAGCAGCTGCAAAGCCCTGATCTCCTCTGTGTTTGAACCTGATCTGGAGACAGTGAGAACCAATAACTGAGGGCAAAATAAGGACACTGAAACTAAAAGCAGTCTACAGGGACGACTTTATGTTACAAACACCAAAGCATGAAGCACTGGTGCAGCTGACTCACACAGACTCTCCTCCACACTGTCCTCAGTTATAAAGTGCTTTACAAACACAAACATTATGACTAACAGCTGGATTTTCCTGTTTCAGTGCAGCGAACTAACAATGAGCCAACAAGGCCTCACGTAACATCAGTCAGTGAGAGTTTCACTGTTGCAGCAGCTCTGTTCACTCACACTTATTAATATTAATGCTCATTACAAATGTTACAGCAGCTGATGCACAAATCTTTGTCTGTGTTAATAAAGTTGGATCAGTTCAAATAGTTTGTTGCTCTGCACTTGAAAGCAGCAGTTTTTCTAATGCACCACCTTCATGTTTCCTTCATATTTGAATCCCCCTGTAGATACTGACAGGTAACCATGTCACACAGAGCTCAAGCCTTTGAATCCAGCTGTGATTGTTGATTTTCTATTGAATGGACTTTTTCAAATCCAGCTGTAGGCCTGTGTTTGTGAGCTCATTAACAGCTGTTTATTTAGAGATACGTGGTCCTCACAGGACAGCCACTACAAACATATGATTTTATAGAATATGATGCATTACTGCAGATTCAACACAATAGAAAGGATTTGAAATGAGCTCAGCCTTAAACATGTGCAGCAGTAATATTGATCCATAGACACTGATGGGAACATTTTTCTGCACAATAAGTACTTTGACTTTTCATACTTTATGTACAATTTGCCAGTACTGCAGTTTTGTGTGTAGTGAGGTGTTTTCATGGTGTTTTCTTGGTGCTTTTACTAAAGGAACGCTTCTATCAAATTCTTCCAAATGTTGTCAAACTGAGCTGTGTGATGAAGTGAGTGTGATAGAAACACTCAGACTGTGTTTCTCTGCTTCATCAAGTCAAATCTGGTCCTCAGAGACTGAATAAAGTCCTGTCCCACTAACAGCAGCTCCAACAGTCTGTTCACTGCTTTCTTCCTGTCAGTCTTCATCTTTCTGCTGCGTCTCCTCTTCACACTGACCACTTTCTATCTAACAGTGAGCTCCCAGTGAAGCAGCAGCATTCAGCCTGTTAGAGTCAACACAAATGTCTCCATCCAAGCTCATGTTGTGCTTTGTTGTCCTCTCAGTCCCCCAGGTGGAGGTGGATTCAGGGGTGGAGTCTGTCCAGCTGCCCTTCACACTTCACCTGCCTGAAGACGCTAAAGTGGAGTGGAAGGACGATACCATATATGACAGGAAGATCCACGTGTATGAGAACGGCTCTGACCAGCCTGAAGAACAGGACCAAGATTACAGAGACCGAACGAAGATGAATGAAGACCTGCTGAAAACTGGAGACCTCAGTCTGACCCTGAAACACCCCACAGACTGGGACAACTGGACCTACACCTGCAACGTCTACAGCACGGAGGGAAAAATCCTGTTGAATAGAAAAGTGGAGCAGAAAGTCAGAGGTCAGTGCTGTAGATACAGGTCAAAGGTCAGAGGTCATGTACGAGTTTATTCTCTAAAAGCTTTTAGTTTTGAATCTATTTTCAGTTCATTCAAATAAAATAAATTCTTTGATGAGGCGCCACTCCATCGCTTCATTTAGTGCAGAACAAGAGTCACATGATGCTGCTCTGTGAACACCAATCACACTTTGTACAGCTCATGTTGTGTTTGTTGTCCTCTCAGACTGTCAGGTGGAGGTGGAGGAGGGGGCGGAGTCTGTCCAGCTGCCCTTCAAAACCACACAAAACCTGCCTGGAGATGCTGGAGTGTTGTGGTGGAACATCAGTTCAAACAACAAGGTCCACGTGTATAAGAACGGCTCTGAGCAGCCTGAAGAACAGCACCAGGTTTACAGAGACCGAACGAAGATGAATAAAGACCTGCTGAAAACTGGAGACCTCAGTCTGACCCTGAAACACCCCACAGAGAGAGACAGTGGGAAATATGTGTGTAATGTCGTCAGGAGCATATGGATCATCAGACAGAAAACAGTGCTGCTCAACGTCAAAGGTTTGTTTGTTTATCCGTGTGTGTGTGTGTGTGTGTGTATGTGTGTGTCTGACTGTCTTGTGTCTCCTCTGCAGGGAGAGTTCAGGTCCAGGATCAAACAGGGGACATCAGGAACAGAAGCAGCTCCATTGATCCGACTCCTCTGATGGCTGATCAATCAGTTTGATCTGTGTGTTCTTTGATTATTGATCAGTGATGTCAGAGTGGAGTCAGTGTGATGTTGTTGTTGTGTGTTTGAGACTTTTAGTGTCCATGAAGGTCTCTGCTGCCGTAGATCCTCTGAACTGTGACAGAGGTCTCACTCTGGAGGAAACTCTCAGCACTTTCCAGCAGCTCCTCCATCATGGAGGACGTTCCCTCACTGTAACAGGTGGAGGAGAGAGGAGAGGAAGCACAGGTGGATCCTCTGAGGAAGAGGAGCGTTCCTACAAACCATATGATCACATGACCAGAGGGGCGTGGCCTTCAGTGGTAGTAATAAAGGAACAGTCCACATGTTCCACTTTGAAGGCTCATCTCCAACAAAGCAGACCTGTGATCACTTTGACTCAGTATGATGGATTGTTTGGATTTGTCTTTGTTTCTCTGGCTTTTCTTGTGTGTCTGTGTGTCTTTGCATGTTGGATAGAGTCATGTGACCTGCCCAGGGACTACACATGGAAATGAGCAGTTTAGCTCAAATCTGGCAGGTTTCCATCTTCTGTTTTTATCCTGATGTCCATGAACATGAACACTGTCCCTGTCAAATAAATCCACATACAAAGATCAGATCTACTGAGCATCATCAGCGTGTCAGCCGCTAACTGCATCTTCAAATAAATAAATGTGTCTGATCAGCGGTGATAAGAGGAGAGACGCTGAGTGAGTGAGTGAATTCTTCTTGGCTTCATTTTTCCTTCCAGTCTGAAAAAACTTCCATTTAATGATTTTGGAGAAATATGAGACATTTGAAGACCTTCGTTTATTTGAATATCAGAGTTTTTAATGAGCCACAGCAGCCCTGAATAAACACTTGAATTACTGTCTGAGCTGCTGCAGTTTCCTGCTGCGTCCACTGGGTGTCAGTAAAGCTGCAGGTGTCTCACCTGTGAGTCCACCTGTGGGGAAACATCCAGCTGCTGGTTCTGCCTCCAGCTGAGGAAACACTTCATTCCTTTTATTGCTGATCTCTCTTTCTGAATCCACCTGAACTCGTCTGATCCTGGAAACCTTTCACTTTCCTTCCTTGCTGTCTCCGTCTGTCTTTCACTTTCACATTGGTTGGTTCCTCTCTGAATCTCTCCTCTTATCTGTGAACATTCATGAGGAAAAAGCAGAATCAGTTCAGGCTTCGCTCTCACAGGATTTTAATGTTTGTGCTCAGAGTCTTTTCAATGAGCTCCATCTTTTTCCTGGAATCACCTCCAGAAGGAGCTGAAAGGATCCGTGTTACACAACGTGGCCACTTTAAGTCCATTAAAAGGATCCAGGAAATAGTCAGAGCCCAAAAACCATCAGGGGGAAGTGAAAGGTGTGTTTTCTTTGATGACGTCACCAAAATGAGAGCTTTGTACAAACAGGAGAAAGAAATGTGCCAGTTTATTAAACACGTCTCATTTCAACTTCCCGATGAAAGTGTCGCTTTGAAGCCAAAATCTGAATCCAAGACTGAGGTGTGTTTTTGTTTCTGCAAAGTTCTTCCACAAACTCAGGTTTTCAAACAGCTGTGACAGCTGCCTCTGTGTCAGTAAGTCTTTGAGCTTCTTTATCATAATATCAGCAGCCTTAAAAATAAAGACGGACTGATGTGGACGATTATCAGTAATCAATGAGACCGATCACTGATAACTGGAGCTGACACAGATTTAGAAACAAATCAAATCCAGCAAAGAAAATGTATTTTCTGTTGTGGCAGAAACGGTTGGTTTCAAACATCTGATGATGTTTAAGTGTTCATGCTGCTGTTACACATCTGTACTCACAGCCAGCTGTAGTGCTCAGGCCTGCTTAGCCTCTAATCTGCTGGCAGAGAGCTAATAATCTACTAATAATCTCACTCATACGTTACAGGATGGCTGACAGTGAACATCACAGCAGTTCTGTTACTGAGGTATAACAGGGCAGCACTAACCATGAATGTGCATCAGACCAACTCACCAGAGGAGTTTGTGTGATCACAAATAACTCCTGGACACAGCTTCAAAGTGACTCCTCACTCTGACAGCACATTACACTCATCAGTTTCACTCACACACATGTTTATAAACTCATCATAACTACTTTGAAACAAAGTTCCAGCACACAGGAAAATCCACAACTGCAGTGTGTGGCTGCCACGCCCACATCAACATCACCGTGGCGTGTTCACTGACCATTAAACAGTAGGAAATGTCACTCAGCAATGAGAGCTGGGTCACGCTGACATCATGGTTGTGTTCTGTGTCCATGTGAGTTTGATTCTTCTTCAGTGAGGAGAACATCACAGTCCACGCTTCCTTCAAACAGTCCACAGACCCGTCAGGTCTGAGCGTCGGGACATTTCACGCTTTTTGAAATCAGCTCTCAGGATTACAGCAGCTCATGGATGTCATCAGTTTCCTGTTCTGGTGACTTCACAGCAAACAAAGTTCCTCCTCGTGTTCCTCTGTGAATCCAGTCGTGCTGGAATATTTGACAGTATTCCCACAGTAATGATGTCATTTCTACAGGAATTGGTTTTATAGAAAAATCCTGATATCTGACAGCTCATGGGAAGGACCAAAGGGAGGAGGCCAGATATGATAGCTTAGCAAAAATGTTACATAACAAAAGTAAAATAAGCAAACTCATGTAGCTCAGTGAAGTCAGCGGGATGTGCAGTGTCTGGATCTGTGACATGGACTGAAAGAAACCATAACACAAACCAAACAGCCAAAATCAAACTCCAAGTAGAGACAGAAATCCTGCTGCCACCATTCATTTCTGTTTGGAAGCAGACATAAAGTACTCGTGCTGTCGAATCCAGAACCACTCGAGCCTTTTGGACCCGTTTACATCTGTGAAAAAGGTGGAAACATGTCAAACATGTGAGGAAAAGCAGCAGCAGCTCACACGTTTACCACAACCACACACAGTCCTCTGAGAGCAGCGTGGCCTCCATCTTTGAAACACACAAAGTTCACAGTGAAAATCAAACAAACTCGCTGACTGATTATTGATTGATTCATTTTCAGAGATGATGTCAGATCGGGGCTGCTCAGGGTGCTGTGGCTGTAAAACGCCAATCATATCCACTCAGAGAGCCTTACTAAGTCCCGCCCCTCTTCATACACCTGCTCGGCCCGGTCGAGCTCACGGGGGCGGCGGTCTCAGCGCACACGCTCACACCTCTTTCCACGTCCTCCAGCTCTTCTGGGACGCTGAGGCGTTCCCCGATGAGCCGACAGACTGAATCTCTCCAACGTGTCCTGGGTCCGTCCCGGGGTCTCCTTCCAGTCAGACGCCTCACCCAGACGCCCTTCAGAGGAAGCTCACGGATGGCGTTCGTACCTTCAGCCTGATCCTTTCAGTCACAGCTCGTGCAGTCACAACACTGCTGCCAATAAAGTGAAACAAAGCATCTTAAAGCCATTTCAATAAACGCACACACAGAGTTATCACAGCACTCATGAAACATGCACACTGGGCACAAACTAACTTCTAACATGTTGAACTTTGCACCAGTTTGTTCTGATTGGCTGAAGCTTGGTAATCACATGGCTGCCTGTGAGTGTGTTTAAACACAGAGAAGCTGAAGCTTCACATGTTGTGTTCCTCACACAGTCGGATCAAACGTGTAAACTTTGTGACACAGCCTGGTCTTCATGTGTGTGTGTGCACGGTCTGAGGAGCTCTCAAGCTTTTCATAGAGGACACACACACTGATGCAGGAACAGATGGATGGATGCACATGAAAGCTTCACACACTCCTGATGAGTGAGGACACACACACTCACAACCTGAGCAGCGAGCAGGCTTTAAATGCTCAGCGTGAAGAAGTTTCCACACTTACCTTAATATCATCAAGCAGCCTTCTTCTTCTACTGGTTCCCACAGTTCCCAGTGTTAATAAATGCACAGCCAAATGTGCTCTCTGTCATCACCTACAGATCTGAGATCAGTAGCTTGTCCACTGTAGGCTTTATCTTTTCCATGTAACTGTGCTGCTTCACAGAGAGGGAGAACTGCAGCGCTTTGTTTGGTTGTGAACAATATGTGCATGTTAAATATGAATAGCTGCTCCAGCATGTGTTAGTGTGACAGACTGACATGTTGCTCCTTTTAAAGCTTCCTGCAGGAACTTCATTTGAACAGGCAGGAATTAGTTGTTCAATAAAGGCATGAATTGGAGCTTAAAGGTGGCGAATAGATACCAACGCTGGTATTGGTGTCGGATCAATACTAGTGTGATGGGACTGAGACTTTGTTTCTATGCTCTAGGTTCATTATACAGACACTGGACTGTGTTACATCAATATTTGGGGGGAAAACAAAGTAGGTCAAACATGCACAATGAAAACTGTCTGAAGCTTTTAGTGTGACTATCACACCTATTTTATTTGTAGCCTGCAGCACGTTGTGTTTTACTGAGACGCACATTTATATTCAAGGTGTCCAAAAAAGCTCAAAGCTGTGTTTTTATTGTGTTAACTAATTGTTGCAGAATGTGAACATCACAGTGATTTAGTGTCATTAAAATGTGTTCAGAACATTGATGATGCTTCATCTCATAAATCCTGACACACTGCTCTCCCCTACACATACATACATATACTGCCATTAGAAGTGAAACAGAGCAGTATTAGTATTGATATGAGCAACACTGCTCATGGATTTACTTGGTAGTGCACAGCACTGCTGGCCTGTCATCACACAACTTGGTCCTTTGATACAGCGATTTCAAAAAGTTGTTGAATGGACTCATTTCATGTCAGTGATTGTAAAGATTGTTTTTCTTCTTTCAGCCCTTAGAACTGCAGATATTTGTGTTGATGTTCTTTCCACACAGATGATCCTTCTGCTCAGCCCTGCTGTGTCAAACCAAACAGCTTGTCCACTTACAGAAACACAAACAGCAAAAACAAAGAGTTGATCTTTATTAACCTTGGAGCAGATTCCAGTCATGAGACGTTCTGCTGAGTTCATTTGGTAAAACTCCTCCCAGCAGCTTATAGAGACCTTTTCTAGTGGAAGTTCAAGATTTCCTGTCACTGCAGTTTGTCTGATGCACATCACGTCATGGCTGCCTGCGGCTAAATCTGCACACCTTCTTTCTGCGAGTGCTGAAGACACGAGTGCATTTACAGCAATATTTGTTAGCCTGCAAAAACAGCTCCAACCACAGTAACAAATGTGTGACATCAATGATTCATTGTTCAGCTGCTCAATGTTCAGCTGTTTATTTGAACTAAACGTGACGCTCCCCCCATGTTCTTCTCTAATCGTCTTCTATGTCCTCCCTCCTCATCCAAGCCGCACCAGCCCACAGACCGTAATCACCCCACACACTAAACTCACACATGAAACTCCACCTGACATGGTTTTACATCAGCATCAGCAGATTGGACGCAGCTTTGTGTTCACCTGTAAATCAGCATCTCCCTGGAATCGTTTGATTCCTGTGGATTAAAGGCAGACAGTAAACTGAGCTTCCAGGCACGTAGGCAGCTACAGTAATGCTGCACTAGACAGCACGTCCTCGCCCATTAGCAGGCATCATCTTTACATTTGATTTTATAAAAACAAATGTTGATTTAAATCCAAACTGAACAACTGCAGACTCATGAAAGGATTTGCAGTTTTTCAAACTCCTGTTAAAAGGGAGTTTTTCCTTCCCACTGTTGCCAAAGTGCTGCTCATGTATGTATTATTGTAGGTCTACCTTACAATATAAAGCAGCTTGAGGCGACCGTTGTTGTGATTTGGCGCTGTGTAAATAAAACTGAACTTTAATAGAAGAAATGCAGTTTTTAAGAGCAGCTGTGTCATTTAGAAATATGAAAATCTTTTCAAACTGTTAAATAGTTTTAATTACAAATCCATCTTCTGAAAAACCAACGGCTGTTTTTATCAAATTATATTTCAAATATTTGTGTGAAGAGTGAAAAAAGGGGGAACTTTTATAATGTATTGTAAAGAGCAGCATAACTGGAAGTTGAGCTGCTCAGTCAAAGCCTTTTTTCCCTTTGAGCTTCATTTCAGGTGGAGTCATTCTGGATCCTGAGTGTGTCCCAAAGGCCACAAGGATCATCCAGGATAGAGGTACAGACTGCACTCTGGGACAGAGGACCAAGGAAACATGTTGCTCTTCATAACTTGATGTCAGTGCTTTGAACTAGTTTGGGATTAAGCTCCATCCTGTAGCTCTGTGAAACCTGACCTGCGTGGCTTTTGTCCCCTCTGTGAGAAACATGCACATTATAAAGCCGACACATTCATTCAGTTTACTCTTTCATTCTAAAGTGAAAGTGACTGTGTGAGCTTTCTATACAAATATGTGTAGTTGTGTTTACTTGACTTCAGTTTCAGTCAGAATTAAAGAGACTAATTGTGTTTAAGAGAGGAGGCAGAGACACCATTGATGTCACAGTTCCAACTACCCACACCAATCACATTCAGTTCAGTTCATGTGGACAATAATCAGATGTTGTAAAAGCAGAATGGGAGTCTGCATTTAAATAAATGATGAGTTCATAGTTATTTTTCAGGCCGACCACAGTTATTCTATAACATGCTGGTAAAAAGGAGCCCTGTATATTTGATGGATCTGCTTGAATGCAGAAGTTTGTGAAAGAAGTTCCTCCAGTGATTCTCTGCAGTTACCTTGAGTGGGTCCAGTCCAGCTCCAGTTACATCATGACCATTGTACAACATCTGTTGCAGCTGCATGCATAAACCAATAATAGCTAATACATTGTTGAAAACGTGTCTCTGTGCTTGGAGCAGATGTCTGTTCATGCAGGGTTTTACTGCTGGTTTCTTATTCCACCTTATTACCCACTCTGATACATGACTGAGTGCCCATGTGCATCAGTGGGTCTGGGCTGCTTCTCACAACAAGACATTTAAGAAGAGTCTTCCTTTAACTAGGAAGTGAGCCACAGGTGGCCTAACACATGGAGACAGACGAGCATTGGCACATTTAGACTCAGCAAATAATCCACGCAGACGTGGGGAGAACATGCAGACTCCTCACAGAAAGGCCCGACGGTGGGTTCAAACCCGTCGGCTCACACGGAGAAAATCTTCCCTTATTACCCGCCGACTCAGCAGATTTGTGTCTCTACAGCTTTGTTTTCTTCTTCAAAATGAAATTCAAATGGAGGGTTTTGTTTGACACTAGAGATCAGAGATGCCCCACAGACCAACACATGAAGTACTTTCTATTTGTGGATTAGAATGAGAAATATATCTGTATTATCAGTTTATTATAATCCACCTGAATCAGTGTTTGGGGTCAGATTTCTGTGTGGCCTGGTTCACTCACTTCATCATCATTTTAACATCATTTTCTATTGACTTTGACTGTATAGAAATGATGCACACTTAACCACCGTCTGTAGATTTCTTTGGTTAGTAGACACCTGCCTTTGTTAGCTCTAGAGTGGATATTATAATATGATTCCTGACTGGTCTCTACTCTGTGTGAGTCATGTCTAAACCCTGGGCTTCAGACTTGTTGTTGTGTTGTTATTATCAGAAGGTTGCAATAAGACGCCTACGAGCTGTTTGCTAACCAGAGTTAAAAACTAAATGAAAAGAACTGGTCAGGGTCCTGTTACTGTACTGGTCCTATACACGGCTTCTCAGAGCTGCTGTCATCATATGTAGAAAAATATGTAGAAGAGCTTCTAAAGGAGGTGAAGCTTTTTCAAGCTTCTGCTTTTTGTTTGTGTCGGATTATAATATTATTTTATGCCATGTTAGACCCTTAATTAAAGATTGTGAATTGTGAAGAGTTTTTCCTCTTGTATCCATCCCCAATATTTGAATCCGGTAACAGTTTTGGGGGCTCGTCCTGTGGTATTGGGGTGGAAGTTGGAGGTTTGGACGGTCCGAGGTTGTCGAACGGACAGGCACAAGCCAGTGGTCTGACGTGAGTGGGCATAAGCCGGCTTATACAAAGGTAAGGCACTACCTGTTGAATCTATTTCCAAAGTGTGCCAAATTGGACATGTTTAAATTAAAGTCTACTCACTGAAATTACTGGTAGATGTCTGTTTTGATTTTGATGAAAAATCTCATGAGTTAAAGCAGTTAGAGTCTGCTAAAGCAGTTAGAGTCTGCTAAGTTAAAGCAGTTAGAGTCTGCTAAAGCAGTTAGAGTCTGCTAAGTTAAAGCAGTTAGAGTCTGCTAAAGCAGTTAGAGTCTGCTAAGAAGAAGTTAAAGCAGTTAGAGTCTGCTAAAGCAGTTAGAGTCTGCTAAGAAATTGGGTTAGAGTCCCAAGTAGTTTGATAGGGAATTGGTCATTTTGTGGGTTGGAGTCCCAATTAGTCATAAGAGTGGACCTGAGTGGTCATTTTGTGGGTTGGAGTCCCCATTGACCACTAGGTTGCACCTGCCTCAGTCAGACTCTTGTTTTGGGGTGCTGACTGTTGTTTCAAAGTGTTATAAATTATTATAGGACGGCAGTTGGAGTCTGCTAAGAAGCGCATAGCCCGGAGGTTACGCTCCCTCCTGGCCGTGGACGCACGACCTTGACCTGTCGGCGAACAGGGTTAGTTCAGTTTGGCTTAACTGTGGGGTACAGGGCATCCTGGAATAAGCTAGGAGTTAGAGTCTCCTTACCGTTTGTAACGGTATCTGCGCTTTTTTGGACACTGTTAAATTGAGTTAGGGATTTTAGAGATTAGGCCAGATACAGTTAGAGTCTGATACTGGTTAATTGATTACAAAAAAGTTGGACTTTCTTCGGTTGGACCCGTTAACTTAAATTTGTCAAAATTGTGTAGGCGCTAAAGCTGTCAGGCCTGAGAGTGATTGTAAATATAAGACGTCTTTGTAATATAAAATAATAGAGCTGTGTGAGAGACTGTGTGTGAGACTGTGTGTGACGTCAGCGCGCTGCAGCGCTGCGAGCTATTTTTAGACGGTGTGTGAACATGCAAATGAGGTGGCTGCTGTGAAGCACACAGAGGACTTTTGCTTCCTGTTTAGCGTGTTATTGAGTTTTATAATTGTGATTTGCAAACAATGATACATGCCTGTAATTGAAACGCTGATTTTGCTGATTATAATATTACAAATAAGGTTTTGAATGACTAGGGTGAATGTTTAATGTTTGGCTGGGTTTTGATATAGAAGAGACAAATCGTGCATGATGTAGACCGGCACTTCAGTCGGCAGAGTGAGATTGAGTGATAAATACAGCTGTGATTTGTTTCAGTTTTGTGGTGTGAAGCAGGATTTATAAGATTTTTTAAGTGGTTCTTGTTTCAGTTCAATAATATAAGCGGTTACATCTGATTTACTGTTGGTTTGATCATAATATAGGGTGTGATCAAGCACGAATTTCAGCTGTGTGTGTGTGACAGGAACTCTGCATGCCCATAAAAGCCAACTGCCCGACTGTATGAAGTATGCACCCAGAGAGAGAGAGAGTAAAATCTAGGCAGATGAAGCGAGTGGATGTTTTCAGAAAAGAAATACTAAGTGAATATTTTAGTGTGTTAATACAGGTGGATTTCTCTCAACCTGACAGACAGGCCAAGCTTTGGCTCAAAAGTTTACAGCTTGACCCCAGCTTTGTCCCCACCCTGAAAAGAAGCCTAAAGGACATCTTCTCCTCCAGTTATCGGTTACCATCACTGGAAATTTTCAGGCAAGTTTTTGGCTGAATTGTTATTGGCACCATGTGTCCCTGAATCTCACAAGCAAGCTCTAACTCCTGGCTGAAGACATGGAATGCTGTTATTTAAGGTGGGAAATCAAAATTTGGGAAACAAAATAAAAACACACACACAACCGGAGAAATGTATGAGAAAGGCACGTGTTAGAGAAATGCCTCGTTTGAGAAAAAAGTTAAAATGACCAGTGTTGGGACTAACGCGCTATTAAGTAACGCGTTACAGTAACTACGTTATTATTGTGGTAACGTATGGCAAGCCATTAGTGCCAAAATTCGCCACTTTCCTAACCCGTTTGGTTAAGAAATGGCGTAAAAAACGCCGTTTAATTATTCAAAACGCCGAAAAAACCGGCGTTCTGTTCCGACAAACGCCGCTTTTTCCGCCACTCGGATGGCGCCCTGAACGCACCATCCGAGTGACGTAAAAAGCGGCGTTCAAAGACAGACGGAAACGCCGTTTTTTACGCTACTCGGCACAGAACGCCGTTTTTATGCATCTTTGAACGGCGTTTTTTACGGCGTTCTCTGCCAGCTGTAACGGCGTTTAAAACGGCGTTTTATTGAAATTATGCAGGGCACTCCCCATGGTTCCCTCATCCAATTACTTTCAACTCATTTCACCCAATCAAAGAAGAGGAAGTGCAGACCACACTAATGCATCACCGATTCACCTTGCTGCTAAGTGATTGCCTATTCAGTACCAGTGCTTGTCACAGTATTCACTTGTATTATAATCCCACTATGCATTTTGATGTGTTTAAGGCATGATCGAGCAAACAAACGACAGAATACTTTTTCTGAAACCTTAACTGTGTTACCTGTTATGGCAGCTAACAGGTAATGAGCAGAGCTAGCTCTGCTCATTTCTGAGCTTCTTTCTTATTTTCCTCTTTACTTCTCTTAACCTTTAACTTATGTCTTAGCAATCAGATCCTGCCATCTTGCATTACCGCTTCGTGCTAGTTATGTTGACTTTTCTCTTCTTTTGGCTCCACTTTTTTCACCCGTGTTTGGACACTCGGCGCATGGCTCCTTTGTTTACATTAGGGATCAGCTGTTAGCGCTGCGCCCTGCAGCTGCGCTACCGGCAGACAGACCCTACATCCCCAGTGAGGGAAGAAACGGGGGTGATGTCTCCCGAGGACACCTCACACACCATCTCTCCTTCCTGTAATCACTTTAAATGTGAGATCGCTCCCTGATATGATTGAGGAGCTAATGACGCTAACCCGGTCACAGTGGCAGTATCCCGGCACTGCCCGGTACTCCCTCTGTGAGTAGGCTGCCCGGCTTCCAGCTGCTGCGGGCGGACAAGACGAAAGACAGCGGTGAGAGGAAAGGAGGGGGGCTGGCAGTGATTGTTAAAGACGGTTGTGGTATCTCTGGGCACATCGCTGTGAAAGAACAACTCTGCAACACAGACATTGCGCTATTAGCGCACTGGTACTGAATAGGCAATCACTTAGCAGCAAGGTGAATCGGTGATGCATTAGTGTGGTCTGCACTTCCTCTTCTTTGATTGGGTGAAATGAGTTGAAAGTAATTGGATGAGGGAACCATGGGGAGTGCCCTGCATAATTTCAATAAAACGCCGTTTTAAACGCCATTACAGCTGGCAGAGAACGCCGTAAAAAACGCCGTTCAAAGATGCATTAAAAACGGCGCTCTGTGCCGAGTAGCGTAAAAAACGGCGTTTCCGTCTGTCTTTGAACGCCGCTTTTTACGTCACTCGGATGGTGCGTTCAGGGTGCCATCCGAGTGGCGGAAAAAGCGGCGTTTGTCGGAACAGAACGCCGGTTTTTTCGGCGTTTTGAATAATTAAACGGCGTTTTTTACGCCATTTCTTAACCAAACGGATTAGGAAAGTGGCGAATTTTGGCACTAATGGCTTGCCATAGTAACGAGCACGGTAACTAGTTAATATGCCAAAATCAGGAACGCGTTACTCATTACTGGGATTTAGATAGGCTCGTTATTCGTTACTTCGTGTGGTGGCATCGCGGAGCTTCCACAGATTCAGTAACATTAGCAAGTGGTGGAGGCCAGCAGGTGGATGAGAGAAAGGGGACGCAGGAGGAGGAGAGACCCGAAGCGGCCGCCCGTCCGAGTGTCAGGTGAACTGAACTTCAGGTAAGACGTTATGACCTGCAGTCTATCTGGGTCAGATATAAACCAAGTTTAGGTGGAGTTTATTTTCGTTGTGCTGACTTTTTCGTACTGCGTGCTAGCTAGCATGATGGGGTTTCTATACAGCTGGGTGGGTGCTATGATGTTAATGATGTTGAACTTTATTTTGTTCATACGGTTAATTATTAGAGTTGCCAACCGTTCCCTAAAAAACGGAATCGTCTCGTATTCAGAGTTAATATTATGCGTTTTGTATTGAGCTGAAAATAAACGCGATTTGTCCCGTACTTCAGCTACAATAAAAAAAGACACAAAGCTGGAGTTATTCTGTGTCTTTACGCTGTCAGCTGCCTCTTCTTCTCTCATTCTCTCCCCTCCCTCTCCTGCTGCTACTTTAATCATGAAACTGATCAATGATCAGCTGATTGGCTTTTCTCTCTTGTTTATTTATCGTCCACTTTGCGCCAGAAAGAGGAAACCACCGGATGTCGCTAAACAACAGCAGCACATTTGATCAGCTGTTGTTAGAATTTATTTAATATTACTTTCTAGTATCAGCTGATGTTTGCTGGAGCCACAGCTGTAAAGCTGCTGGTCATGATGTCGGTTTGTATATCTGGTGAGTGGGAAACCAGATGAAACCAGGAGATGTCCTTACTGAATCATCAGAGCTGAACAGGTGATGGAGAAACAGGTTTACCTTTTAGGTGACATGAATGAGTTGAAGGGAAGTTATGAACTGTTTCTGAGAGATAAATAACACCAGGATCCTTTTTCTATGTAGCTGACAGCTGGTAACTGTGCAGGGGCGGATCTAGCAAAGTGTTGCCAGGGGGCCAGGTAGGGCATTAACAGGGAAAGGGGGGCACAAAGAAATACTTTCTTATTCTCATTTCAAATGTCTAGCTTTTAATAAATAATTATCTGAGTCTTACAACAAATGATTGATAGATTGATACATATATACCATCAAGACAGTGTACATCACTGTCACAACAGTGTTTGTTTTCATTCAAAGGCTTTATGATTTTTGCTATAATGGTGGTCTAGTCAAAATGCCCGGGCTGATTTTTTGTCCCAGTCCAGCCCTGTATGCAGCTCATCTGCAGTCTGCTGTTACCTACATCTTCCTATTCGGAAGGCAGAATTTCTGAGTTCTGAGTACAATCAAAAGCACCACGACTGCAGTTTTTGTGTTGGATGTAAAAAGCGCACATGACGCTGTGACGTAGGCTAGAATCATGGCAGCGGTCAACGACGGTCCAGGCGTGGGATTTCTCTCGTGGAAATATGCACATTATTTTTTCCTTTGGTAGGTGGCACAGTGCACTTGTGGCAAGTAAGCAAGCTAGAAGACTGGCACTCTTGCTGGGTATCCAGTTAGCAACACATTAACAAGAGAAGTCTGAGTAAAACCAAAGTTACTTTCCCTAGTAACTAGTTACTTTGAAAGTAACGAGTAACTTGAAGTAACTGAGTTACTTTTGATGGAAGTAACTAGTAATGTAACTAAGTTACTAATTTAAAGTAACTTACCCAACACTGAAAATGACCCACCTACAAACGCACACACACGCAATGAAAAAACAGCTTTGGGTGCCCTGAAAAGCGCTATATAAATCCAATCCATTACTATTAGTATTATAATTATTACATTCACGAACACGTGAAGATTTTCCAGCAAGGTTAAAGCAGCGAAACTTAACATACACCTGTTGTTGAATGATAAAGTTTATCCACTACTAACAAATAAACTTTCTGGGTTGCAGGACAACAACTTAACTTCAAAAAAAAAAGACACTGGTCTGACCAACCAGTGATGACACAACAAATTTAGTGGTTAAAAGATTCAAATTGTGACATGTTTTCTGCTGATTGATTAATACAAGTGATTACTGAATGAAAGAAAATTCCTTTTATGGGCTTTTAAACATGATCTTAAGAATTTTAACATGTACCTGTGTTGTCCTGTCAGCTTGGTGGGTTATGAGTTGATTATATAGTGAGAAAAAACAAAAAAAGGGGGAGAGAAGGCTGACACAGGGCCTGGCCCGGTTGTTTCTCCCCTCTCTGAATAACACAGCCAACACAACATCATTTTCCTGTTCGTCTGTTTTTGTTTTGTTTTTTCTCTTTATGCTTGATTACAGGCTGCTTTGCCGAGGCTGACCTGGACTCCTGCTCTCCCCTCTACCATCTTTGATGTGACCCTGACCAAATGCTACAGCAGCTGGACCCACAACAACAACCTGCAAATGTCAACAGTGCTGCAGGAAAACGATCTCATGCAGCGGAGACGGAGAGCGTTAAATCCAAGGCCCGTTTCACTACACGGGGGAGATTTCCAGACAGCTTCAGCTGACAGAGCTGTGACGAGACGCCCATTAAGCCCGGATGAAAAGTGAGGCCGAGCAAAAGAATGCTGACCTTAACAACTCTGCATTAAAACTGTGCAGGACAGTGACGGACCAACACGGATGATCGGGCAGCAAAAAGGGCGTGCCAGAGACAGGAGGAGTAACTGAGGTCAGGAGGCACCTCAGAATGGACAAAAGCACCAGAAGAAAATAAGCTGAAGGCACAGGTGTCGGGGCTCGGCCAGGAGCTGACCTCTGAGAAGAGCCGAATAGCAGAGCCGCAGAAGGCCGTGGAAGCAAAGCAAGGAAAACATCAATGGACTTCAATCTGACGTGCACGGAAAAGACTCTGAGGTTTCTGCCCTCAGTAAGAGCTCAAGGCATCAGAGCAGAAACTGAGCATGGCTCAGGAGGAGCTGGCTGCTAATCGAACCCATCAGTCAGGCTTGGAGTCCCAGACACAGGACTTGAAATCAGGCCAGAGCTTGCTGGAGCAGGAGGTCGCCAAACCTGACAAGAAGCTCCTACAGCAGGAGCAAGCCCTGAAGGAGCTACAGAAGCAAAAGGGTCAAGTTAAGGAGGAGCTGGACAAGGAGAAGATGCAGGACACTGGAGAAAAGGACTGCCTCAATTGGGGCCAGAACCAGTATGGACAGAACTTTGAGCAGCAGCACCAATGGATGCAAACGGACTGAAATGGAGGAGGGCAGGACCCCAGGGCACGCTTCAGGCCGTGGTTTACCCAGAACACCAGAACAGGAAAGTGATGAACACAAACACACACAAACACACACATCTACATACACTGACTCAGAATGAAGAGAAACACACATATGAACACATATGCACTCGTTGATTGAGTGAGAACTGACACACACACACACGCGCCGAGTCAATTCACTGAGAAATGACACACACACGCGCACAGAAATCGAAATGCTGATTCAATTCACTGAGAAGTGATTCACACACATGCACACGCTTGTGCAATGAAGAGTGATGCACACACACACGCTGATGCAATGAAGAATGCTTTACTAACAAATGCTTATGCTGACACGCAAAACCTTTTTCCTATGATTATTTTTCATTTACAATGTAAATTTTGTCTGTTTGTTACTCCTTTTTTTTTTTCTTCTTTACAATAGCTGGTGACCTGCAGAATCACCGCTCTCACAATCAGAGGCAATTACTTTTACACAGCGCGCAAAAACACTGTGACGTCAGACACATTCACACTCACTTTTTTCATCTGCGTAAATAAATCATATGGCCAATGGCATGTGCCATGGTGATCCATAAGTATGAGCACAAGTTTATTTAATTATTTTTCAACCCAACAAAACAAATAAACAAAAACATGATGCTGATGCTATGAACACTCTACACACATGAGTCAAGATGCAGAAAAACTGCTGCGCATCTGAAAGAAGAAGCTGAACTCACGGAAACGCTGCACACTCCAGTTATCATAGTTATCATAGTTCTGTTTCCCTCTCTTTGATGAGTTCTCAGCCAGCTCTCAATCTGATAATGTGTAGCTTGCTCATCAGCTCAGAAGAGACTGCAACGCAACCTCACACAGTGGTTGCGTGCTTTTCCCCACACAGTGGCAAAGACTTGCACTTTCATATTCAATTCAGCTTCTCCATCATGTACTTTTAGATGTTTTATACAGGGTTCAGCATATTAGTTGTTTTCACAGGTGTGCTCTATATCTCAACAATGGCTCATAATAAGACGACAGTCTTTCAAACAGGTCAAGTGCCTCTATGCACATCATTAGTTAAAATATTTACCTATATCACTTCACCTCATATGTCATTGTACCGAATGTGAGCAACCCTAAGCTTAATGCAGATTACTTTTAACAGTTATCCACCTCAATTAAATCTATGGTCTGGAGCACAGGCTGTTGTCGATCAGGGCAAGCTAAAGAATAAACATTTTGTGTCAGCAAGGGGTGGGGGAAAGCCATTCACCAGAGCATATCTTAAGTGCTGCTGATGTGGGCTGGCCTTCTCCACACGCTCTTCAAGGCTGGTGTGTTTTCTGAAAACTTCTAACATTTGAATCTCTTCCATTCATAAGCCTGCGATTAACCGCATGGCTCAGGTCCGCGTGAAACCCGCGCGACCGTGCTCGCGTGAACCCGCGCAGCTAAGGAGCCGTCACCCTCTTTTATTTAAATACTTTGCGCTGCCAGGAGCAAAGTCCAGCATAAACGTCTGTCACCCTCTGACGCACTCTTGGTTGCTTAGGAACCCATGATAACAACAACAGCCGTTGTCACAGACCACGTGTTCTGCTCCGCACCCACTCACATAAACACAACAACAACAACGAATAGGCCTATTGTCCAGCACAATCTGGACCCCGCGGAACTTCTCAACACCCCACAAAGCGGCGGAGAACTCACTTCTCGCTCCACAAAGCAGCGAACAACTCATTTATTGCTCCACAAAGCAGCGAAAAACTCACTTATCGCTCCACAAAGCAGCGAAAAACACCGTTCCTAGCCCCACAAAGCGGCTAAGGAACTACACAACCACACGGTTATAGAGTCGGGCTCTTTGAACTTACTCGGTGTTGCTTAGCATGTAGTATAGCCTCGAATCCCGCCGATCGTCATTCATCGAGGAGAGAAAACAGACAGCTAATCCACCGGCCCGATGACAAATTCTCACGTCTTGGGACTTTTACTACAGGAACTTCCTGGCTGACGTCAGTCTTTCAGTGTGTCTCTTCTCCCCTCGGTGAATGTCGACTCCAGGGCTCCGGCTCTCGAAGGACCAATTAATGATAGGTTTGTAGCATAAACCTATTCGCTGGAACGTTAAGGACAATTCAACTACACAGCAAAAAGCATTGAACACCAAGTAGGCAAAGTTCTTCGTGTTACTCATGCATGAGGGAGAGAACCACGACAAGCGCCGTTCCTTCGCTTGACCCCAGTCGCTCTCGTCCGCTCCTCCGTAACACTGCTCTTTTATTGAGGTTACATAATGAATCCGAACACCTAGACTGCACAATTGTTCTGGGGGGAGACCTCAACCTGGGACTAAATGAAGAAATGGATAGGCTCAATACAGCAGGAACTCAGCGTAACTGGCAGTCCACAAATATAATCAAACAGTATATGAGCGACTTTGGTCTTTGCGATGCATGGCGCTCCCTTCACCCCAATAGTAAGGAATATACTTTCTTCTCACATGTCCATCACTCCTACTCTCGTCTGGATTATTTTCTGGTCAGCAGCTCACTGCTGAGTAACATTACAGACACTGAGATTCATCCTATAGCTGTCAGCGATCATGCTCCTGTATCTTTAACACTAATACAGATGAATAATACTACACCAAGAAAAAACTGGAGATTTAATACATCACTGCTCAAAGACGAAGAGTTTATCAAATACTTTAAAAAAGAATGGACTCTATATTTAGGCTTTAATGACATTCCTGGAACATCAGCATCTGTCCTCTGGGAAGCAGGGAAAGCCGTGATGAGAGGTAAAATAATCTCTTTCTCATCACATAAGAAGAAAGAAGAAAACAAAAAAAATTCAGGAACTAGAGAAAAACATCAAATCCTTAGAAAAAGCCTATGTGTCACACCAAGATCAAGAAATATTAAACAAAATACGCAAGACAAAACTAGAATTAAATGAAATTATTAATAAAAAGACTAAATTCTTAGTACAAAGACTTCGCCTGCAAAATTATGAACACAGTAACAAATCCGGACAATTTCTTGCTAACCAGTTAAAAATCAATAAAGAAAAAACAACTATATGTGCTGTTAAAGATTTATCTGGGAATACAATATATGATCCTAAAAAAATAAATAACATTTTTAGGGATTTCTATGAAACTTTATATACACCACAAATAAACCCATCTAAAAACGAAATTGATCAATTTCTCGACAACATAACTCTTCCAAAATTATTAGACACCCAAGCAATGGCACTGGATTCGCCACTGACGCCAGGTGAACTCCAGGAAGCTCTGATAAGTATGCCCAATAATAAGGCTCCAGGTCCAGATGGTTTTCCAACAGATTTTTACAAAGAATTCTGGACAATTCTGGCACCAGTTTTTCACAGGATGTTGCAGGAAATCAAAAAAAATGGTAGACTACCACCAAATATGAACTCTGCAAATATCAGTCTCTTACAAAAACCAGGCAAAGACCCTGTATATCCCTCAAGCTATCGTCCAATATCCCTTATTAATGTAGACCTTAAAATAATCTGCAAAGCTCTCTCAAAGAGATTAGAGAAAATAACCCCCCTTTTAATTCATCCTGACCAAACTGGTTTTATAAAAGGTAGGCACTCATCAACAAATACACGTAGATTACTTAATTTAATAGACTACTCATGCAGTAAAAACACTGAAACCATAATATTTTCTTTAGATGCAGAAAAAGCATTTGACAGAGTTAACTGGAAATTTCTATTTGCAACTTTACATAAATTTGGTTTTGGACCCTGTTTCATAAACTGGTTAAAAATATTATATAACTCCCCAACAGCTTGTGTCAGAACAAATGACCAAACATCCTCCCGCTTCTCTCTTCTGAGGGGCACCAGACAGGGATGCCCACTCTCCCCTTCACTGTTTGCAATTTTTATTGAGCCATTAGCAGCAGCAATTAGACAGGCTACAACAATTAAGGGCATAAAATGTAAGAATATAGAACATAAAATCAGCCTTTATGCAGATGATGTGTTACTTTTTCTCCAAAACTCACAAACCAATATCTCTGGGGTAATTGCATTGATAAATTCCTTCTCAAGTGTCTCAGATTATTCAATTAACTGGTCGAAATCAACAGTTCTTCCGATTAATTGCTCCTTCCATAATTCTTCTCCTTCCCCACTGCAATGTGGAAATATAAAATATTTAGGTATTAATGTCTCTCCTAAACTTTCAGAATTAACTAAATTAAACCACATCCCACTTTTAAAGACAGTAGAAGGCGACCTGGCTAGATGGAAATCTTTACCCATATCACTCATGGGAAGGGTCGCCGCTATAAAAATGATGATCTTGCCAAAAATAAACTATTTATTTTCAATGATCCCAAATAAGCCATCACAAGATTGGTTCAGATCTCTAGACTCGTACATTTCTAAATTCCTTTGGAAAGATAAACCCCCACGTATCAGTTTAAAAACACTACAAAGGACCAAGGATAAAGGAGGATTAGATCTGCCTAACTTTAATCACTATTTTTTAGCCAACAGGCTTCAGTTCATCTCTAGATGGTTTAAACACACCTTCTTAGATGAACCTTGGATAGATGTAGAACAGGCACTATGTAATAACCTAGAAATTTCAGACCTACCATTTATCAGCTCAAACATCAAATGACATGAATGCTTTAAAAGCATCAATATTAGCTCTTCTCTGACAGCATGGTGGGAGTTTCTAAAAATGACAGAGTCTTCATTAATCCCATGCAAACGTACACCTATCTGGAACAACCCGGACATATTACAAAACAATAATATGATAAACTTTTCAGATTGGAGTTGCAAAGGAATTAAATACTTGGAACATATATTGGAAGGAACAGACTTTATTTCGTTTGACAGACTAGTTATACAATATGGGATCAACAAGAAACGATTTTTGGAATATCAACAAATTAAATCCATAGTAAAAAAGAAATTTAATCCCAGTGAAGCTGAATTACAAACACCACCAAGTGTGGTACAATTTCTTAGTCTAAAACCCCCCAAATTATTGTCTAAAATATACAGAACTCTTTCTAAAATAGATGAATCAATATCCCTTCCTATTGCAAAATGGGAAGCAGATTTATCAATCAACTTAGACCCAAACTTTTGGTCTCAGATATGCTTAAAAACCTTTCAATGGATCAGAAATCCCAGTTTGCAATTAATACAATACAAAATATTACACAGAGTGCACTATACTGGTCATAGGATGTTCAAGATGGGCTATACGCCTTCCAACAACTGCTCACACTGCACAGCAAATACACCGGACAATTACATCCACGCTCTTTGGTTCTGTCCACCAGTTCAGAAATTTTGGCGTGAGATATGTGAAGACTTATCAAAGTGTCTGAAATGTAACATTCCAGCCTCCCCTTTAGTATGCTTGCTGGGCAACTTGGATGAGGTCACTGCAGAAATAAACACAGCCCACGTTGTTTTTACGGCCCTATGCATTGCCAAGAAAATGGTCCTCATTAACTGGAAAAATAAAAATAATCTTAATTCTAACCAATATAAAAACCATCTAATAGATCACATTAGTCTTGATACAACCTCTGCCATCACGTTTGATCAATCCCTTTGGGCTCCTTTGATCGGCTTCATCACCTAGTGGGGGTGGGGGGTCATGGTTTGGTCCTGCCTTCGCTATTGTGGTTGATGTAGGGGTAGGGACGGCCTTAGGGCGTCTGGGGAGTCCCTAGGGACGTTCCCCTGGAGGGCCTAACCTGGGGGCTGTGGCCATGACCTGGTTAGAAGCTCTGGGGCTCTTGGATGGTGTTTTCCTTGTGGCTGCGTACAGCGGAGATGGGGGAGGGTCTGTGCTGGCGGACGTTGGTTACTGGCCTGGTAGCCTGGCTGCCCCTGGGAGGGTCCGGGACGGGCGTGGAGGCTTGGGGGTCTGGGGGTGCTCCGCCCCCCGGTCTGGGGTGCTGGCCGGGCCTTGGGGGCTTGGGTCCTGGCTGTTGTGTCGCCGGAGCAGTGGGCGGGTGGGTGCAGGGGGGCTCAGCCCCAGTGCAGGGGACCTCTGGTGCATCGGCCCAACTAGGGGGCTCTCTAACTGGTGGGGAGGTTGTTACATCTTTGCAGGTGGCCTCCTCACTACAGGAGCTCACTCTGCAGGTGGGGGGAGAGATATAGGAGAGGGGGAGAATGAACTCAACCTGGGTGTCTATTGTCTTGTGTAGTTTGGGAGATGATTGGATGATGGGGTGGGTGCAGTTTTCTCTGGGGTGGAGTCGGGTGGGCTGCCCCGGACTCTGTGGGGCTGGGCAGTGCTGCTGCTGCGGGCCCCGGTCCGGATGGGCCTGGGCCTCCTTGCCCTGGTGGGTTCCAGAGCGTGGGGGTGCCTACTGGGGTCAGCGGGGGAGCTGGCCCCAGGGAGGGGCCGCTTGCCCCTCCCTTTCTTCCCTCCCCATCCTCAGCTGCCTCCCTATTCCCGCTCTACCACACCCACCCACACACGCAGGGCTTGGGGTGCAGGTATGTCACCAGGGTGCAGGGGAGGCACTCCCCCTCTGTCCCCTTCTGGCCGCCTGTGCCTCAATTTTATTCTGCAACCTAGACATCCACATTACTCACACTCTCACATAACACATACATATAGGGCCTTGGGGGTGGGCACGTTTTACAGCATCCAGAGGATGGTCGTTGTACTCCAACCCACCTCTGGCACTGGTGCCCTACCCTCAATTTTAAATGCATTTAGACACTGAGGGTTTTCGGGAGGAGCCGTGCTGGTCTCTGAGAGGAAGCTAGTACCATGCTCTCCTGAGTTTTAAATGCACTTTAGAACAGCACACAACAACATTACATATGAGCGGGCGTAGGGAGGTTTGAGGTCTTCACTCACCCCGGTTCTGTTAGCCGTCAGGGCTGGGGGGCTGGGAGGAGGTGCTGGCCGTCAGACTGGGGTCTGGGATGCGGGGCCTCCCTGCTACTGCAGATAAGGAGGTGGTCCGCTTGCCTCCACCCCAGAGAGAAGGGTTACATCTCCTGGGTCTAGGTGCGGCTTGCCCCTCTGGGGGCGGGGGTACCTGGACCTGGGATATAGAGTATGTTTGGGGAGTGCGACTGTCTGTGCAGTGTCTATTTGTGTCTGTCTACACGTTGGGTGAGTGCCGAGTATTTGGTTGTGCATATGGGGGTGGGAATGCACGTCTGTGTCCGCGTGTGCCTGTTTGTCTGTGTCTATATGTCAGGTTGGGTCTTAGACTCAACCTCTCTGGGTACATCTCAGGCCCTCTAAAGTACGGAGGCCTATCTCCCCTCACCACACTCCCTGCCGGTGGCTGATGCCCTCAGACGTTGGTGTGTTGGTGGTCCTTGTCATCTGGGGCTGGGCGCTCATGCATGTACCGGCTCACTCCTGGTGGCCGATTGGCGGGGCCGGGCGCCTGTGGCCCGGCTGGGCTCCTTCCGGGGGGTGGGATGCCCTCAGGCCTCTGGCCTCTGGGCCTGAAGCTCGGTCCTCTCTGGCACAGCTGGCTGCCGGCAGAGCCCGCGGGCACGCCACTGCAACCCCCTCTGGCCTCTGCTCCGTAGCTGCGGGGTGACCTCTCGTTTGGGGCTCTACTCAGCTCTTCCCAGGAGGGTGGCACGGTTCCCCCCCCCTTTGGTGGTCCTCCTCGGGTCCTTGTACTCTGGGGCCTCTGGATATCTGGGGCCTGGATCTCCTCCATACCTGCTTCATACCCTGGTGGACGGGGCTATGGCTCCCCACACTCCCTAGCAGATCGTTACATGGAGAAACCTTTGGAATACAAGCATGCTGATCCACACAGGTATGCACACAGGTGTACACACGGGTGTTCACAGACGCGGACTACACCTTTCTTGGCTGCTGCCTCAAAGCACATTGTGCGCTGTCTATCTTGCGTGCTGCACAATATTGTTTATTATTTAGTATCTACTGTTATCTACTGCTAGCTAGTTTATTGTGATGGTGCTGTTTTTATTATGTTGCTCTTTGTTGTTTGCTTTCTCTTCTGTTTTTTTTCTCCATACAGGTGATCCAGGCGTTTTGTTTGTTTGTGTGTTTGTTTTTTCCTTTCTTCCCCCCCTTCTAACCGTCTCTTCTCCCCTTTGGTTTTCTTTCTCTCCCTCTCTTTCTTTCATTCTTTCTCCCTGTCCTATCCCCCAGTCACGTCTGTCCCGTTTGTAGCAACCGAAAATAAAATAAATACATAATTATAATAAAGGTCAATCAAATGGACCAATATGGCAAGGCCATGATGATCCACTTGGTAAAATAAATCCGCTTGGCATCTTTCTTGGCCTTAAGACAACAATTCTGATGGCTAAAGATCCAAACGGGACACAAAAAAAAAAAAAAAAAAAAAAAAAGAGTGGACGGACAGAAGAAACAGGAAGGTCCATGTGTATGAGGATGGCTCTGATCAGCCAGAAGAACAGCACCAGGTGTACAGAAACCGAACGAAGATGAATGAAGACCTGCTGAAAACTGGAGACCTCAGTCTGACCCTGAAATACCCCACAGAAGAAGACGCAGACACCTACACCTGCACCGTCTACAGCAGGAGGGGAAAAGTCCTGAAGAAGAAAAGAGTGCAGCTCTATGTCGGAGGTCAGTGCTGTAGAACTGAGAGGAAACGAGTGTCACATGTTTCCATGTGCTACACACTTTATCCATTTTCTGAGACAAATGTTTAGAACTTTCAACCTTTAAAAATGCAAACTACATTTTTAAAACTAAATTTACTTTTGACCCTTTGACTGTTGTGAATCTATCCAAACAGAAATCCAACAGGGCTTTAGAACCCAGTTTGGTTCAACACTCAGAAACAAGAAAACACACAAAATGTCCTGGTGCTCTCTTATAAGTCCTGCAAGATACAGAATGAGCTTCAAATGTATAAGTCCAGAGATGAAGTAAGAAATCAGAGTATTTACTGATGTAATCAGAGTATTACTGAAGTAATGGTGAGCTGTATGCACAAGTGATCAATCCAACCAAGCAGACAGATGAGAAGAAGACTAAAGTAAAACCCAGGAAACAGAAATGACAACCAACAGTAAAATATTGGACTGCCGAGTTCATACAGTGCTGTGAAAAACTATTGGCTCCTTCCCGATTTCATATTTTTCCCATATTTGTCACAATTAAATGTCTCAGGCCATCAAACTAATTTTACTATTAGAGAAAGACAACCTGAGGAAATAGAAAATGCAGCTTTTTATGAAATATTGTGCGTTTTAGGCCCTTTTATCAAATATTCCAAAACCTTCATTTTGTTTTGTTTATTAGCCATTCAGAGGTCGACTTACTGGTATGTTTCAGATCATTGTCCTGCTGCCTGAGTGCTCTTAAGCTTCAGGGCATGAACTGATGTCCTGATGTTCTCCTTCAGGATGTTTTGTTGGAGGGCAGAGGTCGTGGTTCATCAGTTACAGGAAGTCGTTCTGAATCAAAGCAGCCCCGACCATCACACCACCATGTCTGACTGTTGCTGTTCTCTTTATGAAATGCTGTTAGTTTAATGTAACGGGACTAAAACCTTCCATATAGTTCAGCTTTTATCTCATCTTTAGATGTTCTGGGTTCTTCTGTGACCTCCTGGATGAGTCGTTGATGTGCTCTTGAACTAATCTGTTTCTGAGTTTTCTCCATGTGTGGATGATGATGGTCCTCACTGTGACTTTACAGGAGTCCCAAAGTCATAGAAATATCTCTGTAAGCATTTCCACACTGACAGATGTCACTGTCTTTGTTTCTCGGCTGTTTCTTTAGATCGTGTCATGATGTGCTGCTGTTTGAGATTCACTTTGTCTGACAGCTTCTATTTAAGTGAATCCTTGATTCAGCAGGTCTGTCAGTAATCAGAGCAGCTTGTGGCAGTGAAATGTATTTCATCACAGTTCATTCAGGATTTTTGATCCATGGCCAGATAGCTTTGGATAGCTTTGATCTTTAATTAATGAAATCCACATTTCAAAACTATGTTTGGTATTTACTTGTGTTATGTGGAGTCTGGAAAGGGACAAATACTGCAGCACTGTACTCTAAGACTAAACTGAGGGAAGACACACAGCTCGATGCAGGTGGAGCACCTGAGAGAGGAGCAGGTAAACACAGGAGGACAGTGAGGAGATTAAAATGAAAAAAGAGGGTGAGTAACCCAACAGCATGCAGGAGAAACTCAAAGAAGAACTCAGCCAGGATCTGTTGCCCTCCTGTGGTCATTTTGTAGAAACTACAAGATACAGTAATGGATTACGCAGCTCTCAGTCTCCTTTATATAACTCAACTTCTGGATTCAGTAAACTTTAAACATGGTGGTAGCCTGCAGAGATCAGATTGAACAGGGCCTAAATGTGCTGTTCCCTCAGAATAGCAAAAAAAATGTCTTCATTATAACAATTGAATGTGATTAAGTGGAACATCATTTTTATTGTAATAAAAAGGGTTTTTATAACAATTTCCCACCATAAATCTCAAAACCTACAACACAAAGATGAACTACCTTCCTCCTCATTCTGCTTCTCTTATGCAGTCTCTCTCTCTCTCTCTTGCTCTCTCTCTCAGTCCCCCAGGTGGAGGTGGAATCAGGGGTGGAGTCAGTCCTGCTGCTTTGCAAAGCCACAGTTTACCTGCCCAAAGATGCTAAAGTGGAGTGGAAGGATAATTACTACCACTGGTACAACAGGAAGGTCCATGTGTATGAGAACAGCTCTGACCAGCCTCACAAACAGGACCAGGTTTACAGAGACCGAACAACGATGAAAATAAACCTGCTGAAAACTGGAGACCTCAGTCTGACCCTGAAATACCCCACAAATGGAGACAACCACACCTACACCTGCACCGTCTACAGCAGGTGGAAGAGGATTCTGATAGAGAAAAAAGTGACCCTGAAGGTCAGAGGTCAGTGCTGTGGATACAGGTCAGTTGACAGTGGGATCAGATCAAAATATCCATCTATTCAATGTATTTTACAGTGTTAGGAAGTTTGATGTTATTTATTAGTGTGAATGCTTGAAAAGCAGTATTGTTCTTCTATTCTTTATTATTGTCTCTCACTCTGCCAAGATTCATCTTAAACACTTCTCTTTCAACTGCTGCTGTGCCCACAGTGTTTGCTCTACAGCCATCATTTTACCCTCAAAACGTCGCCATTGTTGTTTTCTTTCCAACAGCGTGTCTTTCAAAGCTCAGAGATGTAAACTTTTTAAACTGTGTGGATCCAAGTGGAGGGATCACATTTTAGTCGTTCAGTGATTCAAATATGAACTTTTAATATTCATTCAGATGTTTTCTGACTCTAAATTTTCTTTTCTCATTTCTTAGGTTTTTCTAATTTACAATTAAAACCTTTTCAGCTTTTTTCTTCTTTCGTGTAAACGTCAGTGTTTAGCAGTTCAGCACTTTTGTTTTCATGTTAAATTCTGTTGTTTTTTTTTATCTCATTCAAACTTTTTAACTTAAAATTCAGCAATTAATTAATTTCAGTGCATACATTCAAATTTCAGCATTCACACTGCAGTTTCTTCAGAAAATGCACTTTCTAGTTATATATTTAACTTGATGCAAAAACAGTCATAGCTCCGTCAGAATAACTATAACATGTTTCAGCAGGACTATGAAACATAAAACGGCAGAAGCATTAGACATCTCAGCATACTGTCTTCAGCTTAATTTCCAAATGTTAAGACTTGTGCAGTTAACTATGTGAGACTGTGATACAGTTTGTGACATCACTAGTGGCTCTGCCCCTCCAAAACATCTCCAAACAACCAGTTTTTCTTCTGTGCGTGAAAATAAGAGAGCTTCTCTTTCTTCAGTGTGACAGTTACAACATGCACATTAATCCAGAAAAGAAGAAGCTAATGAACGCTAAATGTACTGAGAAACATCTCTTTGAAACTTACACAAATATCTCCACTCGGCACATGGTGAAGATGTTGTGGAAGATTTTCCACCATTAACATTTACACTCTGAGCCTCCAGCAGTTAAACAGGGATCCTGGTAATAAGCAGACTTTACTAGAACAAACCTCATACTGAAAATGTGCAGAGTAATAGTGAAAATATACAAGGATTGTGTTCTCCAGACCAGTGGAGGTCCTCAGTGAGTTAGAAAGGCAGAGCTAATTGATCAACAGCAGTATGAAGCTGAAGGAGCATTTATCAGATCACAGAGTAAATGTCTCAAAGAGGGAGAAAACATGCATCAAATAGAAATAAAACTCTATAAGCAGTGAAAATAATGTGTCAGTCACTGATGATACAAAGATATTAAAGTAATGAGCTTATTTCTACAGTAACCTTTATAATTCAAGTATGAATAATTCTGCCATCAAACTCTCTTTGCTATGACTCTGTCTCAAATATGAATCAGTTAAATGAAGCAGAAGGTGGTTATTGTGCCAGATCTGGTTCTCTGAATAAAAGCAGCTAAACATGAATAAATCTGCAGCAGTGGCTTTACTGCTGAGTATATTAATAATCTCTCTTAACAACTTTCAAAATTTAAAGTCTCTAAAAATCAGCATCTGTGTGTAATTTCATCGCTCATCATGATTTTTCTCACTCATGTGTAAAAAATTCATTCTGCTCTGTATCTACAGGACTCAGAAAACCTGTGTGAAAATTTCTAGGTTTGATCTTAAATCAGCATAAACAGGCGACTGTTGTCAGCTTAAAGATGTTTGGTCTTTATTGGACAGAACAGTGAGACAGAGAAAGGAAAGCAGAGAGACAGACTGATGAGTGGACATACAGCAAAGGGCTGAAAGTAAAGTTCACTCTGCTACATGGACACATGTTGTACATGCTGAGCAACAGCACATCTCATCCTAACAAGCTTTGTGCTTGGAGATGAAGCTGCATTAAAGGTGGAGGGAAGGTGGAGCTGTTTGTTCTGCTTTAAAATGCTGCAGCTCCACTCTGACTTCCTGTGGCTCTGAGTTTGCATTATTGCACCTTTGAAAGTTTCACTGAAACAGCATTGAGGGCTACGAAGCAGATCAATGTGTTAGTGAGGTGAGTGTGTGTGTTGTCATGGTAACAGCTCAGTTTCCGTTTACTAAGCACTGTGTGTGATGTAGTGGAGTCAGAGTGCAGTGTGAAGAAGCTTTGAATAACTCCTTTAGCACGTTAGCAAAGAAAGCCTTGATGAAGGAAAGGAGAAGTCAGCTCCTGTCATGACTGATTTAATAAAACAGGAAGTTGAACAGGTGGAGACTCAGCAGGACTTTCACATTAAAATCTCTGAGCAATCACTTGGTTGGCTGACTGTACAAAGTTGAAGCAGCAGTTTTTCTAATGCACCACCTTCATGTTTCCTTCATATTTGAATCCCCCTGTAGATACTGACAGGTAACCATGTCACACAGAGCTCAAGCCTTTGAATCCAGCTGTGATTGTTGATTTTCTATTGAATGGACTTTTTCAAATCCAGCTGTAGGCCTGTGTTTGTGAGCTCATTAACAGCTGTTTATTTAGAGAGACGTGGTCCTCACAGGACAGTCACTACAAACATATGATTTTATAGAATATGATGCATTACTGCAGATTCAACACAATAGAAAGGATTTGAAATGAGCTCAGCCTTAAACATGTGCAGCAGTAATATTGATCCATAGACACTGATGGGAACATTTTTCTGCACAATAAGTACTTTGACTTTTCATACTTTATGTACAATTTGCCAGTACTGCAGTTTTGTGTGTAGTGAGGTGTTTTCATGGTGTTTTCTTGGTGCTTTTACTAAAGGAACGCTTCTATCAAATTCTTCCAAATGTTGTCAAACTGAGCTGTGTGATGAAGTGAGTGTGACAGAAACACTCAGACTGTGTTTCTCTGCTTCATCAAGTCAAATCTGGTCCTCAGAGACTGAATAAAGTCCTGTCCCACTAACAGCAGCTCCAACAGTCTGTTCACTGCTTTCTTCCTGTCAGTCTTCATCTTTCTGCTGCGTCTCCTCTTCACACTGACCACTTTCTATCTAACAGTGAGCTCCCAGTGAAGCAGCAGCATTCAGCCTGTTAGAGTCAACACAAATGTCTCCATCCAAGCTCATGTTGTGCTTTGTTGTCCTCTCAGTCCCCCAGGTGGAGGTGGATTCAGGGGTGGAGTCTGTCCAGCTGCCCTTCAACACCACACTTCACCTGCCTGAAGACGCTAAAGTGGAGTGGAGGGACAGTGATGGGGAAAAAGTCCATGTGTATGAGAACGGCTCTGAGCAGCCTGAAGAACAGGACCAGGTTTACAGAGACCGAACGAAGATGAATGAAGACCTGCTGAAAACTGGAGACCTCAGTCTGACCCTGAAATACCCCACAGAGAGAGACAACAGGACCTACACCTGCACCGTCTACAGCAGGGAGGGAAACATCCTGCTGAAGAAACAAGTGGAGCTGAAAGTCAGAGGTCAGTGCTGTAGATACAGGTCAAAGGTCAGAGGTCATGTAGGAGTTTATTCTCTAAAACTTTGAATCTATTTTCAGTTCATTCAAATAAAATAAATTCTTCAATGTTTTGATCTAAAAGCCAAAAATGTCAGGCGGAGCAACTGTGTCTCCTCCCTCATCTCCTCCTCAGCTGAACTGAAGTCAGGGCTGTAACACGAGGAAACGTGCAGAAATGACTGAGTCAGCATGTTGTTGAAGTGAGTTGAGTGATGGTGAGCAGATTAGATGTGCGAGCCTCCCTGTAGAGAAAAGCAAATCTTCTCCAGAGTTTCCCACCTCATGTTTTCCTGTGTCACAGCTGATTGTCACATCCTGGCTGTCACTAAATGAGTGGTCCAAAGGTGGAAGGAGGAGCACAGTTAGATTGTTCACCTCCTAACCTGTGAAATCAATCAGCTGAATGAAAAACACTGTGATCCTATGAGCTGCTATCAGGGCTGCTCCATTCTCAGGATTCTCATCTGGATGATTGAAGCAGATTATTGATGAAGTCAGCAAACAGCTTTCAAAATGGCTCTTTTTCCAGGGGAACTCCCTGAAATGTAAATCTCATTGAAATGAAGAAGAAGTCCAAAGGCGTGGTTAGGCCCAGACTTGTGGCTGTTTTCAATGTAAAGCCCATGTTGCAGGCAGCTGCTGCTCCTTACTGGCCCACAGTCTCCACTGATGGATGTGTCAGCTCACTTGTACTGTAGCCACGGGGAGAGCGATGGAGAGGTGAAGCTGACAACCAGAGGTGTAGTGCTATTTGTTGAAGTAGCCCAGCGCACCGTGTGCCATGGAAGCACAAGTTTCCAGAGATGATTGGACTCTGAGCAGAAATGATCCATGTTGGACTGAATTTAAGAACAGATCATAAAGTCCTCTGTGTGCCCAGCCCGTCTGTCTGAGCATCTTCATCAGTGTGCAGCTGATCTACAGCTAATGTGCTGATTGATGAGCAGCCTGTTCATGGTGATGATGAGAAACAGATTTGATTCAAAGCACAAATGAGTGAAAAAGGAGCAGCAGCCATGATAGAGCGAGTCATCTGCTGACAGAAATAGTGGAGTGAAGGATTTGTGCAGCGTTTCTCTGTGAAAACAGCTGATTCAGATCAATGAGAGGAGGATGAAGGAGAAGCAGCATGTTTCTGATAGAAGGATCACTGCTGTGCTACAAACTGCTGGGACTGTGTGTGAATGTGTGTGTGTGACGGCTCAGCTGGAGGCAGGATTGGTCCAGAGGAGAGCTGCTTTATTCCAGACTAACTCTTCCTGAAAGCTGAAATCTGTGTGGAACAGCTGACCTGTACCATGTGGAAAAGAACAGCAACGTGATTCAGCGTCAGATCCCGACACATCCACGGATTCATCCCGTTACAGGAACTGTGCCACACGTGGCCTCTGTTTGTTCTGCATGTGATGCTGCAGGGATTTCTTCAAGTCACTATAATATAGTGTCAGATGGACACATGAAGCTAACACGGCACATCTTTGTGAGTCTGCAGCATGTTGACACACATGTCAGTGTTGTACAGATCTGAGAGCAGCACAAACAAACTCCATCAAAGTGATTTGTGCTGTTGCAGAGCTGCGTGACTGCATTTGTCTTCATTATGGACACATTTCTACAAATGGGACTAAACATGTGACCCTCTGCACATCCATGGGTCAACAGTGCACCCATTGGCTGGATGCAGCTTGTATTGTGGCTCCTCCCCCTTAGCTTCAGGTCAGTTTAGCTGTGTTTCCTCCAAATCCCAGAATTCCTGAGGAGCAGGAATATGTGGGGCTGGGCTCTAAACACTCAGGGTGAGGACTGAGTGAAGCTACAGGACAGAGCCAAAGTTTCAGCACTGCGCTCACAGCTTTGAGACGTCCAATCAGCAACTGGTCCTGATAACATCTCCCCTCTCATTCCACATACATGAAGACTGCTAGAAGCAGCTATCAGCCACATCAGGCTCACATCATGCTTGGTATTAAACATGCTGCAGTCTGCAGTAAACTCCCTGCCACAAAGCTTTGAGTGCTCTGAAAGGGAATCTCCTCCAAATCCACCTGTAACAAGGTCACCTGCAGAAATAACTGTGTCCACGGGCAGAGTCACTAACACTCTGCACCAGAGCTAAACCTGCTTTGGAGCTAAAAAGCTGCTGTCAGGGTTTCCTGCAGAGCTTCACAGGAAATGTGGAGACTGAAAGCTGTGGACAGTTTCTGTGGCTGGATTATTTCATATGTGTTTGTAGGAGTTTCACTTTCAAAGTTTGGAGTAAAGTGTTGAAATAAATCAGGTCTGTGACGCACACTTTACTGCAGATTGTTCTCAATGTAACACAAAAAGCAATCAAAATGTGATTGATCCTGATGTGGTTGTTGCTTCTAGCAGTGTTCATGTATTTGCACAGAGAGGGGGAGATGTTATCAGAGTGTGTAAGTGATCAGATCTGATGCTGAATCATGTTCATGTACAGTCAGCTGATCCTCACAGTTCAGTTTGTAATCATCAGTGTTGGTCAAGTTACTTGAAAAAAGTAATCAGTAACTAATTACTGATTACTTCCCCAAAAAAGTAATCCCGTTACTTTACTGATTACTTATTTTCAAAAGTAATTAATTACTTGGTTACTTAGTTACTTAGTTACTTTTTAAAAACACGATTTACAACCTGAATAGGTGATAAAGCGATAGATCTGTCAGCCCAATTCTACTTTTTCTGTATAATCCATCATACAAAATGTAATCAAATAGAAAAGTCTCTTTTTAAAACTTGTTTTATTAGTTTTAACCTTTTAACTTTATGCATCAAGCAAATATTTAATTATATGCAACATTCTCTGACTGGAAGAAATTTGTTTAATATTTAAACCTATTTTCTGCACATTCCAGCACATAAAATATTTTTTTTGTGTGTTTACACTCACTCTTTCAAATAGATGCAAGTAAAACACAGCAGAAAATAAATAAAGTCAAAGACTCCCACCTGAGTCTCAGTCCTCAGGACCTCACACAGTCCCAGCAGCTTCTATCAGCAGAGTTCTCCCTGATATCACAAACATATTGATCCTCCTTCAGCCTCCTCTCATTGATCTGTTTCCACAGAGAAACTCATCAGTGAAACCTGAGCTTACTGTGGATTATTCTGGTTGCTCCATCACTCTCTGCCTCACACTCCCTCATCTGCTGCTTTCCTCTGATTGGCTGCTCTGACAGAGTCTGCTCATGATTGGCTGCATGTTTGTATATAAAGCAGCACGTTGCTGGTAGATCAGCCATCAGCTCATGTTTGTGACTGCAGCATGGCACCAGTTTGCTCCTCGTGTTTCAGTCCCAGACTGACCTGCAGCTCTTTAGTAAATTCAGACAGCAGCTTTTTAACTGTTAGTAAATCTGACCATGAATATCATTATGACACCTCTGACCACTCATTCTGTCTTTATTGGCTTTCATACATGAAACACGCTTAAAGTCACCATTGAATCTAAACTGGATGAAAGCAGCTGTGAGTCACTGCAGCAGCTCTGTGCCAACAACCAACCAACACCTGGGTGGAGTCCCAGCTGAAGCTGAGAGATACTCAGAGATCAGAGACAGAAGCAGCTGTATGTAAGCGTTCTACAGGACGGCTTACACAAACCTGATGTTACTGATGTCTCCTAGATAGATCTCATGGACCAAAGGCTCTCTGTGTCATCTTGGCTCCAGCTGAAATAAACTGAGGGTGAATTTGGGCTTTTAGGGAGGGGTGAAAGCAGAGCGCTGTAAAGGAAAGGGCTGTGATTGGTTCCTAACACGTCAATGAGAAGAAAGGAAAGCTTCAGAGCAACATGAATGAAACAAAGTGTTTTGATAATAATAATAATAATAATAAACTTTATTTATAAAGCACACTTAAAAACTGAGGGTATGCCAAGGTGCTTAACAAGTAAGATAGAGAATAGGAGGAGGATAATAGAAATAGGACCAAAGCAAGTGCTAAGTATGCCAGCAGGTAGCTGTCACTGATACATAGGAAAGCAACAGGTACAGAGCAAACAAGAATTTAAATGAGCATAAAAGTGCATAATATAAAATCATAAAAGAAATATTAACTAGAGGGAAAGGCAAGATTGAATAAGTGAGTTTTTAGTCGTGATTTGAACAGTGCAATGGAATCAGATGCTCGGAGATCGAGAGGAAGGGTATTCCACAGTACCGGGGCAGCCAGAGCAAACGCACGGTCACCCCGGGACTTCAGCCGAGATCTGGGTTGGGTCAGAAGTAGTTGAGTGGCAGATCTGAGTGTTCTAGCAGGAGTATGTGGTTTGAGAAGTTCACTAAGATAACTTGGCGCTAATTTATTAATAGTTTTGAATGTAAGGAGTAATATTTTAAATTGAATACGGTACTTTATGGGCAGCCAATGCAAGCTAGCTAGAACAGGAGTAATATTGCAAAATTTCCTGGTACCAGTCAAGAGGCGGGCTGCTGCATTTTGGACTGTTTGCAGTCTAAGAAGAAGAGAAGAGGGAAGACCGTAGTACAAGGAGTTACAATAATCCAACCTGGAGGTCACAAAAGCGTGAATAAGCTTCTCCAGGTTCTCATGCGGAACATAATGCCTAGCCTTAGAGATAAGGCGCAGTTGGTGGAAGCTAGATCTCACTACAGCAGACACTTGCTTATCGAGTTTGATCGAGCTATCCAGCAGTACACCCAAGTTACTGACATAGTCACAAGAAAAGCTAGCAAAGGAACCCAGGGCAGCACAGAGTTGGGCACGAGGGATTTTACTGTTGAACACCACAACCTCAGTCTTCTTATCATTCAAAACAAGAGAATTACTCAGGAACCATTCTTTGACCTCCCGCATGCATTCTTGAAAGTAGTGCAGGGACACAGCAAGGTCGTCAGTAAGTTCAAAATAGATCTGTATGTCGTCGGCATAACAGTGGAAGGCGATATTGTATTTTTCAAAGATTGTGCCAAAGAGGGAGCAAATACAATGAGAAGAGAATAGGGCCTAAAACTGATCCTTGAGGCACACCACAACAGACCGGAGTGGAGGAAGAGGAGAAGGTGCCTAAGTTAACTGATAAGGATCTATCAGCGAGGTATGATTTAAACCAGTCGAGGGCAGTGCCTCTAATACCCACAGTGTGCTCAAGTCTTAGTAATAAAATGTTATGGTCCACCATATCAAAGGCCGAAGAGAGGTCCAGTAAAACTAGGACCATAGAGCGTCCAGTATCAGTGATTACAAGAATATCATTAAGAACTCTAACCAACGCTGTTTCAGTGCTATGCAATGGCTTAAAGGCAGATTGAAATTTCTCAGCAATATTGTTCGTGTCCAAGTACGCCTGGAGCTGGGAGAGAACTAGTTTCTCCAGGATCTTGGACAAGAACGAAAGCTTAGAGATCGGTTTGTAGTTTGAAAGGTCATAACAGTCAGAGTTTCTTGTTTTAAGAATCGGGTGGACTACAGCACGCTTAAAGGCCAAAGGAACACAGCCTGAGAGCAAGGAAAAGTTCATAAGAAATAGGATACTAGGTCCGATTACATCAAAACAGTCCTTAGCTAAACGAGATGGAAGAATGTCAGTATTGGTGTTATTCATTTGAACAACTAGCCGCTTAAGAGTCAAAAGTGGCACAGGCTCAAACTGGTGGAAAGTTGAAATGCACTCAGGAATGGGGAGAGGATATAAAACGGGGGAAGGGAGAACTTAAGAGATGAGACCTTCTCTAAAAAGTGAATTTGAAATCGCTCACAAAGAGCCTGAGAATAAATTAAAGGCATGTCCGGGGAAGGGTTCGCCACAGAGTTAAAAATTTTAAATAAGGTATGGGGGTTATGGTCATTGGCCAGGATGATTTTGGACAAGAAGGACGCTTTGGCCGTTTTAGCAGCACTTTGGAATTTTAAGCGGCTAGTCCGTAGCATGTCATGAGAAACCTGAAGTTTATCTTTTTTCCACCTTCTTTCAGCGCGCCGACACACGCGACATAAGGCGCGCGTAGTGTCATTAAGCCAACACTGAGAGTAGGTTCTAGGGCGCTTCATCTTAATGGGGGCAACAGTATCAAGGATTGAAGAAAATAGCGATAACAAGGAATTAGCACAGTCATCAACCGAGGGAAAAGAACAACAGTCGAGAGTGACAGATGCAGAATCCAAGAAAGACATAGAGAAGTTTGACATCGCTTCAGCATTAATTACACTTAGCGGGCGAAGGGGAGCCGCAGGATGTAGTTCATAAGCCAGTATCAAATATAAATGGGAAATGATCCGATGACGACTGAAAGCCAAAACTGTCCCTGAAATCAGAATCCAGTTCATCTCCAGCCCTGTCAGCAGTTCCAGCTGTAGTGCTGTTACAATAATAGTCATCACTTCTAGTTTCACAGCAGCAAACTGGGAACATTCAGCGTCTCAAAGATTGACCTGTTAGCACCTGCAGACATTGTTGAGCTGGGTCTGCTGATCTTGTCTTCATTTCTCCACTATTTGGAGAAGCTTCAGCAGGTTCCACAGTCAGAGTCAAAGTGGAGTTCTAGCATGGACGTAACGCTTCAAGAAGCTTCAGACAGACAGTGTTCTCCAGAAGTTCTGCTCTAAAAGGAAACTTTGAGCTGGCTCTGTGATTGTTGTAGTCAGAAGGATGGAGGCTGGATCTTTGATGAGTGCTTGCACACAGGCTGTCTTTAAGTATTCTGGGACACAGCCAGAGGACAGACAAGTGTTCATTATTGGAAGCAGCCGAGGGGCAGGGACATCCCAAACTTCACTCAGGAACTTTGGAGGAATCATATCTACACAGCTTGATGAGCGTTTCAGTTGTGCCACAGTCCTTCAAAGCTCCTCCACAGAGACTGGCAGAAAAGAAGATCAGATATTGTGGCTGGGGTCGGGGACATCAAGAAAAGAATCAGGAGCTGCTGTTTTGGATTTCCTCTCATTCATTTGATCCTTCAGAAAGTTTAGAAAGTGAAGAATTAATTAATTAATCGAATTTTAATCTCAATTACGATCTGGGCTTTCAACGATCATTAAAAATGACTGAGCCGATTATTAGCCACTCCCTCGTGCTTTACTCTCGCACTGCTCCGTGTGGCAAATCGAACGCACCTCTCTGCATTTCGAACACGTGTCACAACAATTAAGAGCAGCGGTCCCCAACCTTTTTTGCGCCACGGACCGGTTTATGCCCGACAATATTTTCACGGACCGGCCTTTAAGGTGTCGCGGATAAATACAACAAAATAAAACTAGTACCGGTACCGAAAAAAATAAATTTATTCATAACACACGTGAAAAGACCAAGGAAAACCGAGTAAACGATAAAAACGATAACAAAATAACGCTGAAAACCGATAAAAACCCTGAAAACTATACATTTCACACCTGAGCCTCAACTCTCGCGGCCCGGTACCAAACGACTCACGGACCGGTACCGGGGGACCGCTGATTAAGAGGACCCGAGGGAAGCTCGGAAAGCTAAGAAGAAGTTATTTGAAGAGGAGAGTGACTGCCGTTGGTTGAAAAGAGAGGTAAAAAAAACTTCAGTGGTGTGGAAACATTATGGGTTCGCGGAGTCAGACGTGGCTCAAGTAGACATAGTGTGTAAACTTTGCTACGGTGTCGTAGCTGCACCACAGAGCAACACTGCAAAGTTCACTAAACATAGATGTTTACATTTTTGCACATTTGCACTGTTATCAGTATTTGCACACTATTTTATATTATTTTTTGACAATCTTTGAAGTCATTATTCATTCATTCATTGTTATTGTTAAATAAATATCGTCAAATAATCGAGATCTCAATTTCAGTGAAAATAATCGTGATTATCATTTTTGCCATAATCGAGCAGCCCTACTTCAGAATAAAAGCCTGACTATTCAGAGCTCCAACATTAAGAAGAGCAAAGTGAACCAAGGTGGATGGAGGCAGCAGAGAAACTGTAGGGTGGAGCTGAATGCTTCATCAATGGGATGATGCAGCAGATTTTCTCCACCTTGCACAAACTGTCCTGTTAGTTATTATGACTGGAACATCCAAAATGTCTCCAGAGGCTCCGAGTCCAGCTGAACATGTATTAGTGTTTAGAGTGGAACTGAGATGATAGGGACTAGGACCTGGGGGACGTCAGTCAGTGACGGAGCGGTCAGCAGGTGTGGACAGGTCTGGACAGGTACTTGATGGAGTGTTTCCTGCTGGACTCCATATGATCTGTTAGCAGAGAGGATCTGGCTCCTGATTGGTTGAAGTGGAGCCCATCTGCTGCAGAAAGATGCCTCCTGTCCCAGAAAACATTGAAGTTGTCTCTAAAGCCCAGGCTGTGGGAGTCACACACAGAGGAGAGCCAGGTGTGGAGGCCGAGCAGCCGCCCAAACGCCCCACGGCCACAGGTGGGAGTGGGACCGGAGATACAAACTCTACGGTGGGCTTGTTTCACAGCCTCACAAAGACACACAAAGTCCAGTTTGAGGAAGTGGGAGCGCTGTTTGGAATCCGGTTTGTGCCCATGTGGATAAGGATGGTGTCGGCCTCCGGACGGGATCGTATTCTGCCAGGAAACTTGTCTAAAATGTCCCAGAGCGTCGGGCCGGGAAAAGACAGAGCGTACGCCTCCTTTATTGTGAAATTCCTCACCATGGTAACTGAACACATCAGCTGGTCTGCAGCAGGTTATGTTCAGAGTTTGAGGCTCAAATTGGCTCAAAGTTTCCCATTTTCACTGATTGTTTCCCGACGACATGCTTCAAGTGTGATATGGATCCTCTGCTGAAGGAATCTGCTTTCTATCCACAACCTGTTGATCCGTATCTGACTAACAGCAGCGCAGGAAGCCCTGCAGTTATAGAGAAACTGTCTGAGCCGCATTGTTGCTGCAGTTTACCTGCAACTGCTGATGAAGAAAAAGTCTCCATGTGTTTGTGTTTGGTCCTAATCTGCTGCCAAGTCTGTTTGACATGCTGGATTTCCAGCTGATAGATGACAGATTAGAAACTGATCAGTCTATTGATCACACAATATTCCATCAATAGAATTGATTTGACTTTGATTTGTGTAACAAAGTGATTTCCACGTCTCCTTCATGATGTGACAGTGTCAGAGCTGAATGAATGCACTTGTAGAGTATCATGTTTTTATGGCTCACATTTAAAGTGTTCCAGCTCTAATGTACAGCTGTCATATTAGAAATAGAAGCAGCTCTGATTTTAGTGCTCAAAGGAATCTATGAAGTTATGAATTCACACATGAACAGTTTTCTGCAGCGTTCCTCTCGGCCTTATTTGCAGCTCCACTCTTGTTTTTGCTCTAATAATTATTTCTCTCCATGAGCTGTTTCTCTGCCTGAAGGAGGCGCCACTCCATCGCTTCATTTAGTGCAGAACAAGAGTCACATGATGCTGCTCTGTGAACACCAATCACGCTTTGTACAGCTCATGTTGTGTTTGTTGTCCTCTCAGTCTGTCAGGTGGAGGTGGAGGAGGGGGCGGAGTCTGTCCAGCTGCCCTTCAAAACCACACAAAACCTGCCTGGAGATGTTGAAGTGGAGTGGGAACGCTTTGAACCTGAATACAGGAAGGTCCACGTGTATAAGAACGGCTCTGACCAGCCTGGAGAACAGGAAGTGGTTTATAGAGACCGAACAAAGATGAATGAAGACCTGCTGAAAACTGGAGACCTCAGTCTGACCCTGAAACAGCCCACAGAGAGAGACAGTGGGAGATATGAATGTGAAGTGAGGAGGAAAGGACGATTTAGATATACAACTGTGCTGCTCAAAGTCAAAGGTTTGTTTGTCTATGTCTGTGTGTGTGTGTGTGTGTGTGTGTGTGTGTGTGTGTGTGTGTGTGTGTGTGTGTGTCTCTGACTGTCTTGTGTCTCCTCTGCAGGGAGAGTTCAGGTCCAGGATCAAACAGGGGACATCAGGAACAGAAGCAGCTCCATTGATCCGACTCCTCTGATGGCTGATCAATCAGTTTGATCTGTGTGTTCTTTGATTATTGATCAGTGATGTCAGAGTGGAGTCAGTGTGATGTTGTTGTTGTGTGTTTGAGACTTTTAGTGTCCATGAAGGTCTCTGCTGCCGTAGATCCTCTGAACTGTGACAGAGGTCTCACTCTGGAGGAAACTCTCAGCACTTTCCAGCAGCTCCTCCATCATGGAGGACGTTCCCTCACTGTAACAGGTGGAGGAGAGAGGAGAGGAAGCACAGGTGGATCCTCTGAGGAAGAGGAGCGTTCCTGCAAACCACATGATCACATGACCAGAGGACAAGCATGTGCAGAAACACATTAAAGTCAGCCTGTAAACTCATCATGAGTTTTTCTGCTGTAAATGGAGCCGTGTTGTGTTTTCTTTAGAACAAAGGTGAGCACAGTAAGGATCAGATTTGAAAAATTATCACAGGACTGAGACGAACAGATGAGAACTGATGTAGTTATTTTGGACTTCCTGGTGTTGACTCTGACTGAGGTGACGAGTGGATGCTAACAGTTTCTGTTTCCTCGATGGAGCTCTCTCATCTTCTCCACATCTCTGCTGGACATAATCATTCTTCACAGTTAAAAGCAGCTGGTGTAAGAAGATAAACTCTATGACAGTCATTCTCAAACCGTGGTACGCGTAACAGTGGTGGTACTTGGGCTCCCTGTGGTGGAACGTGGGAAATATCCCCCCGCCCCCCAAAATTAAGATTAAACAATATACCATTGTGGAGGTATGCAAAGATGACACGAGAGTCTCCCCGTATGTGAGTCCTCTATGAAGAGCAGCCTTTTCTTATCGCCAGCAGTCACGGCCGCTACAGAGCGCTGGCGGGGCGGAGTCATTTCCCCATTAAAACTACAAGGCAGCCAAAACGCTGGTGGTAAAAACACAGCCCTTTTCCACGGTGCCGCCGTGCCGCGATCCCAACCACCATCGATGAGTCGGAGTCCCCAGGAGAATCGGTGGGAGATGCCGTCGGAACTATCACCTGGATGCTGAAGCTCCTAGTAGCCAGAAGAGCGATAATCCTTCGAGGCCAGCAGCAGGGAGTTGATGAGGCCAGCTCGCACTGGTGCCGATAACTGTCAGAGGAAGACATGAGTAAAGAGGAATCCAGCATCATCCATTCCTAACAAGGACAGCGTGCTCTCTATGAGCTCGAGAGCGGTACCATCATCCAGGCCCGAGAAAGAGAGGAGTTACTCGGCCCGCTCTGCGTCGGAGAGGAAATAGCACCGCAGAAGCAGCGCCTTGAGAGTGGTGTATTTCCCTTGGATGGGGGGTTCCTGGAGGAGGGTCATCACACGGCAGGTGGACAGTGGATCCAGCGAGGTTAAATGAAGACAGAAAACATATAAATCACCTTGAGCGACTGTTGTTGTGATTTGGCGATAGATAAATTGAATTGAAAAACTAAACAGCAGTGGTGTTTGTAGTGTTACTGAAGTTGGGCTAGCTGGTATGTGGTGGCTAGCTACACAGCTATGGTTAGCATAATATAAACACAGTGAAGCTGGAGGGTGAACGCTAACTTTTTTTCCCACTAGATAAAAGCTAACGTGAGGGTTCCCAAAGGTCAGGGACAAATGTAATCGCATGGCAGGATGCTGTGAACGGATCACACTTCAGTCAGGAGAACGACTGAGCTAATCCATCCACAATACGAGGTTAGTCATTAATATACTGCTGCATGGGCTGGGCTGTAGTTAAATCGTAAGGGTTTAAAAACTGAGCTTTAAAATGAACAATGGTAATAAAAACCGAGAGAGGCCGACAGTGATCACTGACCTTTTGTAGGGGCTTGTTTAAGATCCAAAGCATTAAAACATGTTAAAAACACAACGGCCTTATTAAAACTCAAAGTAGTTTGAACCCGGAAGCAGGATTCATCAGGTCATTGTTTAAAAATTGGTTATCCCACCTGCTGTGAATGTTTTAATGCAGTACAGTTGTTGTTATTATCATTATGTCACATCCTGTTTATGACAGTTAAAATAAATAACATTCATATAAGAAATAAAATTGTCTCATGTAAACTGTATGTGGTGTTAAATAGGCCTATACTACTGTACTATAATGTTGGTCATAAGGGTGGTACTTCAAGAGCCATATATTTTATGAGGTGGTACTCATTGTGAAAAGTTTGAGAAGCACTGGTCTATGTGAAACTTGATATCAGTAATAAACTAGGGTGCATCAGTCATTGATTAGTTTGACTGACTGCAAGGAAACGGAGTAAGTTGAACTACTTCTAAATCGTACTGTAGTTACACTGATTTCAGATTTATATTCATGGTTTCATATTTACATGTTTCTTCTTAGTTTGTTTGTTTTTGGGCAAATTACATTTATTAAATGAACATGCTCAGAGTTGTGAAACTTCAGCTCCCACAATGCTTTGGAGGCTATCAAAAGAAAATGCATGCACGTCAACTATAAATACACACCATGAGGCGTTAGTAAGGTATCAGGGCATAATGAACTCTTCATTTAATTATGGAACATTACTCCTGCATTAACACAAATCATCATGTAATTCATAAACACAGATCTAAGTGGTTTCGTCGTCTTCTGGGTTAAGTCAGGCACTTATTGCTTACCTGTGTCTTACAAAGGAAACAAAGGACAGCTTGACCTGAAGACTCAAACACGTCTCAGTCATGTTCACAATGGAGGAGGAAACAAATTCAAAGTGATACAGAACATAACAAATATAATGAGATGAAAATAAAATCTGTTTGAGGTTTAAAGAATGATCAAATCTATAAATGACCAGAGTCTAGGTTGAGAAAAAAAAACTTCTTAACTGAAGTTACAGGCTGGACTCAAAAAACTTTAAGGGAAAATCCACGGTCTGTATGTCCAACAATCTCAGCAGGTAAGTCAGGCTAAAACTGGCTCCTGGGAGGAAAAGAGGACAAAGAAGGCAAACGCAGAAACAGCAGACTGACCATACAGAGGTGAGTAACCACCACTATAAACCACTGTAAGTCCTCTGTATTTAAAGGAGCCAGCTGTGTTCCAGCATGGTCCCTCCCCTGTGGTGTAAGGTGTGGTTAACACATGCGTAGGTTCTATACTTACAGTGTTTTCATACGGTTGTCCACGCTTGTCCCTCCTTCCTCCGCCTCTCACTCTTACCCCACTCTTCTTACTTCTAACACTTTTCCTGTTATGTTCTTTTCCTCTTTTCACCACATCCAAACGGTCACGGTCTAACTTCCTGATGAGTCACTTAAACACTGATATTGAAAATCTAGAACAATTATTACAAAATTATTACTTATTTTTCTGTTTTAAAACTCTGATTCATTGTCAATATCGTATGATTTACTTTTAGCTCAATCAGAATGCATATATATTCTTTTTATGACTCTGTGTTCAGCACTGTTTTTTTTTTTACTTTAATACATAAAAACTGAAGAAACAAACAAAGTTATGTCTTCAAAATATGACACATGACTCAAACAGCACTACACATCCTCGCTGCATGTTGTTTCTCCTTTGAGTTTAATTGTGAAAGTCATTTGCTATAAAAAATATTTTATTTTGAAGGATCAAAAGGAAATTATCAGGTTTTCTCTGTCTAATGTAAGAGGACCAAACCTTTAGTGCAGCAGCAGCTGCGTGTTGTTGTTATCAGGACTTTAACTGGAGATGAAGATGTTGCTGCCACTCCTGCTCCTCGTACTCGGTAAGAGCGCTCTTTGAATGCAAACACAACAACACAGCTGTTTGTGCTTTTAGACAACATAAAGTCTAACATGAGTTTACTGGATGTAAACTGACTCTACTTGACTTTATTCCTTATAACCCCCTCTGGGACTTCATGCAGGGCGCTCACAGGGTTACAGCTGAGTTCATATCTGTTTAAGACGAACTATCTGTGTGTTCCAGACGTCTCTGTTTCTTACTGATAGAACCACAAACCTCCCAGAGAGTAGTGACGTTTGACAAGATTAACGACTATGGCAAAAAAAAAAAAAGAAGAAAAAAAACTTGTCCAATGATACAGATGAAAATTGGTTGTGTTGCCAGTTGTGTGTAACATTGTCAGTGGTGACACTTTTCTATTCTATTCTATTCTATATATAAATCTATTATATTACTCTTAATTTATTGAGGCTATGCCATAACTCACATAATGTTATTAATCTGTTGCAGATCTTATTACTGCCTCGTGAATCAGATTTTAACAGGATGTGTTCAGTTTCACTTTCTCACCACTTTAAAGGCTGAAGCTTTAAATTATAATAATATAATAATTATAATAATGTTTTATCTTTATAAAACATATTTTAAATGGAAACGCTTTTATAATTTCACCATAACAAAGTTCACTTCCTGCATGAAGGTGATCCACAGCTCCATGAACTATTCCCACAAACATCACTGAGCCTCAGACTTTCTTTAACAGGCCTGTCAGACCACAATGATCCAGCTGTTTGTGTTCATGTGGCACATTTATACGTTTAATTTCAAATCTACTTCACACACATTTTATTATCTGATATCTGCGACACACGGAGACTTCCTATTAAACAGAAAGTAAACTTTGTGCGTGGGCGTGTTTGGAGCTGCAGGTGTGTCCGGGTGTGGGTTCGTTGGGTCAGCAGAGGATTTAACGGGACTTTGTGTTGGTTTGAGTTGTTTTTAAAGGAGGATGAAGACGCTGGTGGTGTTCCTGCTCCTCATGAACGGTAAGAAAGTCTCTGTTTAACCTGCAGCAGCTCCGCAGACAGTCCTCTGTGAGCGGAAGTGCTACACTCAGGTGCAGCTCGCGCCTCTGATGTCATGGAAATTCACACCGTGTTGGAAATACAGATTTAATGACGAGACTTTAATAGTAAAAGTATGAGGGAAGGTTAGAAACAGACCAGACTAACAGACTGTGGACTTTGTAGCCACAGATTGGTATGGCAGAGCTAGCTAACCATGCTAAAGTAGCCTCGTGTCTGCGCTGTTTCCGGTCTGAGGCGAGCTCATTCAGCCCTCTGAGCTCCGTTTCTCCGCACTAAACACAGCATAGGTGCACCTGATCAACGTCGATGCAGGATTTAGACATTTATACCACAGCTGCATCTACTGGGAGGCTGAGGGGAGCACTGGTGGCTGTCAGTATTTTTCAAAATATAATAATGTTTTTGTGTTTGTCTGATTTTCAAAAAAAATACAAAATGATGCTGATTAATAGTTTTGATTATATCCAAAGAATGAGCTGGATCAATGAATGGATATCAGGATCCTGTGTATTTAACTTCATGTCTCACTGGTGGACCTTCAGTCCACATGTCCAGGGCTGGGTGCTCGGGTGTGGACTGAGTCACTCCCGGCATCTGCTTGGTGTGGCCTGGCCCCCTTGGCTCTGTCGGGCCCTTGCTGGGGTGTGGGGAGGCCCTTGAGTCTCAGGACTCTGGGCCTGGTGCGTGGTCTGCTCTGGCATAGCTAGCTGCCGGGGCCCCCTGGGGCTTCTGAACTGTGTCTGCTGGCTGACCCCCGTCCAGGGGTCTGCTTTAGTCTTTTCTGAGTAGGTAGTGCGATTGAACCTGCGGTGAGCCTCTTTGGGCTCTCGTACTCTGGGGGCATCTAGATGCCTGAAACCTGCATCTCCTCCATGCCTGCTTCATCTCCTGGGGGGCGGGGGCTATGGCTCCACATATCCACTATTAGACATTTACATATTTACATGATGAAACCTTGTGAACACAAGCATGCTCACACACACAGGTGCACACACACATACTCACAGACACACACTATCTTGGTTGGCTGAAGCCTCTAAACATATCATGTAGTCCTGTGTGCTGCTCAGTAACATTTAATGTTATCATTTACTGGTACTTGTACATATCTTGGTTGTTGCCACGGTTTCTCTGTTGTTGGTTTTGTGTGTGTTTGTTTAAGACAGGTTTGGAGCAGATCCTCAGTGTTTTTTATCTCCCTCTCCTTCTGTAAACTTCCTCACCAATTTCTTTCTTTTTCTTTTCTTCAGACGGTCTTTTCTGTTCTGATAGTAATAACTCAAAACAAAAAATCCTAATAAATTTCTAATAAAATATAACTGCCATTATAGCAAAAGCAGTAATGGCCTGTAAATGGTAAATGGCCTGTATTTGTATAGCGCTTTACTTAGTTCCTAATGACCCCAAAGCGCTTTACACTACATTCAGTCATCCACCCATTCACACACTGGTGATGGCAGCTACATTGTAATGATGCACTTGAGAAAATAATTCTGTTGGGCATTTTTTTGGCCTTCAGACAAAAATTCTCATTCTCGTCTTGTCCTGTGCAGCTACACTGCCGGACGGGACAGGCAAAAAAAAAAGAATATAATAATAACGTCTTGATGCATCTCAATCATCCAGGAAAGTAAATCTCCAAAAGTTGATTCTGTTCATCTGGACGTAGCGTTTTGCGGGAGAAACGTTTTGTCACTCATCCAAGTGACTTCTTCAGTCTCAGCTGACTGCAGGTTTCCCCAAATCTTATAAACAGTACATTTGCATAATGACTGAAACCAACCCACTGAAGGAACAATGGGCTGGGAGGTCAGTTCCTTAATCATGATTATGCAAATTCTCATGACCATTGATCAACGACCACTGATCAAAGACTACTGATCAATGGCCATGAGTACCATTCACAGAGAGTTGGGGAATGGCTGCAATCACAGCATTGTAAGATGGTGACAGATGTACTCTTAGGCCCCCTCCTCGATTCAGAGATGGTCTTTCCCTTTTCACGTAAATGGCCTCCTTGACTCCGCCCTCAAACCAGCGTTCCTCCCTGTCCAGGATGTGAACATCCTCATCATTGAAAGAGTGTCCACTGGCCTGTAGGTGTAAATAGACTGCAGAGTCCTGGCCTGACGAGGTAGCTCTTCTGTGTTGTGCCATCCGCTTCACTAGAGGTTGTTTGTTTGTCTTCATTCCACCTACTTAACATACAAGGGTCAGCTCTACAGGCAGAAACATGGGTGTGCCATGGGCTCCCCAGTTTCACCCATCGTGGCCATTCAAAAGCCCCCCCCCCCCTGCTGGCTGAGCCCCATCCAGGGGTCTGCTTTGGTATTTGCTGAGTGGCTAGTGCGTTAACGTGGGCTAATTTGTGTTAGCGAGTTAATGCTGACAGCCTGAATAATAATAATTCATTTAAATCCATACAAAACAGTATGTCAGTTTGTTATCCTGGTATTCAGTCTGTGCTGCTCTCACTCAGAGATCAGAGTTCATGTTCAGTAACCACACTGACAGCAAGAGGGGGAAATGATTGGTTTAATTTAAAAGGACAGTCTGAGCTGTGGATTAAAACAATAAGAAATATATAAGTGAGTCACATATCAAACACAGACCATTAAGTGTAATAAGAAGCAGAATAAAAAGCTGAGTGTGAGGGTCAGGGTGCTGTCTCACTGCAGAGGCTTCAGGCTGAATCCTGCTGAGCTCACAGAGTCCGACTCACCTGTGCAGCTTGGACAGGTAAACACATCAGGAGATGAGGAGAGTTGGCAAAGTACAGACATTCAGTACCTTAGCACAAGTACAAATACTACTATTAAAAATACTCCAGTAAAAGTACTGATTCAACTTTTTTACTCCAGTAAAAGTAAAAAGTACAGGCTCTGAAATGTACTTGAAGTAAAAGTAAAAAGTAGCTCTTTGAAGGATGTTTGTAAAATATATTTATACTGGGGACACATGTCTGGTCTAAGTCTTCTGTCAGAACGACTGCAGCAGTCCAGGAGTTTGGTTAATTGTCTTTAATTAAGTCCCAGAAAAGATTTGTTTACATGAAAATGTTTGTGAGGCTTAATCTGAGTTCGGTGCAGCCAAACTTGAACTTCTTGTTTTATAGCAAACAGCACGTGTGACTATAAACATGGTTTTCTGGAAACAGAAATGGGCAATTTTATAATTAGTAGAGTCATAGATAACTAGGAAAACAATCACAACACATCATCTACTCAACACAAGCAACATCTCACAATGTCCACAAGGGGTCACTGCAGACCCAGAATTGGCTAAATAGCAGATGTCTTACAAGTTGCTAATATTGCTAATATGGCAAGCTAGCAACAGTTAAAGGAAACCATAGAAAAGTCCTTTATTCCTCATCCCGCTGATTGTAGTCATTGCAGGAGATTACAGCCAGATTATAATCAGTATCATGTTAATGAATCTGCCAAAGTAAGAACACTTACAGATTCATCAACTCACTCAATCACACAAAACTGCATCATAGCTGCGTTACAGCAGCTCCTTCAGTCATTCCCACTCTGTGTGCTGAGCACGTGACCACTGGTGCGCTTGTTTCCTTTGGGTGCGCTTGATTCTTGCTTCTAGACATCCTGAGGCCAAGTCAGAGCAGGAAATTTGAACAATGTTTGTATTTTTGTGCAAAGCTAACTGAACCTTGTGCTGTATTAACATAATGATAAAATCATATCAGTATATGTGAGTACAAACTTTAGTCTAACTCTTTTATTCTAACTGTATTCAGCTTGAACCAGAAGAAAAAGAAGGAAAATAAAACTATATTTCTATTTCCTGTTGCTACATTGTAGAGGGCGACTTTGCCTCTAAACAGGAACATGTGTACAGTCCTGCATCAGCAGCTTCATTCTTATACAGACCTTTCTACTCTCTATGTTTGCTACATAGCAGTCAATGAATCCAGTTTTTATACCACAGTTAAGTTAATGTAGTTAAATCTGTGTATTTGTAACTCAAACATTCAGTGATCTGTTTTAAACAGAAACCTGACTTTGACATATTTAAGTTGGTATTAACACAGTCAGAGCTGCTGCTGCTTTTATTGTTCTGTTGCTTTTTAAAAGCTTTCTGTGCAAATCAATAGAAATATTTATTGTTCCATCTTAAAGCTGACAGCACAGCAGCAGCATGAGGAGAAGAGTGTTTGCTCAGGAAATACACGGGTCCCTGAAGAGTTCAAACAGGAAATATCCCTGCATTAAATATGCAGTTCAATCATCAGCAGATTACTGTGAGTGTCATCTGTCACCAGGCAGGTTTTAACAGGCGTGTAAGCCACATATTATTATAACACCCTTTTATATTTGTATGATAAACACATTTAGTTGTGTTTGGTCTTTTAACTTGTGCTCAGTTTCCACAATGAATTCATGATAGAAATCTCTAATAAACTATCAAAATAGACACTATTTCCCCCCACCACACTCTCTGTCTGTGGCTGGTACCCCCACAGACAGAGAGTGTGGTTCTCGGTGCTTGGGTGTGTTCTGGCTAATGGCTGCTTGGCGGGGCCTGCCCCCCTGGTTCCATCACACCCTGGCTTTGGGGTGAGGGAGTCCTTGGGTCTCAGATCTCTGGGCCTGTGCGCACTCTGCTCTGGTGCAGCCGGCTGCTGGGACCCTGCAGGCTCCTCGCCAAGACCCCCTGTGACTTCAGCACCATGGCTGCAGTTTCTCTGTTGCCTGGATTTGTGTGTGTGTGTGTGTGTGTGTGTGTGTGTGTGTGTGTGTGTGTGTGTGTTTGTTTGTTTGTTTGATTTTTTTTTTGTTTGTTTTCTCTCTCCCTCTTCTTCTGTAAACTTCCTCACTAATTTCTTTCTTTTTCTTTTCTTCAGACGGTCTTTTCTGTTCTGATTGTAATAACTCAAAATAAAAACTCCTAATACATTTCTAATAAAATATGACCATTATAGCAAAAGCAGTAATGATGCACTTGGGAAAATCCCAACACATGTAAGAAGTAGAAAGTTCAGATATGTGTTTAAAATTGTAGGGAGTAAAAAGTAGTTCGAAAAAAAAAACTACTCAGGTAAAGTACAGATACCTTAAAATTGTACTTAAGTACTTACTGCCCAACTCTGGAGAAGAGGAGAAGTTTTTATTACTCACATTATGTAAATAATAATGTAAACTTTATTGATCCCCGTGGGTAAGTTCCTCTCTGCATTTAACCCATTCACTCAGTGAAGCAGTGGGCAGCCATTGGCTACCTACTGAGCTATCCCTGCCTGATAAATGAATTAGCTGTTAGAATTGTCATCAGTTACTATGAAACTTTGTAATCAATATACACCAATAATGTAACATTAGAGTATTGACCTGAATGAGTTTTGCCTCCTGAGGGTTACAGCTGTGTATGATGTGTTTAACAGGCACAAACTAAGATTTACAAACATGTTCATCCAAACTTAACATTAAATACACCTCCATGAGTCACCTGATACACACCTGTGCACGTGTAGTTGTGAGACTCTGTCAGCTTTCAGTGGGCTCACATTTAGGCTGCGTCCACACGTACACGGGTATTTTTGAAAACGCAGATTTTTCTATGTGTTTGCACCTTTCGTCCACACGTAAACGCCGTTTCCGATCACTGAAAACTGAGATTTTTAAAACTTAGTTTTTGCTTTTACGTGTTTACGAGGAAAACAGAGGTTTAGTCACGCAACGCCAAAGGTGTGCGCCTTTTTTGACGTGCCGCTGTGCGCCACGTTATTGTTTACATGAGATTAATTTCTACAATGGTGGATATACACAAAATACTGTTGCTGTTAATCTATCTGCAGTTTTTACACACGTACATATACACACACAGTTACTGTCCCTCCATTTACAAAGACAGGGACGTCAGAGTGAACAGAGTCAACACAGACGCTCTCACAACCTAAATCCAGACGCCACGTCGTTGACGGTTTGAATAAATTTAATTTGTATTTAATTTAAATTTATGCATGTTGTATGTATTTGTTCATTCCTAAGTTGTGAGTCTACAGCAGCCAGAGTACTGTTTTTGGTTATTAACATTTGAAATGATGAAGTCACTCGAAAACACAAAAACTTTTCAGAAGTACTTCAGGTTTGCATCAAACCCTGCTTACTCTTTCCCTCCCAGGCTTCTAGACTTCTGATTGGCCAACATTTCTACACGGCGTGGATTTGACATGGTCTTGACCATGTTTGACTGTGTTTTTGGTGAGATTTTCTTTAAAAACAAAACAGAAATCTCAGTTTTCCAAAGTACGTGTGGACGTAGCCTTAGTGTGTGCAGCCAAACATGATGGCAGACTGCCACAGATCACTTCTGAGGAAAGAGGAGGCGTTCAGCTTCCTCATAGTTTCACACCTGCATGAAGCAGCCTCACCCTGACAGCTCCAAATCACTGTGTCAGCTGATCACTTCCTGTCCTGTGATTGGCTGAGCTTCAGGCCTTCTCTCAGTCAAACTGGAAACAGGGATTGAGACAGTGTGAGGGTTTGTGGAGTGCCACAGTGCTGTAATGAAAACTGTAGTGGAAGAAGTTCTTTCACACTCTTCATCCTGCAGCTGCTTTATGTCCATGATCTGCATGGAAACACATCTATGGAGAGGAAATCCAGCTGCTGAGGGTCACATCTGCATCATTGTAGCCACAGTGGATGTTTCAGTGTCAGGACTGAAGGTGGAGCTTTGTGCGTGTCAGGGTGAGGCCGCAGCAGCCGCCTCCAACCGGAGCACTCGGGCGTGAAACTATGAGGAAAGCCGACGTCCTCCTCTTTCCTCAGAAGTGATCTGTGGCTGCCGGACTTCATCCCACAGATGTGCTTTAACAAAGTGTGAAGCTGAACTCTGAGCTGTGACAGTGTGAGCAGTGTGAGAGTGTCATTTAGTCACAGGTCTATAATACATGGTCCAGATGTCAGGTGTGCTGTGACATCTGGAGCACTGAACACAAAATGTAGTTTTAGTGTGAGGGTTACAGCTAGGTTATGGTTAGGTTTAGGCATTCATTTTTCATGATTAGGGTCAGCAGCCAGGGAAAGCATTACATCAATTAGATGTTCTTCTGACTGAACAGTAATCTCATGAAGGGATCACAGACTTTGGGAGACTGTTTGACTCAGTTTGAGTCTGTTTCCTCTGTTCAGTCACAGGTCTATACATGGTTCAGATGTCAGGCGTGCTGTGACATCTGGACCACAGAACACCTGTCAGAGCTGTAACTGAGTCATAAGTAGCTGTAGCTGTGTTGTGTAGAGGCTGTTGTGGTGCTGTGGGTGGAGCTTGAATACTGATACCTGGTTTCAGTTGTGCACCTGTGAGGAGAAAGAGCTGATGGGGAAATCAGAAAATTCTTTCAGAATAAAAACCAAAGAAAAACAGTTTAATCATTTTAATGTGTGCAAACTTACTTAAACTAATATTAGGAGGCGAGCTGCCAGAAAATAAGCTGTAAGTTAACAAAGCTGTTTATTTGTGTTAAACTTCATATTTATTTGAAGAGGAAATGCTCAGAGTGAGGACATCTTTTTTTGTTGTTCATTGACTCCTCCATCTGGGACTTTGATGTGAGAAAAAGAGTGAAGCATCCATATTTGAGAAATTGTAAATGAAGGACCAAACAACTTTACAACTTTGAAAACTTACCAATGTTATTGTTTTCCAGCTATGCTGAGGTATATTCTCACAGTGATGCACTGACATTCTGGCTGTGGTGTTTATGACTAATGAAACTGCACATCTACAAGACTGTGAATCGCTGCTTTCACAAAGTTCCCAAAGTTATTAAACATCAACAAGCATTAATATGTTTATTTACACATTAATGTCAATAACCAGCCAACTATTGAACCTTCAGATTAGCAGGTGATGTGCTCTTTCTGAGTTTCCTTTTTCACTTTTTGAGCCACAGCTGCCACATCAGAGCTAAGCATACCAATTTGTAAGATGTGAAGGTGGTTTGAATAAATCTAAAAAATAAGGATAAAGAACACATAATAGAAGGTAAACAGGTGACAAACTGTGTCCTGACATCAGAGAAATATTCCACCTTAAATGATCTGAAAAATTTTCTTTCTACTGGCATTGGAGCGGATGATGCCGTCATTCACCTCTTGCATCGTTCCCTCGCTCACCTGGAGACCGCTGGGAGCACTGTGAGAATCATGTTCTTTGATTTCTCCAGTGCCTTCAACACTATTCTTCCCACGGTCCTGAAGGACAAGCTGGAGAACTCAGGAGTGGACCATCACCTCACTACCTGGATTTTGGACTACCTCACCGACCGACCACAGTATGTGAGGACTCAGGGCTGTGTGTCGGACAGGGTCGTCTGCAGTACGGGGGCCCCACAGGGAACGGTTCTGGCTCCGTTCCTCTTCACCATCTACACTGCAGACTTCTCCCACAACTCCACCCAGTGCTTCCTGCAGAAGTTCTCTGATGACTCTGCAATAGTCGGCCTCATCACTGATGGGGACGACAAGGAGTACAGAGGACTGACCCAAGGCTTTGTGGACTGGTGCCAGCTGAACTACCTCCAGATCAACGCGAGTAAAACCAAGGAGCTGGTGGTAGACTTCCGCAGGCACAAGCATTCTCTACTGCAACCACTGAACATCCAAGGTATGGACATTGAGGCTGTGGACAGCTACAGGTACCTTGGTGTTCATCTGAACAACAAACTGGACTGGACTCATAACTCAGACGCCCTCTACAGGAAAGGGCAGAGCAGGCTGTACCTGCTGCGGAGACTCAGGTCGTTTGGAGTGGAGGGCCCACTCCTGAAGACCTTCTATGACTCTGTGGTGGCCTCAGCCATCTTTTATGGTGTGGTCTGCTGGGGTGGCAGCATCTCTGCTGGGGACAGGAAGAGACTGAACAGGCTGATCCGAAGGGCCAGCTCTGTTCTAGGATGCCCTCTGGACCCAGTGGAGGTGGTGAGTGACAGGAGAATGGTGGCTAAGCTGTCATCCCTGTTGGACAACATCTCCCACCCCATGCGGGAGACTCTGACAGCACTGAGCAGCTCCTTCAGTGGCTGCAGCACCCACGGTGTGTGACGGAGAGATTTCGCAGGTCTTTCCTCCCCACTGCTGTCAGACTCCACAACAAAGACTTTAACTGATCAAACACACACATCCACACATGTGCAATAACACTAATGTGAAATAATCTTTTCTGGCATCGTTGTATTTTTACTCAGTTGTATACAGCATTTGTATTCTATTTTTATCTTATTGTATATTTTATTCTATTTTATTCTACTGTATATAGTATTTTATTTTATTCTATTCTGTACAGTTGTACTGTATTTATTCTTATTGTATTCTAATTTTTGCTTCATAACTTTTGCACTGTCCACTTCCTGCTGTGACAAAACAAATTTCCCACGTGTGGGACTAATAAAGGTTATCTTATCTTATCTTATCTTATCTTATCTTATCTTATCTTATCTTATCTTATCTTATCTTATCTTATCTTATCTTATCTTATCTTATCTTATCTTATCTTATCTTATCTTATCTTATCTTATCTTATCAGTGAGGAGCTTCATCTGAGCTGTAACTCCAGCCTCTTACTCTTTACACTCTTTGTTAAACTTTACAATGTTTTCTTTAAATAAATCTTGATCAGCGCCTTACATGGTGTCTCGGTTTTTGTTATTTATGATTGTAATCTTGAGTTTTTTGAGATGAAGAGTTACAGGGTAGAGCCAAAGTTTTGGCTCACAGGTTTGACCCACCAATTACCAACTAATGCTGAGAACATCTTGCCCTCTCTTTCCAAATAAATCACCAAATAAATAAAACACTCCTAGAAGCAATTATGACAATCACATGTGGAACACAGTGGTTAGGAAAAGAACGTAGGAGGTAATGTTCTGAACTATTAGAACATACCCTCAGTCTCTGTCGGATTTTTAGAACTTCTTCTTACTTCTTTAGAACTTCTTACTGTTCCTGAGTTTTAGCCCTCATGTGGCTCACTTGTTTCCACAGTTTGGACTTTTGGTTTGATAATTTTGTGTGTGACTTCCTGCTGCTTCCTTTCTTTTATCTGTGAGTTGTTAAAATGTTGAATGTTTCTGTTTCCTGGTTTCTATAAATGTGTCTAAACTTGATCTTTAGTGACTCATGGAGTCTCTGTCTGTGTCCTCAGTTTCCCAGCATGCCTCAGCTGTGGAGATATATGAGGGGGACTCGTTCATCCTGCCCTGTCAGTTTGACACTTTCGATCTGACTGACCCCACAGTGGTGTGGAGTCGCTTCGACCTCAGTCCTCCAACCGTCCACCAGCGTCAGGATCAAGGAGACGAACTGAAAGATCAAAACCAGCGTTACAGCGGCCGAACATCCATGAACACTGACGCTCTGGAAACTGGAGACCTCAGCCTGAACCTGACCAACCTCCAACTGTCTGATAGCGGCACCTACACCTGCTCCGTCAGAGACTTTATAGGTGAACTGAGTTGGAGTGATGTACAGCTGCAGGTCAAAGGTCAGCAACAAACACCTGCTGTAGTTACATCTGACATCACTCAGATAAAACTTTACTATTTTAGTGTTGCATAAATATGTTCACTCAAAAAAGATGTTCTTGAAGCATACTCAGTAAAATACATCATTACATTCAGGAAGAGGTCAAAGGTCGTGTTGTTCTTTGTTTTTCTCCACAGAACAGTTTCCATCCTGGGCCAAAGCTCTCCTGGTTCTCCTGGTTCTTCTTGTGGTTTCTGGAGGTCTTTTATTTCATTTCCGTCACTATTTCATGTCAGGTGAGAGTCTCCTACTAAACTACCTGTTGGGTCTGTGTTTCCACAGGCCCCGCTAGTTTAGAGACTTATTCCTCATGAAGAACGGAAAACAAGACAGAACATCTTCAACCGGCTTTTTACTCGCTAACGAGGGAAGTTTGGGTCAGAACCAGCTCTTGGAGCTCACGCTCCTCATCTTTCTCCAGCCCAAATCCTTCAAAGAGCAGCTGTCCTCGCAGCCTTTTTATTGACATGACAGTTTCAGTACACATCACAGCACAAGCACCTCCCACCGTAAAACCCCCCAATGGTTCTAAGACAAGGCACTTTGTGTGTGTATGTGTGTGTGCATGTGAGAATGTGTGTGTGTCTCTCTGTATGCGTGACTTCCTGCTCACCAAAAGGATCATAAAAGCAGGAAGCTTACAACACAAGAAACAGATCTGTCAGATAGGATGTATCTACAATAAAACCTCCCCCAGCACAGAGTAGCTGGAGAGGTGGTCAGAGACAAAGTCTTGATCCTATAGTTTGAACTAAGACTTTACAAATTTAAGAACCACAATGACAACATTCAACAATTAGACTTAACACTACCCATAATGCCGATGGTCAGCAGGTGTCCTCTGGTGGCTCCTTGACTGTGGCTCACACAAACTTGTTCCAGAAGCTGAAAGAGTTGAGAGTTACAAACAGCTGATACAGAGAGCTGAAGAGAAACTTCCAGGTTTGTTCCAGAAGTCAGAAAACCTCCTTCAGACTCAGTCATTGATCAGTGAAACAGCTCCACAACATGACTTTACTAAACAGTGTGTGTGCTTCACTGCATTGATCTGACACAGAGGCTGCATGTGGACAAGCTGTTCTTTCATTATCCACAATTTATCCACATAAAAGTCCAACTGAGATTTCCAAGAGAGACCAGCAGCAGAGGTTTCACGGCCAGTCTTTGTATTCATAGTTTTCTGTGGCATCATAGTACCAGTTTCCCAAGTTTAGTTATAGTTTAGTTTCGTCACTGTGTCACTTGTTTGAACCCCATGTCATCAGCCATAATAAAGGCTCGCTTTTCGTTTGAACTCAGTTTCATGTCCTCGCCTGTGTCTGCACCTGAGTCCTCCACACAGTCTCCACTCAGTCTGCCACTGCGGGCCGTGACATAACTGATGCTGGGAAGGAAGGATCACCTATTTTAAACAAAGGGGCAGATTTCCATCTTTCAGGGATCTCACTGTTTAAAGGCTAAAATTAGAAATATAGGTTAGCAGTTCTGCTATAATGTCTGCAGCTAGCTTAAAAAGTAAGGACCAAGTTGATCTGGTCCTTCAGATGTATGTGGATCCAACAGATTTAAGGTCCAGTGGATCTCCAGGACATTAAGAGGTAAAAAGCTGAAGGGTTGAACCACAGACTGAGTTTGAATGTTTGCAGAAAGAGCCTCATGTTCATTAAGCTGTTTGAAATCTGATGTAAAGATTCAGATTCCGTTTCTCTGATCTGAGCCCAGACAGCATCTCTTTATTTGAGGAGACTGGTCAACTTAGGACAAAACCAAGCATTGTTTCTGTACTTTGCTGATGGAGGCGTGTTTATTTATAATTTTGGTAAAAACATCATTAAAGTATTTCCATGCTAGATCTAAATCAATAATGAGATGGATTCTGTTGCAGTTGTAATGCCAGAAATCACAAAAGAAAGTTTGCTCACAGAAATTCTTAAAATCTTGTTTAAACACTTCAATTGTCTGACTGCAGTGAAAAACCAATTTAATTAATTGTTAATTAATAATAAATCACGATGATTTATTTTTATCAATCAATATGATTTATTTTTATATACAGGTCCAGGATCAATATGATGTATTTAGCAGCAGGGGTCATCAATAATGGATTGCATTTATATAGCGCTTTTCAAGGCACCCAAAGCGCTTTACAATTCCACTATTCATTCACTCTCACATTCACACACTGGTGGAGGCAGCTACAGGTGTAGCCACAGCTGCCCTGGGGCACACTGACAGAAGCGAGGCTGCCATATCGCACCATCACCATCACTGGCCATCACCAGTAGGCGGTAGGGTAAAGTGTCTTGCCCAAGGACACAACAACCAGGACAGAGAGCCTGGGAAACGAACCGGCGACCTTCCGGTTACAGATGTGGTTCCTGAGCCACGGTCAAGGCCTTATTGTCTTTAAAACATGCCCGTAACTGATTTAACTGGTGACATAAAAATAAAAACCTAATGTGCATCATCTGTATGGCAATGAAAATGTATACACTGTTTTCTAAATGTATTACCTAACAGAAGCATGTAAATAAAACTGGTCCCAGCACAATACCCTGTGGGACTCCAGCGCTAATTTTTGAGTCTCAAGAAAACTAGAATCTGATGATTCAAATCACTGCAGTGAATTTCCTTTAATAACTCTGGTGTGTTCTAGTCTTTGTAGGAAAATGTTGTGGTCTACACTGAGGTCTAACAGTGCAAGCACAGAACAAGTCCACTGTAACAGGTCATAAGGAGAACATTAGTAACCTTCACTACAGCTCATGTTGTGCTTTGTTGTCCTCTCAGTTTATAAGGTGGAGGTGGATTCAGGGGTGGAGTCTGTCCAGCTGATCTGCAAAACCACAGTTTGCCTGCCTGAAGATGCTAAAGTGGAGTGGAAGGATGCAAACAACAGGAAGGTCCACGTGTATGAGAACGGCTCTGACCAGCCTGAAGAACAGGACGATAAATACAAGAACCGAACAAAGATGAAGAGAAACTTACTGGAACCTGGAGACCTCAGTCTGACCCTGAAACACCCCACAGATGGAGACAACTCCACCTACACCTGCACCGTCTACACCAGGGAGGGAAACATCCTGATGGAGACAAAGGTGGAGCTGAAAGTCAGAGGTCAGTGTTGTAGATACAGGTCAAAGGTCAGAGGTCAGTGATGGTGGTTCAGTCTCAGTGGCTCCATCCAATAATGTTACAGTGTTAGCATGTCTGATGTTTGTGGCTGTTTTGGTTTTTATTTGATTTCCAGCCAAATGTAAAAGCTTCATCAGATGAACTGTAGGAGCAAAGTTCATGTGTGAGACTTCATCTGAAAGGTAACATCTTCTAGTTTCTGAACATGTGTTTGTTTAGCATGTGGCTAAAACACAGGCTAAGCTAAGTCAGCCCAAATCTCAGTAAAAACCTTCTTTGGTCCTCATCTATAATCAGTCATATCTGAGTCACAATAACTAGAAGATGATTTCTAGCAGAAGTGTGAAAATCTCCACATCCTTTCTCCATGTTATCATCCAAAGCTGTGTGAAGTTTCAGAGCTCTGCAGCTAACAGAGACTTTCAGTTTGCTGCTCTCTTCCTCTGACAGCTCCATTCTTAGGGAGCGTTAGTTCTCTGTTTCACTTTATTCCACTTATTCAGTCTGATGTTCTCTGATCTGTTTCTCTTGTTTAGTGTCTTAAATGCTGCCAGTGCCTCTCTTTGCTGTAACCAACCTTTCTCTTTATTTCTGAGCTTTTTAAGGACTTTAACTGATGCATCAACCTTTGAAAATGGAAAGAAATCAGTCAGATTCATGGCTGCATCAAAGTGTCACATGTAGTTCTCCCACATCAGCTGGATTATATCTTTAGCAGCAAACAGCAGCTGATGCACAAATCTTTGTCTGTGTTAATAAAGTTGGATCAGTTCAAATAGTTTGTTGCTCTGCACTTGAAAGCAGCAGTTTTTCTAATGCACCACCTTCATGTTTCCTTCATATTTGAATCCCCCTGTAGATACTGACAGGTAACCATGTCACACAGAGCTCAAGCCTTTGAATCCAGCTGTGATTGTTGATTTTCTATTGAATGGACTTTTTCAAATCCAGCTGTAGGCCTGTGTTTGTGAGCTCATTAACAGCTGTTTATTTAGAGAGACGTGGTCCTCACAGGACAGCCACTACAAACATATGATTTTATAGAATATGATGCATTACTGCAGATTCAACACAATAGAAAGGATTTGAAATGAGCTCAGCCTTAAACATGTGCAGCAGTAATATTGATCCATAGACACTGATGGGAACATTTTTCTGCACAATAAGTACTTTGACTTTTCATACTTTATGTACAATTTGCCAGTACTGCAGTTTTGTGTGTAGTGAGGTGTTTTCATGGTGTTTTCTTGGTGCTTTTACTAAAGGAAGGCTTCTATCAAATTCTTCCAAATGTTGTCAAACTGAGCTGTGTGATGAAGTGAGTGTGACAGAAACACTCAGACTGTGTTTCTCTGCTTCATCAAGTCAAATCTGGTCCTCAGAGACTGAATAAAGTCCTGTCCCACTAACAGCAGCTCCAACAGTCTGTTCACTGCTTTCTTCCTGTCAGTCTTCATCTTTCTGCTGCGTCTCCTCTTCACACTGACCACTTTCTATCTAACAGTGAGCTCCCAGTGAAGCAGCAGCATTCAGCCTGTTAGAGTCAACACAAATGTCTCCATCCAAGCTCATGTTGTGCTTTGTTGTCCTCTCAGTCCCCCAGGTGGAGGTGGATTCAGGGGTGGAGTCTGTCCAGCTGCCCTTCAACACCACACTTCACCTGCCTAAAGATGCTAAAGTGGAGTGGAAGGACAAATACGACAGGAAGGTCCACGTGTATGAGAACGGCTCTGACCAGCCTGCAGAACAGGACCAGGTTTACAGAGACCGAACGAAGATGAATGAAGACCTGCTGAAAACTGGAGACCTCAGTCTGACCCTGAAATACCCCACAGACTGGGACAACTGGACCTACACCTGCACCGTCTACAGCAGGGAGGGAAACATCCTGCTGAAGAAACAAGTGGAGCTGAAAGTCAGAGGTCAGTGCTGTAGATACAGGTCAAAGGTCAGAGGTCATGTAGGAGTTTATTCTCTAAAAGCTTTTAGTTTGAATCTATTTTCAGTTCATTCAAATAAAATAAATTCTTTGATGTTTTGATCTAAAAGCCAAAAATGTCAGGCGGAGCAACTGTGTGTTTAAATGAACAGACTAAGAAGACCATTAAAAATGATCCTAACTTCAAAATAAAAGCCTCTGGCATGATTGGAGTTTGGATCAAATCAATAGTTTTGTTAGTTTAGTCCAAATCAATGTAAATGTATAAATATCAATAGTTTTAAAGCTGCTGAGATCATTCAAACACTTTGATCCAGTCATTTGGATGTTGTCACATGTCAGGGTGGAGCAGCCATAAATATGAGGCTTTTATTGTGAAAATGCTGAGTGTGATGATCCAGAGGAGCCCATGGGGTCTTTGTGGCTGGATGCAAAGGTTTGTAGCTCTCCTTGTAAAGAGAAACAGCTTGAAGCTACAGAGGAGCGTCTGCAGAAGAAGACAGGGGAAAGAGGAAGAAGCTGAGGCCGCTGGAGAAAAGACAGGAAAAGGAAATCAGCTTTATTTGTTGGAGGCCGTTTGTTCATCACACTGAAATATTCCCACTTTAGAGACAGGAAACAAAGTGAAGTGTGGATTGATGTTTGTCTCCATGATTTGGGCCCTGGAATCATTTCTTCATCTCCCACTTTAAGACATATTAATGTCAGCCTCACACGTCCCACAGTGGACATATTTCTATTTCTAGATGATATTTGGAGGATTGTCATGTGTTTCTCTGCTGTCACAGCTCTTTGTGATATTTGAGCGCAGCTGTAATGTTTGTGTGGTTAAAGCCACCAGACTCCACTGACAAAAACTCTCATTTTAGCCGGAGAACACGGGGCTGCTGTGGGACTTTGTGTTTGCAAAGATTTCTATTGGAGGCATGTTTGCCTTTATTATATAGGTGCAGAGAGTAGACAGGAAAGTGGGGAGAGAGTGAGGGACACACAGGCACCTGTAGTAAGCCCCGCCTTCAGCCCACCTGCTCAGCCAGGTGAGCTATAGCGCTGCTTTAACATGTTGGTGTGATTGAGAGTGAATGAAAGTGAGTGATGGAGGCAGCAGGAAACTAACAGGCTGTTTGTTCTGAGAGGTCACATGACTGTTTTTCTCAGCAGAGTCTGATGGATTTGATGAGACCATGAGAGCGGCTTCAGTTCCTCATCAGAAAGAGTCTGACAGAAGCTCCTCCCTCTATACCCCAGTAGACTTCTATTAGACTGCTCCAGATTCCTGAGAGTTCACACAGAAAACTTTACAAACAGCCAAAGAAAAACTGTTGAAAAGGCTTCAAGATCACAAAGAGCTCTTTCACAGCACATATGAGCCATTAAGAAGTGCACATTTGTGTTTCCATAGTCCATCATCCAATAATATCAAAGGACAAACTGTGAGGTAAAAAGCCTTCAGCTCTTTTTGAATGAAGCAAAAAGACTTTGGTCCTGAGAGATGGTTCAAAACACAACTCAGACCTACCAAAGTATTATTTGTGCCAAACACATGAAGCCTTCAACTTTGTATTTGTCCAGTCAGTGTGGCAATAGAAGTCACTGTGAGGATTTTCAATGTGCTGTCAAAGAGCATCCAAACAATCAGGTGAGAATGAAGAGAATTAGTGTGGATGGACAAAAAATCCATATCAGTGTGATTTAGGAGCAGTTCATATATAATGAGTGAAATGAAAGAAGAGCACAGACAGTAAGAACATGAGTGAGCAGACATTTTGGAGCTGCTGATCCACACAGGGCTGGATGGAAGGAGTGGGAGTCCATGATGGCTCAAAGTCTCTGATGCTAACTGTTCCTGAGCCTCTCCCCCTGCCTCCTCTTTGGATCTTCTCCTCCTCTTCTTCCTTATCTGCCTCCTCCACCACTGCTCTCTCCTCCCTCATCTCCTCCTCAGCTGAACTGAAGTCAGGGCTGTAACACGAGGAAACGTGCAGAAATGACTGAGTCAGCATGTTGTTGAAGTGAGTTGAGTGATGGTGAGCAGATTAGATGTGCGAGCCTCCCTGTAGAGAAAAGCAAATCTTCTCCAGAGTTTCCCACCTCATGTTTTCCTGTGTCACAGCTGATTGTCACATCCTGGCTGTCACTAAATGAGTGGTCCAAAGGTGGAAGGAGGAGCACAGTTAGATTGTTCACCTCCTAACCTGTGAAATCAATCAGCTGAATGAAAAACACTGTGATCCTATGAGCTGCTATCAGGGCTGCTCCATTCTCAGGATTCTCATCTGGATGATTGAAGCAGATTATTGATGAAGTCAGCAAACAGCTTTCAAAATGGCTCTTTTTCCAGGGGAACTCCCTGAAATGTAAATCTCATTGAAATGAAGAAGAAGTCCAAAGGCGTGGTTAGGCCCAGACTTGTGGCTGTTTTCAATGTAAAGCCCATGTTGCAGGCAGCTGCTGCTCCTTACTGGCCCACAGTCTCCACTGATGGATGTGTCAGCTCACTTGTACTGTAGCCACGGGGAGAGCGATGGAGAGGTGAAGCTGACAACCAGAGGTGTAGTGCTATTTGTTGAAGTAGCCCAGCGCACCGTGTGCCATGGAAGCACAAGTTTCCAGAGATGATTGGACTCTGAGCAGAAATGATCCATGTTGGACTGAATTTAAGAACAGATCATAAAGTCCTCTGTGTGCCCAGCCCGTCTGTCTGAGCATCTTCATCAGTGTGCAGCTGATCTACAGCTAATGTGCTGATTGATGAGCAGCCTGTTCATGGTGATGATGAGAAACAGATTTGATTCAAAGCACAAATGAGTGAAAAAGGAGCAGCAGCCATGATAGAGCGAGTCATCTGCTGACAGAAATAGTGGAGTGAAGGATTTGTGCAGCGTTTCTCTGTGAAAACAGCTGATTCAGATCAATGAGAGGAGGATGAAGGAGAAGCAGCATGTTTCTGATAGAAGGATCACTGCTGTGCTACAAACTGCTGGGACTGTGTGTGAATGTGTGTGTGTGACGGCTCAGCTGGAGGCAGGATTGGTCCAGAGGAGAGCTGCTTTATTCCAGACTAACTCTTCCTGAAAGCTGAAATCTGTGTGGAACAGCTGACCTGTACCATGTGGAAAAGAACAGCAACGTGATTCAGCGTCAGATCCCGACACATCCACGGATTCATCCCGTTACAGGAACTGTGCCACACGTGGCCTCTGTTTGTTCTGCATGTGATGCTGCAGGGATTTCTTCAAGTCACTATAATATAGTGTCAGATGGACACATGAAGCTAACACGGCACATCTTTGTGAGTCTGCAGCATGTTGACACACATGTCAGTGTTGTACAGATCTGAGAGCAGCACAAACAAACTCCATCAAAGTGATTTGTGCTGTTGCAGAGCTGTGTGACTGCATTTGTCTTCATTATGGACACATTTCTACAAATGGGACTAAACATGTGACCCTCTGCACATCCATGGGTCAACAGTGCACCCATTGGCTGGATGCAGCTTGTATTGTGGCTCCTCCCCCTTAGCTTCAGGTCAGTTTAGCTGTGTTTCCTCCAAATCCCAGAATTCCTGAGGAGCAGGAATATGTGGGGCTGGGCTCTAAACACTCAGGGTGAGGACTGAGTGAAGCTACAGGACAGAGCCAAAGTTTCAGCACTGCGCTCACAGCTTTGAGACGTCCAATCAGCAACTGGTCCTGATAACATCTCCCCTCTCATTCCACATACATGAAGACTGCTAGAAGCAGCTATCAGCCACATCAGGCTCACATCATGCTTGGTATTAAACATGCTGCAGTCTGCAGTAAACTCCCTGCCACAAAGCTTTGAGTGCTCTGAAAGGGAATCTCCTCCAAATCCACCTGTAACAAGGTCACCTGCAGAAATAACTGTGTCCACGGGCAGAGTCACTAACACTCTGCACCAGAGCTAAACCTGCTTTGGAGCTAAAAAGCTGCTGTCAGGGTTTCCTGCAGAGCTTCACAGGAAATGTGGAGACTGAAAGCTGTGGACAGTTTCTGTGGCTGGATTATTTCATATGTGTTTGTAGGAGTTTCACTTTCAAAGTTTGGAGTAAAGTGTTGAAATAAATCAGGTCTGTGACGCACACTTTACTGCAGATTGTTCTCGATGTAACACAAAAAGCAATCAAAATGTGATTGATCCTGATGTGGTTGTTGCTTCTAGCAGTGTTCATGTATTTGCACAGAGAGGGGGAGATGTTATCAGAGTGTGTAAGTGATCAGATCTGATGCTGAATCATGTTCATGTACAGTCAGCTGATCCTCACAGTTCAGTTTGTAATCATCAGTGTTGGTCAAGTTACTTGAAAAAAGTAATCAGTAACTAATTACTGATTACTTCCCCAAAAAAGTAATCCCGTTACTTTACTGATTACTTATTTTCAAAAGTAATTAATTACTTGGTTACTTAGTTACTTAGTTACTTTTTAAAAACACGATTTACAACCTGAATAGGTGATAAAGCGATAGATCTGTCAGCCCAATTCTACTTTTTCTGTATAATCCATCATACAAAATGTAATCAAATAGAAAAGTCTCTTTTTAAAACTTGTTTTATTAGTTTTAACCTTTTAACTTTATGCATCAAGCAAATATTTAATTATATTTCTTTGCAAGCTCCATTGACCATTTAATTATATGCAACATTCTCTGACTGGAAGAAATTTGTTTAATATTTAAACCTATTTTCTGCACATTCCAGCACATAAAATATTTTTTTTGTGTGTTTACACTCACTCTTTCAAATAGATGCAAGTAAAACACAGCAGAAAATAAATAAAGTCAAAGACTCCCACCTGAGTCTCAGTCCTCAGGACCTCACACAGTCCCAGCAGCTTCTATCAGCAGAGTTCTCCCTGATATCACAAACATATTGATCCTCCTTCAGCCTCCTCTCATTGATCTGTTTCCACAGAGAAACTCATCAGTGAAACCTGAGCTTACTGTGGATTATTCTGGTTGCTCCATCACTCTCTGCCTCACACTCCCTCATCTGCTGCTTTCCTCTGATTGGCTGCTCTGACAGTCATGATTGGCTGCATGTTTGTATATAAAGCAGCACGTTGCTGGTAGATCAGCCATCAGCTCATGTTTGTGACTGCAGCATGGCACCAGTTTGCTCCTCGTGTTTCAGTCCCAGACTGACCTGCAGCTCTTTAGTAAATTCAGACAGCAGCTTTTTAACTGTTAGTAAATCTGACCATGAATATCATTATGACACCTCTGACCACTCATTCTGTCTTTATTGGCTTTCATACATGAAACACGCTTAAAGTCACCATTGAATCTAAACTGGATGAAAGCAGCTGTGAGTCACTGCAGCAGCTCTGTGCCAACAACCAACCAACACCTGGGTGGAGTCCCAGCTGAAGCTGAGAGATACTCAGAGATCAGAGACAGAAGCAGCTGTATGTAAGCGTTCTACAGGACGGCTTACACAAACCTGATGTTACTGATGTCTCCTAGATAGATCTCATGGACCAAAGGCTCTCTGTGTCATCTTGGCTCCAGCTGAACTAAACTGAGGGTGAATTTGGGCTTTTAGGGAGGGGTGAAAGCAGAGCGCTGTAAAGGAAAGGGCTGTGATTGGTTCCTAACACGTCAATGAGAAGAAAGGAAAGCTTCAGAGCAACATGAATGAAACAAAGTGTTTTGATAATAATAATAATAATAATAAACTTTATTTATAAAGCACACTTAAAAACTGAGGGTATGCCAAGGTGCTTAACAAGTAAGATAGAGAATAGGAGGAGGATAATAGAAATAGGACCAAAGCAAGTGCTAAGTATGCCAGCAGGTAGCTGTCACTGATACATAGGAAAGCAACAAGTACAGAGCAAACAAGAATTTAAATGAGCATAAAAGTGCATAATATAAAATCATAAAAGAAATATTAACTAGAGGGAAAGGCAAGATTGAATAAGTGAGTTTTTAGTCGTGATTTGAACAGTGCAATGGAATCAGATGCTCGGAGATCGAGAGGAAGGGTATTCCACAGTACCGGGGCAGCCAGAGCAAACGCACGGTCACCCCGGGACTTCAGCCGAGATCTGGGTTGGGTCAGAAGTAGTTGAGTGGCAGATCTGAGTGTTCTAGCAGGAGTATGTGGTTTGAGAAGTTCACTAAGATAACTTGGCGCTAATTTATTAATAGTTTTGAATGTAAGGAGTAATATTTTAAATTGAATACGGTACTTTATGGGCAGCCAATGCAAGCTAGCTAGAACAGGAGTAATATTGCAAAATTTCCTGGTACCAGTCAAGAGGCGGGCTGCTGCATTTTGGACTGTTTGCAGTCTAAGAAGAAGAGAAGAGGGAAGACCGTAGTACAAGGAGTTACAATAATCCAACCTGGAGGTCACAAAAGCGTGAATAAGCTTCTCCAGGTTCTCATGCGGAACATAATGCCTAGCCTTAGAGATAAGGCGCAGTTGGTGGAAGCTAGATCTCACTACAGCAGACACTTGCTTATCGAGTTTGATCGAGCTATCCAGCAGTACACCCAAGTTACTGACATAGTCACAAGAAAAGCTAGCAAAGGAACCCAGGGCAGCACAGAGTTGGGCACGAGGGATTTTACTGTTGAACACCACAACCTCAGTCTTCTTATCATTCAAAACAAGAGAATTACTCAGGAACCATTCTTTGACCTCCCGCATGCATTCTTGAAAGTAGTGCAGGGACACAGCAAGGTCGTCAGTAAGTTCAAAATAGATCTGTATGTCATCGGCATAACAGTGGAAGGCGATATTGTATTTTTCAAAGATTGTGCCAAAGAGGGAGCAAATACAATGAGAAGAGAATAGGGCCTAAAACTGATCCTTGAGGCACACCACAACAGACCGGAGCGGAGGAAGAGGAGAAGGTGCCTAAGTTAACTGATAAGGATCTATCAGCGAGGTATGATTTAAACCAGTCGAGGGCAGTGCCTCTAATACCCACAGTGTGCTCAAGTCTTAGTAATAAAATGTTATGGTCCACCATATCAAAGGCCGAAGAGAGGTCCAGTAAAACTAGGACCATAGAGCGTCCAGTATCAGTGATTACAAGAATATCATTAAGAACTCTAACCAACGCTGTTTCAGTGCTATGCAATGGCTTAAAGGCAGATTGAAATTTCTCAGCAATATTGTTCGTGTCCAAGTACGCCTGGAGCTGGGAGAGAACTAGTTTCTCCAGGATCTTGGACAAGAACGAAAGCTTAGAGATCGGTTTGTAGTTTGAAAGGTCATAACAGTCAGAGTTTCTTGTTTTAAGAATCGGGTGGACTACAGCACGCTTAAAGGCCAAAGGAACACAGCCTGAGAGCAAGGAAAAGTTCATAAGAAATAGGATACTAGGTCCGATTACATCAAAACAGTCCTTAGCTAAACGAGATGGAAGAATGTCAGTATTGGTGTTATTCATTTGAACAACTAGCCGCTTAAGAGTCAAAAGTGGCACAGGCTCAAACTGGTGGAAAGTTGAAATGCACTCAGGAATGGGGAGAGGATATAAAACGGGGGAAGGAAGAACTTAAGAGATGAGACCTTCTCTAAAAAGTGAATTTGAAATCGCTCACAAAGAGCCTGAGAATAAATTAAAGGCATGTCCGGGGAAGGGTTCGCCACAGAGTTAAAAATTTTAAATAAGGTATGGGGGTTATGGTCATTGGCCAGGATGATTTTGGACAAGAAGGACGCTTTGGCCGTTTTAGCAGCACTTTGGAATTTTAAGCGGCTAGTCCGTAGCATGTCATGAGAAACCTGAAGTTTATCTTTTTTCCACCTTCTTTCAGCGCGCCGACACACGCGACATAAGGCACGCGTAGTGTCATTAAGCCAACACTGAGAGTAGGTTCTAGGGCGCTTCATCTTAATGGGGGCAACAGTATCAAGGATTGAAGAAAATAGCGATAACAAGGAATTAGCACAGTCATCAACCGAGGGAAAAGAACAACAGTCGAGAGTGACAGATGCAGAATCCAAGAAAGACATAGAGAAGTTTGACATCGCTTCAGCATTAATTACACTTAGCGGGCGAAGGGGAGCCGCAGGATGTAGTTCATAAGCCAGTATCAAATATAAATGGGAAATGATCCGATGACGACTGAAAGCCAAAACTGTCCCTGAAATCAGAATCCAGTTCATCTCCAGCCCTGTCAGCAGTTCCAGCTGTAGTGCTGTTACAATAATAGTCATCACTTCTAGTTTCACAGCAGGAAACTGGGAACATTCAGCGTCTCAAAGATTGACCTGTTAGCACCTGCAGACATTGTTGAGCTGGGTCTGCTGATCTTGTCTTCATTTCTCCACTATTTGGAGAAGCTTCAGCAGGTTCCACAGTCAGAGTCAAAGTGGAGTTCTAGCATGGACGTAACGCTTCAAGAAGCTTCAGACAGACAGTGTTCTCCAAAAGTTCTGCTCTAAAAGGAAACTTTGAGCTGGCTCTGTGATTGTTGTAGTCAGAAGGATGGAGGCTGGATCTTTGATGAGTGCTTGCACACAGGCTGTCTTTAAGTATTCTGGGACACAGCCAGAGGACAGACAAGTGTTCATTATTGGAAGCAGCCGAGGGGCAGGGACATCCCAAACTTCACTCAGGAACTTTGGAGGAATCATATCTACACAGCTTGATGAGCGTTTCAGTTGTGCCACAGTCCTTCAAAGCTCCTCCACAGAGACTGGCAGAAAAGAAGATCAGATATTGTGGCTGGGGTCGGGGACATCAAGAAAAGAATCAGGAGCTGCTGTTTTGGATTTCCTCTCATTCATTTGATCCTTCAGAAAGTTTAGAAAGTGAAGAATTAATTAATTAATCGAATTTTAATCTCAATTACGATCTGGGCTTTCAACTATCATTAAAAATGACTGAGCCGATTATTAGCCACTCCCTCGTGCTTTACTCTCGCACTGCTCCGTGTGGCAAATCGAACGCAACAATTAACAACAATTAAGAGCAGCGGTCCCCAACCTTTTTTGCGCCACGGACCGGTTTATGCCCGACAATATTTTCACGGACCAGCCTTTAAGGTGTCGCGGATAAATACAACAAAATAAAACTAGTACCGGTACCGAAAAAAAGAAATTTATTCATAACACACGTGAAAAGACCAAGGAAAACCGAGTAAACGATAAAAACGATAACAAAATAACGCCGAAAACCGATAAAAACCCTGAAAACGATACATTTCACACCTGAGCCTCAACTCTCGCGGCCCGGTACCAAACGACTCACGGACCGGTACCGGTCCGAGGCCCGGGGCTTGGGGACCGCTGATTAAGAGGACCCGAGGGAAGCTCGGAAAGCTAAGAAGAAGTTATTTGAAGAGGAGAGTGACTGCCGTTGGTTGAAAAGAGAGGTAAAAAAAACTTCAGTGGTGTGGAAACATTATGGGTTCGCGGAGTCAGACGTGGCTCAAGTAGACATAGTGTGTAAACTTTGCTACGGTGTCGTAGCTGCACCACAGAGCAACACTGCAAAGTTCACTAAACATAGATGTTTACATTTTTGCACATTTGCACTGTTATCAGTATTTGCACACTATTTTATATTATTTTTTGACAATCTTTAAAGTCATTATTCATTCATTCATTGTTATTGTTAAATAAATATCGTCAAATAATCGAGATCTCAATTTCAGTGAAAATAATCGTGATTATCATTTTTGCCATAATCGAGCAGCCCTACTTCAGAATAAAAGCCTGACTATTCAGAGCTCCAACATTAAGAAGAGCAAAGTGAACCAAGGTGGATGGAGGCAGCAGAGAAACTGTAGGGTGGAGCTGAATGCTTCATCAATGGGATGATGCAGCAGATTTTCTCCACCTTGCACAAACTGTCCTGTTAGTTATTATGACTGGAACATCCAAAATGTCTCCAGAGGCTCCGAGTCCAGCTGAACATGTATTAGTGTTTAGAGTGGAACTGAGATGATAGGGACTAGGACCTGGGGGACGTCAGTCAGTGACGGAGCGGTCAGCAGGTGTGGACAGGTGTGGACAGGTACTTGATGGAGTGTTTCCTGCTGGACTCCATATGATCTGTTAGCAGAGAGGATCTGGCTCCTGATTGGTTGAAGTGGAGCCCATCTGCTGCAGAAAGATGCCTCCTGTCCCAGAAAACATTGAAGTTGTCTCTAAAGCCCAGGCTGTGGGAGTCACACACAGAGGAGAGCCAGGTGTGGAGGCCGAGCAGCCGCCCAAACGCCCCACGGCCACAGGTGGGAGTGGGGCTGGAGATACAAACTCTACGGTGGGCTTGTTTCACAGCCTCACAAAGACACACAAAGTCCAGTTTGAGGAAGTGGGAGCGCTGTTTGGAATCCGGTTTGTGCCCATGTGGATAAGGATGGTGTCGGCCTCCGGACGGGATCGTATTCTGCCAGGAAACTTGTCTAAAATGTCCCAGAGCGTCGGGCCGGGAAAAGACAGAGCGTACGCCTCCTTTATTGTGAAATTCCTCACCATGGTAACTGAACACATCAGCTGGTCTGCAGCAGGTTATGTTCAGAGTTTGAGGCTCAAATTGGCTCAAAGTTTCCCATTTTCACTGATTGTTTCCCGACGACATGCTTCAAGTGTGATATGGATCCTCTGCTGAAGGAATCTGCTTTCTATCCACAACCTGTTGATCCGTATCTGACTAACAGCAGCGCAGGAAGCCCTGCAGTTATAGAGAAACTGTCTGAGTCGCATTGTTGCTGCAGTTTACCTGCAACTGCTGATGAAGAAAAAGTCTCCATGTGTTTGTGTTTGGTCCTAATCTGCTGCCAAGTCTGTTTGACATGCTGGATTTCCAGCTGATAGATGACAGATTAGAAACTGATCAGTCTATTGATCACACAATATTCCATCAATAGAATTGATTTGACTTTGATTTGTGTAACAAAGTGATTTCCACGTCTCCTTCATGATGTGACAGTGTCAGAGCTGAATGCACTTGTAGAGTATCATGTTTTTATGGCTCACATTTAAAGTGTTCCAGCTCTAATGTACAGCTGTCATATTAGAAATAGAAGCAGCTCTGATTTTAGTGCTCAAAGAAATCGATGAAGTTATGAATTCACACATGAACAGTTTTCTGCAGCGTTCCTCTCGGCCTTATTTGCAGCTCCACTCTTGTTTTTGCTCTAATAATTATTTCTCTCCATGAGCTGTTTCTCTGCCTGAAGGAGGCGCCACTCCATCGCTTCATTCAGTGCAGAACAAGAGTCACATGATGCTGCTCTGTGAGCACCAATCACACTTTGTACAGCTCATGTTGTGTTTGTTGTCCTCTCAGTCTGTCAGGTGGAGGTGGAGGAGGGGGCGGAGTCTGTCCAGCTGCCCTTCAAAACCACACAAAACCTGCCTGGAGATGCTGAGGTGGAGTGGGAACGTAAAGAACCTGAATACAGGAAGGTTCACGTGTATAAGAACGGCTCTGACCAGCCTGGAGAACAGGAAGTGGTTTATAGAGACCGAACAAAGATGAATGAAGACCTGCTGAAAACTGGAGACCTCAGTCTGACCCTGAAACAGCCCACAGAGAGAGACAGTGGGAGATACATATGTGATGTCAGGAGGAACGGACGGGTTAGATTCAAAACAGTGCACCTCAGAGTTAAAGGTTTGTGCTTGTGCTTGTGTGTGTGTGTGTGTGTGTGTATGTGTGTGTGTGTGTGTGTGTGTGTCTGACTGTCTTGTGTCTCCTCTGCAGGGAGAGTTCAGGTCCAGGATCAAACAGGGGACATCAGGAACAGAAGCAGCTCCATTGATCCGACTCCTCTGATGGCTGATCAATCAGTTTGATCTGTGTGTTCTTTGATTATTGATCAGTGATGTCAGAGTGGAGTCAGTGTGATGTTGTTGTTGTGTGTTTGAGACTTTTAGTGTCCATGAAGGTCTCTGCTGCCGTAGATCCTCTGAACTGTGACAGAGGTCTCACTCTGGAGGAAACTCTCAGCACTTTCCAGCAGCTCCTCCATCATGGAGGACGTTCCCTCACTGTAACAGGTGGAGGAGAGAGGAGAGGAAGCACAGGTGGATCCTCTGAGGAAGAGGAGCGTTCCTACAAACCACATGATCACATGACCAGAGGACAAGCATGTGTAGAAACACATTAAAGTCAGCCTGTAAACACGTTTGTGTAAATTCTAGTCGTGTTTTTCTCTTACATTCAAATAAGAGCAGAGAAAGCAGAACAAATGCTGAAGCTGTCTGTGTGAAATAAAGGAGTTAAAGTACACACACACACACACACACACACAGCAGCTGTCTGAGCTGCAGTCTGTATTGTGTCTGTAATATCTTCATATGTTTCTAATATTACAGTTTTATCTTCAGGTGTAAAATCAGCTGCTCTGCTGTCTTATCCCCTGATCCTGTGTGATTGATTAGATCCTGCAAACGCCACAAATTTCATTTCAGCTTTTATTTGAAAGCCAGCGAGTAAAAGGATCAGCGATAGTTTTCAGAGCGATGCCAAAGCTTGGGTTCCTCTCCTACAGCAGCTTTTCTTTTCTTTCTTTTCTCTCCCTGTGAAATACAGCAGCTGGACCTTTAGCTGCAACACACTGTGAGACAAACTGCACACAAACAGTTTGTGTGTTTGCTGATGTTTGTTGAGCTGATAGAAACGCTGCATTTGAAATTAGCTGACACTTCAAAAACGTTCCTCCCTTTATGCTCGCTGCTCTTCAGCAGGGCTAGCTAGATGCTAAAGTAGCGCTAACACAACTTCCAGACACCTGCAGTCGTTCAGCTGTTGTCCCAAAAACATATCAAATAAAAACATGGCCCACTTTAAGCCCTGACTGTGACTCACAGTTTGACTCTTTGGTCTCTTTTTATGTGATTAATAAATGAACAGGATTTCCTTTCATGTGTTTCTGTTTAGGCTCAAATCACTTTGATGTTTGAAGGCTCGCACTGATGAAATAATAACTCCCCTCAAATGTGTTAAACCTAAAGTAACCAGCCTGTTTGAACATGTAAGGAGTAGAAAGTACAGATACCTGAAAATCCTACTTAAGTACAGTAACAGAGTATTTGTACTTAGTTACTTCCCACCTCTGGCCCTACCGTTTTATCCCATATGACTAAAGCCAGGTAGGGGCTGGCTGGATTCAGCAGAGCAAACATCTAATGTAGTCGTGGCCTCACAAGTTTCTCTCTGAGTGCTGTCATGTTGTAGTTGCCATGGTGACACAAGGTTTGGCCCTGACCAAAGCGCTCGGCACAGACATGGTAGAGAAGGCCGTCACTAAATGATGGAGGCGGGGAAGCGGGACTCAGAGGGGGTCAGGTATCCTGGTGTTACTGAGGAGAACTCTGCTCTCTCTTTCTAGTCCCTGTTATTTACTCACACTGTCCCATTTAAAGCAGCTGAATCCTCTGTGATGCTGTTCACACTAATATGGTTGGATCACGCTGAGACTGAAGGGACTCTGACTGTCAGCTCACTCTTGAACACACTGAGTTTCTGGGAGTCTGGCAGGTATAAGACCCTCTTCAGGAACTGACTCAAAGAAGAAAAAGTGGATTTTTTCATTTGATCGTCATTTTTCACTGGACGTGGGAAAAACTCCTGGATATCAAAGACATTCTGAGGATCACTGAAGTTAAACGGCTGTTGCTGAAAGTTTAAAGAGAATTGTAAAATGATAAGATGATGATTGACTAATAAGATTATCTGACAGGTCCTTAAAGTGGCCCCTTGGTGGAGCTCAGCAGGACGACAGGTGGCTGTGAGCTCATTTTAAAATAATCATAGAATAAACAGAAACATTAGCAGATGACGTTTGAAGGCTTTACATGTGTTGGATATGAATGTTTGGAGCCCAGATCATCATTTGTCTTGTTTCAGTGTGGATGCTTTTCTCCATGTTGGCCTGAGGGTGGTGCTGTTTAGCCTGTACTGAGTATTTGTCACTATGCTGAGTTGTGGGTGGAGTCAGTGATTGGCTGAAGGTGCCTTCTTTAAAGCGGGAACACTGGCTCAGCTTTCCTACCTCCTTACTCCCAGCTGGACCACGCTGCATCAACAAGTGATTGTCTGTGTGTGGAAGAGTGAGTGTACACACTGTAAATATCTTCTTCAGCTGTGTGGGTGGAGAAGCTTTTCTGTTAGGGAGGCGGTGTCCTTCTCACCTTCAGACATGAGATTAGAAAGAGAGAGAGTTCAGATTACAGTGCAGATATGAATGAATGAATCCGTGCTCGTCCTCACGGCTCCTGCATGCTTTTAAAAAAGTGTGTGTTCAGCTCTGATCTCCAATCTGTTCTTTTCTCTCTTTGTTTCCTGGGTTCATGATCATCATCACACCGTCTGAGGCTCCTAAATATCCACGTTTGCTTGTTTCACTTTCACAGTTGAACTCTGGGAGTCAAAGATGTTTCAGCTCCAAACTCACTGAGAGCTCCTCGTGCCCACCACGTGACCAAAAACATCTTTGTGCTCACGTGCTGCTCGTGTCTGAGACACTTTAGTTTGAAGGAGACAAACTGCAGACGCAGCATTTCCTGTTCCTGAGTGTAAACCTGAGCATTTGAAATGAGCTCCACAGGGGAAGCTGTAGGTGACAGAGATGCTCACAGACTCACTGACGTTACAGTCTGTCAGCATCACGCAGTATCACAGACACACGGGAAGATTTAGTGCAAGTGCTGAGAGACACACAGCAGACATGTTGACTGGAAACATCTCAGACTGAAATAAAGCAGAAGCACATGTTAGCACATGCTAATATGATGTGGATGTGTTTAGTGTGGGAGCAGGACTCACCTGAGACACACCTGTGTGGATGCTGCTGCTTCCTGCTCTGCTCTTTCTGCTGATTCAGCTTCTTCATCACGTCTGAGGCTCTGTCACAGTTTGTTTGTTAACATCATCATGGACACAACACAAGCACATTTATGTGACATTTCCTATGATTGTGATTGATGTGGATGTAGAACATGTCACTATCTCATTGTTTAATAAAGTAAATGTTCCATTAGAAACACAGACAGTAGAATTGTAAACAGAGTTTGAAACATGAGACATTTGATGGAAGTTTGACCTTATTTGACCTTGAAAAAGAGCTCAGAGGTCCAAAATGGCTCTAAAGAGCATTATTATCACTTTGACCTTCAGATCCATCTGTTGACCTTGAAGTGAGGTCAGAGGTCAGATGTGAGCTGATATTTGGATCTTCATGTGTTCCTTTCTACATGTTGATGATCCACAGCACACTTGTTACAATCCTGGTTTCTAAGTTTGAGGCTTTTTCTCAGTTTCCATCAATAAATCATGAAGTCGACCTTGAAGACTTGGGTGGATGTGAGCCAGATGTGAATAGATTGTTAACATGAGCCCGCTCTACACCCCTACAAAGTTTGATCAGAGTTCATTCACAACTATTCGAGCTGTCGTGTTCACACACAGAACGACACGCACACACACGCTACCACAAACATAACCTCTGTTTTCAAGGTGAGCTAAAGCTACAGGTGTCACATCAAACACTCACAGGGAAAACACCAATCACAGCACGCACACATATACTGAACATTACAGAGAGAATTATTAGAGACCAGCTTTTATAAGATTTATTCTTCCTCAAAGTTCCAACAGAGCCAAACAACCCAGAGGGAAATGTCCGGGTCCTCCCAACAGCCAGTGAGCTTCTGTAGAGAGGACACGTGAATAAAGCCGCAGTGATCCACTCCAAAAACACACAAACAGCTCTTTGCTGCCTTTGACTCCTTACTTGATGCAACAGCTGATGCTGTCAAATAAAAACAAACTTCATGTTGACGATCAAACTGATCTTTATTGTCTTTCTTGCAGAAAGTTTCATTATTTCATGGGCAGCTGAAAGAAGTAAGAAGTGCAGAATATGACAGGAAATAAGTGGAAGAACAAAATCTTCATTTCCTCCAAGTCTTCTGGGCCTGGATGTGATGGAAACACTGACTGAGTCCACTGCTGTGCTCATTACTGAAGCTCATAATGCAGCAGGTAGTATTGCACATTTGCAGGACTGAAACATGTTTGGAAACCTTGGAGGATTTCCTGCTTCTTCTCCAGGTCATTGAAGCAAACTGCTGGGCCTGAGCGGGCAGTTTCCCATCGAGTGTCCAAAAACTCTTTAACATGGTGGAGATTTCACAGCCACGCTGTAACCACGCTGTAAGAACACGAGGATGATCCACCGTCACCGTTCTCATAGGGGGTCGTCTGATTGGTGGAGTTTCTCTCTGTTATTGTCGAGTCTTTACTTTACAGTAGAAACTCCTGGAGGTGACTGTTGTTGTCATTTGCTGCTGTAGAAATAAAACTGAAGGAGTTTTGCAGGTAGAAGATATTTGATTTACAGCTTCTCACACACGAGACCAGGCCTGCAGCTATCCATTATTTTAGTGTGTAAACAGACTCCGCCTCCATGTTAAACTGTAACATCATCATCACTGCTGCTGTTATCAGTGTTTGTGTTTAACACTGGAGGCTGTGTGGGCTTAATGTGCTCAGACTTTTATTCACACGCTGCTCATAAACACGTTTCTATTGGAGGTCTGTGAAACATGGAAGCAAAGAATTTTATGATCGAATTATTGGAATTACTCGATGAATCGTTGCAGCTCTACACGAGACACTTTCTTTAAAAACCATCAGACTGCTTTCATACATGTTAACGCTTAAATACAGAAAACTTCAGCCTGATATTCCTGACGTATGAAACTATGTTCAAATCCAGATGAATTTTTTTTAGAAAGAGCCTGTTTCTGTTAATATTATATCAAAAGTCTGTGATGGTGTTCGGTCTCGTTTTCCCAACATTAACCTGTGAAATGTTCATATTTATGTACCAGTCAAAGGTAAAACATGTTTTCTAATAAACTGTGTTTGTAAAATCTGCTGGTTGTAAGAAGAAGTGTGTAAATGTCCCCAGTGGCTGCTGTGGTTTACATGGTGAGATAACATGTGAGAAATAATTCAGATACTGAGGCTACAAACTGTTAGTTAGTGCTGCTGTGGAGACGGATAAAGAACATGTGATGATGATAAAACTAAGAGCTGAACTCCCCCAGCTAACATTATCTGGGCTGAACCATTAAAATAGGTCGAGCACTTCCTGTAGGGAGTATAATAGACATTACAAACCTCCATGTGTCCACACATCAACTGTCACTGCAGCCTCAGAGCAACAAAAGTGTTTAGACCCACTGTGTTCTTAACCCACAGTTACTCCCCGTGAGCATTTCTGCTGCTGAACACAAGCCTGGTGAAACTTCAGCTGCCCAACATGTTAGTGATTCACAGATTTTTCCTTTGTTCTCTGTCAAAGCTGATGTTCCCACTTCCTTGTGATCCTCCCTCATGTCCTCCTGGTTTCTCTTTTGTATTCTTTGGACTTCCGTATACAAACCAACACAAGATGAGTTTATAATGTTGACCTTAATCTAACCTTTAGGTCCAGTCCCTGCTCTGTCATCACAGGATGCTCTGACCAGTCATGGATCCAGCAGATTCAATGTGTTCAAAGACTTTTGCTCAGACTCCACAGAAGCAGCTTTGTGGAGGATTCATGAGGAGACTCTGGAACAATGATGGCTTGTAGATGTTTTGCTGCTGTGGCTCAGGGACTTGGTAAGTTCTCACTCTCCAGCTTCATCTGACCAGGACTCCATTTCCCAGCTTTCCTAGTGAAAGAAACACTCTCCAGTCCAGTGGATGGTGCTGTGGCTATAAGAGTTTGATCAATGCTCCACCATTTTGAGATCTGATGCTGTCTGCGTACGGTGTCCATCTCCCACGCGTGTGATCATTAAAATCATCGTTTGACTCAACCCGGCCGGACCAGTGTTGTTATTGTGGTTTTTCCTCTTGTATCCATCCCCAATATTTGAATCCGTAACAGTTTGGGGGCTCGTCCTGTGGTATTGGGGTGGAAGTTGGAGGTTTGGACGGTCCGAGGTTGTCGAACGGACAGGCACAAGCCAGTGGTCTGACGTGAGTGGGCATAAGCCGGCTTACACAAAGGTAAGGCACTACCTGTTGAATCTATTTCCAAAGTGTGCCAAATTGGACATGATAAAATTAAAGTCTACTCACTGAAATTACTGGTGAAGGCCTGTTTTGATTTTGATGAAAAATCTCATGAGAACTGAAGCTGAAGTAATGATAATGAAACTTTGAAAGTGACAGTACTGAGTATTTAAAGCAGTTGGACTGCTGAGTGAATTTAGTTTGATAGGGAATTGGTCATTTTGTGGGTTAGAATCCCCATTGGTTTTAGGTTGGACCTGCGTCAGTCATACTCTTGTTTTGGGGTGTTGACTGTTGTTTCAAAGTATTATAAATTTTTCAAGAACGGCGATGGACCGCTAAGAAGCGCAGTGCTCAGAGGTAACGCTTGCCAAGGCCGGGGACGCCTAGGCCTTGTCCTCTTTGAGGGATAGTCAGTTGGTCACTGTGGAGCTTGGGGCACTCCAGAATAACTAGTGGTTGGACCACTTTGCCGTTTGGAACGGTATCTGCGCTTTTTTGGGCAGTAAAGGTTGGACCTTGGGTGTTGGACACTTTTAAATTGAGTTAGGGACTTTAGAGATGAGGCCAGAAACTGTTGGACAGATACTGGTTAATTGATCACAAAAAAGTTGGACTTTCTTCGGTTGGACCGTTAACTTAAATTTGTCGAAATTGTGTAGGCGCTAAATCTGTCAGGCCTGAGAGTGATTGTAAATATAAGACGTCTTTGTAATATAAAATAATAGAGCTGTGTGTGAGACTGTGTGTGACGACAGCGCGCTGCAGCGCTGCGAGCTATTTTTAGACGGTGTGTGAACCTGCAAATGAGGTGGCTGCTGTGAAGCACACAGAGGACTTCTGCTTCCTGTTTAGCGTGTTATTGAGTTTTATAATTATGATTTGCAAACAACGATACATGCTTGTAAATAAGACGCTGATTTTGCTGATTATAATATTACAAATAAAGTTTTGAATGACTACGGTGAATGTTTGATATATGGCTGGGTTTTGATATAGAAGAGACAAATCGTGCATGATTTAGACCGGCACTTCAGTCGGCAGAGTAAGACTGAGTGATAAATACAGCTGTGATTTGTTTCAGTTTTGTGGTGAACAGTGAATTGTGTGTATACAGTGAATTTTCTTGAGGGTGTGTTTCTAGGGATAATTATTACTGGTTTTATACATTCATATTAATGGAGGATTCTGGCGGAGAGTGTGGAGAGAGGACGTGAAGACGGCTTTGCAGCTGCCGGGGTGAGTAGCTGTGTGTGTGACAGGAACTCTGCATGCCCATAAAAGGCAACTGCCTGACTGTGTGAAGTATGAGAGAGAGAGAGAGAGTAAAATCTAGGCAGATGAAGCGAATGGATGTTTTCAGAAAAGAAATACTAAGTGAATGTTTTAGTGTTTTAATACAGGTGGATTTCTCCCAACCTGGAAACCTGAGTACAGCGGCGAAAGGGTTAAATGAACAGAATTGGGACGACAGACAGGCCAAGCTTTGGCTCAAAAGTTTACAGCTTGACCTCACTCTGTCCCCACCCTGAAAACAAGCTTAAAGGACATCTTCTCCTCCAGTTATCGGTTACCATCACTGGAAATTTGCAGGCAAGTTTTTGACTGAATTGTTATTGGTACCATGTGTCCCTGAATCTCACAAGCAAGCCCTAACTCCTGGCTGAAGACATGAAATGCTGTTATTTAAAGTGGGAAATCAAAATTTGGGAAACAAAATAAAAACACACACACAACCAGAGAAATGTATGAGAAAGGCACGTGTTAGAGAAATGCCTTGTTTGAGAAAAAAGTTAAATTAACCCACCTACAAACGCACACACACGCAATGAAGAAACAGCTTACATTCATGAACACGTGAAGATTTTCCAGCAAGGCTAAAGCAGCGAAACTTAACATACACCTGTTGTTGAATGATAAAGTTTATCCACTACTAACAAATAAACTTTCTGGGTTGCAGGACAACAACTTAACTTCAAAAAAAAGACACTGGTCTGACCAACCAGTGATGACACGACAAATTTAGTGGTTAAAAGATTCAAATTGTGACATGTTTTCTGCTGATTGATTAATACAAGTGATTACTGAATGAAAGAAAATTCCTTTTTGGGCTTTTAAACATGATCTTAAGAATTTTAACATGTACCTGTGTTGTCCTGTCAGCTTGGTGGGTTATGAGTTGATTATATGGTGAGAAAAAACAAAAAAAGGGGGAGAGAAGGCTGACACAGGGCCTGGCCCGGTGTTTCTCCCCTCTCTGAATAACACAGCCAACACAACATCATTTTCCTGTTCGTCTGTTTTTGTTTTGTTTTTGTTTTGTTTTTGTTTTTTCTCTTTATGCTTGATTACAGGCTGCTTTGCCGAGGCTGACCTGGACTCCTGCTCTCCCCTCTACCATCTTTGCTCTCTCCTCTACCATCTTTGATGTGATCCTGACCAAATGCTACAGCAGCTGGACCCACAACAACAACCTGAAAATGTCAACAGTGTTGCAGGAAAACGATCTCATGCAGCGGAGACGGAGAGCGTTAAATCCAAGGCCCGTTTCACTACACGGGGGAGATTTCCAGACAGCTTCAGCTGACAGAGCTGTGACGAGACGCCCATTAAGCCCGGATGAAAAGTGAGGGCGAGCAAAAGAATGCTGACCTTAACAACTCTGCATTAAAATTGTGCAGGACAGTGACAGACCAACACGGATGATCGGGCAGCAAAAAGGGCGTGCCAGAGACAGGAGGAGTAACTGAGGTCAGGAGGCACCTCAGAATGGACAAAAGCACAAGAAGAAAACTAGAAAAATTTGCATTTCCTGCGAAAATGCAGTGTGGATGCTTTAAAGCTGAAGCTGTCTGCAAAAACTAGCTGAAAAAGCTGAAAAGTTGCAGAAATTGTAAAAAATTTGAAGAAGCAAAGGAACTTTGCTAAAATGTAATAACTTAGCAGAACTGCAATATCTTAGAGGAAACATAATACTTGGCAGAAATACAATAGCATAGCAGAACTTAGCAGAAATATTGTAACTTACCAGAAACATGATAACTTCTCAAAAATACAAGAATTTAGGAGAAATAGTATAAGATAACAGAAAGAATATATTTAGCCAAAAATACATAAACATTACAGAAACACTATGATTTAGAAAACTAGTACAACAGAGCAGAAATACTGTGATTTACCAGAGACACTGTGATGAACTATGAATATTGTCATTTTAAATTAATACTATGTTTTAGCACAAATACTATAATTTGACAGAAATACTATCATTTGGCAGAAATACTATGTTTCAGCACAAATACTCTGGTTTAGCACAAATATTATAACATAGCAGAAATACAATTATATAACAGAAATGCTATATTTAGAAAGAAAAATATAATATAGTAGAAATAGTATGATTTAGCAGAAATACTGTAATCAGCACATATACTGTAACATGACAGAAATTCCTCCACTTAGTAGTAATACTATAACATAACACAAATGTTATGATTTGGCAAAAATACTATGATTTAGCAGAAATACTATGATTGAGCAGAAGTACTAAGATGTAGTAAAAGTACTTTGATTTAACAGAAATACAATTATGGAGGAGTAATACTTTAAAATGGGAGAAATATTGATACACACACACATTGATACACACACACTATACACACACACTATACACACACAGAGCCTAAAGGGAAGAGTATTTGTGCCATGGAGTGTTAACAAGAATGTGAGGTCCATATTAGAAAAGCTGGTAAAATCATAAAAGTTTGCAGAATTGTAATAAATGATGAATATGAATTACTGGTCTGTGATAGTGTATTAATTTGTAGGGAAAAAAACATGTTGACCAAGGGGGGATTGAACCCACGACCTTTGGTTTGCAGACCCGTGTCATTACCAACCGCGCCACTGGGAAAGAGAGCTGATGCCTGGAAAACAGGGTGATGAGGAGTCAGAATTAGATCGCGGTGAGAGGCGAAAAACGCCGTTTTTTGGAGTTACAAAACGTCGTGTAACTCAAAAACTAGGTGGAGTAGAAGCAAAATTCTTGTACTGGGTGAATCAGCGGACTTTGGTGTACTTTGACTGCGTTTTTCATTGCTCTTTGTATATCCGTCGTGAAGATATGAGAGAAGAAACGGCAGACCTCAGATATGATTGGCTGGCTGGGAAGCCGTGCAGGCCCTGATATGTAAATTTGAATGTCTCAGTCCTCAAAGAGGATTGGCTGCCTGGGGACCTGGCAGAAATATATAGAAATACTATGATTAAGCATAAATACTACATTTAGTAGAAATACTATGTTTTAGCACAAATCCTATAAAAAGCAGAAATACTATATTAAGCACAAATCCTATCAAAAGCAGAAATACTATATTAAGAAATATAAATATCCTATAAAAAGCAAAAATACTGTACTATGATTTGGTAGAAAAACTATAATTAATCAGAAATACTATATTTGGCACAAATCTTATAAAATAGCAGAAATAGTATGATTTAGCACAATAGTAATAACTTAAACAGAAAAATTGGAAAAGCAAAATGGACAGCTGAAAAAATGCTGAACATGCTGAGGGTCCCTCAAATATACTTGTTCAATGAAAAAAAAAAAATCGGCAAAAAAAAATATAACAGCCACACAATCACAAATATGGAAAAACACATGCACAGAGAGACACACACACAAGATCCAATTCAGTCAACCAGTCTACATATAATCTTTCTCTCTCTCTCTCTGTCTCTCTGTCACACACACACACACACACACACACACACACACACACACACACACACACACACACACACACACACACACACACACACACAGCAGCAGCAAGTGAACTGGGGCTGTTAACAGCATGTTTCTTAGTCAGTCAAGCAGCCTGGGAGCTGCTGAATTTGAATCCACCAATCAGAGAGGTTATGTACTTTTTTCCCGCCAAAACTGGTGCACCAAGTGCAGGGTTTTACACACACACACACACACACACACACACACACACACACACACACACACACACACACACACAGAGAAACAGGATTTTTGCAGTCTTTTTCTCACATTGAGGATTCCCCTCCAACAAATGGCCATAATTACCTAACCTTAGGGGCTAGAGCGGTCGTTCTTAGACCGTTTTGTTCAGAAGAGATGGGGGAATCGTCAAGCGTTGTCTATTTAAAATAAAAATGTGAATTTTTAGAGATATATGACATGGATGACTGGTTGGCTTACAGGCCGTGAAGGCCTCAATATGCAAATTTGAATGCCTCAGCCCTCAGATATGATTGGCTGGCTGGGGAGCCGTGCAGGCCCTGATTTGTAAATTTGAATGTCTCAGTCCTCACAGAGGATTGGCTGCCTGGGGACCAGGCAGTAATATATAGAAATAGTATGATTAAGCATAAATACTACATTTAGTAGAAATACTATGTTTTAACACAAATACTATAAAAAGCAGAAATACTATAATTTAGCAGAAATACTATATTAAGCACAAATCCTATAAAAAGCAGAAATACTATATTAAGCACAAATACTATAAAAAGCAGAAATACTATATTAAGCACAAATCCTATAAAAAGCAGAAATACTATATTAAGCAATATAAATATGCTATAAAAATCCTATAAAAAGCAGAAATACTATATTAAGCAATATAAATATGCTATAAAAATCCTATAAAAAGCAAAAATACTGTACTATGATTTGGCAGAAAAACTATAATTAATCAGAAATACTATATTTAGCACAAATCTTATAAAATAGCAGAAATAGTATGATTTAGCACAATAGTAATAACTTAAACAGAAAAATTGGAAAGGCAAAATGGACAGCTGAAAAAATGCTGAACATGCTGAGGGTCCCTCAAATATACTTGTTAAATGAAAAAAATCGGCAAAAAACAATATAACAGCCACACAATCACAAATATGGAAACACACATGCACAGAGAGACACACACACAAGATCTAATTCAGTCAACCAGTCCAAATATATTGAATTTGAATCTTACAATGAGATCATCCCATAAAAAGGCTCTCTCTCTCTCTCTCTCTCTCTCTCTCTCTCTCTCTCTCTCTCTCTCTCTCTCTCTCTCTCTGTCACACACACATACACACACACACACACAAACGCACACACCCACAGAAAGAGAGAGAAGCAAGTTTCTAGCTCAGTCAAGCAGGCTGGGAGCTGCTGAATTTGAATCCACCAATCAGAGAGGCTGTGTACTTTTTCCCGCCAAAACAGGTGCACGCAGCACAGAGAGACACAGGATTTTTGCAGTCTATTTCTCATAGTGACGACTCCCCTCAAACAAATGACCATAATTTCCTAACCGTAGGGGTTAGAACGGTCATTCTTACACCGTTTTGTTCAGAAGAGATGGGGGAATCTTCAAGTGTTAACAATTTATCATTAAAATATGAATTATTAAAGATATTTGACTTGTAATGCACCATAACTGAGTAGAGCAAAGCAAAAAGTGCCTTGACTTGCCCTCAAACAACGCTTTGTAACTCTAAATCTATTTGGAGCATTGATATCATTCTTTCACCGTAAGAGACAGCAGGCTTTGGTGAACAGTCATGGAAATTTTCAGGTCTCTGTGGAAATCCAACAAAAAGTTATGACAAGAGAAAAAAGTGGTTCATTTCCAGAGTTTGAAATCTGAAGAAATCTGAGCGAAGGACAAATTTCCTACCCTCAAACAAGTCTAACTCATTTCAGAACAGTAATAGGTGAGAAAGAAATTCTTGAATTGTGAGCGTCAGGAGTGTCTGAAGATATACTGGGACAAGCCTCATGTCTTAACTTTGCTTCGTTAAGGAGATATGACGATTCGAAAATGCCTCTCATTACAGAAATCAAGCGGTGATTTTGAACAAACTCTCCATTGACTTTCTATGGAGAGTTTTCTGACTTTCTGTTGGTGTGAGGAGATTTGCCAAAATTCTATAAATTCCACAACAATGATAGTGACATTTTCAGAAAGCCAGCAAAAATACCTACGTTTTGATGTATAATTTGTGGAAGTTGAGTGAAAATTGAGCAAGTAGCAAGAAGTTGTTCGGACATGAAGAGAAGACTGCGAAACCTTCAGTGGCACACTGGAAGCCAAGTGCATAGCAACCATAACAACGCATGTATTTTGTGAAAAATCACAATTTTGCAACTGAAAACTTTAAGAGGCATAAAAGTAAAACGGTAAAAGATTTGAAAAAGCTGATTTATACCTGAATAGCCCAATAATTTGAGAACATTTTAAAGTTTGAATGGTTGTTCTAGGTGAAAATATGAGGAAGTAGTTAAGTTTCAAAAACAAGCAAATTTTAGCAGAATTGCAGAAGTTTTCCATTCATTTCAAATTAAAGGAAAAAAGCTTAATATTTTAAAAAGTATAATATTGAAAAATACCAAAAGACATAGCCGTCATTAGCAGAAATAGCAGAATAGTTTAAAATTTGAACGGTGAAAATAGCACAAAAATTGTGGAAGTAGATCCACGGCGAAAAGTGTACGGAAACACCAAGAAGCATCCACACAATAAGCTGAAGGCACAGGTGTCGGGGCTCGGCCAGGAGCTGACCTCTGAGAAGAGCCGGACAGCAGAGCTGCAGAAGGCCGTGGAGCAAAGCAAGGAAAACATCAATAAACTTCAATCTGACGTGTACGGAAAAGACTCTGAGGTTTCTGCCCTCAGTAAGAGCTCAAGGCATCAGAGCAGAAACTGAGCATGGCTCAGGAGGAGCTGGCTGATAATCGAACCCATCAGTCAGGCTTGGAGTCCCAGACACAGGACTTGAAACCAGGCCGGAGCTTGCTGGAGCAGGAGGTCGCCAAACCTGACGAAAAGCTCCAACAGCAGGAGCAAGCCCTGAAGGAGCTACAGAAGCAAAAGGGTCAAGTTAAGGAGGAGCGGAACAAGGAGAAGATGCAGGACACTGGAGAAAAGGACTGCCTCAATTGGGGCCAGAACCAGTATGGACAGAACTTTGAGCAGCAGCACCAATGGATGCAAACAGACTGAAATGGAGGAGGGCAGGACCCCAGGGCACGCCTCAGGCCGTGGTTTACCCAGAACACCAGAACAGGAAAGTGATGAACACAAACACACACAAACACACACATCTACATACACTGACTCAGAATGAAGAGAAACACACATATGAACACATATGCACTAGTTGATTGAGTGAGAACTGACACACACACACACACACACACACACACACACACACACACAAATCGAAATGCTGATTCAATTCACTGAGAAGTGATCCACATACACACACACACGCTGCTGCAATGAAGAATGCTTTACTAACAAATGCTTATGCTGACACGCAAAATGCTGCACACAAACATCCAAATTCAGAATCTGTTACAACAACAAGAAGCCATTGATTGTTTATTGGTTAAATGCATTTCATGTCACCCAGAGGGCATTTGTGTAGGTTTAGGGGACAGGGTCTAAAGCAGTTTGGTTATGAAAACAATGTCTGTGCGTGATGTCTGTTTATGGCTCAAGGCCTCGACTGAATTGTTTACTGTGCTTCACACAGCCTGATAAGGAGCAGTGGTACAGAGTGAAAATGATGAATTAACGGTGTGAGTTTTATTTCGGAGCGCCACATTTTTGTGATTGAGATTTAATTGAAGGAGGAACACACTGAAAAAAAAAAAGGGGGGCCAGCCCTTGGATTTACGTAAGCATCTCGCGTGTATTTAACACAATTGCCTCAGGCTTTAAAGATCTGTACGAAATTCTGGTTTCCAGTGTGAGAGAAAAAGTCATGCAGTTATTAGAGCTAGGTTAATTGATGATTCTAAATCATCCATGAATGTAAGGTTAAATAGTTGTTTCTATCTGATAGACTGGTCGGCTGTCCGGGGTGTACCCTGCCTGGTAACCTATCACTTCAGGGTTATTTCCCAGCCCTGTTGCAACCAGGATAAAGATAGGAGGATGGTAGTTGTTGTAGACCCATTTAATTTTTATGGTAACCAGGATCTAGACTTTCTTGAACTGTATGCAATATGAAGACAACATGTAGTATTTAAGTGACCAAGTAGTATTTGGATAAAAGTTATTGAATAGTGTTGAAATAAACTGACAGAATTGTGAAGGATTAAAATATTCCAAGAGCTCAACTTACTCCATCTGAACATGTTTCAATCGTGTTTTATGAACACAAAATGCAGGTTTACTGAATATGAAAAGGTTGTGTTGATTTAACTCAGTTGTTTAAGTTTCTGCCAAAGCAAAACATTTGTGTGCAACCAGTGTCCACTATTGAATCAAGTAAATCCAACATGTTTTTTGTCAGGGCAAAAAGGAGTTACGGTCCCTGTATCCCTACACAATATTGTCCCGGGAGGGAGAAAAACTTTCTGGTGAAGTTTTGGTTGATTTTTGGGTTTTACTTAACACTAGGTTGATTTCATCAGTGAGGTTTGGATTGTTTTCTTTCTCTAAGAGAGAGAAAGATGGTTTTATGCTTGGACATGTTTGCAATGGGCCCCAGTATTTGTTACTTTATTAGTATTTTATTGGTTACGTTTGTTTTTGCTTTTGTTACAGTGCACTGAAATAAGAACATCTGAGAGGTGTGATCCACCGGTGGTGATATTTTGGTATTTTGTGAGTTCCTGATTTAACAAATCAGCTCTTTAATCCAGGCCTGAGAGATTGAACTTTAAAGCGCTATAGAATATTCTTACTGGAAACAGTCGCAAAGTATTTTTCTCCATGATTATAATGGGCTTGGGAGAAATTCACTTATATGGGACATTGATCACATGAGAAGTCCTGAGCCTAAAAGGATTGCAGCGAGTCAATCCAGTCAAAAAACAAGGAACTGTTTTCCTTTAAAATGATGACGTCATCTTGCTGGTGAGGGAGGCTCGAATAGGTTGCGCGTGAGACTCCATTATCAGCAACTTCTGGTATGAATGTGTGTGGATGTATGCATGTGACTGGACTGTGATGGACTGACGACTAAAAGTTTTAACTGACTTGATACTGAGACAAAAACGGTACCGACTTTAGGATTAGTAAATGTCCACAAACAATTCACCCAGCCTGTAAAAGAAGGGTGGATGTTTTGTCTTGCTTTGATTTGTTTTTACAAGAACAGAAGGATGACAGAGACTAAAGGGGGAGGCTGTAGCTTCACATGAGTGTGAACTGCAGACTGAACCCTTTGGTGGTTAATTTTGAGTTACTGATGTTTGCATTAAGGAAACTGTGTTTTATTAGCTGTGTTTCGATTAATGTATCACATTATATTGTTGGGAATGTTAAATGCTAAAGTGAAGAAAAGCTTTGATTTCACTCATGACTGAACATGTTATTATTAACCATAGCAGGCCACTGTAAAGAGTCGATTAACTTTTATAGAGGGAAAAAAAAAGCCAAAATCTCTATTAATATCTATGGATAACAGGGAAATGGTAGACTTGTCACATTCAAAATGGAGATATGTAACAATAAACACTGGTCCCCGTCTTTTAGGTGCTTTCTTGAAATAGTCAGCAATTTAAAAGTAGGATAGAACCGACAGGGGCATGTGCTGAGAGGTGGTGCTGCACAAGAACAAGAGCAAAATAAAGAAAAAATATTGTGTTTAGCTTTGACAAATTCAAATTAAAATGTACCATTACACTCAGAGGATCAATATGAAATCAAATATATGCAAATTTCGTATGAAGTACATGACTGACAACTGTTCTGTCCTGAGCTTTTGTTTTTACAGCACCCACTTGTCCACACCAACAGTTTCTCGCCACCAAAAGGGGGTACTTGCAAAGAATAGGGAGGAATATCATCAAAACTGGGAAAGGTAAGCCCCAAAGGGGGTGATAACACCATAACTTTGACTTATGGTCAAATTCTCAAAATTTGACCCCAAACATGAAAAATTCTTCAAACATTTAGAGACAGAGTGGAGTTCTAGATAAATATAATGTGCCAAACCACATGCGAATGGAGCGTTGGAATCGATAAGATGGTGAAATAACACGCAGTAAAATGTTGATCATGTTGATTATGTTTATTCCAGTGTGCAGAGCAAGGTTATTATCATTAACGAAAACTAACGAAATAACGAAAACTAGAAGTGAAAAAAACATTTTCGTTAACGGAAATAAAAATAAAAACAAAAAAAGGAAAATTAACTAAACTGTAATGAGTGTTCACAAAACTAACTAAAATTAACTGAATTTATAGCAAAAATGTGTTTAGTTTTTATTGATGTGTGCGTGTCCTACAATAGTCAAGGGTGAAAATGAAGTTTAGTTTCCAGATTTTTTCTTGCTGTGTCTCATTATGCCAGCAGGTGGCAGTACGTTAGTCGAGTCGTCTGTGTTGCTGCTCCGTCCACGCGCAGAATCATGTCAGGAAAAGTCAGGAGAAAGCGCCAGAGTCCAATGTGGGATTACTTTGAATATGACTGTGTTTTGGATAAAGCAAGTGTCTTGTAGTGGAAAGAGACAAATTATGAGGGACACTTCTAAGGGGAAAAATCCCACAAACCTTAAAGTGCGCTTGAGAAGCTCACACAAGAAGGCTAACCTAGCTTACCTTGAGAAGGTAAGGGAGCACACTCAACCCCCATCCCCAGAAAACAGAAGCTAACCCCAGGCAAGGCAGCGTGATGCATCCCGAGACAACAGGACTGGGACATCTACATAACTGTGTGAGTCAATTGCCTTCAAAAAGTTTATCAATTCACTTGAACCAAAATTACGAACACCCGGTGCTGCAAGAGTTAATACTCAATACCCAAGGATAAGCAGAAGAGCATGACTGATAGGATGAAACTGGGATTTTGTTACACTTAATTATTGCAAACACAACTAAAACTATAACTGAAACTAATCAAAACTAAACTGAAACTAAGGATTTTCAAAAAAATAAAAACTAAACTAAACTAGCAAACAATTGGTAAAAACTAATTGAAACTGATATAAAATTGAAAATCTGAAGTCGAAACTAAATAAAAATAAAAACTAATGAAAATTGCAAAACTATTAAAACCCTGGTCCAGACTAAGATGGCGTTGGACATCTTCAGGGCGGAAAAAGGTTGGTGTGACCAAGGTGTGGTTTGGCTTGTTGTATGTATATTTCGAGATGATATGGCTCTGGATGGACCAGTTACCAGGGCATGGAAGGAGGACAGACTCATTAAATGTGGAGAAGGAATTTTCTGGGATTGGAGATCCTCTGGGTGAGTGGTTGACTAAAAGCATGCATAAAATAAAAGCTATTTTTTGTTATTGATTGGTAATAGATTGATAATTGGCCACATTTACAGCTGTATTGACTTGTTGTGGACGTAGTCTACTTCATGTTTAAGCACTCTAATTAACAGATTGAAAATAGTGACATTAAAGGAAGAATATGCAGCACCACCCTGTCAGGCGCCAGTGACGGTGGGGCTCAGTGATGAATCAGGTGAGCTGGATTCATGGCTGAATCAAGACATAGATTCCCCTGCTGTGGTCAGTGAGGGAAAAACGGGGGGAAATAAAATTAAAAGAGGCATGGATAAACGTTTATTTGTGAAGTTTGTAAACGGGATAAAAGGGGGTGTTTTACTGTTATTTTAGCATCAGCATTATTATTGCATCAGAATCATATAACGAGCATTGCATTAATGATTTATTGAAGCTTTTGACATTATATTAACATTTGTGTTCCGGTGATTGTTATAACCTCAGGTTAATCTTCTATTTACAGGTGCCAGGATAATCGTATGATCTTTCATTGCAGGTGTAACCATGATCATTTTTATACATATTGCAGTTTGTTGCTCATTATAGAGTTGTGCTCAAGTTAATAAGGGTTAAAAGCTACAGTCAACGCGATGTTTGGCTGATCTATGGACCGGTGTGACTTCGGGCATTGAAGGCCGCACGCGCTTACATAACACTGATATCATGCTTTTCTTTGTAATCTTTTATTCAGTTATATCGTTTGTTAAGTTTTACGTAGTGGCAGTTGATTAAACAACATTCATTTAATATTACATACCTGATTCAGAGCATTACACACAGATCAACTTAACAATCTGCAGAACCTTGTAGCTGCAATGTTGTGTCTCCATAAGGGACAGTTGGCTCCAGGAGATAAGTGGTAGTCAGTGCCTGTCCTCGGGAAAGAGAGAATGTTCCTTTGCTGTGTCAGAAGTAGTCAACAAGTTCATATTCAAGTGAATTTCATATTATTACAGGTTTTGTTTCTTGCCAATTCTGCGGACGCAGGCTCTGGGCGGAGCCAGGAGTTGAACAGATCTAACATGACAATTAAATTGATTTCATTCCCTAACACAGGATGACAGGACTGGAGCAACGACACTGGATAGGAGAAAGTCTGATACTTTCTAAGAGATGAGGTCACTAACCTTTTCTTTAATTTTCTAGCTCCGTTGATTTGACACATGGGAATGTGTCAAAAAAGGGGGGAAGTTGGTTTTAACATCAAACAAGGGTTATATGAACATTTTTATGACTTCATTTGTGTTTTAATAACTTAGGTATGGTACAGCTTAAGCTAATAGTGACCCAAAAGGTTTCTGGACTTTTTTTAGAGAACCAGTGAGAAGCATAAATCATTATTTCCATGTTTAAGCGTTCATCATTGAAATGAATTGAATAGCGTTTAGAAGATAAAATCCTGTGTTCATGAGAAGCTGAGTACCACACTGGAGAGGAAACCGTGGGACGGTAGGCGGAAGGAAACACATGATTTTTGTGAAAACGGGGGGCAAAGGTTAGAATTAAAAATGGCTAATTTGTTTTTGATGTCTTTTGTTAAAATGAGTGGTTTTAATCATTTTCATACACACCTTGCAAATGTGCTTATAATGAGTTGGCACTTGGTCTTTTGAAGGTCATAAGCTTCGTCCGGCGTGATGGTCCGGACTGATATATTGCAGGTATTGACTTTGAGTGCAGAGGGCTAAATGCAAACACGCTTACACACACATAGGATATGATTAGAATAAGTCCCTGGGACACTCTGAATGTCCTAAACCAATTCTGAATCACCAGAAGGTCAGTAGATAACAACAGTAGATTATTAGGGCTAGGCAGAGAGGTGTTTTGGTTTTCTGTCTCTTACAGAGAAAGGAACAGACACCAGATGAGGTCACAGATATACGAGGATCCTTCGCAGCAGAGGCAGACACAGTGACTGCCGAGACACCAACTGGGGTGAAGTGTCATGGCGTTTGGGCTCTGATTAGTCACCTCAAAAGGATGGATCCCATAAACACAGCAATAACCATGAATGGGTTGGCGGAAATCCAGGAACACCAGACCAACGAGGTTCAAGAGGCTCTTGGTCAAAAGGGGGACACGTTCCTGTTCCTTTCTCTGGGGACACAGTTGTGACCCGAGGATACACAGATCGTTATTTGAAATCGGGGCAGAATAATCCCCTGATCTGTGCAACGACTGAAGGGTTGTCTAACCCCTGAGGTTGAAGGAAGAAGAGCAGTGGATCACCCGACTGGAAGACACTGGTGACTGCAGCAATAAAATAAAGGCTAAAAGCTCCTCGGACAGAGGTTCTAGTCTGAGTACGTCTGAAGGGTATAAGGTAGCACCAAAATAAAGCTGTGGGAGAACTGGGGAGTGTCATCTGTACCTGCTACTGTTGGAATAATAGTTTTTCTTGCATCTGAACTGTGACACAGAGGTCATCTCACATATGGTTCACCCAACAGGGGGACAAAGGGCCTCAGGAGTGACAAGAAATGAACCCGACAACACTGGATTACAGGGTGTAGGTGAGCTCTTTATTCTAAAGAGCACAACAGGGGGACTGTGAGATTATAATATTATTTTATGCCATGTTAGACCCTTAATTAAAGATTGTGAATTATTATGTAGTTTTAGTTTGCATTATTCTCCTGAATTAGAAGAAGGTGATAACTATTGCATTTGTTAAACTGATTTGCATTACATTAGACTGCTGATTGATTGTGAATGAATGATATTGTTTTATGATGCATTATACTGCTGAGTTATGAGAAATACTGTTTGCAGAAAGTCATCGCCTTATTTGTCTGATTAGAAGAGAACAGAACATACTGGAGTTTTCTGCCCCATCTCAGCAGGAGCAGATAAACAGGGAGCCAAGGTCGTAGCTTAGGCGCCGTGTGAGAGAAAGAATGTGAATGTTTAGGCTTTTATGATTAGGTGGGGGCCACTAGAGGCTATAAGAGTTTGATCAATGCTCCACCATTTTGAGATCTGATGCTGTCTGCGTACGGTGTCCATCTCCCACGCGTGTGATCATTAAAATCATCGTTTGACTCAACCCGGCCGGACCAGTGTTGTTATTTTGGTTTTTCCTCTTGTATCCATCCCCAATATTTGAATCCGTAACATCATCCACAGCTTTTCTTTCTCCTCATCTTTAAGCAACATTTCCTAACAGGACAGAGTTTATGATGTGATTCTAAGGATGGATTTCAGATACACTGTGTGCCTGATCAGGAACGTCAGCACACACTTCATCCCAGTGATGATCTGTTAGCTCCGTCTTTAAGGCCTCACTTCTTCCTGCTGTCATGTCAGTCGTGTTGTTTCACTCACTGATTTTCTCCAATATTTTCTGTTGCTGACACTAAATCTGAGCACAGCTCACAGCTGAGTGTGTTCCAGTAAAGTGTGAGCAGCACAAACACAATCACACTTTCATCACAAGTTCCCTCCAACTATGTGCTGACACGTGTGAGTCTTTATATTGATGCTGTCATTATTATTTCTTATATTGAGACCATGATTGTTATTCTCTCACTGATAAATTCAAAAAGTGCAAACGTAGCTGGAAATGCACTGAAGGACTCGACGTTGCTGAACGGGCCAATCACAGCAGCCGTGGGCTGCGTGGACCCGACGTGTAGTTATATTTCTGTGGAGGTGCTACGACATAAATCTCCTGCTGGAGCAGAACAAATCTGTCTCCTCACTGTGGCTGTGTGCTGTGTACCTGTACAGGTGTGTGTGAGCTGAAGCCCACGCTGTCCGTCAGGTAGGAGGTGAACTGTTCAGGTCTGAGCCTCAAACTCCTGCAGGGACCAAACGTCTCCTGAAAAACATCCATAGAAAAGAATCTTTGACTGTCTGAGCTCATTTTCATATTCTCCACACTGCTGTGACCTTCTATATGTTTGTATTCAGCTTTCAGGGCACCCTTATATCACATTCATGTTTTGGGGCGTGAGTGAGTGTGATGGAGCGAGCCGCTCAGACGTGAGAACACAGCGGCCATTTTTGGAAAAAGTGTCTTTTATTTAACCAAAAATGCACAAATATCCAACAGGAAGTGACACAGAGCCTCAGAGAGGTCAGCTGATCAGAACTAAAGTCAAACAACTTCACTCCAAACTAACTGCTCAACACAATCAAAGTGAGCCGACCCACAAGAAACAAAGAGGACTTAAATACTGGCTGATCAGAGCAGTGTGAGACATGAGGGCAACACAAATACCAACATTCATCTAACAACAACACAAACATGGGCCCCCAATGAGAGGGCTGTGCTGGGTTTGGTGCAATCAGCACTTCCTGTATAGAACTACCAGCAGCCCTCAGCAGTCACATGGAGCCTTCAGCAGCAGGAAAACAAAGAAATGTGACAAAGACAGAATTTAACTGTGTTGTGCAAAAGCTCACTAAATGCTCCAAATAGAACTAATGGATTTCACCAAAGTCCAAATGAATGAGTGAGATATATGAACAAGGAGTGTGTGTCATTATATTTGTGTGTGCAGTGTGTGTGAAACTAACACAACTCATACTGCATCAAAGTGTTGCTGCACGGGGGTCACTCACTGCATAGTTGTGTGTCTGCAGGTGCGCCCGTCACACCAAACATCTTTTGCTGTGTCTGTTCCACAGCTGCAGCTCCAGGATGAACAATCTGCCCGGCAACAGGCTCTGATAGGCCCATTTAAACAGTCTAACTGCAGACATGTGAACACACAGAACAAACAGCAGACAGAGAAAATAAGAAAAATGGCTCCCGGAAAGTTGAACATCAGCTAAAAAACCTAATATGTTTCTCAGGGTCTGATTGAAGCCAAATCAGAGTTAAAATGAGGGAATCATGGACTTGTATGTAAATACTACTCCAAATAAATGGAAATGTTTCACTGTGTGGGCAACTTTGATGTGGAAGTGGGTAACAGAAATGTTTTAGCCTTGTTTCCAGGTGATACTGTCAGGTGTGATTGTAGCCACGCAGCTACCGAGTGGACAGAATGTAAAATCAAATCATCTTTACTTCTCATTTCATGGATTTTATGCTTTATTTTAAACGTTAATACTTTTTTCTCCTCTATGTAAGCTGGACTTGGAGTTTGTCAAGCTCACAGCAGGAAAGACGGATCGTTTTTATGAAGATGGGAAGCCAGTATCATTCTGAAACTCACATCAGAGGAAACAAGAATGTCCTCTCTGCTGAAGGACTTTGAAGAGAAGACTGAAGGTACTTTTCCATAAACATAAACTCCTCCCCTCATGTTTACTGATAGAAAGTGAAAACAAAAAAGGATGACCAAATAAGAGGTCTCCTTACTGTCTTTAGATGATGAGTAAGTGGAAGTTTTTATGTTAACTGAAAAATTATACAAAAAATATTTATAAATTTTTATTTTTGTTGTCGTTTTTCAAAAAAAATGTTAGATGCCACCCTCTGATAAATGGGCTGGAATATCAATATGATTACTGATGGGGGAGAATGAGGTCTATGGAGATGGTTGTGAAGAGGCTTTAAGTTATATGGCCTTGTGCAGCCGTCTTAGCTGCACATGATTGTAATAAGTTTTGTCCAGCTTTGTCTGAGAAGACAGTTTATCACATAGAAGCCAAAGGAGGAGCCTTTAGCCTCTGCATTTCTGATTTCAGCCATTTTTGTTGTACATTTCATGACTGATTGAATAACACATTTCGTCTCATTACTGAGAAGTAACAGCTGCTTAACATGAAGCCCAGATGTTGGTGTGGGTCAGTGCTGTGGGCATTTTTCTCCAGCATTAGGATCAGATTACATGATCTGGAGTCTCAGAGTGAAGTGTTTATATCTTCTGTGACCACGGCACGTTAACTTCCTGTTACTTTAACCATAAATCTGTGATCTCAGAGCTCAGTGAAGACAGGAAGTGAAGCTGCTGCATCTAATGGAGGAAGAGGAGGGACCTGAGTTCCTGTTAGAGGAACAAAGTGCTGATTAAACAGACTGAACATCATGAGCTCTGAAGAACAACCTCAAAGTTTCATCTTCTCAGACTCACAGGGAGGAGCATCTGCTGTCAGTGTCAGCAGCACAGCAGGTGTGAGGATGAAGGCAGACTCTGACCTGATGGTCACATGTCACATGACTCTTCTTCTTCTGCAGAAATGATCCCTGTAACTGCTGCCTGCACCAATCAGACGTCAGTTGATGATGATGATGATAAAATAATTAAAAATCTGTGAGGAAGATGGAATTAAAATTCAGCAGCTGTAACAAATAAGACGAGATTAAAGCAGAAAATCATCAATCTGCTGATTTAGTGCACAAAGCGGTAAACAACATTTTAATGTGATCATTATTTAATGCTGAGCAACTTAGTGCTGCTGTTTATTTCTGAGGTGATGGCTGCACGTGTGAGTCTGAAGCTTTAAACCCACACAAACACTGGAAGAACATGCAAACTCCACACAGAAAGTCTCTGGCCTGAATTGAACTCAGGATCTTCTTGCTGTGAGGCAACAGTGCTAACCACTGCACCACCGTGCAGAATGCTACGTTAAAAATAGTCTGTAAATAAAAGAATCACTGAAAAGGTGGCACTTCTAAACAATTTACTCTACAGATTACAAGTTTTACAGTTTTACTAAGTCTGTGCAGGTTTTCAGTCATAACGGCTTGAAGGCAACAGGGAACGTTCCCTCTAAGGTGGAAGAGAAAGAAAATTAACATTAAAACTAGAGATGGCACGATACCATTTTTTATGTCTGATACCGATATCATACATTTGGATCGCTGCCGATACCGATATAGTGTGTTATTTAATCAATAAAACTGTTTTTTAAATATCTTGCTGCTTTTTGTATAAGTTCATACTCAAGTTAAAAAAACAAAACAAAACACTAAAGCTATTCTGTTCTACCTGTATGCAAAAAATACACTGCACCCAAAATATTTCATAGTTCAGCAATACTGATCAATCTAATAAACTTAAACCTACACCATCCTCCCTATTCTGGTAATTTAAAGAGTAAGCAACCTAACTAATACGGCTCTAAAACTCCCAGCAAAAAAAAAAAAAAAATAGGGACCCACCACCCACCCTCCACCTCATGATGCTTAATCGACGTAATCAACTTTAATTTGATGCAGTGTGAAAAAAAGATGCACAGAAATAAATTATTTTTCAAGAAGAATTAAATAGATTCAACATCTTTCTTCAACAGAATTGCAGACTGCAGAGATGGTACCTTCCCAAAGGAAAAAGTACTATAGCTTACTAGGGTATATTAGACTTAATAGTTACTATATACAGTAATGGACTTCTATACATTTTACATCAGATTAAAACTTTGGGTGTAAGATTCAGATAATTATTAATTAAAAGCTAGACATTTTAAATGAGAATAAGAAAGAAAAGTATGTCTTTGTGCCCCCTTTTCCCTGTTCATGCCCTATCGGCCCCCCTGGCTAAACTTTGCTAGATCCGCCCCTGCACAGTTACCAGCCGTCAGCTACGTAGAAAAAGATCCTGGTGTAGAAAGTAATATTAAATAAATTCTAACAACAGCTTATCAAGCTTAAACGTGCTGCTGTTGTTCAGCCGCTGGTTTCCTCTTTCTGGCACGAAGTGGGCCAAAAACAAAGAAGAGAGACGGACTCGCGACAGAAAAGCCGATCAGCTGATCATTGATCAGTTTCATGATTGAAGTAGCAGCAGGAGAGGGAGAAGCAGTCGCTCCATATATCGGTTGTTAAGCTTAACGCTGGAATGCTTTACAAACATTCAGAGATGAACTTACACACTTGCTTTACTTCTCTCTGGGATAACTTCCTTGGAGATGAAATGCCGGTTTGGTAGCGAGGCTACAAATACACACAGCCGCTCTATCACGTGATGCATACTGCTCCCACGTGCTACAGTTATGAGCCGAGTTATGCAGGGTCGCAAGTTTTGTGAGGTTCTTTTTTGATATTTAATGGATCCGATTACATTTTTTATTTCTCTCAGATATCCGATCCAGTAATTTAGGTCAGTATTGGACCGATACCGATATGTAATATCGGATCGGTCCATCTCTAATTAAAACATGTGGTTATCCAAACTGGGCCTTTATGAAACTAGTGAAGACACAAAGGAAGGAGTCTGAGACCGCAAGCAGAGAAGGGAGCAACAGAAAGAACAACACCATCATCACTTATGTAGCAGGTTTATCAGAGAAAATCAGGAGAGTAGAGAAGCAGAGCACTGAGTGCTGTGGCAAGGAGATAGTTGCAAACTGAGAAAGAAGCACTCGCCATTGTGTGGAGTTGCGAACATTTCCATTTGTATGTTTATGGACATTCATTCACACTGGTGACCGATCACAAGACACTCAAAATCATCTGGAATAACCCACGATCGAAACCACCTGCCAGAATAGAAAGATGGGACTGAGACTTCAGCCATATAACTTCAGAGTGGAATACAGAAAAGGTGCTGATAATCCAGCTGACTTTATGTCACGTCATCCAGTGCCAACACAGGAGAATGAAAGTGCTCGTGCATGTAAGGTTGCAGAAGAGTATGTCAATTTCTTCTCTTATCACTCCGCCCCAAAAGCCATGACACTTCAGGAGATAAAACCAGAGACTCTGAAAGACCAGGTTCTGCAGGAAGTCATCAGTCACATCAGAAACAACACGGGGCATCTTCTGCTATCCCAGTCATTGACGAAGTGTTCTCCATGTTTGGAATCCCAAGGACAGTAAAAACTGATAATGGTCCTCCTTTTAACAGTGAGGCTTTCTCACAGTTTGCAGACTAACTAGGATTTCATCATCACAAAATCACACCTTGTTGGGCTCAGGCGAATGCCATTGCTGAGAGATTTATGAGGACCCTAGCCAGAGCACTGAGAGTTGCCGAGACACAGGGCACACCATGGAAACAGCAACTAAACATCTTTCTTTGTGAGTACAGATCTACACCTCATAGCACAATGGCGAGCTCACCAACCGAAATATTGTTTCAACGCCAGCTATACACCAAACTCCCCTTCTTTAACACCACTCCACGCAAGTGTTCAGATGCTGAAGTGAGAGCAAAGGATGACGGTGCCAAGATCAAGATGAAGGTGATTGCAGATGCAACCCGTCACGCTAAACCACACTCACTAAGTTTGGGTGACACAGTGCTGCATCGCCAACCCAAGCGCAACAAATTATCCACACCATACAATGTAAAACCCTACAAAGTGACCAAGGTTAAGGGTTCTGAAATTACAGCTACAAGGGATGGACACTCAATTGTCAGGAATGCATCATTCTTCAAGAAAACATGACATGGACTTGAAAATGCCCCACCTGGACTGCATGTCGACCCCGCCTTAACAGACAAGCCCAGATACCCAGTCAGATCTAACAGACGCGTACCCATGCATCTGTCTGATTACATCAGATCTAAGACTTGAACATCTGAGTGACCAGTTGAAGGCTACGCTGTGTGAACATGTTTGATGTGCCTGAATCTAACACTGTAACCAGTATTCTAGTGTTGAAAGTGGCCTGTTTCATGAGTAAATCATATATAAATTATATAAGGCTTACATGATTTACTCATGAAAGTGGCCACTTTCTCATTACTTTCATATATTTTTTTAGTAAGTATCCAAAACATACAAGTTTCATTATATAATTTTTCAAGGGATCTTATATGTGTTTTCACTCTTGTATGCTTTTCATACAAGTTTCATACAAGACAGATACAAACTTTATAAGATTTATATATATCTTTTCCATATGGGTGAGAATTAAAGAATGGAACTGATAAACACTGTTATCATTAATATTTGAGGCAGGCAAACTTTACAGGAGAGACCAAACAGCCACGTCATAAACGCACAGCATAGAAGAGCCACCTCCATGGGACAAGAAACCAAGATGGCGCGGCCACGTCCAGACGCCTTCCTGACCGCTCCGCTCCGACTATCCACTTTTCTTGTTTTTTACTTATTTTTTGCTCTGGTTTACATCCCAAAATCCTCTAGTCTTATAGTATACGACAGCGGATCACTTGTAAACATTGGTGACAAGGTTGCACATCTAATCTTGGACACTTTTAAACCCGACCCTTCCTGGCCGCCAGAGATTCTACGCGGCGCGGAGAACAACAAAGGACGGGCCGCTCATCCGAGGCGCAGAACAAAGAAGCGCCGGGGAAAACGCGCTGGCATTAGGAACAGACTGAGACAGCAGGCGCATCGCGCACCACTGCCCAGTATCCTACTGGCCAATGTACAATCCATGGAGAACAAGCTCGATGACCTAAGAGCAAGAGTCACCTTCCAACGTGAAATGAGGGACTGCAACATTCTGTGCTTCACGGAGACATGGCTGACCCCCACCGTGCCGGACCAGGCCGTAACTCCGTCGGATTCATTCTTTGTGCTCCGCGCGGACAGAACGACAGAGTCGAACAAAACCAAAGGTGGAGGAGTGTGTTTCATGGTAAACAGAAAGTGGTGTGATGCCAGGAGCATTTCCACTCTTTCCAGCGGCTGCTCGCCACATCTGGAGTTCCTGAGCATTAAGTGCCGCCCTTTCTATCTGCCCCGTGAGTTCACCTCGGTCATCGCCACGGTGGTCTACATCCCACCCCAAGCGGACACAGGTATGGCTTTGTCCGAATTACATGATGTGCTGAGCTCGCTTCAAAACAAGGACCCGGGAGCAGCACTCATTGTAGCAGGAGACTTTAATAAAGAGAACCTCAGACAAGTCATGCCAAACTTTTACCAGCATGTCTCGTGTCCAACGAGAGGGGATCGAATTTTGGATCACTGCTACACGCCATACAAGCAGGGCTACAAAGCTGTCTCACACCCGGCTTTTGGGAAGTCTGACCACAACGCCATCTTTCTCATTCCCCAGTATAAACAAAACATACGGAGGGAAGACGTGACCACGAGGGAGGTAAAACGGTGGACTGCCCAATCAGAAGCTACGCTACAGGACGCACTCAACGACGTCGACTGGGACATGTTCAGAGCATGCGCAGTCGACATCAACGAGTTTATGGAAGTAGCAGTATGCTTCGTCAATATGCTAGCGGAGGAGATTATCCCCACTGCGAGAGTCACCACATTCCCAAACCAGAAACTGTGGATGGACAGATCAATCCGCACTGCAGTAAACGCCAGGACCGCCTCCTACAACGCGGGTCTCGCCACTGGCGATATGAGCGCCTACAAAGCGGCCTCATACGGCGTGCGGCGCGCGGTGAGAGATGCCAAACGCCGGTACCGGGAACGTGTGGAGTCCCGCTTCCACCAGGGCGACACACGGAGTATGTGGCACGGACTACGCACCATTACGGACTACAAAGCCAGGGACACTGCGCCGATCAACGCCGACTCTGCATTCACCAACGAGCTGAATCAGTTCTACGCCCGTTTCGAGGTTAGCCAGGCGGCTAATGCTATCTACCGCCTGACTACCGAGGACAGTGACGTCATCAGCGAGAGACCGGTGACCAGCATCGCGGAGCATGACGTCCGAGCGGCATTGAGGAGAGTGAACACAAGGAAAGCGGCGGGGCCAGGCGGCATCACCGGCCGTCTGCTGCGCTGCTCTGCTGACCAGCTAGCAGGTGTGTTCACTTACATCTTCCTGGCGAAGTCTGTGGTCCCCACATGCTTCAAAAGATCCATCATCATCCCTGTGCCCAAGAACAGCAAACCCTCATCCCTGAACGATTACCGGCCAGTTGCACTGACCTTAGTAGTAATGAAGGTGTTTGAGAGGCTGCTGAAGAACATCATCTCCTCCTCCATCCCAGACACCACAGATCCGCTCCAGTTCACCTACCGACCCAACAGATCCACTGAGGATGCCATCGCCCACGTCCTGCACACCACCTTCAGCCACGTGGACAAGAAACAGGGTAACTATGTGAGAATGCTGTTTGTTGATTACAGTTCAGCGTTTAACACAATAGTGCCCTGCAGACTGTTCACAAAGCTCAGGGATCTGGCACTTAACAGCCGTCTATGTGCGTGGGTGTTGGACTTCCTCACTGGCAGAACTCAGGTGGTGAGGGTGGGTAGATGCGTCTCCGACAGCATCACCATCAACACAGGAGCACCACAGGGATGTGTCCTCTCGCCACTGCTCTACTCCCTCTACACTTCAGACTGTGTGGCCACCCATGGCTCCAACACCATTGTGAAGTTTGCTGACGACACAGTGGTGTTGGGTGCCGTCTCCAACAATGATGAGGCGGCCTACATGGATGAAGTGAAGAATCTGGCATCATGGTGCCAGGACAACCACCTCCAGCTGAACGTCAGCAAGACCAAGGAGCTGGTGGTGGACTTCAGAAGGGGTCAGCACAGAGACTACAAGCCCATTATCATCAATGGAGCTCCAGTGGAGAGGGTGCAGTCCTTCAAGTATCTTGGTGTCCACATCTCCTCAGACCTGACATGGGCTGCCCACATTCAGGTCCAGACCAAAAAGGCTAGGCAGCGCCTGTATCACCTACAACAACTGAGGAAGTTCAGGGTCTCTCCAAAGATCCTCAGGATTTTCTATACAGACGCTGTGGAGAGCATCCTCACACAGAACATGACATCGTGGTTTGGGAACAGCTGTGTGAAGGACCAAAAAGCTCTCCAGAGAGTGATCCGTACAGCAGAACGCTGCTGCAGGATTGCTCTCCCCCCGCTTCAGGACACCTACACCAGGAGATGCCGGACTAGAGCAGCGCAGATACTGAAGGACCCGTCCCATCCTGGCAACAAACTGTTCCAACTTCTGCAATCTGGTAGAAGGTTCCGCATCATCCAGGCAAGGACAGAGAGACTCAAGAGGAGCTTCTATCCCCAAGCCATCCGGGCCCTAAACACACACACCCGCCCTCTCACATCATCTATAACTGACTGAGACAGGACTCTCTTCCAGACACTCTAAACCAAGGCACAATGTACTTTCCAAATTCCTTTAATTTTAAATATGTTTATATTGTCTATCCTGTAAAATAGTCAGATGTCTATTCATATTAATGTACAGAATTCACCTGCTTGCTGCTGCTACTGCACATTCACCCAATGTATATACTATATATATATATATAATGTCTGTGAAGGTTCTCAGTCATCCAGGTCATCGTAGTCAAAGGAGCTTGCAAAGAAAAGCGTCTGGACTTCTTTAAGTTTACTTGAAGACGTTTCACCTCTCATCCGAGAAGCTTCTTCAGTTCTAAGGTCAAATGGTGGAGAGTCCCAGATATAAACCTAGTGGGAGTATCCCCCCACAGAGGGACAAAAGGACCCCCTGATGATCTTCTAATCGCCTGAGCCAAGGTGTGAAACTGGGTGTGGGTCCCAATCAGCCAGAGTTTCGGGTGTGTTCATTGTGAAACCTGGCCCCACCTTATCATGCGAATTCCTGAGGTCAGATGGCCCAGGATGTGAGCGGGCGTTAAGGCGTCTGGGAAGGGATCTCAAAACTGGATTATAGATGGCAGAGAGTTGGTGTCGTAAACCCCCGCCTCTGTTCAAAGATGGTCGCTCACAGTGGACATAGATGGCTTCTTTCACTCCTCTTTCAAACCATCTGTCCTCTCTGTCCAAAATGTGAACATTGGCATCCTCGAAAGAGTGTCCTTTATCCTTAAGATGCAGATGGACTGCTGAGTCTTGTCCTGTGGAGGTGGCTCTTCTGTGTTGTGCCATGCGCTTGTGAAGTGGCTGTTTGGTCTCTCCAATGTAGAGGTCTGGGCATTCCTCGCTGCACTGTACAGCATACACCACATTGTTAAGTCTGTGTTTTGGCGTTTTGTCTTTCGGGTGAACCAGTTTTTGTCTGAGCGTGTTGCTGGGTCTGAAATGCACCGGGATGTCATGCTTGGAGAAAACTCTCCTAAGTTTTTCTGATACACCGGCTACATAGGGGATGACAATGTTGTTGCGTCTGTCCTTCTTATCCTCCCTCGTTGGTGGGAGAATATATATATATATATATATATATATATATATATAATGTTCTTCCTCTACCCCCCCCCCCATTTTTGCACATGTCGAGGAGCGTGTCAGGCCACATTTCACTGTGTGTTATACTTGTATAACTATGCATGTGACAAATAAAGAACCTTGAACCTTGAACCTTGAAGAGTCCATCTGCATCTAAAGGTCAAAGGTCACTCTTTCGAGGATGCCGATGTTCACATCTTAGACAGAGAAGATCTCTGTGGCTTTTAAACCCCAAAACACGCTGCGCCAAAAATTGGTCCACCCAAGGATCGGGTCCCCTGACACAAACAGAGTAACATAGTGTACGCTGTTAAGTGCCAGGAGGATTGCCGGGATTTATACATCGGGGAAACCAAACAACCTCTGGCGAAGTGGATGGCACAACACAGAAGAGCCACCTCATCAGGCCAGGACTCTGCAGTCTATTTACACCTACAGGCCAGTAGACACTCTTTCAAGGATGAGGATGTACACATCCTGGACAGGGAGGAACGCTGGTTTGAGCGCAGAGTCAAGGAGGCCATTTACGTGGAAAGGGAAAGACCATCTCTGAATCGAGGAGGGGGCCTAAGGGTACATCTTTCGCCATCTTACAATGCTGTGATTGCAGCCATTCCCCAACTCTCTGTGAATGGTACTCATGGCCATTGATCAGTGGGCTTTGATCAGTGGGTTTTGGTCAGTGATTGTTGATCAATGGTCATGAGAATTTGCATAATCATGATTAAGGAACTGACCTCCCAGCCCATTGTTCCTTCAGTGGGCTGGTTTCAGTCATTATGCAAATGTACTGTTTTTAAGATTTGGGGAAACCTGCAGTCAGCTGAGACTGAAGAAGTCACTTGGATGAGTGACGAAACGTTTCTCCCACAAAACGCTACGTCCAGATGAACAGAATCAACTTTTGGAGAAATATAATAATAATTATGGCTGTCAGCGTTAACGCAATCATGAAAACCAACGCGATTTGCAATTAACCCAACTGGAGCGCAGACTGACTCAAAATCCCTGAAATGTCTCTGTCAATGCATTTTGGGCAGTTTGTCTAAAGTTTGTCCATTTTTCAAAAGCCCCCCCCTTGCTGACTGAGCCCCATCCAGGGGTCTGCTTTGGTATTTGCTGAGTGGCTAGTGCGTTAACGTGGGCTAATTTGTGTTAGCGAGTTAATGCTGACAGCCTGAATAATAATTATAATTCATTTAAATCCATACAAAGCAGTATGTCAGTTTGTTATCCTGGTATTCAGTCTGTGCTGCTCTCACTCAGAGATCAGAGTTCATGTTCAGTAACCACACTGACAGCAAGAGGGGGAAATGATTGGTTTAATTTAAAAGAACAGTCTGAGCTGTGGATTAAAACAATAAGAAATATATAAGTGAGTCACATATCAAACACAGATCAGACCATTAAGTGTAAGAAGAAGCAGAATAAAAAGCTGAGTGTGAGGGTCAGGGTGCTGTCTCACTGCAGAGGCTTCAGGCTGAATCCTGCTGAGCTCACAGAGTCCGACTCACCTGTGCAGCTTGGACAGGTAAACACATCAGAAGATGAGGAGAGTTGGCAAAAGTACAGACATTCAGTACCTTAGCACAAGTACAAATACTACTATTAAAAATACTCCAGTAAAAGTACTGATTCAACTTTTTTACTCCAGTAAAAGTAAAAAGTACAGGCTCTGAAATGTACTTAAAGATAAGATAAGATAAGATAAAACTTTATAAATCCCTCGGGTGGGTTCCTCTGGGAAATTCGGTTTCCAAAAAGCACAGCACCGACAGAAGTTACAGAGTTACAGAATATTATATATATATACACATATATAAATACAGAGACATATATAAATAAAATATACAAAGGGGATGAATAGAATAAATAGGAATAAAAATAAAAAATAAAAATACAAGTGAAATTGCACATTTCAATTATGGAAGTCTATTGCACCGTTGACTATTAACAAAAGTATTGCACAAAAGGTATTGCACAATGAAGTGAAGAGGCACTACAGCTTGCTTGTTCCCCCCTCCTTTGTCCTCCTGTTTCCCCTCCCTCTCCCCTCCAGAGAGGAGTTAAACAGTTTGATGGCGTGTGGGACAGAGGAGTTTTTAAGTCTGTTAGTTCTTGTCTTTGGGAGAAGCAACCTGTCACTGAACAGACTCTTCTGGTTGTTTATGGCCGTGTGCAATAAAATAAAATAAGAAAGTAAAAAGTAGCTCTTTGAAGGATGTTTGTAAAATATATTTATACTGGGGATACAAGTCTGGTCTAAGTCTTCTGTCAGAACGACTGCAGCAGTCCAGGAGTTTGGTTAATTGTTTTAAATTAAGTCCCACAAAAGATTTGTTTACATGAAAATGTTTGTGAGGCTTAATCTGAGTTCGGTGCAGCCAAACTTGAACTTCTTGTTTTATAGCAAACAGCACGTGTGACTATAAACATAGTTTTCTGGAAACAGAAATGGGCAATTTTATAATTAGTAGAGTCATAGATAACTAGGAAAACAATCACAACACATCATCTACTTAACACAAGCAACATCTCACAATGTCCACAAGGGGTCACTGCAGACCCAGAATTGGCTAAATAGTGCATGACTTACAAGTTGCTAATAGTGAGGCATAAATATGGCAAGCTAGCAACAGTTAAAGGAAACCATAGAAAAGTCCTTTATTCCTCATCCCGCTGATTGTAGTCATTGCAGGAGATTACAGCCAGATTATAATCAGCATCATGTTAATGAATCTGCCAAAGTAAGAACACTTACAGATTCATCAACTCACTCAATCACACAAAACTGCATCATAGCTGCGTTACAGCAGCTCCTTCAGTCATTCCCACTCTGTGTGCTGAGCACGTGACCACTGGTGCGCTTGTTTCCTTTGGGTGCGCTTGATTCTTGCTTCTAGACATCCTGAGGCCAAGTCAGAGCAGGAAATTTGAACAATGTTTGTATTTTTGTGCAAAGCTAACTGAACCTTGTGCTGTATTAACATAATGATAAAATCATATCAGTATATGTGAGTACAAACTTTAGTCTAACTCTTTTATTCTAACTGTATTCAGCTTGAACCAGAAGAAAAAGAAGGAAAATAAAACTATATTTCTATTTCCTGTTGCTACATTGTAGAGGGCGACTTTGCCTCTAAACAGGAACATGTGTACAGTCCTGCATCAGCAGCTTCATTCTTATACAGACCTTTCTACTCTGTTTGTTAAACTGAGCTCTATGTTTGCTACATAGCAGTCAATGAATCCAGTTTTTATACCACAGTTAAGTTAATGTAGTTAAATCTGTGTATTTGTAACTCAAATATTCAGTGATCTGTTTTAAACAGAAACCTGACTTTGACATATTTAAGTTGGTATTAACACAGTCAGAGCTGCTGCTGCTTTTATTGTTCTGTTGCTTTTTAAAAGCTTTCTGTGCAAATCAATAGAAATATTTATTGTTCCATCTTAAAGCTGACAGCACAGCAGCAGCATGAGGAGAAGAGTGTTTGCTCAGGAAATACACGGGTCCCTGAAGAGTTCAAACAGGAAATATCCCTGCATTAAATCTGCAGTTCAATCATCAGCAGATTACTGTGAGTGTCATCTGTCACCAGGCAGGTTTTAACAGGCGTGTAAGACACATATTATTTTAACACCCTTTTATATTTGGATGATAAACACATTTAGTTGTGTTTGGTCTTTTAACTTGTGCTCAGTTTCCACAATGAATTCATGATAGAAATCTCTAATAAACTATCAAAATAGACACTATTTCCCCCCACCACACTCTCTGTCTGTGGCTGGTACCCCCACAGACAGAGAGTGTGGTTCTCGGTGCTTGGGTGTGTTCTGGCTAATGGCTGCTTGGCGGGGCCTGCCCCCTGGCTCTGTCAGGACCCTGCTTGGGGGTGAGGGAGTCCTTGGGTCTCAGATCTCTGGGCCTGTGGCGCGCTCTGCTCTGGCGCAGCCGGCTGCTGGGACCCTGCAGGCTCCTCGCTGAGGCCCCGTGTGACTTCAGCACTGTGGCTGCAGTTTCTCTGTTTGCCTGGTTTTGTTGTGTGTGTGTGTGTGTGTGTGTGTGTTTGTTTGTTTGATTTTTTTTTTTGTTTGTTTGGTTTTTAGGCAGGTTTGGAGCAGACCCTCAGTGTTTTTTTTCTCTCCCTCTTCTTCTGTAAACTTCCTCACTAATTTCTTTCTTTTTCTTTTCTTCAGACGGTCTTTTCTGTTCTGATTGTAATAACTCAAAATAAAAACTCCTAATACATTTCTAATAAAATATGACCATTATAGCAAAAGCAGTAATGATGCACTTGGGAAAATCCCAACACATGTATGAAGTAGAAAGTTCAGATATGTGTTTAAAATTGTAGGGAGTAAAAAGTAGTTCGAAAAAAAAAAACTACTCAGGTAAAGTACAGATACCTGAAAATTGTACTTAAGTACTTACTGCCCAACTCTGGAGAAGAGGAGAAGTTTTTATTACTCACATTATGTAAATAATAATGTAAACTTTATTGATCCCCGTGGGTAAGTTCCTCTCTGCATTTAACCCATTCACTCAGTGAAGCAGTGGGCAGCCATTGGCTACCTACTGAGCTATCCCTGCCTGATAAATGAATTAGCTGTTAGAATTGTCATCAGTTACTATGAAACTTTGTAATCAATATACACCAATAATGTAACATTAGAGTATTGACCTGAATGAGTTTTGCCTCTTGAGGGTTACAGCTGTGTATGATGTGTTTAACAGGCACAAACTAAGATTTACAAACATGTTCATCCAAACTTAACATTAAATACACCTCCATGAGTCACCTGATACACACCTGTGCACGTGTAGTTGTGAGACTCTGTCAGCTTTCAGTGAGCTCACATTTATCAATCAATCAATCAATCAATCAAAGCTTTATTCGCCACATGCACGTTGCCCTGCAGTGAAATGGGACCCCCCCCCCCCCGACCTTACACACACAGCACAGACATTACATGGCGATACAAGTCGGAGATCGGTAGCGTTACAGAAAAACACTGAAATATACACTACAATGGGAAAGTACAAGAGGAAAAAAAGAGACCTCTACTCATGCTGTGCTTCCATGGTAGGACAGCATGAGAGCAGGAGACAAAAAAAACTCCTCTGCACAAAAGCACATAAATGTCCACAGCATAACATTATGAGAGACATGACAAGCCACAGGGTTGGGTGGGGGGTGAGTAGTAATCCGAAGCAAACACAGCAGCCGTCCTGCCCAACGCTACCATTCCAGCGCGGCACACAGACCCGCCGTGTTTCCCCGCAGGAAACAAGCATCGAAGGCGTTTGGAAAGGGAGGGGGGATGAGTGTGTGCTTATCAGTATGTGTGTATGTGTGTGCGTGTCCAGAGTCAAGCTGAGACAGTGTCCTTCACCCTGCCAGGCTAAGTAAACAGTCTACCAGCCAACTCAGGTGGCCTTGCATGGAATGGGGGGAACAGTCTAAACACAGTCGTTATCAGGGAGTTTTTGTTCGGCTCCAGCCTTGAGCCCACAGCTGGCGCCGAAGGGGTAGCCGCATGAAGTGATGGTGTTTTTTTCTTTTATGCGAACAACTCATGAGAATTTCAGAGCTGTTCTTTAACACTCCGACACCGACATAGGTCTCTCAATTTCCCGTTGGAGAGCCGCGAGCTTTTCCATGATGTTATCAAGCTTGCGTTCCGTGGTGTTGTCATTCTTGTGCCCAAGGAGCCGATTCTGAGACCTCACGACCACAGTGAGCTGATCTAATATGCGCGCAGAGGTGTTGGACTGAGTATTCACTGCAGCCGTGAGCTTCTCCAAGGTCTTAACCATGCTGCACTCAGTGGGCCCATTCTGAAAAGTCGCGCCTCGTCCCATCGTTTCAATCCCAGCGGGCAGCCTTGGGGGGGTTGAACAGCCAGTTCCGCTTTCTTAATTCTCCAATAAGCCAGGGCCAAGCCAGCTCCGATCAGCAAGAACCCTGTTATCATGGTTCCGAATAGGTAGATATCTTCAGCATCCTCGATCGACAGTCCCGCCAGGCACACGACCCTCCATGTCTGCCACCCGTCCATCATGTACTCGGCAGCGAAAGTCCCTCCAGGGCACTCGGGCTCTCCCGACCCGGGGCTTCTCGTTGAGAAGAGCGTGTCAATTGCATTCAGAGACCAGTTTATCAAATCCATAATTCTCTTTTAGGTTTTAGAGAACAGACTGTGAGAGAGTGTCCAGGGAAAGTGAGAAAAGCACAAGACACGACAAGGACATAAGAAGCTAAGCAGGGAAGAAAAGGGAGAGGAGAGCAAAAAAGTACGACCGCCTTCGCTGAGAGCCAAACGAGACGTGTAGGCTACGTCCACACGTACACGGGTATTTTTGAAAACGCAGATTTTTCTATGTGTTTGCACCTTTCGTCCACACGTAAACGGCGTTTTCGATCACTGAAAACTGAGATTTTTAAAACTTAGTTTTTGGTTTTACGTGTTGACGAGGAAAACAGAGATTTAGTCACGCAACGTCAAGGGTGTGCGCCTTTTTTGACGTGCCGCTGTATATTTCATGTTGTTTACATGAGATTAATTTCTACAATGGTGAATATACACAAAATACTGTTGCTGTTAATCTGACTATCTGCAGTTTTTACACACGTACATATACACACACAGTTACTGTCCCTCCATTTACAAAGACAGGGACGTCAGAGTGAACAGAGTCAACACAGACGCTCTCACAACCTAAATCCAGACGCCACGTCGTTGTCGGTTTTTAATGAATTTAATTTGTATTTACTTTAAATTTATGCATGCTGTATGTATTTGTTCATTCCTAAGTTGTGAGTCTACAGCAGCCAGAGTACTGTTTTTGGTTATTAACATTTGAAATGATGAAGTCACTCGAAAACACAAAAACTTTTCAGAAGTACTTCAGGTTTACATCAAACCCTGCTTACTCTTTCCCTCCCAGGCTTCTAGACTTCTGATTGGCCAACATTTCTACACAGCGTGGATTTGACATGGTCTTGACTGTGTTTGACTGCGTTTTTGGCGAGATTTTCTTTAAAAACAAAAACAGAAAATCTCAGTTTTCCAAAGTACGTGTGGACGTAGCCTTAGTGTGTGCAGCCAAACATGATGGCAGACTGCCACAGATCACTTCTGAGGAAAGAGGAGGCGTTCAGCTTCCTCATAGTTTCACACCTGCATGAAGCAGCCTCACCCTGACAGCTTCAAATCACTGTGTCAGCTGATCACTTCCTGTCCTGTGATTGGCTGAGCTTCAGGCCTTCTCTCAGTCAAACTGGAAACAGGGATTGAGACAGTGTGAGGGTTTGTGGAGTGCCACAGTGCTGTAATGAATACTGTAGTGGAAGAAGTTCTTTCACACTCTTCATCCTGGAGCTGCTTTATGTCCATGATCTGCATGGAAACACATCTATGGAGAGGAAATCCAGCTGCTGAGGGTCACATCTGCATCATTGTAGCCACAGTGGATGTTTCAGTGTCAGGACTGAAGGTGGAGCTTTGTGCTTGTCAGGGTGAGGCCGCAGCAGCCGCCTCCAACCGGAGCACTCGGGCGTGAAACTATGAGGAAAGCCGACGTCCTCCTCTTTCCTCAGAAGTGATCTGTGGCCGGCCGGACTTCATCCCACAGATGTGCTTTAACAAAGTGTGAAGCTGAACTCTGAGCTGTGACAGTGTGAGCAGTGTGAGAGTGTCAGTAGATGATCAGCAGAGGAAAGTGAAGCTGCTGTGAGCTGATGTCCTGAAGGGCTTTTAAAGAGTCTCTGAGTTTGACAGGAACATGAAGATGTTTGTGGTGTTTGTGATCCTCCTGCACGGTAAGTACACCTTCCTCTCTCTGCTCTCATCATCAGCTTTTCTTTCATCTCTCTCTCTTTAATGTGTTGAAGTGCAGCAGGAGGAGATTTCCATCAAACACTGGATTCTGATTCAGATCAAACTAACAATCCAAAGCAGCAACTTTCAAATCACTGGATTCTTCTTGGTGGCTTTCAGATGAGCTCATGTTACAATCAGCTGCTGTGTGTGTTGTTGTGTAGCTGAAGCTCTGACTCACATTTCATATGTGACCAAAGGAAACTTGGTGCTGTGTGACACACTTTAGATTCTCTGCTGCTGCTTTGAACTCTTCAAACTAAAGAGCCAAACTGATGATTGACTGTGCAGCTCTGACATGGCACCAAATGTCCCTGTTATCAGCTGCTGGATGGACGTTATCAGAGCTTTTTAGTCCCACACGGATCACCAGGAGCTCCTCCTCTGTCTGCAAACAGGCTCAGCAGCTCTGATCATTCGAGTCAGCACAGAGTGTGGAGACATCTAGTGGTCGTGGAGAGAAGTGCATGTAACGTGTGTGTGTTGTGTTAATCAGCATGAGTAGTTAGGGGGACGTGCCTCCCTGTGCCTGATGGGAGTCCTTGTAATTACCCAGCATGCTGTGCTGTGTGTTTCATTTCTAACACTGGTTTCACTGAAGAGCTTTCTGAGCTTCTTTCATTGATTCTGACCAACATACATGTTTGCTGTGGATCCACATCTGCTCTTACTGCTAATGTCATGAAGCTGTTTGAGTGGTGAGCAGTCAAAGAAGCAGGTCCTAACAGGGACATAGCAGGATATTCCTGCCTGTAAATGAGCTGTAACTGCAAATATGAGCACAGCTGGTCTGCATGTAGTAAACACAAATGCTGTGTCCAAATTTCGAGGCTGCATTTGTAGGCCGATTACATCACAGCGACGCGACGAAGGCTGTCCAAATTCGGTGTCCTTTTTTCAGTGTTCTATTTGTTCCTGAATAAATCGGTTTGGCTGAGATTAAAATTATAGTTTTCACACGGCTGAATAAACGTCAAACAGAAAACTGATTAAACAAAAGTGTGAGATGGTAGAGAATTTACGCCAGTGTCCTGTTATATTTTAGACAGCAAGGAGCAGACGGCTGAGTTTATTAAACTCCACGTCTAGTTTCACAGGCTCTCACTTCGGGCCTTCTCGGTCTTCAAAGGACTCGGCCTTCGCAGTCTATGTTGGCCGGGTCCTTCCCATTAGAGCACTTTCCTCTAACACTGCAGGCTTACTTCTTGTTCGTAGAGTATTTTATATCGTAGAGTATTTGATTATATATATATATATATATTGGAGGCAGAGCCTTCAGTTTTCAGGCCCCTCTTATGTGGAACCAGCTTCCAGTTTGGATTCAGGAGACAGACTATCTCTACTTTTAAGATTAGGCTTAAAACTTTCCATAACAGCAGAGTGCAAGATGTAAGCAAGGGCATTGATAGAACACCATACCCAAGTGGCCAGCATATATAGTATACAGCAGTCCTTCTCAAATAGTGAGGCGCACCGAGGGGAACTTGCTTTTTTAGCCGTGCTAGAAAGTGTAATTGCACATTCACTGCAGTGAGTGCAGAGTTTTTTGCATGTGTGCAGACACAGTACAGAGCAGGAGATATGAAGTGCAGTAAACAAGCCCTCAAGAAAAATGAAAAAATGAAAAGAGAGGCAGAAATAATTAGACAAAAGTCTCCCAAAAACTAAGACAAGGAAATATGACCAAGCATATGTAGCACTTGGCTTCACAGTAACAGAAAATAATTGAGAAGCACTGACATACAATAACGTCTGTGCTGAGTATGGCCTGGAAGTCCTGAGGTCAAAATGGGAGACGCTCTCTAGGGTGGTCGAGAATGACCAAGCTAAGATCCTGTGGGACAGATGGACAAACTAGTGATGGCTAACCAGCCGGACATAGTGGTGTTGGACAAGCAGAGGAAGACGGCTGTAGTGATAGATGTTGCAATACCGAATGACAGCAACATTAGGAAGAAGCAACACGAGAAGCCTAAGAAATACCAAGGGCTCAGAGAAGAGCTCGAGAAGATGTGGAGGGTGAAGGTAACAGTGGTCCCAGTGGTAATCGGAGCACTAGGTGCGGTGACTCCCAAACTAGGCGAGTGGCTCCAACAGATCCCAGGAACAACATCAGAGATCTCTGTCCAGAAGAGCGCAGTCCTAGGAACAGCTAAGATACTGCGCAGGACCCTAAGTTCCCAGGCCTCTGGTAGAGGATCCAGGCTTAAAGGATAAAGAGACTTTTTGTAGGAAAAATGCAAAAATGCCAGGGCTCATTTTCCACCTCAGTCCAGCTCCGTTTTTATCTGACACATTTGAAAAAGTCCTCCAGTCCTCCCCCATCTCATGTGTGACTGGACTCTTTGATGATGTTTTTATTTTTTATTGTTTTTATTTGTCTGTCATACTATTCACTTTATTTGTTCAGGTTTTTATCTGTGAGTTGTTAAAATGTTGAATGTTTCTGTCGTTCTGTCTCCTGGTTTCTGTAAATGTGTCTAAACTTGATCTTTACCTCAAACTGACTCATGGAGTCTCTGTCTGTGTGTCCTCAGTTTCCCAGCATGCCTCAGCTGTGGAGTCGTATGAGGGGAACTCGTTCATCCTGCTGTACTGTCAGTTTAACACTTTTCTACTAGACAACCCCTCGGTGGTGTGGAGTCGCTTCGACCTCAGTCCTCCAACTGTCCACCAGCGTCAGCTTCAAGGAGACGAACTGAAAGATCAAAACCAGCGTTACAGCGGCTGAACATCCATGAAGACTGACGCTCTGGAAACTGGAGACCTCAGCCTGAACCTGACCAACCTCCAACTGTCTGACAGCGCCACCTACACCTGCTCCATCAGAGACTTTATAGGTGAACTGAGTCGGAGTGATGTACAGCTGCAGGTCAAAGGTCAGCAACAAACACCTGCTGTAGATACATCTGACATCAGTCAGATAAAACATTATTTTAACACAGTCAGAATAACCATGTTAGCTTTATGATTAAAGTATAGGCCTATTTATTAAATTCAGAGGTCAAAGGTCACGTTGTTCTTTGTGTTTCTCCACAGAACGGTTTCCATCCTGGGCCAAAGCTCTCCTGGTTCTCCTGGTTCTTCTTGTGGTTTCTGGAGGTCTTTTATTTCATTTCCGGCACTATTTCATGTCAGGTGAGTGTCTCCTACTACACTACCCATAATGCCGATGGTTAGCAGAAGTTCTGGTTGGTAGTTTGATCTCTGGCTGCTCCAGTCTGCATGTCAAATATCTTTGGGCAACATGCTAACCTCTGGTGCATCCATCAGAGTATGACTGTGTGTGAATGTTAGATAAAAAGCACGTCGCAACACATAGAAAAAAATGTTTGTGTGAATGAGGCAAGTTGTATTAAGTGTTTTGAGTGCTGAGAGTAGAAAAGTGCTAAATAAGAACCAGTCCATTTACCAGCAGCAGTTTAAAATCAAGCACAACAACATTTTTACATTATCTTCACTAAATTAATACACAGGTGTTCCTGTGACAGTGTTTGTCCTTCTTTGGGTTTTTAGTATTGTGCTGCACATATAAAACAGTTTCCCACACCAGAAAATTCATTTCACACTCAAAACATGCTGTGAATAAAAATGTGAGTGAAAGCTGCCAGCTGATTTTAATCTGAACCCTGAACATCAGCTGCTCCTTACACTTCAGTCTTTATTTTCTCCGCTGCAGACTCACTGGTGTTTAAGGTTTCAGAGTAAACATTAAATATAAAAACTGAATTCAAACATAGTCTACATACAAAGTTTACATGACATGATATGAAGTACAGTGCACTTGTCCTGTTGTAGGATCATATATATATATATATATATACATACATTAGATTATAGGACAACAAAACTGTTGTAAAATCTTTTGCTGCCAACAGGGGAAAAAATCAAGTAATAAGGTTCCTTCTGACAATATATTTTACTGATGTTCATCACAGAAACGCAAAGACGTTAGATGCTATTAAAAAAACTTCCAGAGATTTGTTAAGTCAGTTAGAGGTGATTTTATAAATGCTGATCTCTGGATCTTAAAATGATCTGGAGTAGGCAAGGTTCACAGCACAAGTTACCATGGCGATGTACTGCGCTAAGAAATGAACAACCTTCATAGTGCAGAAAACTCAGGGTTTACCCTCAAATTACCTGGATAAGCCAAAATCCTGCTTTTTGTTGTACAGGCTTCAGATGTTGTTACTACAGCTCATGTTGTGCTTTGTTGTCCTCTCAGTCCCCTGGGTGGAGGTGGATTCAGGGGTGGAGTCTGTCCAGCTGATCTGCAAAACCACAGTTTGCCTACCCAAAGACGCTAAAGTGGAGTGGAAGGACAAAAACGACAGGAAGGTCCACGTGTATGAGAACGGCTGTGACCGACCTGAAGAAAAACATGGGGATTACAGAGACCGAACGAAGATGAAGAGGAAGGTCCTGGAACCTGGAGACCTCAGTCTGACCCTGAAATACCCCACAGATGGAGACAACTCCACCTACACCTGCACCGTCTACAGCAGGGAGGGAAACATCCTGATGGAGAAACAAGTGGAGCTGAAAGTCAGAGGTCAGTGGTGTAGATACAGGTCAGAGGTCAGACTCATGATGGTGGTTCAGTCTCAGTGGCTCCCTCCAATAATGTTACAGTGTTAGCATGTCTGATGTTTGTGGCTGTTTTGGTTTTTATTTGATTTCCACCCAAATGTAAAAGCTTCATCAGATGAACTGTAGGAGCAAAGTTCATGTGTGAGACTTCATCTGAAAGGTAACATCTTCTAGTTTCTGAACATGTGTTTGTTTAGCATGTGGCTAAAACACAGGCTAAGCTAAGTCAGCTCAAATCTCAGTAAAAACCTTCTTTGGTCCTCATCTATAATCAGTCATATCTGAGTCACAATAACTAGAAGATGATTTCTAGCAGAAGTGTGAAAATCTCCACATCCTTTCTCCATGTTATCATCCAAAGCTGTGTGAAGTTTCAGAGCTCTGCAGCTAACAGAGACTTTCAGTTTCAGAAGTGACATCATCCCACCTGAGGCTTTGATTCAAACAATAAAAGAACTAAACTGCTGAGTAGAGAAAAGATGGGTTTACTAAAACAGAGTATCAGATGTCAGGTCAGGTAATGTCTTCATTTAATCCAGTAACAAACCAAAGGTTCCAGATTTGAGCTTCTTGAAGTCCTGTTATTAAGTCTGTTCATCATTTTCATTTCATTTGATAACTTCTACCAATAACAACCAATTATTTTCAAGCTGAGAGATTTAGTGTGAAAACCAGAAGCAGGAAATGATGCTGTGCAGTATATTTGTGGAAAACAATGACGAGGCTAAAATCAAAATCACACACACGTGAAAAAAAACACAACATTTGTGGGTAAATACACCAGGTGGAACATTTATTTGATGCTTTAGCTGCTACTTGTGATACTAAATGTTTGCAGTCGTGCTTCATGGTTACTGAACGTAAAACAACACAAACACTGCTGATTGTTGGTTTGTGTGTTATTTGTGTTTTGTTCAGGTGACTATAGAAAGACTAATAACACAAATATTATGGATGAACACGTTTCCTGGGCTGTTTCAGGTTTTCCATACAAACACTTGATGTTTGGTAGTTCCAGGTTCAACATGGTGCATCGATATATCCAGCGTCCCTCTTCTGCACGTTTGCTGTTCATCAGTCTCAGCCTTCCTCTCTATCTTTGTCCTGTAGACTCCTCAGCCTGAGCTGTCCCTGTCACCCACTCATTTCCATCCTTTCTATTCTGCTCACTTGTTCAAATCTTCTACTCTGCCACCTCCAGGTCGCCTCCTGTCTTTGTGTCATGTCTCCATCATCACAGCCTCACTAGGCTGTAAAGCTTCATGTTGACTTTAGCTGCTGTCCTCCTGTCACAGATCACACCTGATACATGTGTGCACCCACTCCATCCTGCTATACTGTCACTTCACCTCTTTTGGACTTTGCTGCTTTGTATGGAGGACTTCATGTATTTAAACTGATCCACCATCACCACCTCGACTCCTTCATCTTCACTGTCGTATCTCCAGCTTCTTCACACACACTCTTCTCTTCAGAGCATACCTCCACCTCTGCAGGCTCTCTTCCACCCACCTGCTTCCTGCTCTCACTACAGATCACAATGTCCTCAGCAAACAGAGCTGCTGAGACTCCTGCCTGAGCTCATCTGCCAGCCTGTCCATCAGCACTGCTAACAAGAAGGGGCTCAGAGTGGATTTCTGATGTAATCCCAGCCCCAGCAGGAACCCATCTTTCCCTGCTACTGCAAACCTTCCCACTGTCTCTCTGTCCTCATACATGTACTGCACCAACCATTGTTTCCATGCACACAGAAACAGTGCAGCTCCTCCTGACCTTCTCGGTACATCTGAAGTGCTTGTTCTTGTCATGAAGCTGCTGCTCACACGTCACTCTTCCACCTTCTCAACACACTCTTTACATGTCAGTACATTTACACCTCTATCTGTCATCACACTAACCTGCTGTAATCCTTTCAGCTGGAGCTTCTTTGTAGACACGTCCCTACATTGCAGCCTGATTACAATGCAGACAGTCGGCTACAGTGTGGCTGGATTTCCTTTCTTAGCGTCCTTTGCTATAAAATACCAGGATGTTAGGCTGAGGCTGAGTCGCTCCATAATATGAGCCGCGGCCCGGAAAGTACAAAGATGGAATATTGTTTGTTGCTCTGGAAATTTCCCATGAAATAACCCAGCACTTAAAATGACTGACGCTGTACTTAAATGTACTTACAGTGTAGTTATTTTATTCTTTCTGTACAAAACCTACTTGTTACACAAACTTACAGGTAACTACAGGCTACTTGAGCCTTATTTGCAGTAGGGCTGCCACAAACGATTATTTTGATAGTCGACTAGTCACCGATTATTTTTGCGATTAGTCAACTAATCAGATCATCATCCATTGTACGTAAAACGTACAGCTTATTGCACCAGCAGCATCTGCTCTTATATAACTATCATTAGCTTACAGCTTTAAGTGTTTAAGGTTTGTGCTAACTAAAAATAAAGGCAAGATGATAGTTTATTAAATTTTAATGAAATCTGCAGATTGTTTGGTGAAGTTTAATAAACTCCTTGCTATCTAAAATATAACAGGACACCGGAGTAAATTCTCGAGCATCTCACACTTCTGATAATCAGTTGTCTGCTTGACGTTTATTCAGCTGTGTAAAAACTATAACTTTAATCTCAGCCAAACTGATTTACTCAGGAACAAATAAAATACTAAAAAAAAGCCAAACAATAACATTTTGAAGTTATCTAAGTGACTCATATATGTTTAACCTGAGTAGCGAAAGACGGCGGTGGGTTTGAAAACAATTTGCCTGGAGTCCGGTGTTCTCACGGCTGTAGTGAGCCTTGCTCCCGGCTAACTATCGAGCTAGTGGGTAACAGACGTCTCCGAAAACGTCGGAGCGCTTTTGAAAATATGTGGTGTCTTGATAAACTGAGCAGATATTTGAGGTTTACACAACTACATTCTCGCCTGAAAATATATTAAACGTTTATTTTGTGACCCAGAAAGAATAATAAGAGTAATATTAAAACTAACTAGTTGCCGCCATTGTTGGAAACTGAGCTGGTCTGCGCTATGAATTCTGGGACAGAGCTACTTCTTCTTCGGGGTTTAACGGCAGCTGGCATCCTTGTACATGCAGTGCTGCCATCTTCTGTTTCAGTCCGTTATTACACTCTTAAATCCTACTACTTATTCCTGCGTCTTTTGGGATCTTACAAAGCTTCAAACGACGTGTCGACTATTAAATCAGTCGTCGACGATTTTGATAGTCGACGTAATCGTGACTAGTCGACTAATCGTGGCAGCCCTAATTTGCAGGTGGTGTTATAAAGTGTTACTGAAACAGCTGCTGACCAAAGTGATGCACATTTAAATGAGTCAAAGTCCTGAAATAATTCAACAGATTAAAAACAAACATAAAATGAGAAACCATGAGTGAAACAAACAGTATGGTGGTGCTGATCATTGTTGCCTCACAGCAACAAGTTCCTGAGGTCATTTCCACCACCTGAGTGGGGCCTTTCCCCCGACACTCCTCTCTGTGTGCTGTGAGTGTCTCTCTGTGTTAGCTGGGATAAGGAGAAGAGGAAGAGGATGGAGGGTGTTGAAGGTCTCTAATGTTGCGTGGGTCTTTGTTCCACAGTTTAGGAGCAGCTGCAAAGCCCTGATCTCCTCTGTGTTTGAACCTGATCTGGAGACAGTGAGAACCAATAACTGAGGGCAAAATAAGGACACTGAAACTAAAAGCAGTCTACAGGGACGACTTTATGTTAAAAACACCAAAGCATGAAGCACTGGTGCAGCTGACTCACACAGACTCTCCTCCACACTGTCCTCAGTTATAAAGTGCTTTACAAACACAAACATTATGACTAACAGCTGGATTTTCCTGTTTCAGTGCAGCGAACTAACAATGAGCCAACAAGGCCTCACGTAACATCAGTCAGTGAGAGTTTCACTGTTGCAGCAGCTCTGTTCACTCACACTTATTAATATTAATGCTCATTACAAATGTTACAGCAGCTGATGCACAAATCTTTGTCTGTGTTAATAAAGTTGGATCAGTTCAAATAGTTTGTTGCTCTGCACTTGAAAGCAGCAGTTTTTCTAATGCACCACCTTCATGTTTCCTTCATATTTGAATCCCCCTGTAGATACTGACAGGTAACCATGTCACACAGAGCTCAAGCCTTTGAATCCAGCTGTGATTGTTGATTTTCTATTGAATGGACTTTTTCAAATCCAGCTGTAGGCCTGTGTTTGTGAGCTCATTAACAGCTGTTTATTTAGAGAGACGTGGTCCTCACAGGACAGCCACTACAAACATATGATTTTATAGAATATGATGCATTACTGCAGATTCAACACAATAGAAAGGATTTGAAATGAGCTCAGCCTTAAACATGTGCAGCAGTAATATTGATCCATAGACACTGATGGGAACATTTTTCTGCACAATAAGTACTTTGACTTTTCATACTTTATGTACAATTTGCCAGTACTGCAGTTTTGTGTGTAGTGAGGTGTTTTCATGGTGTTTTCTTGGTGCTTTTACTAAAGGAACGCTTCTATCAAATTCTTCCAAATGTTGTCAAACTGAGCTGTGTGATGAAGTGAGTGTGACAGAAACACTCAGACTGTGTTTCTCTGCTTCATCAAGTCAAATCTGGTCCTCAGAGACTGAATAAAGTCCTGTCCCACTAACAGCAGCTCCAACAGTCTGTTCACTGCTTTCTTCCTGTCAGTCTTCATCTTTCTGCTGCGTCTCCTCTTCACACTGACCACTTTCTATCTAACAGTGAGCTCCCAGTGAAGCAGCAGCATTCAGCCTGTTAGAGTCAACACAAATGTCTCCATTCAAGCTCATGTTGTGCTTTGTTGTCCTCTCAGTCCCCCAGGTGGAGGTGGATTCAGGGGTGGAGTCTGTCCAGCTGCCCTTCACACTTCACCTGCCTGAAGACGCTAAAGTGGAGTGGAAGGACGATACCATATATGACAGGAAGATCCACGTGTATGAGAACGGCTCTGACCAGCCTGAAGAACAGCACCAGGTTTACAGAGACCGAACGAAGATGAATGAAGACCTGCTGAAAACTGGAGACCTCAGTCTGACCCTGAAACACCCCACAGACTGGGACAACTGGACCTACACCTGCAACGTCTACAGCACGGAGGGAAAAATCCTGTTGAATAGAAAAGTGGAGCAGAAAGTCAGAGGTCAGTGCTTTAGATACAGGTCAAAGGTCAGAGGTCATGTACGAGTTTATTCTCTAAAAGCTTTTAGTTTTGAATCTATTTTCAGTTCATTCAAATAAAATAAATTCTTTGATGAGGCGCCACTCCATCGCTTCATTTAGTGCAGAACAAGAGTCACATGATGCTGCTCTGTGAACACCAATCACACTTTGTACAGCTCATGTTGTGTTTGTTGTCCTCTCAGACTGTCAGGTGGAGGTGGAGGAGGGGGCGGAGTCTGTCCAGCTGCCCTTCAAAACCACACAAAACCTGCCTGGAGATGCTGGAGTGTTGTGGTGGAACATCAGTTCAAACAACAAGGTCCACGTGTATAAGAACGGCTCTGAGCAGCCTGAAGAACAGCACCAGGTTTACAGAGACCGAACGAAGATGAATAAAGACCTGCTGAAAACTGGAGACCTCAGTCTGACCCTGAAACACCCCACAGAGAGAGACAGTGGGAAATATGTGTGTAATGTCGTCAGGAGCATATGGATCATCAGACAGAAAACAGTGCTGCTCAACGTCAAAGGTTTGTTTGTTTATCCGTGTGTGTGTGTGTGTGTGTGTATGTGTGTGTCTGACTGTCTTGTGTCTCCTCTGCAGGGAGAGTTCAGGTCCAGGATCAAACAGGGGACATCAGGAACAGAAGCAGCTCCATTGATCCGACTCCTCTGATGGCTGATCAATCAGTTTGATCTGTGTGTTCTTTGATTATTGATCAGTGATGTCAGAGTGGAGTCAGTGTGATGTTGTTGTTGTGTGTTTGAGACTTTTAGTGTCCATGAAGGTCTCTGCTGCCGTAGATCCTCTGAACTGTGACAGAGGTCTCACTCTGGAGGAAACTCTCAGCACTTTCCAGCAGCTCCTCCATCATGGAGGACGTTCCCTCACTGTAACAGGTGGAGGAGAGAGGAGAGGAAGCACAGGTGGATCCTCTGAGGAAGAGGAGCGTTCCTACAAACCATATGATCACATGACCAGAGGGGCGTGGCCTTCAGTGGTAGTAATAAAGGAACAGTCCACATGTTCCACTTTGAAGGCTCATCTCCAACAAAGCAGACCTGTGATCACTTTGACTCAGTATGATGGATTGTTTGGATTTGTCTTTGTTTCTCTGGCTTTTCTTGTGTGTCTGTGTGTCTTTGTATGTTGGATAGAGTCATGTGACCTGCCCATGGACTACACATGGAAATGAGCAGTTTAGCTCAAATCTGGCAGGTTTCCATCTTCTGTTTTTATCCTGATGTCCATGAACATGAACACTGTCCCTGTCAAATAAATCCACATACAAAGATCAGATCTACTGAGCATCATCAGCGTGTCAGCCGCTAACTGCATCTTCAAATAAATAAATGTGTCTGATCAGCGGTGATAAGAGGAGAGACGCTGAGTGAGTGAGTGAATTCTTCTTGGCTTCATTTTTCCTTCCAGTCTGAAAAAACTTCCATTTAATGATTTTGGAGAAATATGAGACATTTGAAGACCTTCGTTTATTTGAATATCAGAGTTTTTAATGAGCCACAGCAGCCCTGAATAAACACTTGAATTACTGTCTGAGCTGCTGCAGTTTCCTGCTGCGTCCACTGGGTGTCAGTAAAGCTGCAGGTGTCTCACCTGTGAGTCCACCTGTGGGGAAACATCCAGCTGCTGGTTCTGCCTCCAGCTGAGGAAACACTTCATTCCTTTTATTGCTGATCTCTCTTTCTGAATCCACCTGAACTCGTCTGATCCTGGAAACCTTTCACTTTCCTTCCTTGCTGTCTCCGTCTGTCTTTCACTTTCACATTGGTTGGTTCCTCTCTGAATCTCTCCTCTTATCTGTGAACATTCATGAGGAAAAAGCAGAATCAGTTCAGGCTTCGCTCTCACAGGATTTTAATGTTTGTGCTCAGAGTCTTTTCAATGAGCTCCATCTTTTTCCTGGAATCACCTCCAGAAGGAGCTGAAAGGATCCGTGTTACACAACGTGGCCACTTTAAGTCCATTAAAAGGATCCAGGAAATAGTCAGAGCCCAAAAACCATCAGGGGGAAGTGAAAGGTGTGTTTTCTTTGATGACGTCACCAAAATGAGAGCTTTGTACAAACAGGAGAAAGAAATGTGCCAGTTTATTAAACACGTCTCATTTCAACTTCCCGATGAAAGTGTCGCTTTGAAGCCAAAATCTGAATCCAAGACTGAGGTGTGTTTTTGTTTCTGCAAAGTTCTTCCACAAACTCAGGTTTTCAAACAGCTGTGACAGCTGCCTCTGTGTCAGTAAGTCTTTGAGCTTCTTTATCATAATATCAGCAGCCTTAAAAATAAAGACGGACTGATGTGGACGATTATCAGTAATCAATGAGACCGATCACTGATAACTGGAGCTGACACAGATTTAGAAACAAATCAAATCCAGCAAAGAAAATGTATTTTCTGTTGTGGCAGAAACGGTTGGTTTCAAACATCTGATGATGTTTAAGTGTTCATGCTGCTGTTACACATCTGTACTCACAGCCAGCTGTAGTGCTCAGGCCTGCTTAGCCTCTAATCTGCTGGCAGAGAGCTAATAATCTACTAATAATCTCACTCATACGTTACAGGATGGCTGACAGTGAACATCACAGCAGTTCTGTTACTGAGGTATAACAGGGCAGCACTAACCATGAATGTGCATCAGACCAACTCACCAGAGGAGTTTGTGTGATCACAAATAACTCCTGGACACAGCTTCAAAGTGACTCCTCACTCTGACAGCACATTACACTCATCAGTTTCACTCACACACATGTTTACAAACTCATCATAACTACTTTGAAACAAAGTTCCAGCACACAGGAAAATCCACAACTGCAGTGTGTGGCTGCCACGCCCACATCAACATCACCGTGGCGTGTTCACTGACCATTAAACAGTAGGAAATGTCACTCAGCAATGAGAGCTGGGTCACGCTGACATCATGGTTGTGTTCTGTGTCCATGTGAGTTTGATTCTTCTTCAGTGAGGAGAACATCACAGTCCACGCTTCCTTCAAACAGTCCACAGACCCGTCAGGTCTGAGCGTCGGGACATTTCACGCTTTTTGAAATCAGCTCTCAGGATTACAGCAGCTCATGGATGTCATCAGTTTCCTGTTCTGGTGAGTTCACAGCAAACAAAGTTCCTCCTCGTGTTCCTCTGTGAATCCAGTCGTGCTGGAATATTTGACAGTATTCCCACAGTAATGATGTCATTTCTACAGGAATTGGTTTTATAGAAAAATCCTGATATCTGACAGCTCATGGGAAGGACCAAAGGGAGGAGGCCAGATATGATAGCTTAGCAAAAATGTTACATAACAAAAGTAAAATAAGCAAACTCATGTAGCTCAGTGAAGTCAGCGGGATGTGCAGTGTCTGGATCTGTGACATGGACTGAAAGAAACCATAACACAAACCAAACAGCCAAAATCAAACTCCAAGTAGAGACAGAAATCCTGCTGCCACCATTCATTTCTGTTTGGAAGCAGACATAAAGTACTCGTGCTGTCGAATCCAGAACCACTCGAGCCTTTTGGACCCGTTTACATCTGTGAAAAAGGTGGAAACATGTCAAACATGTGAGGAAAAGCAGCAGCAGCTCACACGTTTACCACAACCACACACAGTCCTCTGAGAGCAGCGTGGCCTCCATCTTTGAAACACACAAAGTTCACAGTGAAAATCAAACAAACTCGCTGACTGATTATTGATTGATTCATTTTCAGAGATGATGTCAGATCGGGGCTGCTCAGGGTGCTGTGGCTGTAAAACGCCAATCATATCCACTCAGAGAGCCTTACTAAGTCCCGCCCCTCTTCATACACCTGCTCGGCCCGGTCGAGCTCACGGGGGCGGCGGTCTCAGCGCACACGCTCACACCTCTTTCCACGTCCTCCAGCTCTTCTGGGACGCTGAGGCGTTCCCCGATGAGCCGACAGACTGAATCTCTCCAACGTGTCCTGGGTCCGTCCCGGGGTCTCCTTCCAGTCAGACGCCTCACCCAGACGCCCTTCAGAGGAAGCTCACGGATGGCGTTCGTACCTTCAGCCTGATCCTTTCAGTCACAGCTCGTGCAGTCACAACACTGCTGCCAATAAAGTGAAACAAAGCATCTTAAAGCCATTTCAATAAACGCACACACAGAGTTATCACAGCACTCATGAAACATGCACACTGGGCACAAACTAACTTCTAACATGTTGAACTTTGCACCAGTTTGTTCTGATTGGCTGAAGCTTGGTAATCACATGGCTGCCTGTGAGTGTGTTTAAACACAGAGAAGCTGAAGCTTCACATGTTGTGTTCCTCACACAGTCGGATCAAACGTGTAAACTTTGTGACACAGCCTGGTCTTCATGTGTGTGTGTGCACGGTCTGAGGAGCTCTCAAGCTTTTCATAGAGGACACACACACTGATGCAGGAACAGATGGATGGATGCACATGAAAGCTTCACACACTCCTGATGAGTGAGGACACACACACTCACAACCTGAGCAGCGAGCAGGCTTTAAATGCTCAGCGTGAAGAAGTTTCCACACTTACCTTAATATCATCAAGCAGCCTTCTTCTTCTACTGGTTCCCACAGTTCCCAGTGTTAATAAATGCACAGCCAAATGTGCTCTCTGTCATCACCTACAGATCTGAGATCAGTAGCTTGTCCACTGTAGGCTTTATCTTTTCCATGTAACTGTGCTGCTTCACAGAGAGGGAGAACTGCAGCGCTTTGTTTGGTTGTGAACAATATGTGCATGTTAAATATGAATAGCTGCTCCAGCATGTGTTAGTGTGACAGACTGACATGTTGCTCCTTTTAAAGCTTCCTGCAGGAACTTCATTTGAACAGGCAGGAATTAGTTGTTCAATAAAGGCATGAATTGGAGCTTAAAGGTGGCGAATAGATACCAACGCTGGTATTGGTGTTGGATCAATACTAGTGTGATGGGACTGAGACTTTGTTTCTATGCTCTAGGTTCATTATACAGACACTGGACTGTGTTACATCAATATTTGGGGGGAAAACAAAGTAGGTCAAACATGCACAATGAAAACTGTCTGAAGCTTTTAGTGTGACTATCACACCTATTTTATTTGTAGCCTGCAGCACGTTGTGTTTTACTGAGACGCACATTTATATTCAAGGTGTCCAAAAAAGCTCAAAGCTGTGTTTTTATTGTGTTAACTAATTGTTGCAGAATGTGAACATCACAGTGATTTAGTGTCATTAAAATGTGTTCAGAACATTGATGATGCTTCATCTCATAAATCCTGACACACTGCTCTCCCCTACACATACATACATATACTGCCATTAGAAGTGAAACAGAGCAGTATTAGTATTGATATGAGCAACACTGCTCATGGATTTACTTGGTAGTGCACAGCACTGCTGGCCTGTCATCACACAACTTGGTCCTTTGATACAGCGAGTTCAAAAAGTTGTTGAATGGACTCATTTCATGTCAGTGATTGTAAAGATTGTTTTTCTTCTTTCAGCCCTTAGAACTGCAGATATTTGTGTTGATGTTCTTTCCACACAGATGATCCTTCTGCTCAGCCCTGCTGTGTCAAACCAAACAGCTTGTCCACTTACAGAAACACAAACAGCAAAAACAAAGAGTTGATCTTTATTAACCTTGGAGCAGATTCCAGTCATGAGACGTTCTGCTGAGTTCATTTGGTAAAACTCCTCCCAGCAGCTTATAGAGACCTTTTCTAGTGGAAGTTCAAGATTTCCTGTCACTGCAGTTTGTCTGATGCACATCACGTCATGGCTGCCTGCGGCTAAATCTGCACACCTTCTTTCTGCGAGTGCTGAAGACACGAGTGCATTTACAGCAATATTTGTTAGCCTGCAAAAACAGCTCCAACCACAGTAACAAATGTGTGACATCAATGATTCATTGTTCAGCTGCTCAATGTTCAGCTGTTTATTTGAACTAAACGTGACGCTCCCCCCATGTTCTTCTCTAATCGTCTTCTATGTCCTCCCTCCTCATCCAAGCCGCACCAGCCCACAGACCGTAATCACCCCACACACTAAACTCACACATGAAACTCCACCTGACATGGTTTTACATCAGCATCAGCAGATTGGACGCAGCTTTGTGTTCACCTGTAAATCAGCATCTCCCTGGAATCGTTTGATTCCTGTGGATTAAAGGCAGACAGTAAACTGAGCTTCCAGGCACGTAGGCAGCTACAGTAATGCTGCACTAGACAGCACGTCCTCGCCCATTAGCAGGCATCATCTTTACATTTGATTTTATAAAAACAAATGTTGATTTAAATCCAAACTGAACAACTGCAGACTCATGAAAGGATTTGCAGTTTTTCAAACTCCTGTTAAAAGGGAGTTTTTCCTTCCCACTGTTGCCAAAGTGCTGCTCATGTATGTATTATTGTAGGTCTACCTTACAATATAAAGCAGCTTGAGGCGACCGTTGTTGTGATTTGGCGCTGTGTAAATAAAACTGAACTTTAATAGAAGAAATGCAGTTTTTAAGAGCAGCTGTGTCATTTAGAAATATGAAAATCTTTTCAAACTGTTAAATAGTTTTAATTACAAATCCATCTTCTGAAAAACCAACGGCTGTTTTTATCAAATTATATTTCAAATATTTGTGTGAAGAGTGAAAAAAGGGGGAACTTTTATAATGTATTGTAAAGAGCAGCATAACTGGAAGTTGAGCTGCTCAGTCAAAGCCTTTTTTCCCTTTGAGCTTCATTTCAGGTGGAGTCATTCTGGATCCTGAGTGTGTCCCAAAGGCCACAAGGATCATCCAGGATAGAGGTACAGACTGCACTCTGGGACAGAGGACCAAGGAAACATGTTGCTCTTCATAACTTGATGTCAGTGCTTTGAACTAGTTTGGGATTAAGCTCCATCCTGTAGCTCTGTGAAACCTGACCTGTGTGGCTTTTGTCCCCTCTGTGAGAAACATGCACATTATAAAGCCGACACATTCATTCAGTTTACTCTTTCATTCTAAAGTGAAAGTGACTGTGTGAGCTTTCTATACAAATATGTGTAGTTGTGTTTACTTGACTTCAGTTTCAGTCAGAATTAAAGAGACTAATTGTGTTTAAGAGAGGAGGCAGAGACACCATTGATGTCACAGTTCCAACTACTCACACCAATCACATTCAGTCCAGTTCATGTGGACAATAATCAGATGTTGTAAAAGCAGAATGGGAGTCTGCATTTAAATAAATGATGAGTTCATAGTTATTTTTCAGGCCGACCACAGTTATTCTATAACATGCTGGTAAAAAGGAGCCCTGTATATTTGATGGATCTGCTTGAATTCAGAAGTTTGTGAAATAAGTTTTTCCAGTGATTCTCTGCAGTTACCTTGAGTGGGTCCAGTCCAGCTCCAGTTACATCATGACCATTGTACAACATCTGTTGCAGCTGCATGCATAAACCAATAATAGCTAATACATTGTTGAAAACGTGTCTCTGTGCTTGGAGCAGATGTCTGTTCATGCAGGGTTTTACTGCTGGTTTCTTATTCCACCTTATTACCCACTCTGATACATGACTGAGTGCCCATGTGCATCAGTGGGTCTGGGCTGCTTCTCACAACAAGAGATTTAAGAAGAGTCTTCCTTTAACTAGGAAGTGATCCACAGGTGGCCTAACACATGGAGACAGACGAGCATTGGCACATTTAGATGAGAAAATCTTCCCTTATTACCCGCCGACTCAGCAGATTTGTGTCTCTACAGCTTTGTGTTCTTCTTCAAAATGAAATTCAAATGGAGGGTTTTGTTTGACACCAGAGATCAGAGATGCCCCACAGACCAACACATGAAGTACTTTCTATTTGTGGATTAGAATGAGAAATATATCTGTATTATCAGTTTATTATAATCTACCTGAATCAGTGTTTGGGATCAGATTTCTCTGTGGCCTGGTTCACTCACTTCATCATCATTTAACATAATTTTCTATTGACTTTGACTGTATAGAAATGATGCAAACTTAACCTCCGTCTGTAGATTTCTTTGGTTAGTAAACACCTGCCTTTGTTCGCTCTAGAGTGGATATTATAATATGATTCCTGACTGGTCTCTACTCTGTGTGAGTCATGTCTAAACCCTGGGCTTCAGACTTGTTGTTGTGTTGTTATCAGTGTTGGGACTAACGCGTTATTAAGTAACGCGTTACAGTAACTACGTTATTATTGTGGTAACGAGCACGGTAACTAGTTATTATGCCAAAATCAGGAACGCGTTACTCGTTACTGGGATTTAGATAGGCTCGTTATTCGTTACTTCGTGTGGTGGCATCGCGGAGCTTCCACAGATTCAGTAACATTAGCAAGTGGTGGAGGCCAGCAGGTGGATGAGAGAAAGGGGAGGCAAGAGGAGAGACCCGAAGCGGCCACCCGTCCGAGTGTCAGGTGAACTGAACTTCAGGTAAGAAGTTATGACCTGCAGTCTATCTGGTCAGATATAAACCAAGTTTAGTTGGAGTTTATTTTCGTTATGCTGACTTTTTCGTACTGCGTGCTAGCTAGCATGACGGGGTTTCTATACAGCTGGGTGGGTGCTATGTTACTGATGTTGAACTTTATTTTGTTCATAGGTTAATCATTAGAGTTGCCAACCGTTCCCTAAAAAACGGAATCGTCTCGTATTCAGAGAAATTATTACGCGTTTCGTATTGAGGTGAAAAGGAACAGTTTGTCCCGGACTTCAGCTACAATGAAAAAGACACAAAGCTGGAGTTATTCTGTGTCTTTGCTGCACAGCTGCCTCTTCTTCTCTCATTCTCTCACCCTCCCTCTCCTGTTGCTACTTTAATCATGAAACTGATCAATGATCAGCTGATCGGCTTTTCTCTCTTGTTTGTTTATTGCCCACTTTGCGCCAGAAAGAGGAAACCAGCGGATGTCGCGTTAAACAACAGCAGCACGTTTGATCAGCTGTTGTTAGAATTTATTTAATATTAATTTCTAGTATCAGCTGATGTTTGCTGGAGCCACAGCTGTAAAGCTGCTGGTCATGATGTCGGTTTGGATATGTGGTGAGAGGGAAACATGAAGATGAAACCAGGAGATGTCCTTACTGAATCATCAGAGCTGAACAGGTGATGGAGAAACAGGTTTACCTTTTAGGTCACATGAATGAGTTGAAGGGAAGTTATGAACTGTTTCTGAGAGATAAATAACACCAGGATCCTTTTCTATGTAGCTGACAGCTGGTAACTGTGCTGGTAACTAGCAAAGTTTTGCCAGGGGGCCAGGTAGGGCATTAACAGGGAAAGGGGGGCACAAGGAAATACTTTCTTATTCTCATTTAAAATGTCTAGCTTTTAATAAATAATTATCTGAGTCTTACAACAAACGATTGATAGATTGATGCATATATACCATCAGAACAGTGTACATCACTGTCACAACAGTGTTTGTTTTCATTCAAAGGCTTTATGATATTTGCTATAATGGTGGGCCGGTCTCTAGTCAAAATGCCTGGGCCAATTTTTTGTCCCAGTCCAGCTCTGTATGCAGCTCATCTGCAGTCTGGTGTTACCTACATCTTCCTATTCAGAAGGCAGAATTTCCGAGTTCTGAGTACAATCAAAAGCACCACGACTGCAGTTTTTGTGTTGGATGTAAAAAGCGCACATGGCGCTGTAACGTAGGCTAGAATCATGGTGGCGGTCAGCGACGGTCCAGGTGTGGGATTTCTCTCGTGGAAATATGCACATTATTTTTTCCTTTGGTAGGTGGCACAGTGCACTTGTGGCAAGTAAGCAAGCTAGAAGACTGGCACTCTTGCTGGGTATCCAGTTAGCAACACATTAACAAGAGAAGTCTGAGTAAAACCAAAGTTACTTTCCCTAGTAACTAGTTACTTTGAAAGTAACGAGTAACTTGAAGTAACTGAGTTACTTTTGATGGAAGTAACTAGGAATGTAACCAGAGATGGGCAGTAACGCGTTACTGTAATCTGATTACTTTTTTCAAGTAACGAGTAAAGTAAGGGATTACTATTGCAAAAACGGTAATTAGATTACCGTTACTTTCCCGTAGGAACGCTGCGTTACTGCGTTACTAAAACCGTGATTTTTTTGCGAGAATGTCTCATGACAGTGACGTAAGCGAGTGCGACGTGCGTGACAACAGCTGTGTGCAGATCAACAAAGGATCATATATCGAGTGCGGGAGAGAGTATGAGCGTGCAGCGTTTAAAGCGTGGAAGTACTGACCTTACTTTGAGTTTGATTCCATAAAACGTGACAAAAACATTAGCGTCCGTTGTGCGTGGGAAGAAAACTTATTTTTACACCGAAAACCCCCCTAAACAAGCTCCGAGTGCGCAACGACGTAATGGGAAATTCACAGAGAAACTCGCGGATTCTTCAACTGACCGCTGCGGCACACCTGCACCAGAGCACACCTCCGCCTACGCCACTCCTGCTATACAGGTGAAAATAGAGCAAAAGGACCGCTAGTCTTTGATTTTATTTATTTTCTGCTGTGTTTTACTTGCATCTATTTGAAAGACTGAGTGTAAAAACAAAAAATATTTTATTTCATGTGCTGGAATGTGCAGAAAATAGGTTTAAATGTTAAACTAATTTCTTCAAGTCAGAGAATGGTGCATATAATTTAATTTTTGCTTGATGCATAAAGTTAAAAGCTTAAAACTGATAAAACAAGTTTTAAAAAGAGACTTTTCCATTTGATTACATTTTGTATGATGGATTATGCAGAAAAAGTAGAATTGGCCTGACAGATCTATCGCTTTATCACCTATTCAGGTTGTAAATTGTGTTTTTAAAAAGTAACTGAGTAACTAAGTAATTAATTACTTTTGAAAATAAGTAATCAGTAAAGTAACGGGATTACTTTTTTGGGGAAGTAATCAGTAATTAGTTACTGATTACTTTTTTCAAGTAACTTGACCAACACTGAATGTAACTAAGTTACTAATTTAAAGTAACTTACCCAACACTGGTTGTTATTATCAGAAGGTTGCAATAAGACGTCTACAAGCTGTTTGCTAACCAGAGTTAAAAACTAAATGAAAAGAACTGGTCAGGGTCCTGTTACTGTACTGGTCCTATACAAGGCTTCTCAGAGCTGCTGTCATCGTATGTAGAAAAATATGTAGAAGAGCTTCTAAAGAAGGTGAAGCTTTTTCAAGCTTCTGCTTTTTGTTTGTCCTTAACTTCTTCCCTGCCAGGAAAAGACAAAAATCATAATAGACAAAGAGCTTTTTGAAGTAAACAAATTCACTTTGTTCTTCTTATTCAAGCTAACGTTTCAACCAGCTGCCATTCAGCAGCACAGAGTCAATGATTGTAAAGACTGTTTTATTTAGTTTTGACAAAAACAAAATTAAAGTTTGCATATCACAAGTTTACCATGGTTTTTTCAACAGAGTTAGAGTTGAAGTCCTTGAGGAAATGTTCACTAGTTCCCTGAATGTTGAATAGTTTTAGCAAACAATGTTTCTACTTTTAGCTCCACTGACATTGAACAATATTCTAAGAAAAGCTATTAGAGAGCTGGAAACCATTCACAACACCAAGTATTACTAATAAAATACTCAGAAAATCGTTTGCTGCAAATAATACCCATTACTTTCTGATTGCCATCTTCTTTCACCTCACCTCGTTTGGCTCTTGGCGAAGGCGGTCGCACTTTTCTCCTCTCCTCCTCCTCCTCTCCCTTAGCGTCCCTGCTTAGCCTCTTATGTCCTTGTCTAGTCTCGTGTTTTTTGTATTACTTTTCCCTGGAACACTCTCTCACAGTCTGTTCTCTAAAACCTAAAAGAGGAATTATGGATTTGATCAACTGGTCCCTAAATGCAATTGACACCCCTTTCTCAACGAGAAGTTTGGGCTTGGGTGAGCCTGAATGCTGAAGATATCTACCTATTCGGAACCATGGTAACAGGGTTCTGGCTGATCGGAGCTGGCTTGGCCCTGACTTATCGAAGAATTAAGAACCAGCTGTTCAAACCCCCACAAGGCTGCCCGCTGGGATTGAAACGATGGGACGAGGCATGAGTTCTCAGAATCTGCTCTTTGAGCACAAGAATGACAACATCACAGAGCGCAAGGTTGATAACATCATGGAGAAGCTCGCGGCTCTCCAACGGGAGATTGAGAGACCAGTGTTGGTCTGTTAAAACAGCTTTGAAATTCATATGAGTTGTTCGCACTAAAGTAAAAACCACCATCACTTCATGCGGATACCCCTTTGGCGCCAGCTGTGGGCTCAAGGCTGGAGCTGAACAACAACACCCTGATAACGACTGTGTTTAGACTGTTCTTCCCATTCCATGCAAGGCCACCTGGGTTGGCTGGAAGACTGTTTACTTAGCCTGGCAGGGCGAAGGACACTGTCTCAGCTGAACTATGGACACACACACACATACACTTACACTGATAAGCACTCACACCCCCTCCCCTTCCAAACGCCTTCGATGCTTGTTCCCTCCTGGAGAACACAGCGGGGTCTGGGCCCGCGCAGGAGAGACGGCGCAGTGGCTGGATGGCTGCTATGTTTGCCTAGGATTACTCCTCACCCCCTACCCAACGCTGTTGCTGGTCATGTGCTCCAAATGTTGTACTGTGGACATTTATGTGCTTTCTGTGCAGAGGAGGTTTTTTTTGTTTTTTTTGTTTCCTGTTTTCATGCTGTCCTCCCAGGAGTGCTCAGTGCCCAGCACGAGTAGAGGTTTCTTTTTTTCCTCTTGTACTTTCCCATTGTAGTGTACATTTCAGTGGTTTTCTGTAATGCAACCGTTCTCTGACTTGTATCCCCATGTGATGTCTGTGTCGTGTGTGTAAGGTCGGGGGGCGGGTTCATTCCGCTGCAGGGCAACCTGCATGTGGCGAATAAAATTTGAACTTGAACTTGAGTGTTTGTCATTCAGGCAGCAACGCTCTCAACTGTTGCCGCCCTTCCAAACAGAAGACTGTGATTTTATGTTTGCTGGTCAGCTGGAACGCTTAAAGTGCTCACAGCTTTGTGTTTCTTAGCACGTTGGTGTTTCTCTAGATTAGTGTAATGTTGAACTGCACAGCACACAGCTGGGACTAATCACACATGACAAGACAGAGAGGAAGCAAAACAGGATGCACTAACACAGGACACGGGATTGTCAAAGTAAAACAGGAAATACACAAACATCAAAGACGAGCTGGACGTAACACAAGGGACAGAAGAGAGGCACAGAAACAAAACTTAAAGACTAGAAAGCACCAAAATAAACCAGAAACTAACTTGTGAGTTGTATTTTCATACCTTTTATGAGTTATAATGGACTTTTCTCAGCATCCTGCACTAGTGTTTGTGTTTTATATGAGCTTGTTTGGACTTTCAGCATGTCTAAAATACAGTGTTGTGAAACATGACGTTTAAAAGAAAGTCCTGTGTTTCCCACGGTCTCTGAATGCAGCAGCAGTGTTCCAGGTGTGTCCTGTGTGATGTCACACACATTTAAATAAGTCTTCACTGATGCTGCTGAAGCTGCTGAATGTCTTTATGTGAGCACTGATGTCCACCAGCAGAGGGCGCCCTCGCCCTGCTACAGGGATGCATTTAAGGCCGTCCACAAAGGTTTGTCGGACTGGGAGAAACGTGCTGAGAACCAAAGAGCTCCAGTAACAGACTCGTAGTGTCAGACTGAAGCTGATCAGACCATCACAGAGAGCCTGTGGGGGACCACTGACCTCTCAGCTTTGTGAAACACAGACGTTTTCTTCAAACACTCACAGAAGTCAGAGTCAGTTTAGTATTTTAATGTGTTTCAGTTACACTTTGGTCAGGTTCAGGCAGCAGAACTACTTTCTACATTCTTTGTTCCTGTCAGAGCGTCACGTGAGTCATTAAACATCAGTGATCAGTATCAAATATGGAACATGTACAGGAGACACGTCAGTCTGTAAGGACCTTCTGATGTCATCACTGTGTTTACTTTGTTTGTTGTCTTATGGTTGGGATTCAGAAATGTTCACTGCCATCACATGTGTGTGTGTGTGTGTGTCTTTAGTTTGTGGGGCGACGACTGTAACACTATGTCAGGTTAACTCACTGTGAGAGAAGAACAGTGACTGGAAAAATCTGAGCTCATATTGTGAATAGAAGAAGAGAGAGCTGTGCCAACTGGAGCTCAGAAACATTAAGATTCATTAAACATTATGAAGAGAAGTAAACCAGTTAAACTAACTTAAAAGTCTGAATGATTAAGTTAAGTGTTTGCTCGTAGGGGGTCATCGACCTCATGTTTGTCACTGTGGGAACTTTGTATCGACTAAATGCAACTTAAAGCTCGACGGTTGCCCAAATGTTTTAAAGAAGTTGATACATTCAAAAAGCTGTGACACTTGTTGCTCAACATTTTTAAATTTTTGTTTTCAAAGCTTCTTCTGGTACGAGACTGACACGCCAGTGGGAGGAGTCAGCAGACGACCTACTCTACCTGCTGAGCCACAGGTGGAGTCATCAGGGTGGAGTCGTTTCAGTAAGGACAGATCAATAGAAAGAATGAAGACGAGTTATTGATGAGCAGAATATAGACAGATGTTTGGTGGTTGGACTCCGATGGCCCGTCTCAGCAGAACTGAACCCAGCTGTGACGAGGATTAGAGCAGGACCCCAAAGAGAGAAAGTGATGTCACCACAGCAGAGTTCTGGTCTACAGGGAAAAGAACATGAGCGTTAAAGCTGATGCATGGCACAGGTAAGGCATAGCAAGCATGAGCACAGAGAAGGGTGAGAAACTGAAGAAGGGTCTGGAAGATCCTGACCAGGTCCAGAGGCCAGCCTGCTGGTCTGAGAAACAGACGCCCAAAGCATGAGTGTCAGGCAGCCCTGTGATGGCAGGACATGTTTGGTATTCAATCAGAAAGGAAAAGGGAGACAGTGAAAGGGCAGAGGGATGCAGGGGCCAGGAGAGAGTTTGATCCGTCTGATGATGACAGCAGAGAGTGAAAGTCCTTCAGCTTGGTTTAGGTTCAGGGCCACAGATGGTTGTCAGAGAGCTGACAGCTGAGATGGTTGAGGGAGATTTGGAAAGGAGATAAGGAGATAAGGAGATAAGGCCAGGAGAGAGGAAGCTGCTCTGAACTCGAGCCTGTGCTGGACTGTTTTTAAATCCCACTCCTGCTGTTTTTGTGTGTGACCCCGCCCACACCTGCAGATATACTGTATGATGAAATATGTTTCTATGCACTGAATGTGTTATTTCAGTAGAACAAGAAGAGAATCTGTCATGGCTACTGGACGGACTCACGCGCAGACAGTTCTTTCTTAGAGAACAAAAGGAGATTTATTTACAACAGGGATCACCTCAGTGCTATATATATGTACAGTGAGTTGGGAGGGGGGTCCAGGGCTCCAGGGAGAGAAGGGAGGGGGGGGGGGGGGGGGGGGGGGGAATCCACACACAGTCACTGCCACAGCTCCTCCACACACATGCACTCCTCTTCAGCCGTACTCGCTCCAAAACTCCACACACGCTGCCACACCCGGGCAGGTCCCGTGATTTGGTCCAGAAGAGGGATATCTACACACAGAAGTTAACGTTAGTTCCACAGCAAAATACATACAAGGGATTCTTTTGATAATGCCGAGAGCACGAACTCAGGAGGTTCAACGTTCCAGCAGTGAGCTGCTCTGTGCCACTGCCTTAAATAGCAGCTGGGGAAATCAGCCAGATCAACAGCAGGTGGACACAATCACACAGGTGCGTGGGCCAAGAGCGAGAGCCCGTAACGAGCTCCACCCAGGCAGAGAGGAGGAGGAGAGACAAAGAAAACAAAAACAAAAACGAACAACAACAACAAAACCTGTAGCCAGCGTGAGCCAACCAGAGAGACACGGGGACCGTGACAGAATCAATAAAATATCTTATATCTTTGCAGGTGGTCTCCTCACTACAGGAGCTCACTCTGCAGGTGGGGGGAGAGATATAGGAGAGGGGGAGAATGAACTCAACCTGGGTGTCTATTGTCTTGTGTAGTTTGGGAGATGATTGGATGATGGGGTGGGTGCAGTTTTCTCTGGGGTGGAGTCGGGTGGGCTGCCCCGGACTCTGTGGGGCTGGGCGGTGCTGCTGCTGCGGGCCCCGGTCCGGATGGGCCTGGGCCCCCTTGCCCTGGTGGGTTCCACAGCGTGGGGGTGCCTACTGGGGTCAGCGGGGGAGCTGGCCCCAGGGAGGGGCCGCTTGCCCCTCCCTTTCTTCCCTCCCCATCCTCAGCTGCCTCCCTATTCCCGCTCTACCACACCCACCCACACACGCAGGGCTTGGGGTGCAGGTATGTCACCAGGGTGCAGGGGAGGCACTCCCCCTCTGTCCCCTTCTGGCCGCCTGTGCCTCAATTTTATTCTGCAACCTAGACATCCACATTACTCACACTCTCACATAACACATACATATAGGGCCTTGGGGGTGGGCACGTTTTACAGCATCCAGAGGATGGTCGTTGTACTCCAACCCACCTCTGGCGCTGGTGCCCTACCCTCAATTTTAAATGCATTTAGACACTAAGGGTTTTCGGGAAGAGCCGTGCTGCTCTCTGAGAGGAAGCTAGTACCATGCTCTCCTGAGTTTTAAATGCACTTTAGAACAGCACACAGCAACACTACATATGAGCGGGCGTAGGGAGGTTTGAGGTCTTCACTCACCCCGGTTCTGTTAGCCGTCAGGGCTGGGGGGCTGGGAGGAGGTGCTGGCCGTCAGACTGGGGTCTGGGATGCGGGGCCTCCCTGCTACTGCAGATAAGGAGGTGGTCCGCTTGCCTCCACCCAGAGAGAAGGGTTACATCTCCTGGGTCTAGGTGCGGCTTGCCCCTCTGGGGGCGGGGGTACCTGGACCTGGGATATAGAGTATGTTTGGGGAGTGCGACTGTCTGTGCAGTGTCTATTTGTGTCTGTCTACACGTTGGGTGAGTGCCGAGTATTTGGTTGTGCATATGGGGGTGGGAATGCACGTCTGTGTCCATGTGCGCCTGTTCGTCTGTGTCTATGTCAGGTTGGGTCTTAGACTCAACCTTTCTGGGTACATCTCAGGCCCTCTAAAGTACGGAGGCCTATCTCCCCTCACCACACTCCCTGCCGGTGGCTGATGCCCTCAGACGTTGGTGTGTTGGTGGTCCTTGTCGTCTGGGGCTGGGCGCTCATGCATGTACCGGCTCACTCCTGGTGGCCGATTGGCGGGGCCGGGCGCCTGTGGCCCGGCTGGGCTCCTTCCGGGGGGTGGGATGCCCTCAGGCCTCTGGCCTCTGGGCCTGAAGCTCGGTCCTCTCTGGCACAGCTGGCTGCCGGCAGAGCCCGCGGGCACGCCACTGCAACCCCCTCTGGCCTCTGCTCCGTAGCTGCGGGGTGACCTCTCGTCTGGGGCTCTACTCAGCTCTTCCCAGGAGGGTGGCACGGTTCCCCCCCCCCCTTTGGTGGTCCTCCTCGGGTCCTTGTACTCTGGGGCCTCTGGATGTCTGGGGCCTGGATCTCCTCCATGCCTGCTTCATGCCCTGGTGGACGGGGCTATGGCTCCCCACACTCCCTAGCAGATCGTTACATGGAGAAACCTTTGGAATACAAGCATGCTGATCCACACAGGTATGCACACAGGTGTACACACGGGTGTTCACAGACGCGGACTACACCTTTCTTGGCTGCTGCCTCAAAGCACATTGTGCGCTGTCTATCTTGCGTGCTGCACAATATCGTTTATTATTTAGTATCTACTGTTATCTACTGCTAGCTAGTTTATTGTGATGGTGCTGTTCTTATTATGTTGCTCTTTGTTGTTTGCTTTCTCTTCTGTTTTTTTTTCTCCATACAGGTGATCCAGGTGTTTTGTTTGTTTGTTTGTTTGTTTTTTCCTTTCTTCCCCCCCTTCTCACCGTCTTTTCTCCCCTTTGGTTTTCTTTCTCTCCCTCTCTTTCTTTCATTCTTTCTCCCTGTCCTATCCCCCAGTCACGTCTGTCCCGTTTGTAGCAACCGAAAATAAAATAAATTCATAATTATAATAAAGGTCAATCAAATGGACCAATATGGCAAGGCCATGATGATCCACTTGGTAAAATAAATCCGCTTGGCATCTTTCTTGGCCTTAAGACAACAATTCTGATGGCTAAAGATCCAAACGGGACACAAAAAGAAAAAAAAAAAAAAAAAAAAAAGAATCAATAAAAACACAAAAGTCTCTGAGCTCTGGATCACAAATACACAGCAACAATAATCAGATGTGCAAATATCATATTATTGTGAACAAGAGCAGCTTAAAAACCAAAGAAAACCCTGAGACACATTTCAAAGAAACACATTCAAACTTGCTGAACATCACAGTGAACACGATGGCTCTCAGGACCCGCTGTCTATTTTTAGTTCCCGCCTACAGCTCTTGTAAGATTGGCGTTGGGTCCCAGTCCCAATGCAGGGCTCTACTCTGAACATCCAAAGTGTTTGTAGTGACCAACAGAGCCATCATAGTCTCTGCTGTTACGCAGCATCTGTATGTGGAGTTATCAGAAAGCAGCAAAAAGCAGAGCTTCAGTCAGACGTCTCCGTGCTTCAGTCTGTGGCTGGTGTCCTCACCAAGTGTTGTTCCTGCTGTTTGAGGTGGATGAAGCTCCTGAGATGGAGCTGTGAAGGAGCACAAACACCTTCAGACTGTTTCTCACATAAATGGAGCCAGAGTGCAGATGTGTTCCTGATGTTCACTCATTTGATGTTTGGAGGATCAGTGAGTTCAAGTCCACACTGAACCTCTTTAAACAAAGTCCCAGAGCAGCCATCCAAAGCTCACTTATTCTACTTTGTATTTTTTACTGACTTTTACTTGGATTTCATTTGGACTTTTTCTTTGGCTTCACTTCAGTTTCAGTGAGTTTCCTCAGAGGATTTCACTTCTTTCACTTTAGTTTGGATTCTTTCAAATGTTTCCTTTTGATTGGTTTCAGTCTCACTTTGAGTCTTTGTATTTGTTTTTATGTGGAGGGCAGATTGATGAAAATCCGTGCAGGGATTAGAATAAAAGAGAACTTTATGAAAGCAGTGACTCAGTCTTGTAGACGTCCAGAGTCTCAGTAAACATGAGCATCAAAGCATCATCAGCCGAGCTGGAATCACATTTTGACCAAACTAACAAACACTCAGACTCAGGAGATTTCCTCTACATTTGATTGGATTTCATTCAAATGTTTTCCACACTTTCAGTGCTCAGAGTTGAGTTGAAGGTAACCATGGTAACTGTGAGTCCTTTGCTTTGATCCTCATTTTTCTGATGACTTTGAGAACTTAGTGCTGGAAATGACTCACTGCTGCTGGACATCCAACACTCACTGAAGGTGGATCATGTGACCCTGTCATGTGGTACTGACTGATGTTCTCCAGTGTACTCCATTACTGACAGCAGATCCTAATGAAAAAGTCCTGATGTGTTCATTAAAGAGCTTCAAAGTGATTGATGGAAACAGTCCAACGCAAAGCAGGAGAGTGTGAAGCATCACAGTGGAACATCACAACAACAATCACACAAAGTTCAAAGTGTAGAAAAACACAAAGTCAACTATATGAAGCCAGAATCCAGTCAAACAGCTTCTGACTCAATATCATCCTCATTCATCACAAATTCATTTTGTCCATGAAAGAAAAAACATGTGAAGAGTTGAACTAAGAAAGGAGGTCCTGTTCAAACAGCACAAACACACGAAGACAAAGCTTTGTGTTTGTCACATTGAACACATGTGACACTTTCTCACAGCTGAGTGTGTTCCAGTAAAGTGTGAGCAGCACAAACACAATCAGAGTTTGTCTCTGTCAGCTTTCAGTGAGTCACATTTAGTGTGTGCAGCCAAACATGATGGCAGACTGCCACAGATCACTTCTGAGGAAAGAGGAGGCGTTCAGCTTCCTCATAGTTTCACACCTGCATGAAGCAGCCTCACCCTGACAGTTTCAAATCACTGTGTCAGCTGATCACTTCCTGCCCTGTGATTGGCTGAGCTTCAGGCCTTCTCTCAGTCAAACTGGAAACAGGGATTGAGACAGTGTGAGGGTTTGTGGAGTGCCACAGTGCTGTAATGAAAACTGTAGTGGAAGAAGTTCTTTCACACTCTTCATCCTGGAGCTGCTTTATGTCCATGATCTGCATGGAAACACATCTATGGAGAGGAAATCCAGCTGCTGAGGGTCACATCTGCATCATTGTAGCTACAGTGGATGTTTCAGTGTCAGGACTGAAGGTGGATCTTTGTGCGTGTCAGGGTGAGGCCGCAGCAGCTGCCTCCAACCGGAGCGCTCGGGCGTGAAACTATGAGGAAAGCCGACGTCCTCCTCTTTCCTCAGAAGTGATCTGTGGCCGGCCGGACTTCATTCCACAGATGTGTTTAACAAAGTGTGAAGCTGAACTCTGAGCTGTGACAGTGTGAGCAGTGTGAGAGTGTCAGTAGATGATCAGCAGAGGAAAGTGAAGCTGCTGTGAGCTGATGTCCTGAAGGGCTTTTAAAGAGTCTCTGAGTTTGACAGGAACATGAAGATGTTTGTGGTGTTTGTGATCCTCCTGCACGGTAAGTACACCTTCCTCTCTCTGCTCTCATCATCAGCTTTTCTTTCATCTCTCTCTCTTTAATGTGTTGAAGTGCAGCAGGAGGAGATTTCCATCAAACACTGGATTCTGATTCAGATCAAACTAACAATCCAAAGCAGCAACTTTCAAATCACTGGATTCTTCTTGGTGGCTTTCAGATGAGCTCACGTTACAATCAGCTGCTGTGTGTGTTGTTGTGTAGCTGAAGCTCTGACTCACATTTCATATGTGACCAAAGGAAACTTGGTGCTTTGTGACACACTTTAGATTCTCTGCTGCTGCTTTGAACTCTTCAAACTAAAGAGCCAAACGGATGATTGACTGTGCAGCTCTGATATGGCACCAAATGTCCCTGTTATCAGCTGCTGGATGGACGTTATCAGAGCTTTTTAGTCCCACACGGATCACCAGGAGCTCCTCCTCTGTCTGCAAACAGGCTCAGCAGCTCTGATCATTCATTGGAGTCAGCACAGAGTGTGGAGACATCTAGTGGTCGTGGAGAGAAGTGAGTGTAACATGTGTGTGTTGTGTTAATCAGCATGAGTAGTTAGGGGGACGTGCCTCCCTGTGCCTGATGGGAGTCCTTGTAATTACCCAGCATGCTGTGCTGTGTGTTTCATTTCTAACACTGGTTTTACTGAAGAGCTTTCTGAGCTTCTTTCATTGATTCTGACCAACATACGTGTTTGCTGTGGATCCACATCTGCTCTTACTGCTAATGTCATGAAGCTGTTTGAGTGGTGAGCAGTCAAAGCAGCAGGTCCTAACAGGGACATAGCAGGATATTCCTGCCTCTAAATGAGCTGTAACTGCACATATGAGCACAGCTGGTCTGCATGTAGTAAACACAAAGAGTCTGTGTGAGCTGAATTTACACCAGTCTGTTTGTGTTCCTGTTATTTTGGCTCTTTGACAAACTCAAATGTGTTTAAGCTTAAATGAAAGTGCATTTATAAAAATGCAGTGAAATCACAGTACTGCTGCTTTTCCTTTGGTGGACACCAAACATTTTTATCTGCAGGTGAAACTCTGCAGTGATCTGAGCGTGTGCTGTTCTCTGGCATCTCTCTGAGTAATGTTGAAATGCTTGATGTTCTTGTATGTGGTCACGAGGATCTAATCTTCCATCCCTGCTTCTGTTTCCTGCTCACAAACCTGCATCCATCTCAGCGTCTAAACTCAAAGTCAGCAGCAGCTTCTTAGCTGACTCTGCCCTCATAGCCCTGATCTCGGGGACTCTTAGATCATTTCAATATGTACATGGAAATCTGTCCTTGATGACATCGCCCCTTTGAAGGTGGAACATCAGAAATATAATGCCCTCCATGGCTCAGTGATCACAGCAGAGATATAGAAACACAAAGCAGAAGAGCTGATGGGAACTGGGAGAAAGATGAACAACCCCAGGGTTTTATTCCAGGTGATAAAGCCTCTTGAGTAGTAATATACCTATGGCTTTTTTTGCCCCCCCCCACCCCTCTCCCCCACCCTCGCGGGCATTTCCCCCCCTCCCCTATCCCCCTCCGCGTCCATGTGCGTGTGTACGTGCGCGAGAACGGACTTTTTGCACGTGCATGTGGGTCCTGGGGTCATATGAGTTTACATGTGTTTAATAGCGTGTTATTTAATGAAACTATTATGTGTTTTAATTAAACTCTTTTTAAAGGATTGTATAGGTCTCAGAGCTCTGTTATTTAGACATAGATGATTTAATTTAACTACTTTAGGGGTATTTTAACTAGTTAGGAGCCTTTTGCCTTTCTTCAGTGCTATTTAGGAGCAAACAGAGGGCCGCGGATAACAGGTATCCCTTTAGAAATGAACTGTGATACTTCTAAAAATCGTGTATTCCCACACAGCATATAATTTAGCTAGTTTAGGAAGATCAAATAACAGGTATCCCTTTAGAAATAAACTGTGATACTTCTAAAAGCAGTGTATTCCCACACAGCATTTAATTTAGATAGTTTAGGAAGATTTCACTTTTCTAATAGTTTCACAGGCTAATAGTTTTTAAATAGAGCACCACAAACAACATGTATCCCTTTAGAAATAAACGGTGATACTTCTAAAAGTACATATTCACACTAGCGCTGTATCAACCCCAATGCGGCTTTAATGCAACTAGTCTTATAATTATCTACTAGTCTGCAACAGTTAGACTCGATGATCACACATAGATGATTTAACTATTTTAGGGGCATTTCACTTTTCTAATAGTTTCACAGGCCAATAGTTTTAAATAGAGCACCACAAACAACATGTATTCTTTTAGAAATAAACTGTGATACTTCTAAAAAAAACACATATTCACACCTAGTCACACTCTGTAACAGTTAGACAGAGGGGGTTGCAGTTAGCCCCCATCAGTCAGTGAGTTCTGTTATTTAGACATAGATGATTTAATTTAACTACTTTAGGAGTATTTTAACTAGTTAGGAGCCTTTTGCATTTTCTTCAGTGCTATTTAGGAGCAAACAGAGGGCCGCAAATAACAGGTATCCCTTTAGAAATAAACAGTGATACTTCTAAAAGCAGTGTATTCCCACACAGCATTTAATTTAGCTAGTTTAGGAAGATTTCACTTTTCTAATAGTTTCACAGGCCAATAGTTTTTAAATAGAGCACCACAAACAACATGTATCCCTTTAGAAATAAACTGTGATACTTCTAAAAGTACATATTCACACTAGCGCTGTATCAACCCCAATGCGGCTTTAATGCAACTAGTCTTATAATTATCTACTAGTCTGCAACAGTTAGACTCGATGATAACACATAGATGATTTAACTATTTTAGGGGCATTTCACTTTTCTAAAAGTTTCACAGGCCAATAGTTTTAAATAGAGCACCAAAAAACAACATGTATTCTTTTAGAAATAAAGTGTGATACTTCTAAAAAACACATATTCACACATAGTCACACACTGTAACAGTTAGACAGAGGGGGTGCAGTTAGGCTCCCAACAGTCTGTAAAAAAGGTATGACCCAACAAAGAAGCTCCCTTATCAAGAGTATCCCATCCCAAAGGTGTTTCTTCACAAACAGTTAATTCCCAACACTCCGTAACAGTTAGCCAGAGGTGGTTTATGCGCCCAACAGTCTGCAAAAGAAGTCATGAAGCAAACAAAAGAGGCACCCTTATCAAGAGTATCCCAGCACCCATCCCAACTGTAGTTCCATACGTTCCACATTTTTAATTACAAACAAACAGTTAATTCCATTATCTTATCTTATCATGTCAGAGGCCAACAACAGAAACCATGTCCAACAGAGTCTCCAAAGGCTTTCCACCTTTCTTCCTTACATTGTGCTCTTTTATCTCTACATCTCAGAGGTCAACTGAAAGTAGCCCCACCTATATAAAAACACCCCATCAGACACACAGTATTTTCCTCAGCACTTCACAACTGCCGCAAGGTATATCGTTTTAACTTTTTATTTTTTCACCTGAATGTGCGTTGGAGCCGACTTTGCTACCCGCACAGAGCGTTTCTGACAGTCGGGCGCTGCTTATACAATACAGAAAAGCAACAATACAGAGTGTTTCTCTGCTCCAAGAAATCCGAGGGCCTTTCACAAGGTAAGCACGTCTGTTATACCCAGGGCATAAATGTCTGTATGTTGGTGCTGATTATTCAAACCCTGTTTAAAATGTGACACATATGTTGTCTGAAAACAATTCCTCTAAATTTGCAAAGTTACTGATTTAAAAAATATATATTTTCGAATTTTTAGTTGCATGTCAAACATATGATAGACTCTTGAGCATATTTATATAGCTAAATTCACAATGGTATAACCGTGCTAAATAAAAGAGGCCCAAGCACCAAAGCACTCTAATCCACTCCACTAAACTGTATGTTGATAAGTACATGAAGTGTACCTCTACCTCTACAGCTGAAAATAGTTTGTATCAGCACTCTGAGGGTCTGCTGAATTGTTTTTAATACGGCACTTTTTGACGAACAGCAGATGATGAAATCCTCTTTATTGTAGAAACTGTCCCTAAGCTATTGTTGCTCATACTTACTGAGGTCCCTAGCTACTTCCTTACTATGTCAGTAAACTTTTTGAAAAGGAAGCTGTTGTAGATTTAAAGAAACATCTTAATTGAAGCAAAGGCAAAAAAAAACTGGAATGAATTTTATGTGACCGTTCATATTAAAGCCAACAACAAGTGAAAATCCAAAAACGGCTCCAATCCTTTGTATTAATGATCTCCCCCCTCTCTCTCTCTCTCTCTCTCTCTGTGTGTGAGTGTGTGTGTGTGTGTGTGTGTGTGTGTGTGTGTGTGTGTGTGTGTGAGTGCCCTCACAGAAGGAAGGTCACAGCAGGAGCTTTTCTCAAACGCATTACCAATCAGTTTTTTACAAGAAGTGTAGCTCACACAATGGTATAAATGTATTCTTTGCGATACTTTATAAATATGAAACTAAAGATTTTGAGTTCGTGCACATTGTGAAGCAAGAATCTAAATATTTGTGTCACAATGATTTCTATAAAAGCATGTTGTTTATGGGGATAATGCAACAAATCTTTTGCGCGTCCTATTAATGATCAATGATAATTGAAGAGGAACCCTGGCTCAGGACATTTTCATGACCAGTGACAGCGCAGACAACTACTAATGAGAGAACCTGTTTTATCATCATAAAGACTGTGATATGAAGCATCGTTAAAGTGTCACTTCAGTAATGTTGACTCATGTTTTTAATAACGACTTTAAAACACTAAACTCTAATTTCTGTGGTTTATTTTAAGTTTACAGAATATAACATGTGGTAAGACGACGAGTTTTACTTCTCACTGTCCGTGTTATGTGTATCTATTTATCATGTATGCTACTTTGCTCTGTGGACTGTAAAATGTTTCATTGTGTTCATGAAATAAACCAGACTTTCACTGTCTGCATCTTTTACTGTTTTTCTGCTTTTGTTCACTCCAAGTTTGACAAAACCTACAGATATCCAGAATTAACTCACTAACAATGTGGAGCAGTCACAGTGTATTTAGCTGCTTTTTCCCTGAACACAACCAACTGAGAGAAACGCCTGTAGTCCTCACTTTGGTCATTTGAACGCTGAAGGAGATTTGTTCCATAGACACCTTATACTAGTGTTTCCTGCACTACTATGTTCTATTTAAATCCAGATTCCTTTTATAGTTTGCAGTGAAATTTGTTAAACCGTTGCTTAATGGGGCAGAAGTACAAGTCACTCTTTACTAACACATTTGTAGATGAGTTTATTGCTGAACAACACAGCTAGCAGTCTCACACACTCTTTAGGTTTTTCAAGTTATGTGTGTAAGGGTTTAGTCTATCAAACCTTACCCTTTTCTCCCCAGTATCACAAGAGTATGACTTCCAAAGTACGGCTCAGTAAACAACCAATGATTCTAAAGCCAGAACAGAAAGATACAGTTGGAAGATGAATGATTGCGTTTTTATGATACGTAGTAAAACGACCCCCTCTTCTTCTTCTCTGTGTTGTTGTTGTTGTTCGTGTGTGTGTGTGTGTGTGTGTGTGTGTGTGTGCCTTAGAAGTCAAATAATACATTAGCCATACTTAAAAAAAACATGTGAATTTCATTTAGAACTGAGATTCTAAGTTGTAAGCAGAAATCGTATGCACAGCCAGAAACATGTTTCCCCACTTTCACAATGCTGAGGTGACAAATCCACAACCCCCAACAAATGGTTTATTACACGCGGGTGTGAAGGGCAAGCTTTACTTACACAGCCTCACACACAGTAGATTTTTAAAGTTTTTGGGTACAGTGGTTTAGCCACAGATGCAACATCCACTATTGATAAAGATCACTCCACCTGTTTATTTCTTAAGAAATTAAGTATCTTTATTAAGCTCTTATTTATAAATGTCTACACAATAATAGACTTCAAATGTAGGGTTCGTGGCTGGATCTTCAGAGACTAAAGATTGCTCAGTATCCCTGGTACCAAGTACCAAATATGTACCAAGTTCTGTCACTCTGATGGTTGATTGAGCAGAAGGGCTGGAAGATGCCATTTTCATGGAGAATTTCAAGCCCAACAGATGGGAATTACTGTTCTTTTCCAAAGTTGCAGCTGCTAGAGACACAGTGGCCAACTCTACGGTTTTTGAAAATTGCTGCCACTCCTACCCGCACCCTTTAAGATCAACCCACTTCCAGATCACGCCCCCTTCTGTTATTTTAAAAAGAAGACCGCCGTCTCATTCCTTCAAACCTTTTTTTTTTTTAGCTCAAAAACAGAGAGAAGTATGGCCTCTACAGCCCTGCGCCACCCTGCGGAAGAGGGGGAAAGTTCTGCGGACGAGGGTACAATATTGTCTAACTGTTACAGAGTGTGACTATGTGTGAATATGTGTTTTTTAGAAGTATCACACTTTATTTCTAAAAGAATACATGTTGTTTGTGGTGCTCTATTTAAAACTATTGGCCTGTGAAACTTTTGGAAAAGTGAAATGCCCCTAAAGTAGTTAAATCATCTATGTGTAATCATCGAGTCTAACTGTTGCAGACTAGTAGATAATTATAAGACTAGTTGCATTAAAGCCGCATTGGGGTTGATACAGCGCTAGTGTGAGTATGTACTTTTAGAAGTATCACAGTTTATTTCTAAAGGGATACATGTAGTTTGCGGTGCTCTATTTAAAAACTATTGGCCTGTGAAACTATTAGAAAAGTGAAATCTTCCTAAACTAGCTAAATTAAATGCTGTGTGGGAATACACTGCTTTTAGAAGTATCACTGTTTATTTCTAAAGGGATACCTGTTATGTGCGGCCCTCTGTTTGCTCCTAAATAGCACTGAAGAAAATGCAAAAGGCTCCTAACTAGTTAAAATACTCCTAAAGTAGTTAAATTAAATCATCTATGTCTAAATAACAGAACTCACTGACTGATGGGGGCTAACTGCAACCCCCTCTGTCTAACTGTTACAGAGTGTGGGAATTAACTGTTTGTGAAGAAACACCTTTGGGATGGGATGCTCTTGATAAGGGAGCTTCTTTGTTGGGTCATACCTTTTTTACAGACTGTTGGGAGCCTAACTGCACCCCCTCTGTCTAACTGTTACAGAGTGTGACTATGTGTGAATATGTGTTTTTTAGAAGTATCACAGTTTATTTCTAAAAGAATACATGTTGTTTGTGGTGCTCTATTTAAAACTATTGGCCTGTGAAACTATTAGAAAAGTGAAATGCCCCTAAAATAGTTAAATCATCTATGTGTAATCATCGAGTCTAACTGTTGCAGCCTAGTAGATAATTATAAGACTAGTTGCATTAAAGCCACATTGGGGTTGATACAGCGCTAGTGTGAATATGTACTTTTAGAAGTATCACCGTTTATTTCTAAAGGGATACATGTTGTTTGTGGTGCTCTATTTAAAAACTATTAGCCTGTGAAACTATTAGAAAAGTGAAATCTTCCTAAACTATCTAAATTAAATGCTGTGTGGCAATACACTGCTTTTAGAAGTATCACAGTTTATTTCTAAAGTGATACCTGTTATTTGATCTTCCTAAACTAGCTAAATTAAATGCTGTGTGGGAATACACGATTTTTAGAAGTATCACAGTTTATTTCTAAAGGGATACCTGTTATCCGCGGCCCTCTGTTTGCTCCTAAATAGCACTGAAGAAAGGCAAAAGGCTCCTAACTAGTTAAAATACTCCTAAAGTAGTTAAATTAAATCATCTATGTCTAAATAACAGAACTCTGAGACCTATACAATCCTTTAAAAAGAGTTTAATTAAAACACATAATGGTTTCATTAAATAACACGCTATTAAACACATGTAAACTCATATGACCCCAGGACCCACATGCAAAAAGTCCGTTCTCGCGCACGTACACACGCACATGGACGCGGAGGGGGATAGGGGAGGGGGGAAAATGCCCGCGGGGGTGGGGGAGAGGGGTTGGGGTGGGGGTGGGGGGGGCAAAAAAAGCCATAGGTATATTACTACTCTCCTGGATCCTCATGTCTGAGTTAATCTTAGACAAACTTCACACCTCCTGTTTTTATCTCAAACTTTGAAAACTCTGCTGCTTCTCAGTTAATCCCACATATAAACAACAGAAATATTTCTAGAAGTCTCTCTCAGGTTTGTTCCCTACAGCACAGAAACAGCTCTGATCTGTGCTGATTCTGATCTTATGTTGATCTAATGTTAAATGCTGGATGTGACACTGGGAGTTTTCCCAGTGTGGCCTCTAATTTTCTGATTCTAAATTCAGACAAAGGGTATGTCCTTCAATGCACATATTAAACAAATATGTAGGACTGCTTTCTTCCATGTCCCAATTGCCAGTCTTGGTAGCCGGGGATCAGTCCACCTTGGCCTCCATTCCTGGCCGCCGCTTGGCACACACTGCACCCGACCCCTACGGCGCCCATCCTCCTGCAGGCCCACCACCTGCAGGAGGATGGGCCCATGTCCCCTTTTCAGTCTGGTGGCCAGGTCCCATGGACTAAGGCCCGGCCACCCTTGGGCACCCTTGGGCACCCTCCCAGGGCCTGGCTCTGACCCTCTCCTGCGCAGGGTAAACTGTTCCCTTGGTGACTTTAGCATAAGGGTCTTCTGAATCGCTCTTTGTCTGGTCCCTCACCCAGGACCAATTTGTATGGGAGACCCTACCAGGGGACAAAAGCCCCCGGACAACATAGCCCCTGGGATCCCTGGGACACACAAACCCCTCCACCACAATAAGGTAGCGATTCGCAGAGGGCTGCCCGTTGTCACCAATTCTCTTCATAACTTTTATGGACAGGATTTCTAGGCGCAGCCAAGTGGCGGAGGGCTTTCACATAGATGGCCTCAGAATCTCATCTCAGCTTTTTTGTGGATGATGTAGTTCTGTTGGCTTCATCGAGTGATGGCCTCCAGCTTGCACTGCAACGGTTCACAGCCGAGTGTGAAGCAGTGGGAATGAGGATCAGCACCTCCAAATCTGAGGCCATGGTTCTCAGCCGGAAAAGGGTGGAGTGCCCACTCCGGGTCGGGGATGAGTTCCTGCGCCAAGTGGAGGAGTTTAAGTATCTCGGGGTCTTGTTCGCAAGTGATGGGAGAAGGGAGCCGGAGATTGACAGATGGATTGGTGCTGTAGCCGCAGTGATGCGGACGCTGTACCGGTCCGTCGTGGTGAAGGGAGAGCTGACCGTAAAAGTGAAGCTCTCGATTTACCGGTCGATCTACATCCCTACCCTCACCTATGGTCACAAGCTGTGGGTAGTGTCCGAAAGAACGAGATCGCGGATACAAGCGGTGGAAATTAGCTTCCTCAGAAGGGTGGCTGGCCTAGAGATAGGGTGAGAAGTTCAGCCATCTGGGAGGGGTTCAGAGTAGAGCCGCTGCTCCTCCACATCAAAAGGAGCCAGTTGCCAGGAGACAGCACCCTTTTCTTGGTGCTGTCGTCATGGTGTAAGGCCAATAACCTCATCCTCAACATTTCAAAAACCAAAGAACTCATAATAGACTTCAGAAGGAAAAAGGCAGAGATCCAACCACTATTCATTAATGGGGACTGTGTAGAAAGGGTGGCAAGCTTCCGCTTCCTGGGAGTCAACATGGAGGAGAACCTTTCCTGGAGTGTGAACACCTCCGAGCTGCTGAAAAAGGCCCAACAGAGACTTCCTGAGAATTCTCAGGAGGAATAACATCACACAGAGACTGCTGGTGTCCTTCTACAGAGCCACCATTGACAGTGTTCTGACCTATTGCATATGCATCTGGTACACTAGCTGCACAGTGGCTCAGATGAAAGCACTCCAATGGCTCATTAACACCGCCCAAAAGATCACTGGCTGCCCTCTCCCCACACTAGAAGATCTACACAACACCCGCTGTCTTAAAAAACCCCAAAACATCATAAAAGAAACCTCACATCCTGGCCACTCCCTGTTTGAACTGTTGCCCTCAAGCAGACGGTACAGAGCAATCAGTGTAAGGACTAATAGACTCAAACACAGCTTTTATCCAACCGCAATAACACATCTGAATACTGCTACAAAAAAAATGTCCATCACGCCACTCTTGTATTAATCTATACGCTGACTGAAGCATGTATGTGGGAATGTATGTGAATGTTTGCTGATACTTCTTATTAGTACTTGAAGTATTCTATTTATTTTATTTATTTAATTTTATTGTTTTATTTATATTTTGATATTGTTAGGGATGATTTTGGGACCATTGTTAGGGACCATTTTTAATTTCGTTGTACCTGTGACAATGACAATGGCAATAAAGATTCTGATTCTGATTCTTGAGGTGGTTCGGGAATCTGACAAGGATGCCTCAATTCAATTCAATTTTATTTATATAGCGCCAAATCACAACAAAAGTCGCCTCAAGGCGCTTCATAGATACAGAGAAAAACCCAACAATCATATGACCCCCTATGAGCAAGCACTTTGGCGACAGTGGGAAGGAAAAACTCCCTTTTAACAGGAAGAAACCTCCGGCAGAACCAGGCTCAGGGAGGGGCGGCCATCTGCTGTGACCGGTTGGGGTGAGAGAAGGAAGACAGGATAAAAGACATGCTGTGGAAGAGAGACAGAGGTTAATAACAGATATGATTCAATGCAGAGAGGTCTATTAATACATAGTGAGTGAGAAAGGTGACTGGAAAGGAAAAACTCAATGCATCTTGGGAATCCCCCGGCAGCCTACGTCTATTGCAGCATAACTAAGGGAGGATTCAGGGTCACCTGGTCCAGCCCTAACTATATGCTTTAGCAAAAAGGAAAGTTTTAAGCCTAATCTTAAAAGTAGAGATAGTTTCTGTCTCCCGAATCCAAACTGGAAGCTGGTTCCACAGAAGAGGGGCCTGAAAACTGAAGGCTCTGCCTCCCATTCTACTTTTAAATACTCTAGGAACAACAAGTAGGCCTGCAGAGCGAGAGCGAAGTGCTCTAATAGGGTGATATGGTACTACAAGGTCATTAAGATAAGATGGGGCCTGATTATTTAAGACCTTGTATGTGAGGAGCAGGATTTTGAATTCAATTCTGGATTTAACAGGAAGCCAATGAAGGGAAAACAGGAATAAAACAGGAGAAATATGCTCTCTCTTTCTAGTCCCTGTCAGTACTCTTGCTGCAGCATTTTGGATTAGCTGAAGGCTTTTCAGTGAGTTTTTTGGACATCCTGATAATAATGAATTACAGTAGTCCAGCCTGGAAGTAATAAATGCATGAACTAGTTTTTCAGCGTCACTCTGAGACAGGATATTTCTAATTTTAGAGATGTTGCACAAATGGAAGAAAGCAGTCTTACATATTTGTTTAATATGTGCGTTGAAGGACATGTCCTGGTCAAAAATGACTCCAAGGTTCCTCACAGCGTTACTGGAGGCCAAGGTAATGCCATCCAGAGTATGAATCTGGTTAGATACCATATTTCTAAGATTTTCAGGGCCGAGTACAATAACCTCAGTTTTATCTGAATTAAGAAGCAGAAAGTTAGCGGCCATCCAGGTCTTTATGTCTTTAAGACATTCCTGCAGTTTAACTAATTGGTGTGTGTTATCTGGCTTCATGGACAGATAGAGCTGGGTGTCATCTGCATAGCAGTGAAAATGTATGCTATGTCTTCTAATGATGCTGCCTAAGGGAAGCATGTATAATGTAAACAGAATTGGTCCTAGCACTGAACCCTGTGGAACTCCATAATTAACCTCAGTGTGTGAAGAGGACTCTCCATTTACATGCACAAATTGGAGTCTATTAGATAGATATGATACAAACCACTGCAGTGCAGTACCTGTAATACCTACAGCATGTTCTAATCGCTCTAATAGGATATTATGGTCGACAGTATCGAACGCTGCACTGAGGTCTAGCAGGACAAGCACAGAGATGAGTCCACTGTCAGAGGCCATAAGAAGATCATTTGTAACCTTCACTAAAGCTGTTTCTGTGCTGTGATGAGCTCTGAAACCTGACTGAAACTCTTCAAATAAACCATTCCTCTGCAGATGATCTGTTAGCTGTTTGACAACTACTCTTTCAAGGATTTTTGATATGAAAGGAAGGTTGGAGATTGGCCTATAATTAGCTAAGACTGCTGGGTCTAGAGATGGCTTTTTGAGTAAAGGTTTAACCACAGCCAGCTTGAAGGCCTGTGGTACATAGCCGACCATTAGAGATAGGTTGATCATATTTAAGATCGAAGAATTAATCAATGGCAGGACTTCTTTGAGCAGTTTTGTAGGAATGGGGTCTAAAAGACACGTTGATGGTTTGGAGGAAGTAATTATTGAAGTTAACTCAGAAAGATCAATTGGAGAAAAAGAGTCTAACTTAACATCAATGGTACTAAGAGTAGCTGTAGATAATATTACATCTGTGGGATGATTACTGGTAATTTTTTCTCTAATGATAAAAATTTTATTTGTGAAGAAGTTCATGAAGTCATTACTAGTTAACGTTAAAGGGATGGTTGGCTCAACAGAGCTCTGACTCTTTGTCAGCCTGGCTACAGTGCTGAAGAGAAACCTGGGGTTGTTCTTATTTTCTTCAATCAGTGATGAATAGTAAGATGTTCTGGCTTTGCGGAGGGCTTTCTTATAAAGCAGCAAACTATTTCTCCAGGCTAAATGATGAATCTCTAAATTTGTGACACGCCATTTCCTCTCCAGATTACGAGTCATCTGCTTTAGGGTACGTGTTTGAGAATTATACCACGGAGTCAGGTACTTCTGATTAGAGACCTTAGTTTTCACTGGAGCTACAGTATCCAGAGTCGTACGTAGTGAGAAGGTGAAATTATTAACAAGATAATCAACCTCTGTTGGGGTAGCGTTCAGATAGCTGCTCTGCTCTGTGTTGGTACAGGGCATTGAAGATGATAACAGTGGGTGGATTATATTCTTAAACTTAGTTACAGCGCTTTCAGAAAGACATCTACTTTGATAAAATCTACTCTCCACCGCTGTGTAATCAATTATTGTAAATGTAAATGTTATCAGGAAATGATCAGACAGGAGAGGGTTTTCAGGAAACACTGTTAAATGTTCAGTTTCTATGCCATATGTTAAAACAAGATCTAGAGTGTGATTAAAGTGGTGGGTGGGTTCTTTTACATTTTGAGAGAAGCCAATTGAGTCTAATAACAGACTAAATGCCATGTTGAGGCTGTCATTTTTAGCATCTACATGGATGTTAAAATCACCCACAATAATTATTTTATTTGAGCTCAGAACTAAATTAGATATAAAGTCTGAGAAATCAGACAGAAACTCTGTGTAAGGCCCAGGTGGACGATAGATGATAACAAGTAAGACTGGTTTCTGAGTTTCACAGCTGGGGTGGACAATGTTAAGCATCAGGCTTTCAAATGAATTAAAAGTCTGTCTTGGTCTTTCATTAATTAATAGGCTGGTGTGAAAAATTGCTGCCACACCGCCCCCTCGGCCTGTGCTTCGAGGTTTCTGGTAGTTAGAATGACTCGGGGGTGTTGATTCATTTAAACTAACATAATCATCCTGCTGCAACCAGGTTTCTGTAAGGCAGAGTAAATCAATTTGTTGATCAATTATTAAGTCATGTACTAACAGAGACTTGGAGGAGAGAGACCTAATATTTAATAATCCACATTTCACTGTTTTACTCTTTGGTTCAGATGTGGATACTGTATTGTTCTTTCTTTTTGATTGTTTATGTTTAAGTTGTTTGTTGCTGGTTTTTAGTTTGTTTTTTGTCTTTTTGGGAGCTGACACAGTCTCTATGGAGATGGGTTTTTGGGGGGGTAGCAGGAGGAGAGAAGCTGCAGAGAGGCGTGTAAGACTGCAACTCTGCTTCCTGGTCCCAACTCTGGATAGTCATATTTTGGGGGGTTTAATAAATTTGTCCATATTTCTAGAAATGAGAGCTGCTCCATCCAAAGTGGGATGGATGCCGTCTCTCCTAACAAGACCAGGTTTCCTCCAGAAGGTTTGCCAATTATCTATGAAGCCCACATCGTTTCTGGGACACCACTCAGACAGCCAGCAATTTAAGGAGAACATGCGGCTAAACATGTCACTCCTGGTCTGATTGGGCGCCTCCTGGGTGAGGTGTTCCTGGCGTGTCCCACCGCAAGGAGGCCCAGGGCAAACCCAGGACACGCTGGAGAGATTACATCTCAGCTGGCCTGGGAACGCCTTGGTGTTCCCCCGGGCAAGTTAGAGGAGGTGGCTGGGGAGAGGGAGGTCTGGGCTTCTCTGCTTAGGCTGCTGCCCCCGCGACCCGGTCTCGGATAACGGAAGAAGATAGATGCTTTCTTCCATTTGCGCAATATCTCTTGAATTAGAAATATCCTGTCTCAGAGCGATACTGAAAAACTAGTTCATGCATTTATTACTTTTAGGCTGGACTACTGTAATTCATTATTATCAGGATGTCCTAAAAACTCCCTGAAAAGCTTTCAGTTAATCCAAAATGCTGCAGCAAGAGTCCTGACAGGGACTAGAACATATTGAATTTAAAAGGCAGTAATTTAGAAGTAAATCAAAAGAACTACGATTGAATAAGTCATAATTCAGATGATCCTTATAAACGACTGCTATTTGCTTACTACAGCCTGGGCACGTCTGGGTATTGAAGAACTTTTAATTTGGTGGGCAAAATTCAGAGGGGTCAAAAGGACAGACATTCTGTACTTAAGTAGAAGTACAGATACTAGTGTTAAAAAATGCTCAAGTAAAAGTTAAATACTGAAGCAACTTCTTTACTCGAGTAAAAGTGAAACAGTATCAGCTCTCAAATGTACTCAAAGTAAAAGTAGCTCCCTGAAGGATGTTTCTATATTTTTTTTTTCAAAGATAACTGAACCTAAAGTTCTATTAATGTTATAATTAAATAATATTGGTATATGGGAATACAAACTTTATTTTACTCTAAATTTTAATTCTAATTAAGGTACTCGGCTTTCATCAGATAAGTTAAACATGAGCAGAGAAAATAAAGAAAAAGAAAATAGATCTCTATTTTCTGTTGCTACATTGTAGAGGTTGACTTCGCCCTGAAACAGGAAATGTACAGTCAGGTGTTAAAGTGGATTCAGCAGGTGGGGAAACCTAAAATTGGTTGTAATCGCTCAGTGTGGGGATGTCAGAATGTATTTTTGAGGCCAAATACCTCATAATTTGATTTTTCTTGAATATCACAGGTTGGTGGAAACACTTTGTGTGTTTGCTGTTTGCTAAGCTGATAGAAATGCTGCAATTGAAATTACCTGACACTTACATGAGCAGGATTTCCTTTCATTTATTTCTGTTAAAAATTAAATGGGTTTGATTTTTGAAGGCTCGCAGTGATGAAATAATAACTCCCCTCAAATGCATTTAAGCAAAAGTAACAATGTAATTGTTATGGGGGACCGTGGTTCAGGGGGTTGGGAAGCTCATCTTGTAACCAGAGGGGCCGATGGCGCGATATGGCAGCCTCGCTTCTGTCAATCTGCCCCAGGGCAGCTGTGGCTACAACTGTAGCTGCCTCCATCAGTGTGTGAATGTGAGAGTGAATGAATAGTGGAATTGTAAAGCGCTTTGAGGGTCTCACAAAGTGCTATATAAATGCAATCCATTATTATTATGTCTGTTTTGAAAATGTAAGGAGTAGAAAGCACACACATGGGGGGGACAGACTCAAGTGCAGACAGAGAATCCCAGTTAAACAGTTCTTTATTTACAACGCCAGGTGCTCAATACACAAGTGGGGGAAAGGCCAGGTTTCCAGGGATCCACGGGGAGGTTAGGGAAAACGGGATCTTCACACTTGCACATGCCATGCCAAACTGCAAACACTCACGCTCAGGGTTCCGAGATTCAGTATTACAAGACGGGTCCAGGGATTCTATGTACAGAGACGAGAAGTCACTCCAAGAAGATGCACGAAGGCACACAGAAGTTTGCAGAGTCCAGCGACGAGTAATTCAGAGCCACTGCCTTATGAAGTGGCCAGCAAACAGAGTGATGAACCACAGGTAAGTAATTATCTGCAGGTGCATGGACCAAAGGCAGGAGCCCATGATGAGCTCCACCCAGACAGAGTGATGCGAGCGAGAGAGAGATAAAAGTAATCTTCCAGGTCGTCACAGACTAAATGTTCAGATTTAATAAATAAATGCATTAAATTTGAACGTCTGACTATAAAACTGGTCTCTGTGTCCTGCTGATAAATGTGGACTCTGAGACAAACACACAGCATGCAGTTAATTTGTGTTTCTGTTTGTTTGTTCTTATAGTTTCCCAGCATGCCCTGGCTGTGGTTGTGGAGGTGAATGAGGGGGAAAGATCTGTCCTGCTGCCCTGTCTGCACTCAGGTTACATACCTGAAGAGCCCACAGTGATGTGGACTCGCTCTGATCTTCATCCCAAGTCTGTCCATGTACGACAAGAAGGAAGAGATGATCTTACAGGACAAAACCAGCGTTACAGAGGGCGCACATCAATGAGGTCTGAGGCTCTGGACACTTCAGACTTCAGCCTCACTCTGAGAAAACCAACAAAGACTGACAGTGGCAGCTACACCTGTTCCATCAGTGATGGGAGAGGAAAATGGAGACTGGGAGATATACAGCTGCACGTCAAAGGTCAGTAATAAACTCAAACACCTGCTGTAATTACAGGTCAAAAGTACAGTAGACAAAGGTCAGAGGTCAAACTGAAGGGAACATTTCTTAAATTGTTGTGACTCACCTGAAGAAACCAGGAGCAACATGTAGCTCACAGCTAACCTGTGAAAAACAGTGGAAACATCAAAATGATCAATACTATAATTTTTCTTTATTTACCAATAATGGACTGGTTGTAAGTCAGTAGTACTGCAGGACTAAAGTGGTTTTTTTCACGTGTCTCCAACCAAGATTATTCAGATTATCTATCCATGGAGGAAAAACAAAGATATGAGCAGGAGCTACAAAATGTGTGGAATAGTGATCATGTTCTGCAGCTTTATTTAAATCCCTGACAATGGCTACGTCTCTCCCAGAGCTCCAGTTTGGTGACATCTACGTGTATCTTGTAGAGAATCGCTTATCATACACCTCTGCCAGGATGAAAGCTTTTAGAGTAAAGACAGCACTGACAGCCAGGGTCACTGTGTAATGTCTGAATATAAAGTCTTTGTTATGCTGTGTGGTGACACTCAAAGCGAACCCAATGAGAATCAATAATGAGTCAAAATGACAAGTGACTGTCATGGCTGCGGCAGCAGATGTGAGGGAGGTTTATTGCAAATAACAAAACACAAGGCGAGGATGGCAAAATAGAACTAAAGACTACCTGAACTGGGAGAAACTAAGACTAAACAGAAAACCTAAACAGGAATGGATGGAGAGCAAAGGTAACATGAAGGTGGTGATGAGCAGGGAGAAAATATGGCAGTTACACTGAGAGTAACGCAGACAGTTTTCACGGAGACGTTCACAGACAGGCCAGTAATGAGCACACGAGTTCACACAACATAAATACATACAGAGGGACAAATCACACACAGGTGGGAGACCTGATGAACCATATGAGACAGGAGAAACACTAACATCAGGAACCAACAGAGGGAGCACCAACCCAGAATCCCAGAACTAGAAAATCTCAAAAAACAAATCATCCCACAGCTAGAACACAAGATCGATAATAATAATAATAATAATAATAATAATAATACATCAGGACCATGACAATTATACCGATAATGAAATCAAAATCACTAAATTGTTATTATTTCCCATCTTTAGTTACGATTAAAACAAAAAGTGCGAGAGAACATTATTATATATTATTACTGTTACAGAACAGTCAGAGGTCAGGACTGGAGATACTCAGCTGTGCTTCAGTTACCATCAGTCTCACTGCTGCTGCTTCTACAGCTGATGTTGTGGTTTATTTTCCTCTCAGACCAGCAGGTGAAGGTGAAGGTGGAGGAAGGCTCAGAGTCAGTCATCCTGCCCTGCAAAACAAAATCTGACCTGCCTGAGGACACCAGAGTGGAGTGGACTCGCTCTGAGCAAGAACTCATGGTGGTCCATGTGTATTCAAACAGGAGTGATCACCTTAAGAACCAGGACGACCTTTACTGTGGTCGCACAAAGATGAACAAAGACCTGCTGAGAACTGGAGACCTCAGTCTGACCCTGAAATACCCCACAGAGAGAGACAGTGGAGGATACATCTGCACCATCTCCAGGGACAAAGACATCCTGAGACAGAAAGTAGTGCTGAAGGTCAAAGGTCAGATATGTAGATAAATGTCAGAGGTCAATGCTGTGGATAAAGTTAAAAGGTAACATTATTGGGGGTTTTTAATGTTTCTCCACAGAACGGTTTCCATCCTGGGCCACAGCTCTCCTGGTTCTCCTGGTTCTTCTTGTGATTTCTGGAGGTCTTCTATATTATTTCCGGCACTATTTCATGTCAGGTGAGTGTCTCCTACTACACTACCCATAATGCCGATGGTTAGCAGGTGTCCTCTGGTGGCTCCTTGACTGTGGCTCACACAAACTTGTTCCAGAAGCTGAAAGAGTTGAGAGTTACAAACAGCTGATACAGAGAGCTGAAGAGAAACTTCCAGGTTTGTTCCAGAAGTCAGAAAACCTCCTTCAGACTCAGTCATTGATCAGTGAAACAGCTCCACAACATGACTTTACTAAACAGTGTGTGTGCTTCACTGCATTGATCTGACACAGAGGCTGCATGTGGACAAGCTGTTCTTCTTCTGTGGTGGTAAACAGCAGCTGACATGGAAACATGTGCTGACAGTAAATGTTGCAGCAGCTTCAGTAAATGTTCCTCCTTTTGTGTCAGTCATTGATCAGTCACCATGTTTCTGAGGTTTTTAGTATTTAGTACAGTAACTTGAAGTTAATCTGAATTTAGGCAAAAAAAATAATAATTATATTGTCTAAGAGAAGCATATATAATATATATAGTGTACCAGTCCCAGCACAGAAGTCTGTAGATTCCAACAACAACATTTGTAAGTGAGGAAGACTTCTCATTTGCATGAATAAATTAGAATCTATCAAACAGAAAAAGGCCAGGTCCTCAGGAGGATGCTGCCCATGAATTTGGACATGACTACAGTCAGTGTTGGGAAGGGTACTTTTAAAATGTATTCCACTACAGATTACAGAATACATGCCCCAAAATGTATTTTGTAACGTATTCTGTTACGTTACTCAATGAGAGTAACGTATTCTGAATACTTTGGATTACTTAATATATTATCATGCTTTTTACAAATACATAAATGTACTGTTTCTGTGTGATCTATTACTATTACCGAAGGTTACTCGCCATACCAATACCAACTAGATTTTTAAACCTTAATATAAATGAGTAACAGTAGGTGGACATTAGGTAAGTCTGCACTTTTTGCAGCGATCTCGTATAGAAAACTATTCCGCGCGTATATAAAACAGGTCCGAGGCTCCAAACTGTAGTAAAGGGACCTCTGGCTAATACGTCGGGCTCATAGCTGAAAACTAGCTTTACTTCGTTGTCTGGGTCAACTTTGCTAGCGAGAGACAGAGAGAGGTGTTGAAAGGCTGCTCCAACAGAACTTATTGTTTCGGAGAAAAACACAAACACAGTGTACAGTTGAGTCTTAATAGCTTACTTACAACTGGGCTCGTCAGGCACTCTTCTTGGCTGCAGTGGTTATTATTATATTTACATGCTTCCATCTCCTGTTTCTGCTCGGTGACAGCTCGTACTTTTCCACTCTCCTTTTTCTCCCTCCCTCGTGCTCACAGACACATAACGTGTATGGCAGTCCATTCTCCCTGCAGCACGGACTACACTGCCCATGAAGCTACATTCTTTAGGGCTATGCCTGTAACAATCTGCCTATTGCCTTCATATTAAAATAAGTTTTGAATAATAATTTTTACAAATATTTCTTCACGTCATTATGCAGGCCGCAAGAAGGGGTGACATGGGCCGCAAGATTGAGACACAGGTATTAGAGCCTCTTAATGCGTGTTTTGTTTGGGTTTCCACCGGCGTGGAATTACCAAAAATAGAGAGACCATAGCCTAACATATGAAACAGGAAAAGACCGCCATGTAATCCATTTATTTCAACAAAGTAACTGTTTTAAGAATACCACCTTTTTAAACGGTAACTGTAACGGAAAACAGTTACTCATATTTTTTTATTTAAATCCATAACACCGTTACATTACATTACATTACACATTACTCACACTCTCATAACACAAACATATAGGATCTTGGGGGTGGGCACGCTACACGGACTCCAAATTACCATCAGGGTGTACACCTCACCCCTGGCGTCGTTGCCCACCTCTCAATTTTAAATACACGTAGACATTGAGGGCTATCAGGAGGGGCTATGCGCTTACCTGCTGCTCTCTGGCAGGTAGCTCCATGCCCTCCTGGGTTTTAAATGCACCTTAGAACACACATGCATCAACACTACATATGAGCGGGTGGAGGGAGGTTTGGAGTCTTCTCACACTCCCGTTCTCTGCGACCTGGTGGAGCGGGGGGGCCGTCCGACTGGGGTCTGGAGTGTGGGGCCTCCCTGCTGCTGCGGCGGTCTGCATCTCCCCGCCGCAGGGAAAAGGGTAACACCACCTGGGTCTGGGTGCAGTTTCCCCCTCCAGGGGCAAGGGTACCTAGACTCAGTTCGTAGAGTACGCTTGGGGAGTGTGATCGTGTGTACAGCGTCTCTTTATGTTTGTCTCCACGTTGGTTGAGTGTTGAGTAATTGCATATGAGAGCATGAGGGTGGGAATGGATGTTTGTATCTGTGTGTGCCTGTATGTCTGTGTCTATATGTCAGGTTGGGTATCAGACGCCACCTCTCTGGGGACATCTCAGGCCCTCCAAGGTATGGAGGCCTATCTCCCCCCACCACTTCCCCTGCCGGTGGCGGACTCCCTCAGACATTGGTGCGTTGGTGGGTCTTTGTGTCCGGGGATGGGCGTCCAGGTACACACCGGCTCACTCCTTGGTGGCTGCTTATCGGGGCCTGGAGCCTGGGGCTCGCTCGGGCCACTTCGGGGGTGGGGTGCCCTCGGCCTCTCGGCCTGGGGCTCGGTCACTCTGGCGCAGCTGGCTGCCGGCGGAGCTCACGGGCACATCACTGCAACCCCCCCTGGCTTCTGCTCCGCGGCTGCTGAGTGACCCCTCATCTGGGACTCTCCTCAGCTCTTTCTGGGATAGTGGCGCAGCTGCCCCTCTGTTGGTCTTCCTTGGTCTCTTGTGTTCTGGGGGCCTCTGGATGTCTGGAGTTTTGATCTCCTCCATACCTGCTTCATGCCCTGGAGGACGGGGCAGTGGCCCCCCCACACCCTCTAGCAGATCATTACATGAAGGAACCTTTTAAAAAACAAGCGCGTCCATGCTCACAGGTGTACACACGGGTGCTCACACACACAAACTACACCCTTTTTGGCTCCTACCTCAAAGCACACTGTGCGCTGTCGATCTTGCGTGCTGCACAATAATGTTTAATATTTAGTATTTACTGTTATATTCCCATATATCATCATGATGTTGTTTATTGTATTGCTCTCGTCTTCTTCTGCTTGTTTTCTTTTTTCTTTCTCAACAGGTGATCCAGGTGATTGATATATGTATTTTTTGTCTGCTTATTTTGTTGTTTTTTGCCCTTTATCCCCGTCCCTCTTCTCTGCTGTTTTTTTCCCTCTTTCTTTCTCCCTTTTCTTTTCCTCATTGAAGTCTGTCCTGTATCTACCAAGTGAAAATAAAAAAATAAAATAAACAATAAAAGGTGAATCAAATAGACCATTACGGCAAGGCTGGGATGGTCCATTTGATAAAGTAAATCCGTTGGGCATCTTTCTTTGCCTTTAGACAATAATTCTGATGGCAAAAGAGCCAAACGGGACAGGTAAAAAAATAAAAAATAAAAATAAATAAATAAATCCGTAACACCGGTACATGTATTCCGTTACTCCCCAACACTGTCCACAGTGTTACTAGAGGCCAAGGTAATACCACAGAGTAGACATCTGGTTGGATGCCATGTTTCTAAGATTATTGGGGCCATTTTTGAGTATACATTATTGACTACAATAATCTCACTTTTATCTGAATTTAGAAGTGGGAAATTAGAGGATCACATAGATTTTTGTCTTCAAGCCTGTAAATAATAGATTTGTGTCATCTGGCAACATCTATAAATATAAATGGGTTTAATTGGCAATGAAAATGTATTTTAATAACATTGCCTAAGGGAAACATGTACAATATGAAAACAGCATTGGTCCAAGCAAAGTACCCTGTGGAACTCCATGACAAATTTTTATGTAAATAAGACTCTTCATTTAACACCAGTAAAGTAGAATTTCTTTAAAATCTACAGTATTTTCTAATCCCTGTAGTAAAATGTTGTGATCTACACCGAGTTCTAACAGGACAAGCACAGAAATAAGTCCTCTGTAACAGGTAATAAGGAGACCATTAGTAACCTTCACTACAGCTCATGTTTGGGTTTGTTGTGCTCTCAGTCCCCTGGGTGGAGGTGGATTCAGGAGTGGAGTCTGTCCAACTGACCTTAAAAACCACAGTTTGGCTGCCTAAAGATGCTAAAGTGGAGTGGAAGGACAAGAACAACAGGAAGGTCCACGTGTATGAGAACGGCTCTGACCAGCCTGAAGAACAGGACGATAAATACAAGAACCGAACAAAGATGAAGAGAAACTTACTGGAACCTGGAGACCTCAGTCTGACCCTGAAATACCCCACAGATGGAGACAACTCCACCTACACCTGCACCGTCTACAGCAGGGAGGGAAACATCCTGCTGAGGAAACAAGTGGAGCTGAAAGTCAGAGGTCAGTGCTGTAGATACAGGTCAAAGGTCAGAGGTCAGACTCATGATGGTGGTTCAGTCTCAGTGGCTCCATCCAATAATGTTACAGTGTTAGCATGTCTGATGTTTGTGGCTGTTTTGGTTTTTATTTGATTTCCACCCAAATGTAAAAGCTTCAGCAGATGAACTGTAGGAGCAAAGTTCATGTGTGAGACTTCATCTGAAAGGTAACATCTTCTAGTTTCTGAACATGTGTTTGTTTAGCATGTGGCTAAAACACAGGCTAAGCTAAGTCAGCTCAAATATCAGCAAAAACCTTCTTTGGTCCTCATCTATAATCAGTCATATCTGAGTCACAATAACTAGAAGATGATTTCTAGCAGAAGTGTGAAAATCTCCACATCCTTTCTCCATGTTATCATCCAAAGCTGTGTGAAGTTTCAGAGCTCTGCAGCTAACAGAGACTTTCAGTTTGCTGCTCTCTTCCTCTGACAGCTCCATTCTTAGGGAGCGTTAGTTCTCTGTTTCACTTTATTCCACTTATTCAGTCTGATGTTCTCTGATCTGTTTCTCTTGTTTAGTGTCTTAAATGCTGCCAGTGCCTCTCTTTGCTTTAACCAACCTTTCTCTTTATTTCTGAGCTTTTTAAGGACTTTAACTGATGCATCAACCTTTGAAAATGGAAAGAAATCAGTCAGATTCATGGCTGCATCAAAGTGTCACATGTAGTTCTCCCACATCAGCTGGATTATATCTATAGCAGCAAAGAGCAGCTGATGCACAAATCTTTGTCTGTGTTAATAAAGTTGGATCAGTTCAAATAGTTTGTTGCTCTGCACTTGAAAGCAGCAGTTTTTCTAATGCACCACCTTCATGTTTCCTTCATATTTGAATCCCCCTGTAGATACTGACAGGTAACCATGTCACACAGAGCTCAAGCCTTTGAATCCAGCTGTGATTGTTGATTTTCTATTGAATGGACTTTTTCAAATCCAGCTGTAGGCCTGTGTTTGTGAGCTCATTAACAGCTGTTTATTTAGAGAGACGTGGTCCTCACAGGACAGCCACTACAAACATATGATTTTATAGAATATGATGCATTACTGCAGATTCAACACAATAGAAAGGATTTGAAATGAGCTCAGCCTTAAACATGTGCAGCAGTAATATTGATCCATAGACACTGATGGGAACATTTTTCTGCACAATAAGTACTTTGACTTTTCATACTTTATGTACAATTTGCCAGTACTGCAGTTTTGTGTGTAGTGAGGTGTTTTCATGGTGTTTTCTTGGTGCTTTTACTAAAGGAAGGCTTCTATCAAATTCTTCCAAATGTTGTCAAACTGAGCTGTGTGATGAAGTGAGTGTGACAGAAACACTCAGACTGTGTTTCTCTGCTTCATCAAGTCAAATCTGGTCCTCAGAGACTGAATAAAGTCCTGTCCCACTAACAGCAGCTCCAACAGTCTGTTCACTGCTTTCTTCCTTTCAGTCTTCATCTTTCTGCTGCGTCTCCTCTTCACACTGACCACTTTCTATCTAACAGTGAGCTCCCAGTGAAGCAGCAGCATTCAGCCTGTTAGAGTCAACACAAATGTCTCCATCCAAGCTCATGTTGTGCTTTGTTGTCCTCTCAGTCCCCCAGGTGGAGGTGGATTCAGGGGTGGAGTCTGTCCAGCTGCCCTGCAAAACCACATTTCACTTGCCTGAAGACGCTAAAGTGGAGTGGAAGGACAGAAACAACAGGAAGGTCCACGTGTATGAGAATGGCTCTGACCAGCCTCACAAACAGCACCAGGTTTACAGAGACCGAACGAAGATGAAGAGAAACCTGCTGAAAACTGGAGACCTCAGTCTGACCCTGAAATACCCCACAGATGGAGACAGCTCCACCTACACCTGCATCGTCTACGGCAGGGAGGGAAACATCCTGCTGAAGAAAAATGTGGAGCTGAAAGTCAGAGGTCAGTGCTTTAGATACAGGTCAAAGGTCAGAGGTCATGTAGGATTTTATTCTCTATAACAGGGGTCACCCCTACTTGCAGCCTGCATATTGGCGTGAAGAAATATAATGCAATTTGGACCTTGGAGTTGCTTTTTTTGTTAAGGAGGATTTGTTTGTTGGTGAGTGCAATGTTACAATTGTCATGGTTCTGGGTCTTTTTATCCAGCATTTAAAGTTTCATGTCCCTTTTGTTTTATGGTCTTCTATAAAACTCCATGAAACTCCTGAAAACATGGGTCGATGTTCCACAGTGATGTAAAACAGGTGGAGCAGCCACAGGAAGTCTCCCCACGCCTGCAACTGTTAGCACAGCACCACCATGTAGCAGCTCACACAGCCTCTCTTACGACCCTCAGAACAAACCAGCAAACAGCCGTCTTTCAGTTCTGAACTTTCTGTTTTTAACAGCATGCTGTGTCTGAACAGACTCACACCTCGTTTCCTTCCACTGAAGCTGTCACACAGTTCATGCACAGGTCTCACTTATGGCTCTTTGGAAGTGGTTTCTGTTGAAGCATCCACACAATGAAGGCCTTAATCACACTGATGCTAAGAAAACCCCAAAATAGAAATTACACCTCTTTTTTGTGGGGCATTATGACATCATAACAGCCTCCACCCCAGAACTGTTGGTTTAAAACCGATGACGATGTTGGCTCTGGGATTTGTTTGTGACAGCGTCCGGGTTTAATGTAGAAGCCACGTCTGAAGTTCACTCTGACGCCTCTGTCTTTCTAAATAGAGTGACAGTAACTATGTGTGAATATGTAAGCGTGTACAAACTGCAGATAGTAAGATGTACAGCAACAGTATTTTGTCCATATTCGCCATTGTACAAATTAATCCCATGTAAACAATAATGTGGCGCACAGCTTGATGTCAAAAAACGCACACACCTTTGCTGTTGCATGACTCAATCAACGAAGATTTTCTTGTAAACCAAAGGGGGCCTAGCAAAAAAAGTTTGGGAACCACTGCATTACGCAATTCAACTAGATATATAGCCTTAGACAGGTCAACAGTTTTGGATTTAAATTTCTGATAACATATTAGAGTCACTCAATACTTCACTGAAGAGTACAAGGCTTCCAACAAAACTCAGATTCATTTAAACCGGAATGCATCTTGCTTCTACAGCTTTCTGTGCATTCTTCTATGATGAGATCTCTTCTAGAACACACAAACTAATAGGCAACCTTTCAATGATATTGTGACATGCTATATGTCTACAAAACCAACGTGTATCACTAAGGCACTGGAGTTCTCCTGGTGGCCCATGAAACATTTCCTGCTGTCCTGTCAGCAATTTCTGACTGACATAATGTGTATAATCGTTCTAGTAAAGAAAAGGAATTTCCTGGATCAGGTACACTTTGGTCTGCATTTACTATGACAAGGTTTGAGCACTGGGCACTACAATGAACGTAGAAAGCATACTTGGCCACCTCGTTCATCTGAGCCAAGCACGTGCTCTGCTCTTTCTGCTTCAGTTAGGGCCGCTGCCAGGGTTTTTGGTGCATGCAAGTAGATCTGCTCTTGCAGTTGTTTTGGCTGGAGTCCACAAACAAAAGCAAGTGCTTCCTGTGCTGCAGCATCAAAAGTGGCATACCCCCTGTGTGCATAAAAATGGAGATCTGCAACATAGGTGCCCAAACTCTCCCCTTCTCTCCATGGGCGGCTGGCACGAGTACGGCGACCAAACCGGCAGACAGACCAACTTAGACTCTCTTCCAGCTGAAGGTCCATAAGGATCTGCAGGGCCCTGCCTTCCAAGGCTACTTGGATAGCTGTTTCTTCTGCCACCACCCTGGGTAGCCAGCTGCACATGGATAAGGTAGGTCTCTGGACTTTCTTCCCCATTATAGCGTGGCAGCTTTGTGCCCTCCGGGCCAATAACTTCTGGTAGCAGCGCCAACTGTGCTTGGTCTGGAAAACAGGTGATGCTATCCCCCCTAGCTGCCAGCAATGAGGGTGTGTTGCTCCTGGATGTCACTGTCAGTGGAGGCAAGCTGGGCACTCGTGGTCCTGGAGCCTAAAGCATCCCTCATTGGCTCAGACAGCTTTCCACCGGTGGGCGGGTGTGTGAGGCTCCATCTCGTAGCCCAAAGGATCTCTCCCTGGGCAACTTGATATTGCCTTCTGGGGGTATCAGGAAGGGAGAAATGGCATCAAGCAAAACAATAACAAGAGTCTGTACTCTGGGAATACTTCAACCAAGGGTGTATTTTGAACCTTTCAGGGTGGAGATTCCTCATTCCTTTTTTTTTTATGATAACCACAGCTTTCAGGGTATTCTATAGTGCAAAACAACATTAAATCATAAACATTAACGATAGTTTTCCTTTACTTAATGTAGAAAAATATAAAGCATGACTTATTTTTCTAATAACTGTCAGGATGCTTGGTCTTTTCAACCTGCATCTTGAGCTCATTATATATTCTTGGAAGTATGATAATTTAGTTCCTGTTTAACCTCAGTTTAGTCTTGTATTATACTCCTCCGTGTTTGAGTTTTGTGGTTTTCCTTCAATAAGATTGATGTTGAGGTTAGTTTTGTCTCACCACTGTGTCGTTCATGTGAGTCTGTCATGTCTTCTGTCTTTACATTCACCTCCCTGTATGTATGCGTGTCTCTCACCCCTCGTTGTATCTTGTCTCCATGTTTGTATTCTCTCTGTGTCCCATATTCTCTCTCTTGCTTTCTCTCCCTCGTCCTCCCTATTAGTATTGTCTCTGTGTTTTCTCTCGTCTTCCCAGTGTGTTTTATCTTTTGCCTTCCTGTTTATCCCTGATGCTATGTCACTTCTGTGTTTCTTAGCACTGTCTTTCCTGTTTTATTTTGAAAGTTTTGCAATGTGTTCTGTTCTGCTTCCCTCTGTCCCATCACCCTTAATTTGTCTCAGCTGTTTCCCCATATGTTTCCATTTCCCTGATCAGCTCTTGTCTGTATATATTTGCTGTGTCCGAATTCAGGGGAAGGATGCTCATAAGGATCCTACCGTTAACCATTCCTCGCCATCGGTCCCCTGACCGTGGTCGGGAGACGCAAGGGGAGATGCTTCCTCCAGGGCCGAAGTTTTGTCCTCCTTCGGGGTTAACTCCCTTCACTTTTGTGGAGTAGTGAGGCAGGCAGAAATCAGCCGAGACACCCGAGAGTTCTGAAGATATGAGGCTTTAATAACAGTACTGCACACTTCAAAACACACTGCATAGGCTGTAGCCCGTTAGAACGCTGCTCCCGGTTGCCGCCTCTACCTGAGACATTCTTTTTTCGCTCCCCGCGTTTCCTTTATACATGCATGCTCACACACACATCGCATACACTCCTCACTGCACCCAGCCACACACAAGCCGGCAGTTCCCGCAACACTACCCCCACTCTGGATGGCAATTAAACAATAATTCCACTCCAGCATTGTAATGCATAAAACTGGTACACAATCCCTTTACCGCTTAGAGCCCACAAGAGATAAAAGTGTTAGCCATTACTGCATATAAGGTGAGATATAGTATCCACCAGTGCACGCCAGTGACAAAGACATTGGCTCAAAAGGTGTACATGCATGTGCAAAATAAAACATTTCAAGTGCTGTAAAGTAGAAAAGAAATTAGACAATTATAACTATTACTTTGTGACCGGGAATGACTTATCCTAGCATCTAGGAAGGCACAAATACAAATGGATAAGTGCATGTAGATAACCCCGTAGGTTCTTCAGATACTTTACTCCCCTTTTTTAATGTAAACACTGGAACAATGAAAAATATAGCTCTCTTAAACCATTGTAGCTAACAGTATAGGAGGCTGAAACGATTTAAACTTTAACTGAATCTTCAGTCCTACTTGGAACTGTCCATGGTAGGTAAACCAAACTAAGTGACCCACACCCATTACCGGTCTGGTGTTCTGCGCCGATGAGCTGGTCGCTGAAACTGCTGGCTCACCCACCACACCCCCAACATTCTCATGGTCTACATGGGAAGGGGACGATGGGACGAGCACAACCGGAGCGGGATCAGCTGCAACTGAGACAGGTGGCAGAGAGAAGCTGGGGCCATTGCCAGTTGCAGTAGAGAACAGACTGTGCAGATCCAGATCACGGTCTGCTGGGTCATCCTCTAAAGCTGGTGGTGGGACCTCTGTAGTTGACCACTGATGAACTTGATCCAGGGCCCAGGTATTGTCCAGGGACTTGCGGCAGTGATAATGCTTTAGCTGGTCATGGTGGACAACTTTCACTTTAGACCTTGGGTTCTTCTGGATCCGATAAACTAGGTCATCCAATTGCCCCAGGACAAAGAATGGTCCTTCATACGAGGGGAGGAACTTTTTGACCTTGTTCTTGACGTGACGTGTTCCTTTGAGGAGATACCACGCAGGATCTCCAGTCTTGTACTGTGTGTGGCAAGAGTTCTTCTCATATTGTCTCTTTGCATGCGTGACTGACTCACGCAGTGCTTCCCTGGCGATGAGGTGGGCCAGTCCCAGCCGCTCACGCATTTGCTGCACATACTCTGGAGCTGAGGGTCGGTTGTCTGGATCGGGAGGTAAACCTGCGACAAGGTCCACTGGCTCACTCAGTTCTCGGCCAAACATCATGAAGTTTGGGGTGAAACCTGTAGCACTGTGCTTGGTCGCCCTGTAGGCCATAACAGCGTACGGGACCATCAGGTCCCAGTCCCAATGGCAACGTTCTTCTGTGGAGGCCAGGATCTTTTGGAGAGGGGTATTGAAATGTTCAACCTGGCCATCTGACTGGGGTTGGAATGGTGTTGTGTAAGTCTTGTCTATGCCAAACAAACTGCACACCCCCTGGAACACCTCAGATTCCTGGTCACTGTGCAGTGCTTGAGGTATCCCGTAGCGGCACACCCACTCAGATGCAATGACCTCAGCGATGGTTGCAGCCCGTTCATCTGGGATAGGAAAGGCTTCAGTTCACTTTGTAAAGTAGTCTTGTATCACAAGCACATATCGGTTTCTGCGCTCCGTCTCATTCAGTGGAATGATGAGCCCATAATGTCCAGCCTCAATGTGCTCAATTGGGGCTCCTACCCGGACAGTTCCCATCGGAGCTTGTGGTGTCTTCTGGGGTCGGGCTCTGGATGCACAACTGGTACAAGTACGGCACCAAAGAGCGACGTCTTCCCTCATGTGATACCAATAGAATCGGGTTCGTAGTCTGGCCACAGTCCTCTCAACACCAAAATGTCCACCCACTGGCCCTTCGTGCATCTGGCTCATCACTTCTGGTTGTAGCTTGTGTGGAAGTACGATTTGATGGTAGAACTGGGTCTCATCAAGGCAGTAGAAGCGACGGACCAGAACTCCATCTCTAAAGTAGAGCCATTTCCATTAAGCCCACTATGTCTTAGTGGCCGGGCTGCATGACGAAACAGTAGTCCATGCTGGCCTCCATCCAGGCGCGTATGGGTGCAATGTCTGCATCAGTGTCCTCGGCTTGGCTCAGCTCCCCCATGGTCCAGCCATTAAACAGAGAAGCAGAATCAAGGGTTTAAGCCACATATATTTTCTCAGTCAGCTTTACAGTGTGTGTATTAGTGGGAATGTTCTGGTGCGATATGTCTGTGCTAGTGTGAATTATCTGATCTGAGAGGTCTTTGTTTGTGTGAGTTATCTGTGCTGAGACGTCTGTGTTGGCAGGAGTGTTTTGACATAAAATGTCTGACATAGTAAGAGCAGTTTGGTCTAAAGTCTTTGTGTCTGGTGTATGGGTGTTATGACCTACCCCCAATGGACACACCGCTGTAGTAGCCGGTTGTCCCTCCACCCTCACCAGACTCAGCAACAGGGAGCTGGTGTCAGAGTCCAACTCGCATTGGACCGCCCGATGACTGGTCCCCCCGAGATGCGTGGAGGGGTCCTGCACTTTGCATGGACAGGACTGGCGACAGGGTCTTTTGGAGAGGCTATCAGCATTAGTATGCACTCGACCTGGACAGTGGATGATCTCAAAGTTGTACTCGGCAAGCTTCTCGAGCCATCGAGCTAAGTGTCCCTCTGGCTCTTTCATTTTTGTTAGACCAGCGCAGGCTGCTGTGGTCTGTGCGCACTTTGAAAGGCGGTCCGAGGAGGTACTGGCGAAAATGGGACATGAAATCCACGACGGCTAGTAGTTCACGTCGTGTGGTGCAGTAGTTTTGTTCAGTTCTTGATTGCTTACGACTGCCATATGCCAACACACGTTCCACGCCCTGTTGCATCTGTGACAGCAACGCGCCGATGCCTGTGTCGCTGGCATCAGTGTCTAGTGTCATTTCACCATGGTCAAGTGGATAGCCAAGAACAGGGGCAGAGGTGAGTCGACACTTTAGCTTGTCCAAAGCTGCTTGGTGCTCAGCATGCCACTGAAAATGTGCGTTCTTCTTGGTCAGGTTGTGCAGGGGTTTGGCTATAGAGGCTTTATATAGAGAGTATAGAGTCTTTCACGAACCGGCGATAATATGAGAACAGGCCGATGAAGCGTCTGACTTCCTGGATGGACGTAGGTGTAGGCCACATCCAAACTTTTTGAACTTTGCTGGGGTCGGTAGCCACACCATGCTCGGATACAACATGGCCAAGATAAGCAACTTCGCGGCAAAAGACGCAGCATTTGGCAGGTTTCAGTTTCAAGTTAGCTTTTTGAAATCTATAAAATAGCTGGCCAAGCCGTTGCAGCATCCCCAACACGTCCTTAGCCAGCACGATGATGTTGTCCTTTTTTCTTTTTTTTTCTTTTTTACCTGTCCCGTTTGGCTCTTTTGCCATCAGAATTATTGTCTAAAGGCAAAGAAAGATGCCCAACGGATTTACTTTATCAAATGGACCATCCCAGCCTTGCCGTAATGGTCTATTTGATTCACCTTTTATTGTTTATTTTATTTATTTTTTATTTTCACTTGCTAGATACGGGACAGACTTGAATCAGGAAAAGAAAAGGGAGAAAGGATGAGGGGGAAAAACAGCGGAGAAGAGACAAAAAAAATACATATATCAATCACCTGGATCACCTGTTGAGAAAGAAAAAAGAAAACAAGCAGAAGAAAACGAGAGCAATACAATAAACAACATCACCATGATATATGGGAATATAACAGTAAATACTAAATATTAAACATTATTGTGCAGCACGTAATATCGACAGCGCACAGTGTGCTTTGAGGTAGGAGCCAAAAAGGGTGTAGTTTGTGTGTGTGAGAGCACCCGTGTGTACACCTGTGAGCATGGACGTGCTTGTTTTTAAAAGGTTCCTTCATGTAATGATCTGCTAGAGGGTGTGGGGAGCCACAGCCCTGTCCTCCAGGGCATGAAGAAGGTATGGAGGAGATCAAGACTCCAGACATCCAGAGGCCCCCAGAACACAAGAGACCAAGGAAGACCAACAGAGGGGCAGCTGCACCACTATCCCAGAAAGAGCTGAGGAGAGTCCCAGATGAGGGGTCACTCAGCAGCCGCGGCGCAGAAGCCAGGGGGGGTTGCAGTGGCGTGCCCGTGAACTCCGCCGGCAGCCAGCTGTGCCAGAGTGACCAAGCCCCAGGCCGAGAGGCCGAGGGCACCCCACCCCCGAAGTGGCCCGAGTGAGCCCCAGGCTCCAGGCCCCGATAAGCAGCCACCAAGAAGTGAACCAGTCTGTACCTGGACGCCCATCCCCGGACACAAAGACCCACCAACGCACCGATGTCTGAGGACGTCTGCCACTGGCAGGGAAAATGGTGGGGGGAGATAGGCCTCCATACATTGGAGGGCCTGAGATGTCCCCAGAGAGGTGGCGTCTGATACCCAACCTGACATATAGACACAGACATACAGGCACACACAGATACAAACATCTATTCCCACCCTCATGTTCTCATATGCAATTACTCAACACTCAACTAACGTGGAGACAGACATAGAGAGACACTGTACACACAATAACACTCCCCAAGCGTACTCTAAGAACCGAGTCTAGGTACCCTTGCCCCCGGAGGGGGAAACTGCACCCAGACCCAGGTGGTGTTACCCTTTTCCCTGCGGTGGGGAGAAGCAGACCGCCCCGACTCCGCAGCATCAGGGAGGCCCCACATTCCAGACCCCAGTCAGACGGCCAACTCCTCCTCCTGGCCCTCCGCTCCAGCAGGTCGCAGAGAACGGTGTGTGAGAAAACTCCAAACCTCCCTCCACCCGCTCATATGTAGTGTTGATGCATGTGTGTTCTAAGGTGCATTTAAAACCCAGGAGGGCATGGAGCTACCTGCCAGAGAGCAGCAGGTAAGCGCATAGCCCCTCCTGATAGCCCTCAATGTCTACGTGTATTTAAAATTGATGATGTTGTCCAAGTAGACCAGGCAGGTCTCCCGCTGCATGCCAGCCAGGACGCGGTCCATCAGCCGTTGGAACGTCGCTGGGGCATTGCATAGTCCAAATGGCATGACGTTCCATTCAAAGAGGCCTGTCCTAGTGCAGAAAGCGGCGGCCCTGCGTGCTCTAGGCGTCAGCTCAACCTGCCAGTAGCCTGATGCGAGATCTAATGTGCTGAACCATCTGGCAGTCGAGAGTGTGTCCAGCATGTCCTGGATGTGGGGCAGCGGGAAAGCATCTGTTATGGTGCGGTCGTTGGGAGCCCTATAGTCAACGCAGAGATGGTATGTCCCATCTTTCTTACGCACCATAACGATGGGCGAGGTCCAGCTGCTGCAGCTGCGTTGAGCAAGACCGCTCTGTAGACTGTCGTAGATCTGCTGATCAGCGTGTTGCTGCTTTTCCCCTGCCATTCTTCATGGATGTTGCTTGACTGGGGCAACAGGACGGGTTATGATGTCATGCTGCACAAGGCTGGTTCGGCCCAGGTCGGCAGGGCCTGTAGAAAACACATATCCATAAGTGCAAAGCAAGCGTTTCATTTGGAGCTGTTCATAGTCATTGAGGTCTGTGGAGCTCTGGCCATAGAGCTCCTGCAGGTGCAGAGGAACCATAGGAGGGCTGGTCAGTGAGTCTGCAGCTGGGGAGACCATGGAGGGTTCCACGGCCTCAGCTGGCTGGAGGAGCCCGGCAATTGATCCTTCCTTAATTGTTACAGCTTTATTGTCGGGGTTAAAAAGGCGAAGTGGGACAGCTTTAGAAGGCTGGGCACTGACTAGGACTCTAGCGATGAGTACTTTGTGCTTCTCAACAAAACCTTTGGTGGGACTAAGCATCATGTCACCTCGAGCTGCTGCACCTCTTCACCAAACAGGATGATGCGGCGTTTGCCGAAATCAAGACGTGCTTCAGCTTGAGTGAGGAAGGGATGCCCAAGCAGCACCTCATTTCCTGCTATATCTGCCACCAGGAAATCAACATCCACCTGTCGATTGGTGATATTGACAGGTATCTGGGCTTCACCTAGCATCGGCACGTCCCCAGGTCCCACACCAAGCAAGGTCTCAACAACTGAGGGGTGTAGCGGTGGCCTCACGTCTGGGTGGATGGAGTTGTAGTAGGGCAGTGGTTACATAAGATGCAGCCCTTTTAGTGTTTTCATGGCGTTGGGCTATTTCGTATGCACAGGCAAGTGTGGCTGGGCGCCTCTCTAACAACTTCTGTACTATTTCTGCATCACCCAGCCCATTTGTGAAACTTCAACAGGTATAGAGTCTTGTTCAACCTCTGCTCTATATTCACTTTCCCATAAATGTCATCTCTGAAAACATGCAGGGCCTCACCAGGTTTACGCACTCGCTGCCTCAGTTCTACAGCAACAGCAGCTGCATGATCAGAAGAAGGGCCTTATGCAGTTTGCAGTTCGTCCACCAGGCGGCGGTAATCCCATTTGGATGAGTGGGGATTTCTGTGGATAATGGCCCCTGCTGCTCCAACTAGGCAGAACTTAAGCTGAGTTATCATTGTCTTTTCTGACCAATAGTTGGCTTCAGCGCAGCTCTCAAACCTGTGCAGAAATTCCTTCCACGGTGTAGTGCCGTCATATTGACCTGGACGTAGGGTGGGGACTCTCTCTCTAGGATCACCGTCCTCTTCACTGTCAGATGGGGGCCGACGGGGCACACAGCAGGTCTTGCCTGGTTTTGAGCGGGGTTGACGCTGTGCAGGGGTTTGCCCATAGCTTATGGCTTCATTAAGGCTACTGGAAGGCATACATCACATGGGTGTATTTAACATTGCGTTAAATTGAGCCGGTGTGCTGTGTACAAAACTGTGCATGTGAGCAGAGGAAAATGGGTTTGAGTCTGGGTAGTGCACTTTCATTTGGGGAGTAGGAGCTGGATAATAGTTCAATATGATGTGTAAATTGATTTATTCTTTTACCTCCATGCCACAGTGGCCCAATTCTTCACCCCAGTGTTTTCTCCTCTAATTTTAATAAATTTTGCCGCTTGGACTTTGTTCCCTACAACATATCACCAAAAGATTAATTCACAAAACTCCAAATTGGCTGTATGTAAGCGGCAATACATGAAAAACCGCGGGACCCACCACACCACTAGTTTACAGTTATTTTTATAAAAAAAAAAAAACATGTCTATGCAGATGCCCATAGCTTAACAGCACAACCGCTATAAAAATTGACCTTTTGTACGACCAGATTTTCATATACTTACATTTGAAAGTGTTTTCCTCTCCCGCTTAGATCAACATCGTTATCAGAAAAACGGCCCACAATGAATCCTGGGATATAGTAGGACGCGAAGGCGACACGGGACCCATGTTAAAATTCGGGGAAAAGTAGGACGCATTTGTCACCACATTTGGAGTACTCTTTGAATTCGGACAGACTTCGTTGCATCACTGTGACGTCATTGCCTCCAAATACGGCATTTGAAGCATCCTTCCCCTGAGTTCGGACACAGCTAGAGTGTTAGTTTTTACCCTGACCTTTGTCAACCCGTCAGTGTTTCTTCCTCGTCTGTGTTTCCAAGGTTTTTCTAGTGTTCCAGCTTTTGTGTTTATTTTCTTGTTTCCCCAGTTCAAATTCAAATTCAAATTTTATTTGTCACATACACAGTCATACACAGTACGATATGCAGTGAAATGCTTAGACAACTGCTCGGGACCTAAAGAAAAAAAGACTATTAATAGGATAGGAAATAAATATGAAAATTAAAATGAAGGTAAAATTTAACTAGGAAGGAATAAAATAAAATATAAAAATTAAAATTAAAAATAAAATAACTGTACAACAACAAATTAAAATGAAAGTTAAATTTAACTAGGAAAGAATAAAATAAAATGTAAAAATTAAAGTTAGAAATAAAATAACTGTACAACAAAATACACAATACACAAATACACAATATAGAAATATATAAGAATATATGAAGAAATATAGAACAATAACAGCAGCTGTGCAAGTACTAAATGGTAATGAAGAAATATAACGTCCAGGGTTGTGCAAGCCGCATGTGTAAGTGTCTTGTGCAGTGCAAATATGCTTAAAAGTGATTTATTTAAGTGACTTGTGATTAGGCGTGATTAGTGACAGTTTAGGCGTTCCTCTGTTTAGTTTGTTGTTTATATGTTTTCCTTGTTTGGTATATCTGCCTACTTAAATGACACACCTTCAGTTTAATTCAGTTTTCGTCTCTGTGGTCTGCATATGGGTCCTAATAAAAAAATCACGCACAGTCTGCCTGCGTAAATGACAATATCACCTGCCTTTATGTTATTTCCAGAATGTACAAATCAACTGTCTGTGTTGAAATCTGAAATGCCCGTACTGTTGATTCAAAATGTCCTCTGGCACAAATCAGACCAGAGCATCAGTTGCCATTTACAATAAGGGGGCGGGAAGTTTGGAGGGGACGCTATTGGCTGAATCATTTTGTTTCATGTTCAACACATCAGACATGACCTGAACTTTGTTGATGTGGAGAATCTAACAGATCTCAGCGTGTGAACTGAGAAAAGTTTAAAGGCTCATATTTGTGTTCAAAATGTGAAAGCTCTTAGAAGCACTGTAACAGGCGACTGTTGTCAGGTTAAAGATGTTTGGTCTTTATTGGATAGAACAGTGAGACAGAGACAGGAAAGCAGGTAGACAGACTGAGGAGTGGACATGCAGCTAAGGGCTGAAACTAAAGTCAGGCTGCTGCTGTTGGGGCTTCGCTCTGCTACATGGACACATGTTCTACAGGTTGAGCTACAGTGCCTCTCATCCTAACAACCTTTGTGCTTGGAAATGAAGCTGCATTAAAGGTGGAGGGAAGGTGGAGCCATTTGTTCTGCTTTGAGGTGCTGGTCTGACTTCCTTCCATTATTGCACCTTTCAAAGTTTCACTGAAACTGTGTTGAGCAGAGGGCTGAACTACAAAGCAGATTAATGTGTTAGTGAGTTGAGTTTGTTTTCGTTTTCAAGGTAACAATTCTACTTCCTCTTACTGAGCAGTTGGGCCAACATGTGTGATGTAGAGGAGTCGGAGTGCAGTTTGAAGAAGCTTTGAATAACACACACATTGCTGGCTGGCTGTCCGAGTGGTGTCCAATAAACAATGTAGGCTTCATAGATAATTGGCAAACCTTCTGGAGGAAACCTGGTCTTGTTAGGAGAGACGGCATCCATCCCACTTTGGATGGAGCAGCTCTCATTTCTAGGAATATGGACAAATTTATTAAACACCCCAAAATATGACTATCCAGAGTTGGGACCAGGAAGCAGAGTTGCAGTCTTACACGCCTCTCTGCAGCTTTTCTCCTCCTGTTACCCCCACCCCACAAAAAAACCCCATCTCCATAGAGACTGTGTCAGCTCCCAAACAGACAAAAAACAAGCTAAAAATCAGCAACAAACCACTTAAACATAAAAAATCACAAAGAAAGAACGATACAGTATCCACATCTGAACCAAAGAGTAAAACAGTGAAATGTGGATTATTAAATATTAGGTCTCTCTCCTCCAAGTCTCTGTTAGTACATGACTTAATAATTGATCAACAAATCGATTTACTCTGCCTTGCAGAAACCTGGTTGCAGCCGGATGATTATGTTAGTTTAAATGAATCAACACCCCCGAGTCATTCTAACTACCAGAAATCTCGAAGCACAGGCCGAGGGGGCGGTGTGGCAGCAATTTTTCACACCAGCCTATTAATCAACGAAAGACCAAGACAGACTTTTAAGACCTACCATAGAACCAAGTCCGCCAGAGCTTATATTATATTTTTACATGTTGTAGTGCCATTTTTGGGAGCATTTCAAGTTGATATACATCAATACAACCATTATAGCCCAAATTAATTTTAATAATATGTCTGCATTAAGTGCATAGTAATTACATAAATTGCAAAAAAGTGCAATAAACTACAAAAAAATTTAAAATTGTTTTTGTTTTTTTAACATACATTTCTAGTTAGAGAAATTTAAGAGGCTTATCCCTCAAAACTGTAAATACAAAAAAGTTGCACAAAATAGTTTCCCACCACAGGAAACTTACTTTGAGTGTCTTCATAGTTTTATTTTTGAAATACACCAATTTTTATACACTGCAGGAAAAACGAAAATGATTATTACAATGCAAATTTGCAAAAAAAAAACAGCATATGTATGGGCAGAAATCTGTGCCATCAGAAACTGAATTTGAATAAGTTAAATTTGAATTTGAATTGCTCAGATTGAATCTGAATTGTAACTTGAATAAATGCTTTTGAAAACTGAATTTGAATTAGTCTAATTTGAAATTGAATTTATGGTTTGAAAATGATCATCACTAAATTGAAATTGAATTTTATATTTTGAAAATGAATTGATTTGCTTTGAAACTGCATTTTATCCTTTAAAAATTCAGCTCTCGAATAATTTCAGTTTCACTTCTCACCATTCACTTTCAGTTCTACAATTCAATTTCAGTTCCAAAATTCAGTTTTTTGGAACTTACATCCGGTTCCGGTTCAAGCGCAGATTAATAGAACTACGTTTTACTAGCGGACCGAAAGTGTTACTGACGGGAATCTACAGCGTCTTGAGCTGAATTAAGACTTCAGAAGTCATTCGTCATGTCGAATGACCAGCGGATAAACTCTCAGGTTGGTAATAAATGTATTACATGTATAAGAACAAGTGTCATGTTAACAAATGATAGCCGTAAGGTAACTTTTATGCTTATTGTAGCTGTTAGCTAAAAACGCTAATTTAGCGTAGTTTGCCCTGAATTCAGCTTTGACAAACAAATATGATCGACTGTTTCTAGTAGAATTCCAAAGTTGTCATCTTGTACCCTCTCAGAGTACCCCCTCTGTATGCTTGCAGAGACCCCTACAGTAGGGAAACATGCAAAACGGTGTCCAAACCTTTGTATTTTAGCTTTATTTATGTCTTACACAGCATCCCAACTCTTTAGCTAACTTAATAACTTTAGCTAAAGTGAATAGTTAGTCTAATTCATTAGTGCAGCATTACTGGATCATCTCTGTTTGAAGTGATATAATATGATATACAACTATCACTGAAACAGCAAACTTTGTAAATAAGCAAACAACACTTCTCATTCTCTAAACGTTTGGCCACAGCTGTAGATTACACTATCAGTGCTTGTTCACTCTTGACAAGAATTACATTTCTAAATTCTCTTTGTGCATTTACAGGTAAACAATATCTAATATTTTATCTAAATGACTGCTTTGTCTTTGAAAAGGGTGAAGAGCCTGAGCCCGGTGACAGTCCAGTTCTACTCTAAGTACATCCTTACAGTGGCTCACAGGACAAGGCCACATTCCTGTCCTGTCAGAAGAGAAGAGAAACTTCAGAGTCTTCATGCAGTTCAACCACAGCTGTCATATTCCATATGACAGGGGTCTCAAACTCCAGTCCTCAAGGGCCAGTGTCATGCAACTTTTCCATGCCCTCGAGGACTGGAGTTTGAGACCCCTGCCGTATGGTGTTCATGCTGTTTTCTACCCCACAGTTACAGCATGTCTGACTGCCTGTTCAGCATATGCAAAAATATATGATGAGTTTAAGCATGTGATGACTAAGGCCTTCCATTATGGTGTTTGTCATCACATGTCACAGACATCTGGATGATCATTTGGAATAAACAAAAAACTAAAAACTTGTTACTTCATCTTTTATCTTTATTATTATTATTGTTCTTATTTTACATTTTTCATTGTTAGGCATTAGCTTTATTTGTAGTAGTCCTTTCCAACTTCTTTCCCTCTCCCATGTTACTGTGTCAGCTTGTCAGCATCTATTTGGGTTTGGAAGTGGAACAGAAAGTAAGGAAATCCAAAGTGCCATTAAAACCAGGAGAGGTTCTTATATTTCAGAAGAAGGGATTCATTCAAAAGAAATGACCTCAATGCCATATTTTATTTAGGAACCCTGGAGAGCACTTTGCAAAATAACACATTCTTATAATTTCACCCTCAGATGAGCCAAGCTACGACTGTCAGGGAAGGTGATGTAGGTACAGAGCATGTGAGAGTGGTTAAGTTAATGTCTCTTGTCTAGATGAAGGCACAAGAGGGATCAATGGCAAGGCGTAGAGATTCAGTATCTTCAGTCTTCAGTGGACACTCCATTTCTGGCACAAAACACCTGTAAAAGATGGTCGATTTAGGAGGTGACCCGACAACTTCAGCCTGTCAAACATAGCAATGGAGCAGTATGTTTTAAAAAAAAAAAATCTAATTAAGCATGCACTCAGTACCCTAAGAATTATTATGGTAGTTAAACATAGTGATAGTTTCAAAAGCATTTATTCAAGTTACAATTCAGATTCAATCTGAGCAATTCAAATTCAAATTTAACTTATTCAAATTCAGTTTCTGATGGCACAGATTTCTGCCCATACATATGCATCAAAATAAACTATTTCCAGCAGTGCAATATGAGTCCTAAGCATCCCAGAAACGACATAGAAAGTCATAAAGTCAAACATAACTTTTAAAAACACCAGTATAGGCTCATAAGGCCCGGATAGTAAAAACTACATTTCCGCAAAATGACGTCACTTCCGGTTTTGGGCAGGTCATGGCGGACTTGCGATAGTTCGCGCTGATGGACGTAGGAAGTGTTACAAACAGCTGATCGAATCGGCAAAGCGTGTTTCTGGACTATTATGTTTTTGTTGCTGCAAGTGCTTTTTATGTAGTTTTTGCAAAGTTATATGTGGAAGGAAACAGTGACTTAGGACAAACTGATGGCATAAGATGTAAGTACAACTCCTCCGGTTTCATATGAAAAAAAATTTTTGCGCTAGCTTATGTGGTTGCAGTGCTACCGGGATTTAAAAATAGTTACGCAAAACGGAGCGTGCCTGCTCCGACCGGCTTTAAAGGCTTTTAAGAAGGGGGACCGGAGGGTTTGTTCCAACTACAGGGGGATCACACTCCTCAGCCTCCCTGGGAAGGTCTATGCCAGGGTGCTGGAAAGGAGAGTTTGTCCGCTAGTTGAACTTCAGAGGAACAGTACGGTTTTCGTCCTGGTCGCAGAACACTGGACCAGCTCTTTATCCTCTCAAGGATACTTGAGGGTGCATGGGAGTTTGCCCAACCAGTCTACATGTGTTTTGTGGACTTGGAGAAGACATTCGACCGTGTCCCTAGGGGTGTCCTGTGGGAGGTGCTGCGGGAGTATGGGGTGTCTGGCTATCCCTATACAACAGTTGCAAGAGCTTGGTTCGCATTGCCGGCAATAAGTCGGACTCGTTCCCGGTGGATGATGGGCTCCGCCAGGGCTGCCCTTTGTCACCGATTCTATTCATAATTTTTATGGACAGGATTTCTAGGCGCAGCCAAGTGGCGGAGGGCTTTCACTTCGGTGGCCTCAGAATCTCATCTCTGCTTTTTGTGGATGATGTGGTTCTGTTGGCTTCATCGAGTGATGGCCTCCAGCTCGCACTGCAACGGTTCGCAGCTGAGTGTGAAGCAGCAGGAATGAGGATCAGCACCCTCCAAATCTGAGGCCATTGTTCTCAGCTGGAAAAGGGTGGAGTGCCCACTCCGGGTCGGGGATGAGTTCCTGCCCCAAGTGGAGGAGTTCAAGTATCTCGGGGTCTTGTTCGCGAGTGATGGGAGAAGGGAGCCAGAGATTGATAGACGGATTGGTGCTGCGGCTGTAGTGATGCGGACGCTGCACCAGTCCGTCGTGGTGAAGAGGGAGCTGAGTGTAAAAGCGAAGCTGTCAATTTACCGGTCGATCTACGTCCCAACCCTCACCTATGGCCACGAGCTGTGGGTAGTGACCGAAAGAACGAGATCGCGGATACAACCGGAGGAAATGAGCTTCCTCCGAAGGGTGGCTGGCCTCTCGCTTAGAGAGAGGGTGAGAAGTTCAGCCATCCGGGAGGGGCTCAGAGTAGAGCCGCTGCTCCTCCACATCGAAAGGAGCATCTGACAAGGATGCCTCCTGGGCGCCTCCTGGGTGAGGTGTTCCGGGAGGAGGCCCCGGGCAGACCCAGGACACGCTGGAGAGATTATATCTCTCGGCTGGCCTGGGAACGCCTTGGTGTTCCCCGGATAAGCTGGAGGAGGTGGCTGGGGAGAGGGAGGTCTGGGCTTCTCTGCTTAGGCTGGCCCCGCGACCCGGCCCCGGATAAGCGGAAGAAAATGGATGGATGTTTTCAAAATTGGAGTTCAGTTATTTTTACTTCCAATAGTGTTAACATGCCACACAGGTCATGAACAAGATTTTTTTAAATTGTCATTGTAAGTGGGCTAAAGCACTTAATTAAACGTATGCTAACAGAAATGTAAATGCTGTAATTTGGTTCTTTTAATAAACCAAGTAACTTGGATGTGATGCTGGCGTGACCACAGTGCACACGTCTGCTGTTGCTCACAGTGGTCCAAGGGACGGCTCAGGGAATTTGTGTGTGTGCTGTAGTGATGGGAAATTTGGCTCTTTATAGAGAACCGGCTCTTTCGGCTCGGCTCACTAAAAAGAGCTGGCTCTGTTGGCTCCCAATCGACTCTTCGGGTTGTTTTGTTACTTTAATTACAGTGGTCCCTCGCTATAACCCAGTTCACTTTTCACGGCCTCCCTGTTTCACCGATTTTTTTGTGTGCAATTTTCCATTTTTTTATTTTTATTTTTTTTACAGCACATTCTGTTCTGCGTCGTGATTGGCTGTACACCATTGTTAATCAATCTCGTGCTGTGTCTCCTGTACAGTACAGAATGCGTTCAGCTTGTCAAACTTACATAAATCTTTGACCGCTGGCAGTGTGACTCTGAAGTGCTGCACTGTATGTTTGTAAGTTTTCTCCCCGACAAACACAACAATGTTGACTAAACGTTTTGCACCGTCAACGGCAACCACAGGTGTCTTTGGTTTCATTCTATAATACTGGACTTTTTTTTTTTTTACGAAGAACTTGAGTGTTTAAACAAGAGAGAAAAGTGTGGAAATGTTCATGCCTGTCTGAGAAAAGTGTATAAAGCATGTAATGAGGGGTTTTGTCCTAAAACATGTCTTAAACATGTCTACATCTATAATAATTGTAAAAAATAAAGTTGGCTAATTCACTTTTTCACCTATTGCGGGTTATTTTTGGAAGGTAACTCCTGCGATAAACGAGGAACCTCTGTAATTTATTATCAACAACAATATAAAATTATGCACAAAATTAATTACTAGTGTAAAAAAAACATGTTTTTTATTTATATATGTTTATTATATAAATATGCTTTTATTTATTCACTCCACATAAAATGTAAAAAGTAAATTATAAAATACAAAAACCAACCATCTACAACTTTTAACTATTTAAATTTTCAGCTTTTCCTTTTAAACAAATTTAAAGTGAAACAACACAAAACACTGCAAAACACAACAAAATAAAATATAAATTAAAATATGCAAAACAACAAGAAGATGCACACTCTCTGTCATATAGGCCTGGGATGATTTTTTGGGAGAGTGCTTTCCTGCTTCGAATTGCATACAAAGGATTCACTGCATGAATAAACTTTCTGAATCCTTTATCATCCACAACTGAAAATTGTTGGAAATCAAGTGCAATCATTTTTGCCAGGTCTTTATCAATTGAGTTCTGGCTTCCTGGGGTCACAGACTATTGCAAAAACTGTCTAATAGAGCTCTGGGTTCGTTTAGGTGATTGTGGTGGTATACTGCAAGATGCTGTAGATGCAGCAGCAGCAGCAACAGTTGTAGTGGACACACTGGCATCTTCATTAATATCACACTCAACTGATTGTGTTTTATCTTCCCATTGCACTGATGGATAGACTGTTCCCAGGTGTCTGTGCATGTTTTTTGTGGAGTTGCTCTATGTGGACTCCTTTTCTTGCAGACTCTACACTCTGCCTTTGTATTGTCAATAAAATTGAAATGGTTTTGCCTCTTTTCTTGGTGTCACTCATTTTCTTTACTATAACTTTCTAATGTGTCGATGTTGTCTCTTGTTGTTGCCCCTGGCTCTCTCTCCTGGTCTGTTCCTGTGCTACCGCCCCTCCCCCCTCTGCTCAGTGAACACAAGGCTCACATGTGGTATTCTGCCCTCCCTGTACGTTTATGCCCAGTTTGGCAGATAGATAAACAGTTCTTCAAAAGGAGAGGCAAAGGCTTCCAGTTCTCATTGCAGGGTTTATTTGTCTCCCGAATGAAGGCACTGTAAAACTACACACATAAGAAAAGCATATTAAAACATACATTTGGAACATAATATATTTCTCACATTACAAAGTACAGACTGAAGACTTGCAACTTGAATTACAGCTGGTATAACCAAGAAAAATAAATGAAAACATGTTAACTCCAAATCCCGCTAACTTGATGCTAACACATAATGGAATTTCCTATTGACATGCTAACACAATTAGCATCGGCAGTGCAGCTAACATCCCGGCTTCAAATATGAGAGTCAACAACCCATTTCACATCACATGCTTAACATGAACACAGAATATAATCGTACTTACAAGCATATATTTCTCATGCTCCAATACAGCCAACTTCAGAGCTAATATTTTGTGTGCTGGTATCAACTTGGCCAGACTCCATGAACTTTTCCTATATTTACTAGAGAAAATTGAGTACACAAACCCGCGTCTTCCCCCTAGTGGGGTGGTGGAGCTACTGCACCCCAGCAGTGGCAGCACGTGGCGTCAAGCGAAAAAAGTGAGAGAAAGAGAAAAAAAAACAAGACGCAATTTCCAATGAGGCTCCTGTCATTCACTTCAAACAGCCAGCTCTAAGAGCCGTTTCGTTCATGACCAAGACATCACTAGTTTGCTCAGACACATGAAAAACTAGAGGGAAATTTGTTTGTTATTAATCTCTGGCTCTCTTACATAGCTCATCTTTTATCCTGTCTTCCTTCTCTCACCCCAACCGGTCATGGCAGATGGCAGCCACTGTCGCCAAAGTTGGGTTTTTCTCTTTCTACTGTAGTGTCTACCTTACGATATAAGCTGCCTTGAGGCAACTGTTGTTGTGATATGGCGCTGTATAAAAGAAATTGAATTGAATGAAATTGAATAACTCCTTTAGCACATTAGCCAAGAAAGCCTTGATGGTGGAGGGGAGATGTCAGCTGCTGCCATGTCTGCTTTAATAAAACAGGAAGTTGAACAGGTGGAGGCTCAGCAGCACTTTCACATAAACGTCTCAGAGAAGTCACTTGGTTGGCTGAATGTACAAAGTTGAAGCAGCAGTTTTTCTAATGCACCACCTTCATGTTTCCTTCATATTTGAATCCCCTTGTAGATACTGACAGGTAACCATGTCACACAGAGCTCAAGCCTTTGAATCCAGCTGTGATTGTTGAGTTTCTATTGAATGGACTTTTTCAAATCCAGCTGTAGGCCTGTGTTTGTGAGCTCATTAACAGCTGTTTATTTAGAGAGACGTGGTCCTCACAGGACAGCCACTACAAACATATGATTTTATAGAATATGATGCATTACTGCAGATTCAACACAATAGAAAGGATTTGAAATGAGCTCAGCCTTAAACATGTGCAAAGATATAGAAATTATTTTACTGCTACAATATAATCTGCATTGTTAATATTGCATTAATAATATACCCTACAGCATTGATATTGCCTTAAAGATGTTTATTAAAGCTATTGCCACTATGTTAACCTTTTTCATTATAGGTGCAGCCATAACCAGTTTATACACACATTGCATTCTTGTGCTCATTTAGAGTTGATGTTCAGTCTATTGAAGGTTTCAAGCTTTGTGGAGCGCTATGTCTTCACAATCTATTGTAGGTGACTTAGAGCAACAGAAGGTTAAAACGGCATACACGCTTACAACACACATATAATCTAGAAACCTGCCAGGCCAAAGGCCTGAACTTCATTTAGCTTCTAATTTCATTTCAGTTTGCTTGGTAACAGATGACAGAAGACCAGTCAAGAAAGGTCAAGCCCTCAGGGATCATCGAGGCTTGCAATTTATTACAATTATGGAAGGTGTTAGAGAAAAAGGAACTCTTGTGTCTGTTTTTAGTCATTTAAGATGTACCATTTACTGTAATCAACGTCTTTGATCTGTAATTGACGCTAGAAGGGGGCGTTAACCCTGATGTGATAAAAGCATTCTCAAATGTATTTTTGGTAGGAGACGTTTTGCTGGTGTGCTGCTGTATACTTCTCCTCCTGCGTGTTTTAATAAACTCATTGTTTGATTGCACTCTCACTAATATTGATCCATAGACACTGATGGGAACATTTTTCTGCACAATAAGTACTTTGACTTTTCATACTTTATGTACAATTTGCCAGTACTGCAGTTTTGTGTGTAGTGAGGTGTTTTCATGGTGTTTTCTTGGTGCTTTTACTAAAGGAAGGCTTCTATCAAATTCTTCCAAATGTTGTCAAACTGAGCTGTGTGATGAAGTGAGTGTGACAGAAACACTCAGACTGTGTTTCTCTGCTTCATCAAGTCAAATCTGGTCCTCAGAGACTGAATAAAGTCCTGTCCCACTAACAGCAGCTCCAACAGTCTGTTCACTGCTTTCTTCCTGTCAGTCTTCATCTTTCTGCTGCGTCTCCTCTTCACTCTGACCACTTTCTATCTAACAGTGAGCTCCCAGTGAAGCAGCAGCATTCAGCCTGTTAGAGTCAACACAAATGTCTCCATCCAAGCTCATGTTGTGCTTTGTTGTCCTCTCAGTCCCCCAGGTGGAGGTGGATTCAGGGGTGGAGTCTGTCCAGCTGCCCTTCAACACCACACTTCACCTGCCTGAAGACGCTAAAGTGGAGTGGAAGGACAAAGGCAGCAGGATGATCTATGTTCATCAGAACGGCTCTGACCAGCCTGAAGAACAGCACCAGGATTACAGAGACCGAACGAAGGTAAATGAAGACCTGCTGAAAACTGGAGACCTCAGTCTGACCCTGAAACACCCCACAGATGGAGACAACTACACCTACACCTGCACCGTCTACAGCAAGGAGGGAAACATCCTGCTGAAGAAACAAGTGGAGCTGAAAGTCAGAGGTCAGTGCTGTAGATACAGGTTAGAGGTCAGAGGTCATGTAGGAGTTTATTCTCTAAAAGCTTTTAGTTTGAATATATTTTCAGTTCATTCAAGGCAGTGATGAAAGGCAATTTAGATATCCAGTGTTAAACTATGGAGAGGTGACAGCAGTGAAAGACAGATATAGTTCAGATAATACTAGTGAAGAAAACACAGTTATAGAAAATCAGGAGTTGTTACAGTGAGTAGAAGACTCAAATTATTTATGAAATATACTGTTTATAAAGACAGAATGAAATCAGGCACTGAGGAATGTTTGCTGATGTTTATAAGGTTAGTTAGTAGAGTTGCCAACCGTCCCGTAAAAAACTGAATCGTCCCGTATTCAGAGAGAATATTACGCGTTTCATATTGCGCCGAAAAGGAACACAGTTTGTCCTGGACTTCAGCTAGAATGGGAAAAGAAACAAGACACGCAAGTCCCGTCTCTTTTATTTGTTTATTACATGCTTTGCGCCAGAAAGATGAAACCGATGAATATATGAATGAATGTCTGTGAAGGTTCTCAGTCATCCAGGTCATCGTAGTCAAAGGAGCTTGCAAAGAAAAGCGTCTGGACTTCTTTAAGTTGCTTGAAGACGTTTCACCTCTCATCCGAGAAGCTTCTTCAGTTCTAAGGTCAAATGGTGTTTGACCAGTTTCACACCTTGGCTCAGGCGATTAGAGGATCATCAGGGGGTCCTTTTGTCCCTCTGCGGGGGGATACTCCCAATATGAATGAATGTTGCGCTAAACAACAGCAGCATGTTTAAGCTTGATCAGCTGTTGTTAGAATTTATTTAATATTAATTTCTAGTATCAGCTGATGTTTGCTGGAGCCACAGCTGTAAAGCTGCTGGTCATGATGTCGGTTTGGTTATCTGGTGAGAGGGAAACATGAAGATGAAACCAGGAGATGTCCTTACTGAATCATCAGAGCTGAACAGGTGATGGAGAAACAGGTTTACTTTTTAGGTGACATGAATGAGTTGAAGGGAAGTTATGAACTGTTTCTGAGAGACAAATAACACCAGGATTCTTTTCTAAGTAGCTGACAGCTAGTAACTGTGCAGGGGCGGGTCTAGCAAAGTTTTGCCAGGGGGCCAGGTAGGGCATTAACAGGGAGAGGGGGGCACAAAGAAATACTTTTCTTTCTTATTCTCATTTAAAATGTCTAGGTTTTATTAAATAATTATCTGAATCTTACAACCAAAGTTTTTATCTGAGATAAAATGTATAGAAATCATACATATACCAACAAGACTGTGTACATCACTGTCACAACAGCGTCCGTTTTCATTCAAAGGCTTTATGGCTTTAATACCTGGTGGGCCGCTCTCTAGTCAAAATGCCCAGGCAAATTTTTTTGTCCCAGTCCAGCCCTGGGCACGACACGCAGTGAATTAATCTGAGATGGTGCATTAAAAAAATAAAAGGCCGGGCCAGCGGTGCACATCGCAAATTAGCTCGCATTGACACATTAGTTGTGTCACTTCTTAATGACTTTATCTTAGCTAACAACCCCAACTACCAAATTCAACTTGTAATTAGCTAAAAATAACTTACCAGTGAGAGGGACGTTGCTAGCTGGCAGTTTTTTCAAGCAGTGTTGAAATTTCCACATTCTTACACTTCAAATGCTTCAGCAGCTGTCTGCTCAGCACAGCATCAGCACCACGGAAATACACGGATACATCTGTAGACTCGACACAGAATTCACAATGCGTCTTCGGGACTTTCAGGCGTATGGACCAATGTTTTCCTTTCTGATCAAACCAGAAAGCTTTAATGAGCAGCTGGATTTGTCTCACATTAACTGGCTGAGTTAATACCAGTTAATGCAACATTGAATTGCAGCTGATTGAACTGAAAACCTCGACTCTGTGTGAGTCAAAGTTTGCAGAACTATGAACGCAGCTGGAATCCGTAGCTGTGCGTGTTCATGGAGCTGCATTTTCACCTGCTGGACATCACTACCTGACAAGTTTTAGCCTAATTGTAACCCTGACACTAAAACCCCATTTTGAGCCTCAAAAATGCCTTTAAATGCCTTCAAAAATGTGAGGACCGGGTTGTGTGTCCTCACAAGTGAATGCTGATTCTCACAAGTATAGTAGAATGCAGATTTCGGTCCTCACAAAGATAGCTAGACAGGAACACACACACACACACACAACGAGGGAAATTAGGAAATGGCACACAGGAGGGAGACACAGCTGAACCTAATTAAACATGATGAGACAGGGAGGAAGCAAAACAGAATACATTGACAAAGAACACAGACTGTCAAAGTAAAACAGGAAACATAATACAGTGACACGGACCTGACACTGAGACAGAGACATGAACAGTGGGACATGAAAAAAGAGTAACACTGAACACAGGGAAAGCATATAAACAAAACCTAAGACTGGAAATCAGGAGGTAGTAAAGAACTTAGGGAGTGTGAGATTATTATGTCATCTTATGCCATATTATGCCCCTAATTAAAGATTGTGAAATTATTATGTAGTTTTAGTTTGCATTATTCTCCTGACTTAGAAGAAGGTGATAACTATTACATTTATTAGACTGATTTCCATTACATTAGACTGCTGATTTATTGTGAATGAATTACATTGTTTATGATGCATTATACTGCTGATTTATAAGGAATACTGTTTTCAGAGAGTCATGGTCTTATTTGTCTGATTAGAAAGAACAGAACATACTGCACAGGAAGCCAAGGTCATAACTTAGGCTCACTGAGAGAGAGAAATAATGTGGATGTTTAAGTTTTATGACTGTGGAGGGGGGGGCTGAAGCTATAAGAATGTGAGAAACGGTCAGACACTTCGAGATCAGGTGGACACCCTCCCGCGCTCATCTCCCCTCTGGATGGTTTATGCTCAAAAGTGTTGTATGGAATAATGAGAATTGTTGATTGAGCATTTATACACCGAGTGTTATTCTTCCTTCAGCCCAAAGATCAAAGAATTAGGAGTTTTAACAGGAGCTAGAAATACAGAAACAAAACGTAAGAGACTAGCAATGACACACAATGAAATCAAGGATTAATAATAATAGAAAACAGAAAACACTGGGTCACTGACCCAGGGCCGCGACACACAGTGAGCCTCTTATTATTCTCATTGATGATCAAGTGAAAGAGTGTTTGTATAAATGAGGTTTAGATTTTCAGTGGATAAAACTAAAATGGACATGTTCTATTTTCTAACACACTAGTCAAGCTTTATGTCAAGCTGTTTTCAATTGCATGTCGAGAATCAATACTTTGCTGTTATGGCTACAGTTGATGCTTTTGTTCAGTCTCCATCGGAGGAACTCTTGAATAGTTGTACTAAAGAACAACTCTTGAAACTTGCTGAACATTATGATGTCGATGTTGGAGATAAACGGTTGAAAGATGAGATTAAAGGAGTGTTGAAGGCTGCATTAGTAAAGAAAGGCGTGTTGCCAGGTAAAATGCAGACCTTAGTGGCTGAGGTTGATCAGTCTGTGTTCTCAACTGCCGTTGCTTTGTCTTTTGAGCAGCAAAAGGAGTTGTTACTCTTAAAAATGGAAAGAGACAAGCTGAGCATTGAGAAAGACCGTGTAAGGCATTCTTTAGAAAAGGAAAAGTTGGAGCTAGAGCAGTATCGGCTAGACCTAATCAAGGCGGGCAAGTTATCAGGTGGTGTTGAGGCTAAAGAGTCTTCTCCACAAGGAGTTGAAACTTTTGATGTCGTGCGTAATTTGCGCTTGGTGCCGAAATTTGATGAAAGAGAGCCAGATGCCTTTTTCTCCCTTTTTGAACGCATTGCCGAATTGGGAGGATGGCCAGAAGCTGACTGTGTGATTATGTTACAGTCTGTTTTGACTGGAAAGGCTCAGGAAGCTTATTCAGCACTCAGTGCAGTTGATTGTCGGAGTTTTGCTACTGTTAAAGATGCAGTTCTGAAGGCGTATGAGTTGGTACCAGAAGCTTACCGTCAACTTTTCAGATCATGGAGGAAGTCTGATAAGCAGTCACATATAGAGTTTGCGAGGGATTTAACTAAACACTTCAACAGATGGTGTTTGGCACTGGGAGTGACAACTTTTCAGGATTTATGTGAGTTGATGGTATTGGAGCAGTTTAAAGATTGTGTTCCTCCTGTGGTTGCCACTTACATTGCTGAACGGGAAGTGACAACAGTTTCTGACGCTGCTAAATTGGCAGATGAATATATCTTGGCACATAAGGGGCAGGTTGGTAGAAACTGTTTTTCAGTTGGTGCTCCTTCTAGAGCTTTTGGTCAAACTAAGTTTATGTCATCAGATCCTGCAAAGGCCAATGGTGGTGTGAAGCCCAGTAAGTTTGGTCAAGCATGCAACTACTGCCATGGCGATGGACACTGGAAAGCAGAATGTCCCTTGTTGAAAAGCAAGTTGGCGCGTACAGGCAAACAGGTTAAGCCTGCGGCTCTTACCATTCCTGCACGGGAAATTTCAGAAGTCTCTCGGGAGACGCCAGTTTCGCCTAAGTCTGACTCAGAGAGCTATTCTGGGTTTGAGGATTTTGTGTCAGATGGGTTTGTATCACTCCCGGGTGATGTTCATAAAGTTCCTGTAAAGATTTTGCGTGACACAGGAGCGAAGGATTCTTTTATCTTAGCTTCCATGTTGCCATTTTCACAGGTTACTGATACTGGTGAGTGTGTGCTTGTTCAAGGCATGGGTTTAACCACTATCTGTGCCCCATTGCATAAAGTCAGGCTGTCATGCAGTTTTGTGGATGATGATATCTGCCTTGGTGTTCGTCCTGCTTTGCCACTTGAGGGCGTACATGTGATTTTGGGGAATGATTTGGCTGGAAATCGAGTCTGGGCTGACAATTCTTTACCTGTTAAATCTAGAGTTCGGGATGAGTCCCATGAGTGTGAACAGGGTTTTTCTGACTTTGCAGATTGTGCTGTTACAAGGGCTGCAGCTAAAAGGGATGCAGAGCCTGTAACTCAAGCAGAAGAGTGTCAGGTTAAACCAGATTTGATTGTTCCTGAACATTTGTCAGTTTCCCAGCAAGAGTTAATTCAAGCACAGCATGCTGATGCTTCACTGACTGAGCTATTTCACAAAGTGCAACCTAGTGATGACGCTAGAAGTGCGGCCTCTGGTTATTTTCTGCAGAAGGATGTACTGGTCTGTAGGTGGGTTCCGCAAGGGTTGAACTGTGTTGGGAGTCCAGTTGTCCAGTTGTCCAGATTGTGGTTCTGACTAAATACCGTGACGAGGTGTTGAAGTGTTCTCATGACAAATCTGGGCATTTGGGAGTGACGAAGACTTATAATTACATCTTGCGCTACTTCTTTTGGCCACGTCTTAAGCGTGATGTTTCAGCTTACATTAAGACCTGCCATACTTGCCAAATTGTAGGTAAGCCAAATCAGTCTATTAAACCTGCTCCACTTTGTCCCATCCCTGCTGTGAGTAACCCATTTGAACATTTGATCATTGACTGTGTGGGCCCTCTTCCTAGATCAAAATCTGGTTCGAAGTATCTGTTGACTGTAATGTGCCAGGTTACGCGTTATCCTGCTGCATATCCGCTGCGTACCATCACAGCCAAGTCTGTGGTGAAGGCTTTGACACAGTTTATTTCTATATTTGGCATACCGAAGATTATTCAGAGTGACCAGGGATCAAACTTTTCGTCAAATCTATTTGCACAAGTTCTTGAGCTGTTGAATATTATACATAATAAAGCTTCTCCTTATCATCCACAGAGCCAAGGTGCTTTAGAGCGCTTCCATCAAACACTGAAGTCCTTGTTACGTGCCTATTGCACCGAAATGAGGAGTGACTGGGAGGAAGGTTTACCGTGGCTTCTGTTGGCAGCGCGAGAAGTGTGCCAGGAGAGTACTGGGTTTAGCCCAAATGACTTGATCTTTGGCCACAAAGTCCGGGGACCATTGACAGTGCTGTGCGATAAGTGGTTGTCAGGTGAACCACCAGTGAGCTTGATAGATTATGTTAATAGTTTTCGGCACAGACTGTATGTGGCAGGTCAGTTGGCCAAACTGAACCTTGAAAAGGCTCAGGTCAAGATGAAATATTTTTATGACCGGCGTTCTGTACCGGCGTTATGTAAGACATATTTAATGAAAATAAGGTAAAGCAACTTAAAGACAATTTAAAGGACATAACAGCCATAACTGAAACTTCCAAATGAACAAGATGGGTGCCAGAGAGAGAGTCAAAGCCAGCCACCCTGCTGGTTCAGTCAAGGTGTCTTTATATACACTGGGGCTGGCCTCTCAGGTGTGCTGCATCAATAATTGGGTCAGCTCCACCTACCTGCAAGAAACAGGTAAAAGAAAAAGCAAAACACAAGGCCAGCCCACTGGCCGTCACAACCTGGACGCCCATCCCCGGACACAAAGAACCACCAACGCACCGCCGTCTGAGGGAGTCCGCCACCGGCAGGGGAAGTGGTGGTGGGGGGAGATAGGCCTCCAAACCTTGGAGGGCCTGAGATGTCCCCAGAGAGGTGGCGTCTGATACCCAACCTGACATATAGACACAGACATACAGGCACACACAGATACAAACATCTATTCCCACCCTCATGTTCTCATATGCACTTACTCCACACTCAACCAACGTGGAGACAGACATAAAGAGATGCTGTATGCTGTATACACAATCACACTCCCCAAGCGTACTCTACGAACTGGGTCTAGGTACCCTTGCCCCTGGAGGGGGGAACTGCACCCAGACCCAGGTGGTGTTACCCTTTTCCCTGCGGTGGGGAGAAGCAGACCGCCCCGACTCCGCAGCATCAGGGAGGCCCCACATTCCAGACCCCAGTCGGACGGCCAACTCCTCCTCCTAGCCCCCCGCTCTAGCAGGCCGCAGAGAACGGGGGTGAGAGAAGACTCCAAACCTCCCTCCGCCCGCTCATTGTAGTGTTGATGCATGTGTGTTCTAAGGTGCATTTAAAACCCAGGAGGGCATGGAGCTACCTGCCAGAGAGCAGCAGGTAAGCGCATAGCCCCTCCTGCTAGCCCTCAATGTCTACGTGTATTTAAAATTGAGAGGTGGGCAACGACGCCAAGGGTGAGGTGTACACCCTGATGGTAATTTGGATTCCGTGTAGCGTGCCCACCCCCAAGATCCTATATGTATGTGTTATGAGAGTGTGAGTAATGTGAATGTCTAAGTTGTGAGATAAAATTGAGGCAGAGGCAGCCAGAAGGGGACAGAGGGGGGGGGGGGGGGGGGTAGCCTCCTCTGCACCCTGGTGACACAGCCCTACTCCAAGGCCCTGCATGTGTGGGTGATTGTGGTGGAGCGGGAAGAGGGAAGAGGGAGGCAGCTGGAGATGGGGAGGGAAGGAATGGAGGGGCAAGTGACCCCTCCCTGGGGCCAGCTCCCCCGCTGACCCCAGTAGGCACCCCCATACTCTGCGACCCGCCAGGGAAAGGGGGCCCAGGCCCATCCGGACCGGGGCCCAGTGCAGCAGCGCCGCCCGGCCCCACAGAGCCTGGGACAGCCCACCCAACCCCACCACAGAGAAAACTGCACCCACCCCATCATCCACTCATCTTCCAGACTACATAAGACAATAGACGCCAAGGCTGAGATCTTCCTCCGCCTCTCCTTTATCTCCCCCTCCTGCAGAGAGAGTTCCTGAAGAGAGGAAAGCTCCTGCAAGATGTGACAACCTCCCCCACCAGTTGAAGAGCCCCCCAGGCGGCTCGACGCACCGGCAGCACCCTGCGCCAGGGCTGGGCGCCCCCACCCCCACTAGGTGATGGAGCTGATCAAAGGAGCCCAGAGCAATTGATCTGATGTGGTGGCAGAGGCTGTATCAAGACTAATGTAATCTAATAGATAATTTCTATATTGGTTAGAATTAAGCTTATTTTTATTTTTCCAGTTCATGAGGACTGTTTTCTTGGCTATGCATAGGGCAGTGAAAACCATATGGGCTATATTCTTTTCTGAAGTGACATTATCTAAGCTGCCCAACAAACACACTAAAGGGGAAGTTGGAATGTTACATTTCAGACACTTTGATAAGTCTTCACATATCAACTTCTGAACTGGTGGGCAGAACCAAAGAGTGTGGATATAATTGTCCGGTGAATTAGTTTGGCAGTGTGAGCAGTTGTTGGTAGACGTAAAGCCCATCTTGAACATCCGATGACCTGTATAGTGCACTCTATTTGGTATTTTGTATTGAATTAATTGAAGACTGGGATTTCTGATTAGATGAAAGGTTTTTAAGCAAATCTGAGACCAGAAGTTTTGGTCTAAGTTAACTGATAAATCCGCTTCCCATTTTGCAATAGGAAGTGATATTGATTCATCTGTTTTAGAAAGCATTCTGTGTATTTTGGATAGTAATTTGGGGGTTTTAAGAGTAAGAAATTGAACCACACTTGGTGGTGTTTGTAGTTCAACTTGACCCGGTTTAAATTTATTTTTTACTATGGATTTAATTTGTTGATATTCTAAAAATCATTTCTTGTTGATCCCATATTGTGTAACTAGTCTGTCAAATGAAATAAATTCTGTTCCTTCTAGTATATGTTCTAAATATTTGATTCCTTTACCACTCCAATCTGGAAAGTTTATCATATTATTGTTTTGTAATATGTCAGGGTTGTTCCAGATAGGTGTACGTTTGCATGGGATTAATGAAGACTCCGTCAATTTTAGAAACTCCCACCATGCTGTCAGAGAAGAGCTGATGTTGATGCTTTTAAAGCATTCACCGTCACTCCTAAAACTTCCACAGTTTTTTTTTTTTTGCTCATAAGCAGAGAGTGCTTGCTGCGCTGTCCTTAGAAAGTATGACGAAACTATTGAGGAAAAAACGCAGCGTATATATTGTTTATCATGACTCTGGTTTTACGTGGCCTATCAACACAATTTATAAACTGGTATATATCACCTTGTTTACTTTGTCTTTAAGTGGTCACGTGATTGGCTTACCACGACTACTTTATTCTTCCTCAGTCAAACAGAAGCACTCATGCGATTGTTTTGCCCCCTTATCGCCAGGTGTTGTGCTAGACAGTGATCGTGATTATCGTCCGCGGGAGCGTGCGCAGCTGCTTAAAGCATTAGCGTCCAGATTACTTACAGTTACTTCCGTGCAACTGATATAAGATGCGGTAAGCTGAACACAGCTTCAACCGTCTGTTTGTTGAAAAATAGTAACGGACGTTTTCTTGTTAGTAACTGTAACGATAGGAATAGTAATTAGTTAGATTACTCGTTACTGAAAAAAGTAACGCCGTTAGTAACGCCGTTACTTGTAACGCCGTTATTCTCATCACTGTTAACCAGTTGCATGGTGCAGAAACAATCACCTCATAATGAACACAAAACGAAATGGATGATTGTGGATTTCAGGGGGAATAGGAGTAAACAAAGCACTGCTTACATGCTGAGAGTTGAGGGAGAAGACTGGAAATGTAACATTGACTACATCTACCAAGGAGAGAACAGATTCTACTTCGTGAGGTGTGTGCCAAGTGGCTGACGAAGATTTTCATGTCAAACAAAAATAGGGCCATCAGATAAAGTTTGGGAACTACTACTTTAATGTCTGCACCAAGATGCGGAATATTTTCTACAAGTCTCTTATGGAAATATCAATCTGCTTTCCAGCCATTTGTTAGGGCAGCAGCATTAGAGTCAGTGAGTTTTAAGTCACACTGGTAACACACTGGTAAAGAAGGCTGGCTCTGGAGTTCCTGGAGCTGTTTGTGCAAAGAAGAATATTGCACAAACTGCTAAACATAACTGAAAATTATTCACATACCGTAACACAGTGAGGAACCAAAAAACTGTTTAGTAAGAGACGTCTTCAAGTATGCTACAAGCGACAGAGAAACACCCTCCAGAACAACATGAGCTCATGAAATAACCCCCCCCCAAAAAAAACCCAAAAACGAAAGAAAACTCATTTCCCTCAGTTGAATAATAACGTATTTGTAATTAATTTCACCTCCATAATTTGTGCAGTCTATCTAAACCTAGTCACTAAGGTATACCTCTCTTGCACACAACACTGTGCCCTTGCCATGCGGTTTCCTCCTCTATCTCTTGCACCAATAAACCACTTCGATGCTGCCTTTTCTGCCTCTCTTCTGGTAATCTGGCTGGTAAGGGATTTTTTTTTTTCAAGCTTCCTGTAAAGCACAGATATTGGCCACAAGAAAGTGAGACTATATTGCTGAATCTAAAGACACAGCTGTAGTTCTTTTCTTTTCTTTTTTTTTACATACTTATATTTATACTGTGACATTGCATAAAATCTCACATAAATGCAGCACCAGAGTATAAAAACCTTAAGTCACTGATTAAATTGTTTGGAAGACTGAATACAGCTGTAGTGAGCATCTGTTATTCAAACATCGACAAAATATCTTACAACTAATGAACTATTATTGTTATATTGCCTGGAAAGGGCATTGTTCATAATGAAGGCCATCATTCTTCTGGTGGCTTCATTAACAGTGCTCCCTCCGATTTCTGCCACAGTCACACCTAAAAGAAAACCAGCACAGCTACACAGTAATTAGGCTCAATAATTTTGATGCTATTTGACTGAGAAAGGGTTAAGTATCAAAGTCAAACACTGTCTGATGCAAATGCAAAGAGCTAAATGACTGATCTATCAAAAGTAATGTCTTAAGGTTTGGCATGGCACAACTTATAACTATGTAATGTTTGTAGAACTTATTTTATTTTCAAAAATAGCCACTTTTGTGGAGCTCGCTTTCCACTCCATTGCATTGACCATGTTTGAACAAACACCAACATTCCTTGATCTTAACTGCTACTATAAAACACAGATTGAGGCATTAATCAGTGACTATTGTTTTTACATCATTATTATTTACCACTTCTTTCAAGAAGACAGGGCCTATCAGTTTTTGCTCCAATGCTTCCAAGTGAGTGACTGTCCAGAGGGGAAAAACAGCACCAATACTGTAATACTGCAGCAACTGGTCCATGACGTTGTTTGAGGAGAGACTGTAGCTTTCAACTGTGAACCCTCTGAGTCTCCTTAATGTCTTTCAGGAGGGTTAGAACACGTACAAACATGCTGGTATTAGTGGCTTGTACATGTCATCTTGGAACTGGTTGTGAAACCACTGGTGAAGGAGTTGAGGGTGGTGGTGGCTGAACAAATGGATGAGTGATGTTCAGGTGGGGAGTTTCACTTGAATGTCTGTTCTCCATCCCTGGTGGTTGTGAGGTCTCTGGCTGTTCTGCAGCATTGTCCCAATCCTCATCAGAGCTTGACTGGATCACTGGCCTTAAATTGTGTGGGGGGGTTTTAAATATTTTTTTTGATTCATTTTAGGTGCTGGTTAGTCCTACAGACTAAAAACATTAATGTATAGTGCGGCATCAAAAAGAGTCTAAAACAGATTTTTAAAAGTCAAAACGTTAAAGTTTTATTTTAAGATCATATCTAAACCTGGTGAGCAGCAACGGTCTGCTAAAGATACTGTCAGTTTGTTTTTGTTTCTTATAATCACCACAATAAATTGTTGCTTTTAAGGTGTTTTGAAGAAACATAATTACCTCCTTTTCTGCTTCCCTTTTCCCAATCTGCTTCCAGAATCTGACTCAGTCTGCAGACCAGAGGTTGCTTCAGACCTCCGCAGTTTCACCCTGGCATTTTCATAGTTTTCTGTAGTTGTCTGGTTCAATGTGCCCCTTTTTAACTTTGAGCACCCGCCCCTTTAAACGTCTCTGCACGGCCCTGGTTGCGCTTGTGAATCATGATTCACGAGTATTGAATGATTCGTTCACGAATCGAACATCACTAGTAATAACACATACGCCACCTGGGGGGAACGATAACGTAGACTAGATTCTCCCGATCGTTTACTCTTGCTGTCCTGTGAACAACATCGGCGTGGTGTTAATCGTTTGCTGTTTTCGCGATCGCGTCGCGCATGAGAATATCACCAGGTAAACACTTTTAAACATTTTGTTCTTCAACAGCATCAAGACTGACGTGACGAGTGTGTTTGAGATAACCTCACAAGTGTCACAGATGACACATTTGGTGTTTATTTGCTGTTTTGTCGGTAGCAGCTCCTGAAAAGCAAGTCTGCCACACATCTGTTCGACCAAATCCAGTTAATCTGGAACACCGGCTTAATGCTTCTATTAAAAATGGATAGCTGCGCTGTATCCGTGTTGTCTGTGCTTTCATCAATAGCTAATGAGAAAGCTGTGCGAGACTCTTCAGTCAGCTGTGTTGAAAGGTTCCCTGCTAGCTCCGTGACTTGGTCCGCGATGGCGTTTCTTGACAAACTAACATTTTGAAAAGTCTGTATCTGGTCGGGGCACACCTGCTCACACACCTTCAGCATGCACTGCTTCAAAAACGCTCCCTCCGAAAAAGAATTTGAAGCGCGGGCGATTTCTTCAGCCACAATAAAGCTAGCTCTCACTGCCGCATCGTTTTTGGCTTTGGCTTTTGTGAACATATTCTGCTGCCGTCGCAGTTTTTCCTTTTAATTCTTTGACTATTTGGCGTTTTTCTTGAATGCTAATTTTGGCATACTTGGCTCTGTGTTTGGTGTCAAAATGCCGATGTAGATTATACTCTGTGACTACCGACACTGCCTCATGACACAAGGCATAAATATGTATTCACCTTCCCATCTTTCTTGAAATAAGCCTTCCTTCTTTATCAATCTTTCTCTTCCTGGACATTTTGGGATCATTTGGGGATAGCTCTTTTCACTTGTCGCATTATTTAAACTGACTTCAGCGTGTTCATCACAATCATGGTGCTCTTCCTCAAGCGGTTTATTCTCAAAAGATTCAGAGTAAAAAATTAAGTCCTGATGATGCTCTGACTCATTCTGATGTGAAACGAGACGAAAATGCTCAATAACTTTCACAGCTATTTTCCTTCTCTTTGTCCTCTCAGATTGCTCCATTGCTTTCTGAAAGACAAATAGTATAAAAAGGATAAATGTAGTATTGTTCAGTCACCCGGGTAACAGCTTGGATACATTACACTAACTACATCAACAGGTCCTTACTCACAAATATTATTAGGGCCTGACAACTATCCAAAGCACATTTACATGTTATAAATCGTGGTTAATAAGGCTATCTTCTTTAATTTCATTCACTTTAGAATTTGGCTGTCACTTGTGTATCAGAAATATAGGAACAATCATCTTCTGGTGGGGATTTGTGCTGTTTGTCCTTTAGTTTAGCTTTAGATATTTAGAAGTCAATGTGGGCAAAGGTCTGCTTCTATATAATAAGCTCTAGTGCATCAATCTTTATTATTTTCAGCTCATGATTTATTTCCATCTTTCAGCAAAGCAGCCTTTGAACTATGCACAGCACCTGTAAAGGGAGTTTTTCCTGCCCATTGTTGCCAAAGTGCTTGCTCATAGGGGGCAATATGATTGTTGGGTTTTTCTCTGTATGTATTATTGTAGGATCTACTGTACAGTATAAACCCCCTTGGGGCGACTGTTGTTGTGATTTAGTGCTGTATAAATAAAACTGAATTGAATTGAACCATCTCTCAAGCTTACTCACAATTAGGGGTGGGTTTCAATAACAGATTGTCAGATTAAAATCGATTTTAGTTTGAATAAAGCGATATGGAATTATTGAAATCCTGAATTGACTTTTACATTTAAATATATTTTGGCAGAAACAACAGAATCTCAGCTCAAAACTCACAAACCTATTTCAACAACCACCAAACAGCAAAAACAGCAAATGAGAGCAGGTTTCAGCCCTGACTGTGTACATGCCGTCGGGTGAGAAAGCCAAAATCTCACTTATTCTGATGCTGCAGGTTTCATCACTCTGACCAAAATTCACTGAACAAGCAGCAGAAGAAGATCCAAACTACGCTTCACATTTGATAAACATTGTCATTAATTCCCTCTTACTTTTGCTGTTTTGCTTCCACTGCGATAAAATTAAACTTCCTGCACACTCTCTCTGTGTACGTAAAGAGCAGTTTCCCCATCTCAAATCTGTTTTCTGCATTATTCGCTTGCTTATCACCCACCAGTCTACCAATTTTTACAGCGCTGTCAGCTGTTGTTTTTTTTGTGGTTTGTTTTTATTTTTCAAAAATGAAGCTAATAAAGACAAGACTGCAGCAATTTTGGTTGCTGTGATAGTGGAAAGCCCCCCTAACCAGAACACACAAGCACGGGACTGCCCTGTACATTCAAATAAGTCATGTTCTTGGTTATAAAAGAAAATGCATGTCAGCTTCAATTCACGAAGCTGACATGCAGCTTTATTCCTCTTAAAAAATCAGAACTTAGTAAAATTGGTCTTGTAGAGCTGTTTATTAATACTAACCTTAGGAAAAAAAACAAGATAATGTTTAAGTACAATCCGCTACAACTTGATGTTAAGTACATGTAGTTATTAATTTTGGTGCTAGTTAAGTAGTCTGTAGGATACAGGACACAAGACAATAGCTGTTTCCCAAAACGTAGGCTGCATCCTCCTGAGGCCGCATTTGTAGACCGATTACATCGCAGCAACGCGACGGAGGCTGTCCAAAGTCGTAGACTCCTCCGAATCCGGCCGACGAATGCGTCCTCCTTTTCCCCAGATTTGAAGGATGGGTCGAGTGTATACTTCGTGGCCCACCATATCCCAGAATTCATTGCGCGGCCCAGCCAATTCCAGTTTCCAACAATGGCGACCGCTACTAAGTTTTCACATTACCCTAGTTGTGTCCCAAAACGTAGGCCGCATCTGTCGGAGGACCCGGCCTTCGCGGTCTACGTGGGCCGGGTCCTTCGAAGACTGAGAAGGCCGGAAGTGCGAGGCTGTGAAATTGGACGGTCTAGCCTTCAGATTTGCGTCACCGCTGTCTCGTTGGAGTTTAATAAGCTCAGCTGTCTGCTCCTTGCTATCTAAAATATAACGGGACACTGGCGTAAATTCTCGACCATCTCACACTTCGGTTTAATTAGTTTTCTGTTTGACGTTTATTCAGCTGTGTGAAAATCCCGGAGGAACCCACTCGATGGTTTAATAAAGTTTTATTTAATCTAATAACTTTGATCTCAGGAAACCGATTTACCCCGGAACAAACAAAACACAAAAAAAGCTGAACAATTACATTTTTAAGTTATCCAAGTGACTTATATATCATGTTTAACCTGAGTAGCGAAAGACTGCGGGGGTCTGAAAACGATGAAGCCAGGAGTCCGTTGCTCTCGCCGGCTGGAGTGACCATTGAACCCCCCCGGCTAGCTATCTAGTGGGTGGGTAACAGACGTCTCCGAAAATGTCAGCGCACTTTTGCAAATATGCGATGTCTCGATAAACCAAGCAGATATTTGAAGTTTACACAGAAAGATTAATAAGAGTAATATTAAAACTTAGTAGCGGTCGCCATTGTTGGAAACTGGAAAGGCTGGGCCGTGCTATAAATCCTGGGACATGGTGAGCCATGAAGGACACAACCGACCCATCCTTCAAATTCGGGGAAATGAAGGACGCATTTGTCGGCCGCATTTGAAGGAGTCGACGAATTGGGACAGCCTTCGTCGCCTGGCTGTGACGTAATCGGCCTTCAAATACGGCCTCCGAAGGATGCTGCCGACGTTTTGGGACACAGCTTCTTATTAATCTTTCTATGTCACAAAATAAACTTTTAACATATTTTCAGACGAGAAAGTAGCTGTGTGACACGCCAGTGTCCTGTTATATTTTAGATAGCAAGGAGCAGATGGCTGAGTTTATTAAACTGAAACCGAGACAGTGGTGACGCAAATCTGAAGGCTAGACGGTCCCATTTCACAGCCTCGCACTTCTGGCCTTCTCAGTCTTCGTAGGACCTGGCCCACATAGACCGCGAAGGCTGGGTCCTCCGAAGGATGCGACCTAGGTTTCGGGACATGACTAATGCCTTCAAACTGTGAAAATCAGCTAAGTCCAACATTCTGGTCAAAATTTCAACTAGCTTTAGAGCTAGGAAAAAGTCCAGGACTTGACTAACACATACGACATACATTATCATAACTTTGTAAACATTTCTTTCAAATCAGGTCAAAAAGTCCTTACTTTTAGTGCAGAAAATAAGATCCACTTAATTCAAAAAATGACAGCTCAACTGTCCAAGGGCGCGAAATGACGAATTTTCCAGATTGGGGGGATGGGTTTACAAACACCTCACAATATTTCTTGAAGTAACGCGAGATTTCAAAAAACACTCCTACATGGATTTAAAAAAATATTTTACTTAAATGTAAAACCATTTATTTCATTTTCTCAAGCGCCTTACAATTTTAAGTCACATCTGTTCTTTGTATTTCATTTATATTAATATATTTTAGTATATTGTATATTTTTATTAATTAAATATACAATTTAAGGATAGTTTTTGTTTTAATGTTTTAAATATGCTGCCTCTTTTTCCAATATCAGGTGTCTTATTATCATATTTGAATCCCCCTGTAGATACTGACAGGTAACCATGTCACACAGAGCTCAAGCCTTTGAATCCAGCTGTGATTGTTGATTTTCTATTGAATGGACTTTTTCAAATCCAGCTGTAGGCCTGTGTTTGTGAGCTCATTAACAGCTGTTTATTTAGAGAGACGTGGTCCTCACAGGACAGCCACTACAAACATATGATTTTATAGAATATGATGCATTACTGCAGATTCAACACAATAGAAAGGATTTGAAATGAGCTCAGCCTTAAACATGTGCAGCAGTAATATTGATCCATAGACACTGATGGGAACATTTTTCTGCACAATAAGTACTTTGACTTTTCATACTTTATGTACAATTTGCCAGTACTGCAGTTTTGTGTGTAGTGAGGTGTTTTCATGGTGTTTTCTTGGTGCTTTTACTAAAGGAAGGCTTCTATCAAATTCTTCCAAATGTTGTCAAACTGAGCTGTGTGATGAAGTGAGTGTGACAGAAACACTCAGACTGTGTTTCTCTGCTTCATCAAGTCAAATCTGGTCCTCAGAGACTGAATAAAGTCCTGTCCCACTAACAGCAGCTCCAACAGTCTGTTCACTGCTTTCTTCCTGTCAGTCTTCATCTTTCTGCTGCGTCTCCTCTTCACACTGACCACTTTCTATCTAACAGTGAGCTCCCAGTGAAGCAGCAGCATTCAGCCTGTTAGAGTCAACACAAATGTCTCCATCCAAGCTCATGTTGTGCTTTGTTGTCCTCTCAGTCCCCCAGGTGGAGGTGGATTCAGGGGTGGAGTCTGTCCAGCTGCCCTTCAACACCACACTTCACCTGCCTGAAGACGCTAAAGTGGAGTGGAAGTGCATCCATGACAGTTATATCCATGTGTATGAGAACGGCTCTCATCAGTTTGAAGAACAGCACCAGGCTTACAGAGACCGAACAAAGATGAATGAAGACCTGCTGAAAACTGGAGACCTCAATCTGACCCTGATATACCCCACAGACTGGTACACAGACACCTACATCTGCACCGTCTACAGCAGGGAGGGAAACATCCTGCTGAAGAAAAATGTGGAGCTGAAGGTCAGAGGTCAGTGCTGCAGATACAGGTTAGAGGTCAGAGGTCATGTAGGAGTTTAGGTGACATTCAATGTAAAATGTAACAAAAAAGAAAAAGTTGTAAAAGTTTTCCTCCAGAGGTCTGTGGTCCAGACCATTTCATGGTGAGCTTCAATGAGAGATCATTAGAAGAAGCTGAACAAGATTTATTGATGTACAGAATTCAATTACGCCGTTCAACAGTTGGACTCCAATGGCCCGTTACAGCAGAGCAGAATCCTCCCAGTGATAGAAACAGCCACCCCACCCCCCACCCCCCGGTATAGACACTGGTGGTGGTGAAGATAAGGTGGAGTCTTGGATGAAGCACTGAGCTGAGGTTGAGATGGGGAGAAAGTGACTTGCATGAAGTCTGCAAAAGAGAAAGAGAAATGAGCAGTGAGGTTTTTATTACACAGGGAGGAGGCTGATATGCTGGAAGAAGGCAGGCAGTGAGATGATTGGACTGGAGCAATGATGTCAGTGTTGAGTTAATGATGTGGGAAAGTGGAAGCAATGTAAAGAATAAATGAGCTGCAAAACACCTGGAAAGCAGACAGATGAGTAAATACAGATGTCCTTTATTGAACTCACACATGAGCTTCATTTCATTATCTGTAGAGTCACGAGACGTTTATTCTGTTTAGTGTACGCAAGTTCTCTTCACTTTTCATTCAGCCTCATTTATCCAAAGAAAGAAAGGAGCTTCCTGTAGATCCTTGTATGTGTGACCTCTGTGATGACTCCTCTCTCTCTGTCTAATGAATGTTCTTGAGCAGCTCCGCTTTGTGCTAATAACCACTTCACTTCACATATTTATTCATGGCAGTGGATCATCTCTCATCTAATCATCACTTCTAATGTTGCGTTTGTTTTTCTCTCAGTCCCTGAGTTAGAGGTGGATTCAGGGGTGGAGTCTGTCCAGCTGACCTTCAAAACCACACAAAACCTTCCTGAAGACGCTAAAGTGGAGTGGAAGGATGAGAGATCCAGAAAGGTCCACGTGTATAAGAACGGCTCTGACCAGCCTGAAGAACAGAGCCAGGTTTACAGAGACCGAACAAAGATGAATGAAGACCTGCTGAAAACTGGAGACCTCAGTCTGACCCTGAAATACCCCGCAGAGAGAGACAGTGGAAGTTTCATCTGTAAAGTTCAGAGTAGTGGAAACATCCTCAGGAAAAAATCACTGCTGCTCAAAGTCAAAGGTTTGATTCATTATTTGTCTTTTTTTCCTCACTATCACTGAGGACAGACTTCCTGGACTCTGACTCACATCATTTCTTCTTCTCATGTTTTATTTTCAGCTCACATGATTGCAGACATGAGCATGAAGAGCACTGACAGAAAACCATGTCAGTGCTCTTCATGCTCATGTCTGTGTCCAAAAATATGTAACTATCTCTGTTTCTAATCACAGAGGTTATTTCAGTTGTTGTTGAGAAGGATTAAAACCACTGTTTGAGGTGCTGTTGGAAGGATACGTATAGGCTTAAATGTAAAAAAAAAAATCCCTACAAGGCAGTCCCATTTCAAAATAAAATTTAAATGCCCTTACATTATTTTCACAGTAAGATTACATGAAAACATGTTGTGGTGAGGCGTGGTCGGAGGTGCCGTGTGGATGCACCGGCTCGGCATCCGCAATCACGCCCGCCTGTTAAAACACGGGGAGTCAGGGGTTGGTGAGGATTGTGGTCTGATCTATGTGCGGCTGCCAGCAGAGAGCTGCAACCACGGAATGAATAAAGATGACTCTCAATAACAACCTGTGGTCTCTCTGTGGGACTAGAACGATGCCACCTTATCCCATAGTCCAGCCAATGATGCGATTCACATTCGTATATATGCAGCTAATCAACGGCGTTGACAGGCTATGACAGTGTCCTTATGTGCCAACACCGGTGTTTTAGCTAGCAAAGCGGCGTGGCTGATGTGGAGTGAAGCCATGTTAATGACAACGTGTACAATCGTTGGAGATGTGAGCAGGACAGACGGAACAATTGATGGAAAAAGTGTGGACTTTACCACAATTTCAAAACTATACCAGTTTTGAAATTGTGTTAATAGGCCACGTAAAACCATAGTTATGATAAAAAAAATATATGCAATGTTTGTTTGTTTTTCTATCGTTGTTTATATTTATTGCGGGAAAAACTGTGTTTTATAAGGAAAACGCTCGAAAGTGCCCTCCGCCTGTGAGCCAAAACAGCCCCCCTCCCAACTCCAACAGCCTTTCCTATTGGTGGAAAAATATACTATGTGGACCAATCAAAAAATTATATGGCAAGATGGCATTTAGTTGTTTTAGGAGTGACGGAGGTGTTTTGAGATGTGAGAGGTTTGCGACGTTTAGCGCAAATCTTGTGTAGTTAGTATGTAGTAGTGGTGCAACGGATCAAAAGTGTCACGGATCGGTTCGGATCACGTTTTTTTCGTCATGGATCGGATCAATTTTTGGATCAGCAGAAAAAAAAAGAAGACAATTTAACTCGCCATTTACTTATTTAAGTACTTTTTGCCTATTAAAAAAACAGTCAACTCAAGACTCATTCCACGCAATTATATAAAAACAAATTAAGATGCAATATAGGGCAGTACTGGGCTTTCTATCTACCACTCCGCTGTGATATAATGAGCGGTCATGGTCACGTAGCTTTCCGTTGCTCTGGAGGTCCACCCGTGTTGTGCCAAAAAGTGATTGCCTTCCAAAAACTGATTTCCGGTATTTGCCAAAAACTGATTGCTCGTATTTAAACTGCTATGAGTAACTTCTTGGGCTATAATATGTGAAACATATGTCAAATGCATCCCTCATGGATGACATAAAGTCATCTGGAGCCACAAACAACATTCGTGTAAAAACGTTGAAGCCGCAATCAGTTTTTGGCAGTGACTTTTATATAACCTTTATTTATGCAGTTAAAAAAAAATCTCATTAACATTAAAAATGTCTTTTGTAAGAGTAAGTTGGCCACGAGGACAGCAGAAATGGCAGCAAATATTACGATAGTTCTGTAAAATATTTTAAGTGGGGATAAAGGACCGGATTGGTTATAATGTAAGTGTCACGGTCTGGCTGGCAGACCATGGGGATATGGGGGAATGAGGACCCAAAACGCATGGTTCTGCGATGCAAACAGTGCACTTTATTTACAGTGAAGGTAACAGATGCACAATAAATCCCCTTTGCTCCCTAGACTCCCATGTGTGTGTTCCCCTCCGATGTCCGTGCTCGTGCTCCCGGCAGTTGTGTTTCTGCACACCCTGTGCGTGCTGCCCTTCTGGTCCCTCGTTCCACCTACAGGACAATACAGAAGCAGCCGTTAAACACTGAACCCGCGCGCACACACGATCCGCACTTCCTAGTACTACACACTGACTTGGAGTCTTAGCTTAATGATCCCGCGCCGGTGGGAGCTCCAACACTCTCCTAAGTAGCTCCCCCGATGAGCCCTGATCACCAACAGGTGTGTGGCAGGAACTTCAGGTGTGGCCAGTCCTCCTGCAGGGCCACACCCATCAGGCCTGCATGTGGCTGTTCTCCATCCTCCAGCCACACATGTACACACCCTGCCTATACATATGAGTGGAACACCGAACACAGCATAGTGCAGAAAAACACATCCCCAAATAACAACAACAACACTAATAATAATAATAATAATAATAATAATAATAATAATCCTGCTCACAGACCCCCGAGTCCTCCAGAGCCGGGTCCATGACAGTAAGTACAACAACACAGAGTTGTAAAGATACTTGAAAAACAGATTTTTTAATTCTCTATATAACCCCTTTGTAAACGCTGTTCACCTAAGTCTATTTACCAACATACGTAAAGATATTACACATAAAAAATACACGGAAACATTGGAAATCAGTTTTTGGCAGGCAATCACTTTCTGGCATAACAAGGGCAACAGAAGATCCCTGGGACAGCTCAGCCATAACTTTAAACTTTTCCTGCTCACACATGCTTGGAGCGATCTTGTCACTGAAGTGGATGTGCAACGGGATATCATAGCGTGGTTCAAGCACTTTTTCTAGACTCATAACAAAAAACAAGAGAAATCCCAAGTTTCTTTTTGACAAAGTTAGTGCTATTGTCTCCCCAGATGTGGTACCTTTAGATGTACACTCTAAAGTAGATAGTAATAAACTCCTCCGATTTTTTGTTGATAAGATTAATGACATCAATGCTAAAATCTCCCCAAAGCTTTCTTGTTCTCCGAGTCAGGCACTCCCTTTGTACTCCTGGTCGACTTTTACAACTGTAACATATGATGAAATAGCAGCCCTGGTTGACAAAATGAAGCCGTCCTCAAGCCCCTCAGACATTATTCCCACTAAGCTTTTTATTAATGACTTTGACACCAATGGTCCTTGGGTTGTGAACCTTTTTAATGTTTCTCTTCAGACTGGGGTGTTCCCCAGCTTTTTTAAACATGCCATTGTGGAACCAAGGCTCAAAAAACCCAACCTGGACCCAACACTACTTCAAAATTTAAGACCTATCTCCAAACTCCCATTTATGTCAAAACTCCTTGAGAAGGCAGTAGCTGTCTACCTTACGGCATACTTGGAGAAATATAACATCCATGACCGTTTTCAATCTGGGTTCCGTAAATTGCACTCCACTGAGACAGCACTACTGAAAGTTACTAATGATATTATGATGTCAGCAGTCTCCGGAGATCACACAGTCCTAGTTTTGTTAGACCTCACCTCAGCCTTTGATACAGTCAACCATATCATCCTGATAAACAGACTGAGAGACCTGGTTGGGATGTCTGGCTCTGTTCTAGACTGGTTTTCATCTTATATATCTGAAAGGAGTTTTAGTGTGTCTGCAAACCAGATCATGTCAGAATCTACAGAGTTGTTGTGTGGAGTTCCTCAGGGCTCTGTGCTGGGACCTATTCTGTTTTTAATATACATTCTTCCTTTAAGTCAGATAATACAGCAGTTTCCTGAAGTATCTTATCATCTTTTTGCTGACGATATTTAGCTATATTATTCTTTTAAGCCTGCTGAAGCTCATAAGCTCTCCAATCTGATTGACTGTTTAACGAACATTAAACAATGGTTGAACAATAACTGCTTACAGCTAAACCCGGCCAAAACAGAAACTTTGATTATTGCACCAGGCAGTGCAATACCCGATATTAAACGGTGACTGGGTGACTTAGGTTCCTCACAGAAACATAACCTTAGAAACTTGGGTGTCATTTTTGATGAAGCTTTTTCTTTGGAGGGACATTTAAATCAGACAGTAAGAACCTGCTTTTTTCACTTGAGGAACATTTCTAAACTTAGATCCATCGTGTCAACAAGTGAACTCAAGATGATAATACATGCTTTTATCTCTACAAGACTTGACTACTGTAACTGTCACGGTCCTGGGTCTCCTGACCCAGCGTTTTTAGTTCTTTGTGATTTTTGTATTATTGTACTTGTGTGTGATCCTTCCTGTGTTACTTTGAAGGTCCGTGTCTTATGGGAATGTGTCCTGCTTTGCTTGTCTCATCGGTCCTGATTTCTCCCAGCTGTGCCCTCCTTCTGTGTCTCATTCCCCTCGTTATTTCCCAGTGTATTTAAACCCTGTGTTTCTCTGAGTCAGTGTCGCGTCGTCCCTCATGCTGTGTGTGATTCTCCCCGTGTCTTCTGGTATGTGTTATAATTAGCTTTTCCCAGTTTAGTTTTGTATTGCTTGTGTTCTATGACCAGCCAATAAAGCTGTGATTTTGAGTTCATCCCCTGAGTCTGAGTCCTGCATTTTGGGTCCAACTCCTGCCTGCCGCACAGCGTTTCATGACAGTACGACGCGACCAGACATGGACTCAGCAGGCTCCGCCCGGGAAATTGATTTGGCCCGCATCCAAGGTCTGGTAGAGCGGATTTCCCACACTGATGATGTTCGGGCTGTAACCGTGGGAGTCAAAGCCATTGAAGCCATCCTCGAGAGGAACCCCCACTTTGGTCAACTCAGAGGATTTATGGACGCAATAAATATGATACGTGAGGCCCGGGAGGTACTGCAAGCCCGAGAGTTAGCCATTCTCGCCCGCTCCCGGTATTCAGTGCCGAAACCACCACCGCTGCGGCATCAGGTGGAGCTCTCTGCAACGCAGCAGTGGCCATTAAAGCGGAAGGGGGTTTCCACGCCACTGCCGCGGAATTCTTCACCCTCCACGTCCAGCTCTGACCACCGCTCACCTGCCTCTTTCCTCGCAGCGATGTGGTCAGAGGAGGAGGAGTCAGATTCACCCTCTCTGCCATTACCGGCAACCACCACTACCTCCGCTCCCATTTCCAGGGGGAAGCGGCGGCAGCACAGGCAACGAAAAGTGCCACCGCCGGAACCCAGGACTTCACCAGTGCAAACGCCTGTGGCGTGTGTAAGTGGAACTGTACAGTTTACTGGGTCTGAAGGCCCAAGGTCTGCTTATGTTGTGGCTGAGAAGAAAAAGACTGTTTCATCTGAGACCAATATTTTCCATTTAGGCAACCTAAAAGACTGTTCTTCTCATGCTCCTCCTAGCCATAACAATGCAAAGAACTGTGGTAATTCTGTTCTGTTTGAGCCTGGACTAATTAACTCTGTGTCTGCTAGCTCAGAGGGTGTTCAGTCAGAGACTATTAATTCAGAGACTGTTTTTCCAAAAACTGCCCAGCCTGAAGCTCACTTAGCTGCCCAGCCTCCTGAAGCTTCGTCTCCTGTGTCCCCGCTAGCTCCATTCTCACCTCAGCTATCACCCCAGCCTCCTACGTTGCCTTTAGCCCAGTCTGCTATTCATTGTTCGGTTCAACCCTTAGTTCGGCCACTTGTGCAATCCATAGCTCAATTACCCATTCAGTCCTTTGCTCATGTGCCTGTTAAGTTCCGAGCTCAGTCCCCAGCATCTGCTGCTCACTTGCCCTTAGCTCAGTTACTAGCTCAGTTATCACCCTGCCAGAGGCCACCGTGCCTGGTGGTTCTGATTTGTTCCCGCCAGAGGCCCGTGCGCCTGCTGGTTCTGATCTGTCCCTGCCAGAGGCCTGTGCGCCTGCTGGTTCTGATCTGGTTCCGCGCGGCCGGCCTCCGGACTTGTGTCGCCGCCGCCGTTGCTGTCCGCACGGTCGGCCGCCTGAACTGTTTCCCCGTCGCCGCCGTTGCTGTCCGCACGGTCGGCCCCCTGAACTGCTCCGTCGTCTCCTTCGCCGCCGCCGTCGCCTTCCGCGCGGCCGGCCCCCTGACCTGCACTGTGTTTGGGCTGTTTTCTGGGCTCCGGTGTTTGCTGTGCTCTGCTTTTGTTTTCTGTTCCGGGCCCTCCGTCCTGGGCCCCCGCCGCCCGCCCTGGGTTGTTTTCTGTTTGGTTTTGTTTTTCTGGGTTTGGGCTGTCTGGAGCCAGCCCTTACGGGGGGGGGGGGGTACTGTCACGGTCCTGGGTCTCCTGACCCAGCGTTTTTAGTTCTTTGTGATTTTTGTATTATTGTACTTGTGTGTGATCCTTCCTGTGTTACTTTGAAGGTCCGTGTCTTATGGGAATGTGTCCTGCTTTGCTTGTCTCATCGGTCCTGATTTCTCCCAGCTGTGCCCTCCTTCTGTGTCTCATTCCCCTCGTTATTTCCCAGTGTATTTAAACCCTGTGTTTCCCTGAGTCAGTGTCGCGTCGTCCCTCATGCTGTGTGTGATTCTCCCCGTGTCTTCTGGTATGTGTTATAATTAGCTTTTCCCAGTTTAGGCCACCGTGCCTGCTGGTTCTGATTTGTTCCCACCAGAGGCCCGTGCGCCTGCTGGTTCTGATCTGTCCCTGCCAGAGGCCTGTGCGCCTGCTGGTTCTGATTTGTCCCTGCCAGAGGCCCGTGCGCCTGCTGGTTCTGATTTGTTCCCGCCAGAGGACCGTGCGCCTGCTGGTTCTGATCTGTCCCTGCCAGAGGCCCGTGTGCCTGCTGGTTCTGTTCTGTCCCTGCTAGAGGCCCGTGCGCCTGCTGGTTCTGATCCGTTCCTGCCAGAGGCCCGTGCGCCTACTGGTTCTGATCTGTGTTTTCCAGAGGCCCGTGTGCCTGCTGGTGCAGCCGTGCGTGTGCCAGGGGCCCCTGTGCCCCCTGGTTCAGTGACTATTTCCGCTGGGGGTTCTGGAGAGCCCGGCCAGCACTTTCCTGTCTCCGCCGGAGGGTCCGAGGTCCCGTCCAGCCGCCTGTCTCCGCTGGAGGGTCCGAGGGGCCCGTCCAGCCGCCTGTCTCCGCTGGAGGGTCCGAGGGGCCTGTCCAGCCGCCTGTCTCCGCTGGAGGGCCCGAGGAGCCCGTCCAGCTTCCTGCCTCGTCAGCTAGAGGGCCCGAGGAGCCCGTCCAGCCCCAAGACTCGTCAGCTGGAGGTTCAGGAGAACCTAGCCAGCTTCCTGCCTCATCAGCTGGGGGGCCCGAGGAGCCCGTCCAGCCGCCAGCTGCAGCCTCAGAGTCATCATCCTCGCCAGCTGCAGCAACAGCAGCTTCATCCACGCCGCCGGCAGCGGCTTCATCCTCGCCTGCTGCAGCTTCGGCTTCATCCTCGCCTGCTGCAGCTTCGGCTTCATCCACGCCTGCTGCAGCTTCGGCTTCATCCTCGCCTGCTGCAGCTTCGGCTTCATCCTCGCCTGCTGCGGCCTCATCATCCTCGCCTGCTGCGGCCTCATCATCTTCGCCTGCTGCGGCTTCATCTTCGCCTGCTGCGGCTTCATCCTCGCCTGGTCCAGCCTCTGCTTCAGCCTCGCCTGGTCCAGCCTCTGCTTCAGCCTCGCCTGGTGCTGCGGGGGCCACGCCACCTTCGGGTCCCAGACTGCCGCCTCGACATCGGCGGCCATCTGCCAGGCCGGTTGTTGGGCGTCATCGCCAATATGGACGACCTCCCAAACGCCGCCGCTACCTTCCGCGCGGCCGGCCTCCGGACTTGTGTCGCCGGCGCCGTTGCTGTCCGCACGGTCGGCCGCCTGAACTGTTTCCCCGTCGCCGCCGTTGCTGTCTGCACGGTCGGCCCCCTGAACTGCTCTGTCATCTCCTTCGCCGCCGCCGTCGCCTTCCGCGCGGCCGGCCCCCTGACCTGCACTGTGTTTGGGCTGTTTTCTGGGCTCCGGTGTTTGCTGTGCTCTGCTTTTGTTTTCTGTTCCGGGCCCTCCGTCCTGGGCCCCCGCCGCCCGCCCTGGGTTGTTTTCTGTTTGGTTTTGTTTTTCTGGGTTTGGGCTGTCTGGAGCCAGCCCTTACGGGGGGGGGGTACTGTCACGGTCCTGGGTCTCCTGACCCAGCGTTTTTAGTTCTTTGTGATTTTTGTATTATTGTACTTGTGTGTGATCCTTCCTGTGTTACTTTGAAGGTCCGTGTCTTATGGGAATGTGTCCTGCTTTGCTTGTCTCATCGGTCCTGATTTCTCCCAGCTGTGCCCTCCTTCTGTGTCTCATTCCCCTCGTTATTTCCCAGTGTATTTAAACCCTGTGTTTCTCTGAGTTTCTCTGGTGTCTTCTGGTATGTGTTATAATTAGCTTTTCCCAGTTTAGTTTTGTATTGCTTGTGTTCTATTACCAGCCAATAAAGCTGTGATTTTGAGTTCATCCCCTGAGTCTGAGTCCTGCATTTTGGGTCCAACTCCTGCCTGCCGCACAGCGTTTCATGACAGTAACAGCCTGTTTACTTGTCTAAACATGAAAGGGCTAGCCCGCCTACAGGTTGTTCAAAACTCTGCAGCGAGGCTACTGACCCGCTCGAACAAGGGTGCTCATATGACCCCTGTTTTAAAGTCGCTGCACTGGCTACCAATCAGATTCAGGTTCCATTTTAAAATTCTAGTTTTAACTTTTAGAGCATTACAGAGACAGGCACCCCCCTACATTGCTGATCTGATTCATACACACACCTCCACTCGTAACATGAGGTCATCAAACCAAAACCTTTTAGTGGTCCCCCACACTCATTTTAAAACCCGAGGGGACCGATCTTTCCAAGCTGTTGCACCCAGATTGTGGAATGCACTTCCCCTATTTCTACGGGGTTTGGACTCAGTGGAGACCTTCAAAAAGCAGCTAAAGACATTTTTATTTCAAAAAGCTTTTAATTAGACCAGGGTTTTCATGGTGTATTTTATGACTGTATTATGTTTTTACCTTGTAAAGCACTTTGTGACATATGTCTGTGAAAGGTGCTATATAAATAAACTTTACTTACTTATTTTACGAGTGCAAATATTGAGGGTGAGCACAAAAACAACAATGGTCCAGGAGAGTCGGTCAAACAATGATTTTTAATGAACACGCGTGGGGAGATGAACACTGCACACAGACAGCATCGATCTCCGCCCAATAATACACAAGCAGTTGTTTTTATAACATCAGGGTATTATTTATGATGCCCCGTCATGCGTCAAAGCAGACACAATACATGCATAAGTTTCAAAACCACAAATGTTCTGTTGACGACTTTTGACACATTTAAAAGGACATCTTCTCCGTCTCGAGGCCAGGAGCTTCCTATTAATCTTCTAACTCTCGCTTATCTCCTGGAACAAACTGTCCCTTATGCAGACATAATTTTGCAGCTACAAGCTTTTGCAAACTATTATTTGAATATTTGAACCTTTACCTAAACATGAGTCTAACTACTGTTTGTGTGTGTGTGTGTGTCTCGACCTCAAAATGCACTCGGCCTCACCCCGCCCGTTGACGCTTCTGACCTTTTACCAGACAGAAGCTCTCTGTGATAGGTGTAATAATCATAACTAAGAACATGTGCAATCTATTGAATAAATGCTTTGATGAAATGATAATTAATGTAATGGTAATGATGATGGTTATGAAATTATCAGTAAAATATTTCCCTGATCTCCACACTTACTTACTTACTTACTTACATCCAGAGTAAGAATCTGGTTAGATACCATATTTCTAAGATTTTCAGGGCCGAGTACAATAACCTCAGTTTTATCTGAATTAAGAAGCAGAAAGTTAGCGGCCATCCAGGTCTTTATGTCTTTAAGACATTCCTGCAGTTTAACTAAATGGTGTGTGTTATCTGGCTTCATGGACAGATAGAGATACTGCCTAAGGGAAGCATGTATAATATAAACAGAATTGGTCCTAGCACTGAACCCTGTGGAACACCATAATTGACCTTAGTGTGTGAAGAGGACTCTCCATTTACATGCACAAATTGGAATCTATTAGATAGATATGATCCAAACCATTGCAGCGCATGCTTTATTCGCTCTTATGGGATATTATGGTCAACAATATCGAACACTGCACTGAGGTCTAGCAGGACAAGCACAGAGATGAGTCCACTGTCAGAGGCCATAAGAAGGTAATTTTTAACCTTCACTAAAGCTGTTTCTGTGCTGTGATTAGTGATGAAAGTGATGAAAGTAGCTGTAGATAATGTTACATCTTTGTGAGGTTTGCGATGATTATGAGTATTTTTTTTCTCTAATGGTTAAAATTTTATTTGTGATGAAGTTCATGAAGTCATTACTAGTTATGTTGATAGATTAACATAATTGGAACTACACCCAGGCCGTGTTTTGACTGATTATTTAATAGCTTCACCTCCATGTACATCTCCTGAAACACAATCTTCAAGGACAGCTTGATTGACAGAGCCACAGGTTATAGAGATAGCAATCTCTGGCTACACTGGATGATCCAAACTGCCAGAGAACAGGAGGTGGGGGACTGTGTGGCTTGTGTAGCTGCTAGACCACATCTGTACACTGAACCTGCCCCTCTGTATCAAGAGGGTGAATGGGGATTTAATCCTCATTCATACTCATTCAACCTCTACTAACTGTACCATATTAGCCAGTGTTTTTCCACCCATAGACAATAACACCGTAATTGGTCCCTTTTCCCCCTGGGAAGGTGAGTACACCTGTTTTAATTTTACCAGGAACTCATAAAGAATTAACTATGGAGCCAATGACCCAGACGGGTGCAACAGCACTCACAGTGGCACTAACATAGGTGAGCTGAGAAAGGGGGAGTGTGTGCCATGTTTAGTGACATGTGCTGCACATTAATTCCCAACAACACAGCCCCAGATGGTTTTACTGCCTTAAAGGGCCAGTGTAGGCGATCTCTTTTTAGAAGAGATCAAAAGGGGGATTTGTGGGAATAACAGTGTTTTGCTATAAGAAGAGATAATTCTTATGCAATATTTTTAGCTACAAATATTGCAAACACTAATCATTATCAATTCTTATTAGAGTGTGTCAAGAGATGTATTCTAAAACACTTCTTCAGCAGAGAATCAGAGAGGAGAAACACACAGATTTTCTTGCTAGCAAGGGCAGTCACCAGAGCGCTCGCACTGAGAGTGAGGGCTCAGAGACTCGCAGCCCTGAGACTGCCCTGGTCTTTATTTATACATCAGTGGGTGTTTGTTCCTTACATTGGAATGTGGAGGTGTATATGTGTGTGTGTGTGCGTGTGTGTGTCAGAGTGTGACCCCATAAACGACTTCCCTTAACCTGCTGGTCTGGAAAATCCAACAGTTCATCTATATGTAAAAAAGGGCACTTAGACTAAAACTGACATAGCTACGTTTATCCTACCGTAAAACAATAAGACAAGGTACGACCTTTCCCATGCTCCCAGGATGTGGGTGTGAATGCCAGAGCACTCTGGAATGCACGCAAAGCCTTTGCAGACTATTAAGGATCGCACATCCTATCACTACCATATGTAAACTTATATTATTAAAAGATTATACTGACTACTAAGTACAATTTTCTATTGACAGAGTGATTAATATTTTATTAAATTTGAGATACAATTTCTTCAGATTTAAACTATTTATATTTTGCAGGTCTAAGAGTAAAATTATCTGTCTGACCCTGTGTGTACAAATAAAACTTCCCCGCTTGCCCCTGCGGGCAGTCTGTCCTTCAAGCTCGGGTCCTCTACCAGAGGCCTGGGAGCTTGAGGGTCCTGCGCAGTATCTTAGCTGTTCCCAGGATTGCGCTCTTCTGGACAGAGATTTCCAATGTTGTTCCCGGGATCTGCTGGAGTCACTCGCCTAGCTTGGGAGTCACTGCACCTAGTGCTCTGATTACCACTGGGACCACCGTTACCTTCACCCTCCACATCTTCCTGAGCCCTTGGTATTTCTCAAGCTTCTCATTTGTCATTCGGAACTGCTACATCAATCACTACGGCTGTCTTCATTAACTTCTTCACAAATAAATTTTTTATCGTTAGAGAAAAAATTACCAATAATCATCCCAGAGCATTAGGGGTCATAACAATATAATGGTATCAAATTAGAGCTACAGAATATAAAATTGAGTAGTATGCAGATGATGTGCTACTGTTCATAACAAATCCAAAAAAGTATTTACCTGCTGTAATTAGGGCTGCCACGATTAGTCGACTAGTCACGATTACGTCGACTATCAAAATTGTCGACGACTGATTTAATAGTCGACGCGTCATTTGAAGCTTTGTAAGATCCCAAAAGACGCAGGAATAAGTAGTAGGATTTAAGAGTGTAATAACGGACTGAAACAGAAGATGGCAGCACTGCATGTACAAGGATGCCAGCTGCCGTTAAACCCCGAAGAAGAAGAAGAAGCTGTGTCCCAGAATTCATAGCGCAGTTTCCAACAATGGCGGCAGCTAGTTAGTTTTAATATTACTCTTATTATTCTTTCTGGGTCACAAAATAAACGTTTAACATATTTTCAGGCGAGAATGTAGCTGCGTAAACCTCAAATATCTGCTCAGTTTATCAAGACACCACATATTTTCAAAAGCGCTCCGACGTTTTCGGACACGTCTGTTACCCACTAGCTCGATAGCGAGCCGGGGGCAAGGCTCACTAGAGCCGTGAGAACACCGGACTCCCGGCAAATCGTTTTCAAACCCACCGCCGTCTTTCGCTACTCAGGTTAAACATATATAAGTCAATTAGATAACTTAAAAATGTTATTGTTTGGCTTTCTTTTTTAGTATTTTATTTGTTTCTGAGTAAATCGGTTTGGCTGAGATCAAAGTTATAGTTTTTACACAGCTGAATAAACGTCAAGCAGACAACTGATTATCAGAAGTGTGAGATGCTCGAGAATATACTCCGGTGTCCTGTGCTATTTTAGATAGCAAGGAGTTTATTAAACTTCACCGAAACAATCTGCAAATTTCATTAATATTTAATAAACTATCATCTTGTCTTTATTTTTAGTTAGCACATACATTAAACACTTAAAGCTGTAAGCTAATGATAGTTATATAAGAGCAGATGCTGCTGGTGCAATAAGCTGTACGTTTTACGTCCAGTGGATGATGATCTGATTAGTCGACTAATCGCAAAAATAATCGGTGACTAGTCAACTATCAAAATAATCGTTTGTGGCAGCCCTAGCTGTAATGTGCCGCTCATTCAAATTTATAAGGTTAACAATAAAATAGCACAGACTATGAATTAACTGGACCCACCTGAGAGGTTTCTGGTTGATTTTAAACTAGAAAAGGGATTTATGCTGCTGTGATAAATTATGAAAACATGATGGACATTCTATTGGAAAGCAATGCTTCCCTAAGCATTGGGAAGAAGACCTTCAAAAGAATTTGAATGTTGGAGGGATGGCATTTGATCAACTCATCCTCTTTTTCTTTGTACCAAATGCAAAAGATTACAATTCAGAATACTTCACAGACTCTAAAGAACACCTCATTGTCTGAACAAAGTGGACCCACATAGATCAACCTTTTGTCTCAAATGTAAAACTACAGATATGCATCTTTTACTGGATTGTCCAAAAATTTCAAAATTCTGGCTATGCATAAAAAAGGAAGTAAATTGTTATTGAACAGGATTAAGGACGTATGGACTCCACCTCACATCTTCCACCAAATGTGATTTCCATGTCTCCTTCATGATGTGACAGTGTCAGAGCTGAATGCACTTGTAGAGTAAATAAATCTATGAAGTTATGAATTCACACATGAACAGTTTTCTGCAGCGTTCCTCTCGGCCTTATTTGCAGCTCCACTCTTGTTTTTGCTCTAATAATTATTTCTCTCCATGAGCTGTTTCTCTGCCTGAAGGAGGCGCCACTCCATCGCTTCATTTAGTGCAGAACAAGAGTCACATGATGCTGCTCTGTGAACACCAATCACACTTTGTACAGCTCATGTTGTGTTTGTTGTCCTCTCAGTCTGTCAGGTGGAGGTGGAGGAGGGGGCGGAGTCTGTCCAGCTGCCCTTCAAAACCTCACAAAACCTGCCTGAAGATGTTAGAGTGGAGTGGGAACGCTATGATCCATTAATGTTGGTCCATGTGTACGAGAACGGCCTTAACCAGCTTCACAGACTTCAGCAGGTTTACAGAGACCGAACGAAGATGAATGAAGACCTGCTGAAAACTGGAGACCTCAGTCTGACCCTGAAATACCCCACAGAGAGAGACAGTGGGAGATATGTGTGTGAAGTTTTCACTAAGAACATCTGCATCAGAGGGGAAACAGTCCAGCTCAAAGTCACAGGTTTGTGTGTGTGTGTGTGTGTGTGTGTGTGTGTGTGTGTGTGTGTGTGTGTGTGTGTGTGTGTGTCTGACTGTCTTGTGTCTCCTCTGCAGGGAGAGTTCAGGTCCAGGATCAAACAGGGGACATCAGGAACAGAAGCAGCTCCATTGATCCGACTCCTCTGATGGCTGATCAATCAGTTTGATCTGTGTGTTCTTTGATTATTGATCAGTGATGTCAGAGTGGAGTCAGTGTGATGTTGTTGTTGTGTGTTTGAGACTTTTAGTGTCCATGAAGGTCTCTGCTGCCGTAGATCCTCTGAACTGTGACAGAGGTCTCACTCTGGAGGAAACTCTCAGCACTTTCCAGCAGCTCCTCCATCATGGAGGACGTTCCCTCACTGTAACAGGTGGAGGAGAGAGGAGAGGAAGCACAGGTGGATCCTCTGAGGAAGAGGAGCGTTCCTACAAACCACATGATCACATGACCAGAGGGGCGTGGCCTTCAGTGGTAGTAATAAAGGAACAGTCCACATGTTCCACTTTGAAGGCTCATCTCCAACAAAGCAGACCTGTGATCACTTTGACTCAGTATGATGGATCGTTTGGATTTGTCTTTGTTTCTCTGGCTTTTCTTGTGTGTCTGTGTGTCTTTGCATGTTGGATAGAGTCATGTGACCTGCCCAGGGACGACACATGGAAATGAGCAGTTTAGCTCAAATCTGGCAGGTTTCCATCTTCTGTTTTTATCCTGATGTCCCTGAACATGAACACTGTCCCTGTCAAATAAATCCAGATACAAAGATCAGATCTACTGAGCATCATCAGCGTGTCAGCCGCTAACTGCATCTTCAAATAAATAAATGTGTCTGATCAGCGGTGATAAGAGGAGAGACGCTGAGCGAGTGAAACTTTAAAACTGACTGAAAAAATTATTTTTGTCTTCATTTTTACTTCCAGTCCTAAAAAACTTAGATTTAATGATTTTGGAGAAATATGAGACATTTGAAGACCTTCGTTTATTTGAATTTCAGAGTTTTTAATGAGCAACAGCAGCCCTGAATAAACACTTGAATAACTGTCTGAGCTACTGCAGTTTCCTGCTGCATCCACTGAGTGTCAGTAAAGCTGCAGGTGTCTCACGTGTGAGTCCACCTGTGGGGAAACAGTCCAGCTGCTGGTTCTGCCTCCAGCTGAGGAAACACTTCATGACTCCACTAAGTTCTACTGCAGCTCAGTTTTGACACTGCAATTCAGGAGGAGCTCCAAGAAACCATGAGAGCAATCAGACAGAAACGCTCTACAGAGGAGAGAGATCATTAAAGTGCTGGAGGAGCCACCCAGTGCTGCTGCTGCTAAAGCTCCTGCATCCTCATGTGTGTCAGAGGAAGCTTGGAGTCATTTTTGACCAGGACATGTCCTTCAATGCACATATTAAACAAATATGTAAGACTGCTTTCTTCCATTCAGCGTCTTCATCACATCTGAGGCTCTGTCACAGTTTGTTTGTTAACATCATCATGGACACAACACAAGCACATTTATGTGACATTTCCTATGATTGTGATTGATGTGGATGTAGAACATGTCACTATCTCATTGTTTAATAAAGTAAATGTTCCATTAGAAACACAGACAGTAGAATTATAAACAGAGTTTGAAACATGAGACATTTGATGGAAGTTTGACCTTATTTGACCTTGAAGAGCTCCGAGGTCCAAAATGGCTCTAAAGAGCATTATTATCACTTTGACCTTCAGATCCATCTGTTGACCTTGAAAGTGAGGTCAGAGGTCAGATGTGAGCTGATATTTGGATCTTCATGTGCTCCTTTCTACATGTTGATGATCCACAGCACACTTGTTACAATCCTGGTTTCTAAGTTTGAGGCTTTTTCTCAGTTTCCATCAATAAATCATGAAGTCGACCTTGAAGACTTGGGTGGATGTGAGCCAGATGTGAATAGATTGTTAACATGAGCCCGCTCTACACCCCTACAAAGTTTGATCAGAGTTCATTCACAACTATTCGAGCTGTCGTGTTCACACACAGAACAACACGCACACACACGCTACCACAAACATAACCTCTGTTTTCAAGGTGAGCTAAAGCTACAGGTGTCACATCAAACACTCACAGGGAAAACACCAATCACAGCACGCACACATGAACATTACAGAGAGAATTATTAGAGACCAGCTTTTATAAGATTTATTCTTCCTCAAAGTTCCAACAGAGCCAAACAACCCAGAGGGAAATGTCCGGGTCCTCCCAACAGCCAGTGAGCTTCTGTAGAGAGGACACGTGAATAAAGCCGCAGTGATCCACTCCAAAAACACACAAACAGCTCTTTGCTGCCTTTGACTCCTTACTTGATGCAACAGCTGATGCTGTCAAATAAAAACAAACTTCATGTTGACGATCAAACTGATCTTTATTGTCTTTCTTGCAGAAAGTTTCATTATTTCATGGGCAGCTGAAAGAAGTAAGAAGTGCAGAATATGACAGGAAATAAGTGGAAGAACAAAATCTTCATTTCCTCCAAGTCTTCTGGGCCTGGATGTGATGGAAACACTGACTGAGTCCACTGCTGTGCTCATTACTGAAGCTCATAATGCAGCAGGTAGTATTGCACATTTGCAGGACTGAAACATGTTTGGAAACCTTGGAGGATTTCCTGCTTCTTCTCCAGGTCATTGAAGCAAACTGCTGGGCCTGAGCGGGCAGTTTCCCATCGAGTGTCCAAAAACTCTTTAACATGGTGGAGATTTCACAGCCACGCTGTAACCACGCTGTAAGAACACGAGGATGATCCACCGTCACCGTTCTCATAGGGGGGTCGTCTGATTGGTGGAGTTTCTCTCTGTTATTGTCGAGTCTTTACTTTACAGTAGAAACTCCTGGAGGTGACTGTTGTTGTCATTTGCTGCTGTAGAAATAAAACTGAAGGAGTTTTGCAGGTAGAAGATATTTGATTTACAGCTTCTCACACACGAGACCAGGCCTGCAGCTATCCATTATTTTAGTGTGTAAACAGACTCCGCCTCTCTGTGTAAACAGACTCCGCCTCCATGTTAAACTGTAACATCATCATCACTGCTGCTGTTATCAGTGTTTGTGTTTAACACTGGAGGCTGTGTGGGCTTAATGTGCTCAGACTTTTATTCACACGCTGCTCATAAACACGTTTCTATTGGAGGTCTGTGAAACATGGAAGCAAAGAATTTTATGATCGAATTATTGGAATTACTCGATGAATCGTTGCAGCTCTACACGAGACACTTTCTTTAAAAACCATCAGACTGCTTTCATACATGTTAACGCTTAAATACAGAAAACTTCAGCCTGATATTCCTGACGTATGAAACTATGTTCAAATCCAGATGAACTTTTTTTAGAAAGAGCCTGTTTCTGTTAATATTATATCAAAAGTCTGTGATGGTGTTCTGTCTCGTTTTCCCAACATTAACCTGTGAAATGTTCATATTTATGTACCAGTCAAAGGTAAAACATGTTTTCTAATAAACTGTGTTTGTAAAATCTGCTGGTTGTAAGAAGAAGTGTGTAAATGTCCCCAGTGGCTGCTGTGGTTTACATGGTGAGATAACATGTGAGAAATAATTCAGATACTGTGGCTACAAACTGTTAGTTAGTGCTGCTGTGGAGACGGATAAAGAACATGTGATGATGATAAAACTAAGAGCTGAACTCCCCCAGCTAACATTATCTGGGCTGAACCATTAAAATAGGTCGAGCACTTCCTGTAGGGAGTATAATAGACATTACAAACCTCCATGTGTCCACACATCAACTGTCACTGCAGCCTCAGAGCAACAAAAGTGTTTAGACCCACTGTGTTCTTAACCCACAGTTACTCCCCGTGAGCATTTCTGCTGCTGAACACAAGCCTGGTGAAACTTCAGCTGCCCAACATGTTAGTGATTCACAGATTTTTCCTTTGTTCTCTGTCAAAGCTGATGTTCCCACTTCCTTGTGATCCTCCCTCATGTCCTCCTGGTTTCTCTTTTGTATTCTTTGGACTTCCGTATACAAACCAACACAAGATGAGTTTATAATGTTGACCTTAATCTAACCTTTAGGTCCAGTCCCTGCTCTGTCATCACAGGATGCTCTGACCAGTCATGGATCCAGCAGATTCAATGTGTTCAAAGACTTTTGCTCAGACTCCACAGAAGCAGCTTTGTGGAGGATTCATGAGGAGACTCTGGAACAATGATGGCTTGTAGATGTTTTGCTGCTGTGGCTCAGGGACTTGGTAAGTTCTCACTCTCCAGCTTCATCTGACCAGGACTCCATTTCCCAGCTTTCCTAGTGAAAGAAACACTCTCCAGTCCAGTGGATGGTGCTGTGGCTATAAGAGTTTGATCAATGCTCCACCATTTTGAGATCTGATGCTGTCTGCGTACGGTGTCCATCTCCCACGCGTGTGATCATTAAAATCATCGTTTGACTCAACCCGGCCGGACCAGTGTTGTTATTGTGGTTTTTCCTCTTGTATCCATCCCCAATATTTGAATCCGTAACAGTTTGGGGGCTCGTCCTGTGGTATTGGGGTGGAAGTTGGAGGTTTGGACGGTCCGAGGTTGTCGAACGGACAGGCACAAGCCAGTGGTCTGACGTGAGTGGGCATAAGCCGGCTTACACAAAGGTAAGGCACTACCTGTTGAATCTATTTCCAAAGTGTGCCAAATTGGACATGATAAAATTAAAGTCTACTCACTGAAATTACTGGTGAAGGCCTGTTTTGATTTTGATGAAAAATCTCATGAGAACTGAAGCTGAAGTAATGATAATGAAACTTTGAAAGTGACAGTACTGAGTATTTAAAGCAGTTGGACTGCTGAGTGAATTTAGTTTGATAGGGAATTGGTCATTTTGTGGGTTAGAATCCCCATTGGTTTTAGGTTGGACCTGCGTCAGTCATACTCTTGTTTTGGGGTGTTGACTGTTGTTTCAAAGTATTATAAATTTTTCAAGAACGGCGATGGACCGCTAAGAAGCGCAGTGCTCAGAGGTAACGCTTGCCAAGGCCGGGGACGCCTAGGCCTTGTCCTCTTTGAGGGATAGTCAGTTGGTCACTGTGGAGCTTGGGGCACTCCAGAATAACTAGTGGTTGGACCACTTTGCCGTTTGGAACGGTATCTGCGCTTTTTTGGGCAGCAAAGGTTGGACCTTGGGTGTTGGACACTTTTAAATTGAGTTAGGGACTTTAGAGATGAGGCCAGAAACTGTTGGACAGATACTGGTTAATTGATCACAAAAAAGTTGGACTTTCTTCGGTTGGACCGTTAACTTAAATTTGTCAAAATTGTGTAGGCGCTAAATCTGTCAGGCCTGAGAGTGGTTGTAAATATAAGACGTCTTTGTAATATAAAATAATAGAGCTGTGTGTGAGACTGTGTGTGACGACAGCGCGCTGCAGCGCTGCGAGCTATTTTTAGACGGTGTGTGAACCTGCAAATGAGGTGGCTGCTGTGAAGCGCACAGAGGACTTTTGCTTCCTGTTTAGCATGTTATTGAGTTTTATAATTATGATTTGCAAACAATGATACATGCTTGTAAATAAGACGCTGATTTTGCTGATTATAATATTACAAATAAAGTTTTGAATGACTACGGTGAATGTTTGATATATGGCTGGGTTTTGATATAGAAAAGACAAATCGTGCATGATTTAGACTGGCACTTCAGTCGGCAGAGTAAGACTGAGTGATAAATACAGCTGTGATTTGTTTCAGTTTTGTGGTGAACAGTGAATTGTGTGTATACAGTGAATTTTCTTGAGGGTGTGTTTCTAGGGATAATTATTACTGGTTTTATACATTCATATTAATGGAGGATTCTGGCGGAGAGTGTGGAGAGAGGACGTGAAGACGGCTTTGCAGCTGCCGGGGTGAGTAGCTGTGTGTGTGACAGGAACTCTGCATGCCCATAAAAGGCAACTGCCTGACTGTGTGAAGTATGAGAGAGAGAGAGAGAGTAAAATCTAGGCAGATGAAGCGAATGGATGTTTTCAGAAAAGAAATACTAAGTGAATGTTTTAGTGTTTTAATACAGGTGGATTTCTCCCAACCTGGAAACCTGAGTACAGCGGCGAAAGGGTTAAATTAACAGAATTGGGACGACAGACAGGCCAAGCTTTGGCTCAAAAGTTTACAGCTTGACCCCAGCTTTGTCCCCACCCTGAAAAGAAGCTTAAAGGACATCTTCTCCTCCAGTTATCGGTTACCATCACTGGAAATTTGCAGGCAAGTTTTTGACTGAATTGTTATTGGTACCATGTGTCCCTGAATCTCACAAGCAAGGTCTAACTCCTGGCTGAAGACATGAAATGCTGTTATTTAAGGTGGGAAATCAAAATTTGGGAAACAAAATAAAAACACACACACAACCAGAGAAATGTATGAGAAAGGCACGTGTTAGAGAAATGCCTTGTTTGAGAAAAAAGTTAAAATAACCCACCTACAAACGCACACACACGCAATGAAGAAACAGCTTACATTCATGAACACGTGAAGATTTTCCAGCAAGGTTAAAGCAGCGAAACTTAACATACACCTGTTATTAAATGATAAAGTTTATCCACTACTAACAAATAAACTTTCTGGGTTGCAGGACAACAACTTAACTTCAAAAAAGAGACACTGGTCTGACCAACCAGTGATGACACGACAAATTTAGTGGTTAAAAGATTCAAATTGTGACATGTTTTCTGCTGATTGATTAATACAAGTGATTACTGAATGAAAGAAAATTCCTTTTTTGGGCTTTTAAACATGATCTTAAGAATTTTAACATGTACCTGTGTTGTCCTGTCAGCTTGGTGGGTTATGAGTTGATTATATGGTGAGAAAAAACAAAAAAAGGGGGAGAGAAGGCTGACACAGGGCCTGGCCCGGTGTTTCTCCCCTCTCTGAATAACACAGCCAACACAACATCATTTTCCTGTTCGTCTGTTTTTGTTTTTTTTTTGTTTTTTTTTTGTTTTTTCTCTTTATGCTTGATTACAGGCTGCTTTGCCGAGGCTGACCTGGACTCCTGCTCTCCCCTCTACCATCTTTGCTCACTCCTCTACCATCTTTGATGTGATCCTGACCAAATGCTACAGCAGCTGGACCCACAACAACAACCTGAAAATGTCAACAGTGTTGCAGGAAAACGATCTCATGCAGCGGAGACGGAGAGCGTTAAATCCAAGGCCCGTTTCACTACACGGGGGAGATTTCCAGACAGCTTCAGCTGACAGAGCTGTGACGAGACGCCCATTAAGCCCGGATGAAAAGTGAGGGCGAGCAAAAGAATGCTGACCTTAACAACTCTGCATTAAAACTGTGCAGGACAGTGACAGACCAACACGGATGATCGGGCAGCAAAAAGGGCGTGCCAGAGACAGGAGGAGTAACTGAGGTCAGGAGGCACCTCAGAATGGACAAAAGCACAAGAAGAAAACTAGAAAAATTTGCATTTCCTGCGAAAATGCAGTGTGGATGCTTTAAAGCTGAAGCTGTCTGCAAAAACTAGCTGAAAAAGCTGAAAAGTTGCAGAAATTGTAAAAAATTTGAAGAAGCAAAGGAACTTTGCTAAAATGTAATAACTTAGCAGAACTGCAATATCTTAGAGGAAACATAATACTTGGCAGAAATACAATAGCATAGCAGAACTTAGCAGAAATATTGTAACTTACCAGAAACATGATAACTTCTCAAAAATACAAGAATTTAGGAGAAATAGTATAAGATAACAGAAAGAATATATTTAGCCAAAAATACATAAACATTACAGAAACACTATGATTTAGAAAAATAGTACAACATGGCAGAAATACTGTGATTTACCAGAGACACTGTGATGAACTATGAATATTGTCATTTTAAATTAATACTATGTTTTAGCACAAATACTATAATTTGACAGAAATACTATCATTTGGCAGAAATACTGTTTCAGCACAAATACTCTGGTTTAGCACAAATATTATAACATAGCAGAAATACAATTATATAGCAGAAGTGCTATATTTAGAGAGAAAAATATAATATAGTAGAAATAGTATGATTTAGCAGAAATACTGTAATCAGCACATATACTGTAACATGACAGAAATTCCTCCACTTAGTAGTAATACTATAACATAACACAAATGTTATGATTTGGCACAAAAAACATGATTTGGCAAAAATACTATGATTTAGCAGAAATACTATGATTGAGCAGAAGTACTAAGATGTAGTAAAAGTACTTTGATTTAACAGAAATACAATTATGGAGGAGTAATACTTTAAAATGGGAGAAATATTGATACACACACACATTGATACACACACACTATACACACACACTATACACACACAGAGCCTAAAGGGAAGAGTATTTGTGCCATGGAGTGTTAACAAGAGTGTGAGGTCCATATTAGAAAAGCTGGTAAAATCATAAAAGTTTGCAGAATTGTAATAAATGATGAATATGAATTACTGGTCTGTGATAGTGTATTAATTTGTAGGGAAAAAAACATGTTGACCAAGGGGGGATTGAACCCACGACCTTTGGTTTGCAGACCCGTGTCATTACCAACCGCGCCACTGGGAAAGAGAGCTGCTGCCTGGAAAACAGGGTGATGAGGAGTCAGAATTAGATCGCGGTGAGAGGCGAAAAACGCTGTTTTTTGGAGTTACAAAACGTCGTGTAACTCAAAAACTAGGTGGAGTAGAAGCAAAATTCTTGTACTGGGTGAATCAGCGGACTTTGGTGTACTTTGACTGCGTTTTTCATTGCTCTTTGTATATCCGTCGCTGAGATATGAGAGAAGAAACGGCAGACCTCAGATATGATTGGCTGGCTGGGAAGCCGTGCAGGCC